>NC_136065.1:1657297249-1657897249 GCF_964261635.1 Lissotriton helveticus
GCAATGCAAGAAGGTGTGTGGCAAAGCAATGACACAGCAAGCAATAACGCAGGAGGAAAAAGGGGCAGAGCAACAACTGTGCAAGCAAAAACATGGGAAGGGATGGAAGAGACAGAGTAAAGCAACAACGCTCAAATGGGCTGGGCAAAGTGGGAGGGGGTGGGAGGAATGAGCCAAGCAACAATGCAGGAAGGGGTTGAGAAGGATAGGGCTAGCATCAGAATTTGAGGGGGCAGGAGAGTTGGCAAGCAATAATGACAGGGCAAGCAACAACTCAGAGCATGATGGAGGAGACATCCTGTAAACACATGCATTCTTATGGAGTGATCCAACTATAAAAAAAAGTAGCTATAAAAGCATGGGCAATGCAAGTACTTTGGGCAAGGAAGCAGTACTAAGGCTATGCTCCATGGGAGGGACAAACACAAAAAGAGGAAGTCAAGCCTTCATGCCCTTACCAAAGAGAAGGAAGAAAATAAAAGTGACAGTGAAGCCAACCCATTGTAAGCAATGGGCAGCCTCTAGGTCGCCAGTAAGCAAACAAAATGTCTTGCAAGCGACTGTGCATGCATTGTCCTGGGATTATGGAAGAATGGAATATTATCCTTATAGTATGATTTTTTAGTACAGTTCTTTTTTAGATAATGACTCATTTTGAAACCCATAACTCATTTATTCCTCCTTCTGCAGCATTTGCTTGTGACACACTCACCAGTGTTAGTTCTTGACTTAGCGAGTTAGCATTTTCCTTTTTTTATTTTATTTTTTTATTTTTTGCAGAGATCAAAAAAAAGTGCGGTCATGGCAATAAAGGTATATATATATATATATATATATATATATATATACACATCAGATTTCATAAGCAGTAGACTACAAAAGAAAATATGCAATGACCTTAGCAGTGCGGCAGGCGGTAAAACAGCAAAAAAAAGCATCAAAATAACAAGCAAATAGTTCATGAGCCAATAACATATTAAGAATACACACCTTACATATAATAGACACAAAGGCTATTTTAACCATCGCTCCACTGGGGCCCAGATCTTAAGGGCTAACTTCCGCCTACGCTTACTCTTTAATATAGATACTGAGAACTCTAAATTGTAGATGGCTAGCAGCCTAGCTCTCTAGTTAATAAATGTAGGTGCTTCAGGCCTAAGCCATTGTGAGGTGATGCAAAGCCGTATCATAGACATGGCTATGAGAAAAAAAGCAGAGAGATGCCACGGATCTTTTGCCGCGGCTGTACCTTCAATGCCCATTATCACCATTTCTGAAGACAGTGAACACGGAATATTAAGCGTAAGGTTGATGTATCGCTCAACATCGGACGGGAAGTCACGCAGACTTGGGCAAGAATAGAACATATGGATCAGCTGCGTACAACCCGCATCTTGCACAATGATCCCCCTTTCTACAACCCCATTTCGCTATTTTTACAGGCGTATAATATAGGTCAAACGCAGCCATGTAGCTTAGAGTTTGGAGACTACCAGAAACCAGAACCTCTCTGGCTAGCTCCAATGCAGGTCTCAGGTCAACCCCAGTCTTGCTGAATTCCCTCTTAAGGTTTTGCTCCTCGAGGTCATCCGGGAAGATAGTCAATAGATGTTGATACACTGTCCCTATTCTAGCCTTTTTTTAATCAACTCATAGGTCGCTAGTTTATCTAACATTGAAGGGGATATGGTAAGGCGTTTAAAAATAAAACTCCTAAGCTGTAAATATTTTAAAAAGTCATGCGTATTCAGCTTAAACTTGTCCCTCAATGTTGAATAGGATAGTATTTGCCCGGCCCCCACTAAATCCCCAATAACATGAATACCAAGTGCCTGCCATCAAAAAGTCCTGGAAGATACGGGGTAGGAGTTAGCAGCTTTAAAGGGAGTATAGATGTTGACATTAGGGATAAAGAGTGTACGCCATATCTTCTGCCATATTGAAAACATAGTCATAGCTACCTTGAACCTGGTGTTCTTAAAGCAGCTTGGCTCCAAGACTTGCGTCAAAATACCCATAGCAGCTGTCCCGAGGCCAATCTCAAAGATAGTAGGTCTATTACATGGCTGACCCTCGATGCTTTCCCCAAACAGTGGTAATCCCAGATGCTGAATCATCACAGACCAGTAATATAGTACCAAATTGGGTACAGCCCAGCCATCCCGATCCTGTGGGAGACACATCCACTTAGCCGCTCTATGAGCCCGACGGTACCCCCAAAGGAACCTATAGCAAATCCTATCAGCCTTTGCCAAGTTTTTTTGCGACAGCTCTAGAGGGATTGCACGGAAAAGGTACAAAAACTTTGAGAGCACCAACATTTTGAGAACACTGCAGCGGCCATAGAGAGAAGGATGTAAATGATCCAGCCGTTCTAGCTTAGTGTTTACGGCCTCCACCACCGGAAGGATATTCAAATCCGGAATGGATTCTACTGCATCCATAATTTTTACTCCCAAGTAAGTTGCTTCACTAACCACTGGGGCATCACAATGTGGCATACTAGGTGTTTGTACTACCTGGGTTTTTTCTGCGTTTAAATTATACCCCGATACTGATCCAAACTGTTCCGCAGACACCTTAAGGACCGAAAAAACGTGGAAGGGACATCTGATATAAAACCACAATGTTGTCCGCATAAGCCAACGCGCGGTAAACTGTGCCTTTGACACTTATAGGAAAAATACCCGCATGCTCTTCTAATTTGCTCAGAAAATGGATCGATATAAAGGGCAAAAAGCAAGGGTGAGCAGGGACACCCTTGCCTTGTGCCTCTACTAATTTTAAAATAGCCTAGCTTCTGACCAGAAATCCGCAGCTACTGGGAAATGTATAATGCCCGGATTGCCTGGATAAACTCATTGCTGAAACCCTTCCAACAGAGCACGGCCCACAAGATCCCCTAGGAGACCCTGTGGAACGCCTTCTCGACATCCAACAGGATCAACCCGAAGGGTGGGGTCGTGACCTGGGCCCAGTTCAAAAGGGCAATGACACACCGGACATGGTCCGCAGTGTCCCTACCCAGGATAAACACATGTTGACGCAGGGATACCAATGGAACAATCACCTCTACCAATCGAGTTAGCATTTTCCATTTAACTTAAAATATTTTGGATTAAGCAATATATACAAGAGAGCTTAAAAGATTTGTGAACACTTCTATGTTGGGGGACTTGGTGATCATTCAAAAGCGTTTCAGTGGTTGAAATCCCTTCCTCCTGGGGGTTATTGAAGTCCAAACTCTGAAATAGGTCAGAATCCTGGTTAAAAGGACATTCTTCAGAACAATTCATGTGGTCAATGGTATCAGTGCTATTCCTGACATGGCTCTTCATGTTAGGAACAAGGTCTCCATAATTTCCAGTAAGTTGCATGCAGAAGGCACAATCAGAGTCTTTAGGGTCACCCACAGTATTTGAACTGATTTACGTGTACTATGGCTTATGTGTACAATTCAAGGATGCAAACATATTTGCTTCCATTTTGCACCATTTATTTCTTGCATTTCGCACTTGGCATTGAAACCGGCTTCCAGTTACCTCTAGAACATAGTTCTAAATCAGAAAAGGCTCAATTAGCACTCAACTCGTAATTAGTGTACAACTAAGAATTGTCAGAAAGATATTTGCTTCCACTTCTAGTGCTGTGTTGACCTCTAAATAAATGTTCAAAGCTTCAGCTTTATTGTAGAACACAAAATAATACGGGCCCGATTCACAGAACTAACTTAGGACATAATCCTTAACTTACTACCATTTTGGTATTCACAGAAGACACTTAGTCATTTTGGTATTCACAGAAGGCACTTACTCATTTCGGTATTCACAGAAGTTAGAAGTCCTAACTTTAGGACTCCTAAATTCCTTCTGTGAATACCGAAAGTCTTAAAGGTAGGATTTTTCTCAGTTTAGCAGTAGTAAAGTTAGGTCTCCTAACTTTAGGACTCCTTAATGCCTGCTGTGAATACCAAAAGTCTTAAAGTTAGGATTTTTCTCAGTTTAGGAGTTGTAAAGTTAGGACTCGTAACTTTAGGACTCCTAAATGCCTTCTGTGAATACCGAAAATCTTAAAGTTAGGATTGTTCACAGTTTAGGAGTAGTAAAGTTAGTAGTCCTAACTTTAAGACTCCTAAATGCCCTCTGTGAATACAGAAAGTCTTAAAGTAAGGGGTTTTCTCAGTTTAGGAAGAGTAAAGTTAGGAGTCCTAACTTTAGGACTCCTAAATGCCTGCTGTGAATACCGAAAATCTTAAAGTTAGGATTTTTCTCAGTTTAGGAGTAGTAAAGTTAGGAGTCCTAACTTTAGGACTCCTAAACTGAGAAAAATCCTAACTTTGAGACTTTCGGTATCCACAGAAGGCATTTAGGAGTCCTAAAGTTAGGACTCCTAACTTCTGTGAATACCAAAATGAGTAGTGCCTTCTGTGAATAGCAAAATGAGTAAGCGCCTTCTGTGAATATCAAAATGGTAGAAAGTTTAGGATTTTGCCTTAAGTTAGTTCTGTGAATCGGGCCCTATGCTTTTCTCTTGAAAAGTGCTGGAATTTAACCAAAATAAGTGTAACCTTTCAACAATCTTAACAATAGCACCATTACCCATGCCTCCTAGTTTTGCGGTAAATTTGCAAACCGTCTCTTACCTCTGCTGACAAGTGAGTCTGATTGTGCTTTATATTTAGGCCTGATAGAGCCCTTGTAATAAATTGTGAAATGTCGTACCCACTGACACAAACCTATGCCAAATTGAGCTGTTCCTCCACTACCTAAACCTCACGCAAAGTCACCTTCTTGACCAGCAAACATCCAGTGATAGCGTTATGAAAATCGACAACCTGGTCATAATAGAGAAAGCAATGGCTAGACATTCACTTTAGTTTGATGCCCAAGCAAGTGTGGGTGGCTTGAAGCACATAATATTGCCATCAGTTACAGTGATACTCACATTTATCATAATGTTTGCAAGGGCAGACAGCAAACTATCACACTCACTCACTCCTGCAGCACCTCAAAGCAAGAATTGCCCAGGTAATGAATGACTTCAATACAGTCTAATACTCCTTGTACATTCAATTAAAAAATGTGCTGGCTATAGCAATTGAAATACGCAAAGTGGCAGCACAACCCATGAGATTATTATCACTGTCCACCATGAAACTGGTAGGAAATTTACAGCAGATTAAAAGTAGGTCCATTACATATCTGTGCTCACAAAGACACAACTCAAAGCTCTCCCACTTTTCTAACTTTTTAATCCAAAGGAGCAAAGGGCCTAATATTAAATGATAATATTATTGTTTGTCTCTTTTGAGGGAACACCACAAGTCCCCTTTTTTACCATGTCATGACTGATGTAATATGGAGGTTATAACCAGTGCATTGCGGGGGAGCGAGTTATAGTTAGCTCAGCTTAATATAATAGCTGAATTTCTCTGGTTTTGTACAATTAAAATGTCAGCCTAACCATAACCTCCCAGTAACCTTTGTTTTTTTCAGTGAATTTCTAAGGTTTTTTTACATTTTATTTCCTATCTATAACGTCCCTGTAACATTTGTTTTTGTCAGAGAATTTCTAAGGTTTTTTACATGCTTATTCCTGAGCATAACATCTCTGTAACCTTTGTTTTGTTCTGTGAATTTCTAAGATTTTTTAATTCAATTTCTTAATTGTAACGTCAATTTATTTTCCAAGTGAGCCCCTACGATTTTTGTATTTTCTTTCTATAATTAGATATTGTGTATTATATTTATATTATGTACCACTCATTTTTTTATTAGGTATGTGTTTATCAGAAAGTACATTAATAACAGTTTTTATTTGTAAAAATAATTTGAGTCAGCAGAACATTGTGGCTGTACTGTGGAGAATCTGTGATATGCAAATGTATTTCACATACTTAAAATAAACTTAAAGATATTTTTCAAATCAGAGCCACTCAGAGGCCAACATTTTTTTCATTTTCTTGTGAAATAATTTTTGGGGGAATTTTTTTAAAATCTGCAATGGCGTTGCGATGATTGCGATCATGTCGTTAAACCGCAAAATAAAAGCAGACATTCAACGACCACCACTACATTAAAAAATGTTCACTTAAAAAACTTATTCTAACTATTACAATACACACATTGCTAACCACAATACTGCTTTAAAAACATATTTACACACATATATTTGTAGTAGCTATTTCAAAAACTGTGTTTGAATCCTACTTCTCATTTTTGCAATTACACCGGGAGTCTCTAAGACTCTGGTAACCACGACACTTGCGCCTTTTTTAGGGGGTGCGAAACACATATTCACACATTTTACAGCATTTTAGACACTAGGGGTTTATTACTGCACTGTTTAAAGCCACATTTTTGTAGGGAATTAGCATAAAACAAACATTTAAACCGATTTTCCATTTTAGCGGTGACACTGTGCGTTGCAATGATATTGGTAGCCGCAATCACTGCAAATACGTCTCGGAATGACAAACTAAATGCAGACATTCAATAGCCACCACCACATTCAAAACGTATAACTGTAAATGGAATTGTAACCAACACACTAAACACATTACTATCTAAATGACTGTATAATAGCATGTACAACTCCCTTAATATCTCTATGACACAGTACATAACTTTTTCAGTGTATATGACTGCATGCATCACTGTATCACTAAGTCTCTCATTCACTGTATAAGTATTTGAGGGGATCTTTGAGATGTTGCATCAGTCTATCAATACCTCTGTAACTAAATGTGTGAATGGCTCAGCACATCTAGGAGTGGGTGCATTGGTGTCACAATGGGCCTGTGATTGGTTGCGTAAGTCTCTCACTCAATCTGTGTGTAGGTGCATGAGTGCCTTTGTGCATTTGCAAGTATGTATATAACTGTCTGACTAGATCTGTGAGTGGATACATGAGTTTCTAAGTTGACATCTAAATGGGTGAGTGAGTGGGTGCATGAATCTCTCAGTGGATCTATGACTGGCAGCTTGAGTGTCTGAAAGGTTCTGTCAGTGGGAGCGTGGGTCTGAGAATGTGACTGTGCGTGGATACATGAGTCTCTGAGTGCATAACTAACTGGGTGCATAAGTCTCTGAGTGGGTCTTTGAGTGGCTCTGTGAGTGACTGGGTGTACGACTATGGGTGTATGAGTATCTCAATGGGTCTGTGTGTCAGAGCATAAGTCTCAGAACGTGTGAGTGAATGGGTGCACGCATGAGTGTCTGAGTGGGTCTTTGACTGGGAGGGCAAGTGCCTGGGAGGGTCTGTGAGTGTAGGCATGAGCCTTGACTGGGTGCATGTATATCTGAGTTTCTGAGTTTCTGAGTGTATGAGTGACTGACTGAGTCTATAATTCTCTGAGATGGTCTGTAACTGCATATGGGAGTGACTGTATGTGTGTGTGAGTGGGTGTATGAGTGCCTCAGTGGATCTGTGAGTGGGTGTATGAGTGTCTCAATGGGTCTGTGAGAACATTTGTAAGTGTGAGTGGGTCTGTAAGTGTGTGCATCAATCTCCAAGTAAGTCTGTAAGTGGGTGCATAAGTACCTGAATGGGTATGTGAATGAATGCATGAGTATCTGAATGGGTATGTTGACTGGATGTATAAGTGTGTGAGTGGACATGTGAATGGGTGTATAAGTAAAGTATCTGAATGAGTTTGTGAGTGCATTTATATGAGTGTGTGACAGTGACTGGCGAGTGTGTACAAATATATATATATATTTGTACACATGATTGCCAGTTTTTGTGACGTTTTTGCGTATATTGGTAAGAATATGAAATATATATATATATATATATATTTCATATTCTTACCAATATACGCAAAAACGTCACAAAAACTGGCAATCATGGCATCATTGTGAACTTCAAACGTGATTTAAAAAATCTATTTTGACTATACAACTTGTGTCACTAACACATCCATTTTTCAAACGCCAGTGTATCCTACATCCTGAAGTTCCACACAGGTAGCACTAAAGAAGGAACAAGTCCATAAGGGACGATGATGGTGCAGCTTTAGGGTGAAAACTAATCATGGTGTCAAATACTGAAGCAAGTCTGGAATTAACCCTTTTTCCCGTGTGTGTGAAGCAATCCAGCAGACACAAATTCTACCTCATCTGGAGCGTTGAAAATTCTCACACCAAATTTTCAAAATTCTCGTTGAAAATAAAGCAAATTAAGAGAGATGCAGGAATATCACAGCATATAGATGATTCTAAAACATGTTTCAAGCAACAAAGGTCTGGGAGTAAATGAATGCAAAAAATTGGAAGTGCTTATGGTAACGTAGTTATCACATGTTTTTCCCAATACTTTAAAGTGTGGCTCTGATACAAGGATACTACAGTGAGGAAAAGGGGGCATATTATCAAGAACGGCGTTAAAATTATCCCCGGTTTAGCGGCAGAAAACTGCCGCTAAAGCGGCGATAATGGGCTTGATATTATGCCCTGGAGAATTCCAATAGAAGCCCATGTTCACCACAGAACATGGACTACTATTGGAATTCTCAAGGGCATATTATCAAGCCCATTATCGCCGTTTTAGCTGCAGTTTTCTGCCGCTAAACCGGGGATAATTTTAAAGCCGTTCTTGATAATATGCCCCATTATTCGGTATTGAGAATCTTACATTGGACTCTAAATGGGATCTGTGATAGCAGTCAGGGTCCACTGGAAGTCAGGATCTGGAAGAAAAAAAAGAGTGTCCAGATATTTGTCAAAGTAATCCTGATCAATGTCATATGTTGTGCACCACTCAGGGCTTTTCTTCTATACATGCCTCACATGCCTGACATTTTGCATGTCAGGCATAAGTGATTTTGCAGTCACTGTGTTTTCCGCATAATTATCGATTTGCCATACTTGTCACAAAATCAAGCATCTGCTGCATAATCTGCAGATATTAACAAAATAAATATTTCCAGTTCAAATGAATCAAATGTACTAAAAATGCAGCAACTTGTTTTGCTGCACAGTGAAAGGCACAGTGAAAGCCCTTTGCAAAAGTTAATGGTCCCCTTTAAATTGCTTATTGCATACTGGATCGTTACACTGGTACTAATGAGGTAAAATATTTGCGCAGACAGTGTTAACGTGTGTAAAATTGTAAAAACAAGGAAGTAATGCTGCAAAAAAGTGCGGCATTATGCCACATACTTTTTATTTTTTTGCTGCATAATTTAGTCAACTTTGCTGCATAATTTGGTCTTCCGCTGCTTCATATGTCTAGTGGCCCTGCTCATAGGCCGATGCTTATGCCCCTTACTGCTGGAACGCACCGCAGGCACTCACAAAATGTTGTGTAGCTGCTCTTTTGGAGCAGTGAACATGAAAGCAACTAGGAAGGAGGGGCAGAGGGGCACCAAAATAAACTGAGGTTACCCTGGCACCAACACAGAGTTTCTTGCCATGCGTGGAAGCACCGTGTAGGGCTTAAATGTGCAAATCTATATGTGGCAGCAGTTTGGAACATGCAGGAGAAGTAAAGGTGTGAAACTGGTTTAAGAGTTATACTCACCTTTACTCAAATGATGAAACAAAACTTGACTCATGGTATGAGACTGAGGTGAATGGATTTTTATGGGTGAGAGGCCATGATATACGATGGAGGAATGGGGGCTTCGGGGTTTTCGCATATTTTTCGCATATAATCTAAGACTAAAGCGACTCGAAAGTGAGACTGCAAGCTGAAGAGTGAGTGGTAGGTGTCTGGATACACAGCAGGTGTGGAGGCGTGGGGTACGATGTCTCATATGAGATCGAGAGGAGAAAGCCATAACATGTCAGTGTCTGATAAGACTGAAGCACAGGCACAAACAACCATAGCATTGTGTGTGGACAGGGTATATCTGGTGTAATAAGTCAAATTAATAGAAAAAAGCGAGCTCAGAGGACATTATTCCATAGCTATATGTCTGGAAGATATATACATCATATACATGTCTGTTAAGTGTAGTAAACCTTTACTTACCTATTTTGAAGATATGTTGGTATTAGATATTTTTGCTATGATATGTTTGCAGCTTTATACTTTACCACGTTGTCCTGGTACTATACCAAGTTCAGGCCATGGATTACCCATTGTGGGAGAATTTCTACAGAGAAGAGTCACTGCAGTGGATTAGGGCCATAAACATGTATGTAGCATATATGTACCAGCAACGTCTTGAATGTTGATGTTTGGGCAGTTGGACCTCAGAATACTCTCCCTGAGCTGTGCCTGGATTCTAGGGGTGTGCTTTATACATTCTGAACAATAATACAATAGAACCCATAAACTTGTGGTTTGGGATCCAGTAAATGTTTTGGTGATTTATAGTAGGACTAGATTTAGTTGCAGCAACATTTGCCCACACCCTGTGAGCTGTGCTCCGCAAGGCAAGAACTGCAGGAGAATCTCGAGTACGAACCTAGACATTGAATCAGAGGTAAATTCTGACTATCCATTGTCTTTATACACCATGGCACAGTCTCCATCGTTTCCCGAAATGAATGTATTGAGCAGTTGAAAGCACACTCTTATCAGGGTCTCTGGTATCATTATCGTGATATTTCTAGCCTTTGAGATTAGAGGGGCATATTATCAAGAAAGGGCGATACATTATCTCCGCGTTTATCGGCAGGAAACTGCCGCTAATGCGACGATAATGGGCTTGATAATAGGCACTTGTGAATTCCCATAGAAGCCCAGGTTCTGGTGTTAACCTGGGCTTCTATGGTAATTCACAAGGGCATATTATCAAGACCATTATCGCCGCTTTAGCGGCAGTTTCCTGCCGATAAACGCGGCAATAATGTATTGCCCTTTCTTGATAATATGGCCCAGAATTTCTAAGCACGTAGGCCAGATGTGCGAAGAAACTGGTCACAAAAAGTGGTCACGTTGACTTCTTGTTAGAAGTCTTTCATTTTAAGATGCCCACTCATGTGCATAACCCGGCCCACCACAGCCCCAGCAGGGGGCCACAGGAACTGGAAGAGAGACCCTCAAGCACCCGTGCAATGGCAGTATAGGATCTGGCAAACTAAAGAATAGCTGCCTGTGCAGAGTCTACTCTGTGAAATGTCCTTGACAGTTTGCTAAAAGAAATACAGTTGCAACATTTATTGATTTATTGTTGCTATGTAGAAAATCCCAGTGGATTGAAGCCCATGTGACCATCTTTCACTTTGCACATGAGGGAGAGTAAGAGCAGACCAAATAGCTGAATGTGAGTACAAGAGAGAGAATTTAGAGAAAAGATAGAGCAAAATAGCGAGGGACAGAGACAGACATTCAAGCTATAAAAAAAACTCCGTTGAATAACAAACAGCTAACAGAGAGACAGCGACAGGAAAAAGCCAGAGAAAGAGAGCAAGAGAAAGTTCGTAAAGAGATGGGTGATGGTAAATCGAGCAGGTAGAGAGGTAGTGAAAGAAGAGAAATTGAAAGGGAAATACCTGATTATGAGTGCCCCGGTGCGCCTTCCATATTTAATGCACCAAGTCCAACATTCTTGGGCTTTGAATTTATCGAGTTCATTGAATAGCATCTTTTGCCCCAGTGATGGGGAACAACATGCATGGAAATCTCCTTGTGCCTGTACTTACGAGGCCTTTTTCCACTGTTAAACCAGTGTCTGTGAAGTTTCTCACAGGTGGACTACCAGAGAAAAGACTGGTTGAGATATGGTGGGGGGATCTCAGTGTACTGCGCAGGGGTCACCCCAAAGCTTTCATTACTCCAGTGTGCACCGCATCCATTAATAGGTTGCATTGCAAAATCTCACTTCACAGAGGGGGTTGCAGAAAAACCTGCTTGCAGAACATTAATTAGGAATGTGTTATAAGAGAACTCCTGAGATTGGATATGAACACAATGATGAACATCTACGAGCGACAGTAGAGCACCATCTCTGTATTTGTGTTGCCAAATGGGAAACATGATTTTGCAGGATGTTCTGGTTTTCTGAACCATAGCTGACTGATTTATTTTGCTGGCTTGTAAGGAGAGGCAGACTGCTCTATATGGAAATATCTTCAATTGTACATTCATTTTATTGTGTGCGATCAATTGTATCTTATTGCATCAGAGTTTCGGTTTACTCCCATCTCCAGGCGTAAGCCTTGACTAGTCAATAGAGCTTAAACGTGTGGAATCAAGTAGATTGTTTTAGCATCCACCACCTTGTTTACATCAGTGATGAGCAGTGTCAACTTTAGAAGCTGTACAGTCATCAATGAATGCCAAAGCATGCAGGAAAAGGCATCCCTGTTGGCAGTGCCCTCTGCTTCACTAAAGTGCATTGCATTAATGATGGGAATGATTGCAACTTTGGTGAGGTTTATTATACTGGTGGCAAGCGGATGAGTGTGATCCTGTTAAAGTAACTGAAGTTGGTGATGGCAGAATGAGTGAGCTGCCATAGATGTGTAGGATGCTATAGAAAGGGAACTGAGTGGTACTCTATTGGAGTTCAAGATTCCACTGATTTTAGAATGAGTGAGATTCCACTGAAGTGTGTTAGGATGGGAGAATGACCTAGTTGTTGCACTGATAAACAATAATCCACAACGTAAGAGCATGAGATGAATGATGTGAGATTGAATGAGACTACAATAAATGTAATGGGCAAGAGAAGCATCTAAGCAAGACTGCATTCACCTACATGGCGTATATGAAGCAAGATGAGAGTGAGACTCCATTGGCAGTTATCAGGTCACTGATGGAGCTTGACTTACGTTCCACTGAAGTTTGTGAGGTCAGTGACACAGCATGAGAAAAACCCCATTGAAGGTTGTGAGGTCAATGAGGAAGGGTGAGTTAGACGCCATTGAAGTGCATTATGCTAGTAATGGTGATTGTGAGGCACCAGAAGACTGTACCAGGCTGATGGTGAGAGAATAAGTAAGGTTCGATTAGGGAGCTTGAGAAGCTTCTCAGGATAAAACTGACTCTATGTATGTCGGTAAGTACCGATACCCCTCTGAGGTGTCTAAAGTCAGTGAGAGGAGGAATATCTGAGACGCTGTGCAGATATCTGAGTGTTGTTCCTGATGTGGAGCAGGTTTAAGGCTCCATTCAAGTTTGCAGGGCCATTGATGAGGGGATAAGTGAGACCCCACTAAAGTGTGATAGGCTAGTGCTGGACAATGAGCCAGACTCATCGGGGGTATGAGATCAGTGAGGTGTAACTGTATAAGGCTCCTTTAAGTAAGTAAGGCCATTTACGCATTATTCAGTAAGTCGGTGAACTTTGCCCTCTGATGGGTAAGGACAGAGATTTCAGTGAAGAGCACTAGATAATTAGTGTGCAAATGAGTGGGACTCCCATTACGTGTCTAAGACCCATGATTTCTAATGAGAGACCAGCAGTTGTTACTCAGTGTATGTACTGCATGCAGTGATGTGCTGTAAGTGAGACTATCCTGGCTTGCGTGAGGTGGTGACGGGAAATGAACGAAACTCCATTGAGGTATCTTAGGCCAGTAGTGAGCCTCCATCGAAATTTATTATTTCTGTAACAGAGGCAATGGGAATATATATATAAATCTGATGAAAAATGTCTGTGTGTTTGTGCGCGAGCAAAAGAGCAGTGATGTTCAGGAATTGAGTCTCATTAAATTGTCGAGTACATGTGATGAGACTGACCCAAACTCCATTTCCATGAATGTAATTAGTAACAAGGATATTGTTGTTGACATGTAAAGTCACTTTGTGCCTTCTATGCCGGATGCTGAAATCTCCACCACCCTCTGAAGCACTTGCTATCTCACATGTTCTATGAGATAACCTCACCACTAGCAAAATAAAACCTGCTCCTAAGAGGGACGCCCTTTAATGTTGATGGGTCCTAACTTAAAGCATTTAATCAACAGTAACGTCGGTATATATTTAATCACATTATTGCTTAATAATATTACTGTATGGAGTATGTATCTCAACAGGGCTTGGTGACACCGCAATAGAACATTGATGACTTCACAATCAACCATGATCACGTCTCAGTAACAGATTCACGTATTTCAGTAGGACATGGATGACTGCATGGCATCATGATATCAGAAGGCAGGCATAGCATCTCACAATAGCACATGGACGCTACACACTGGGGCATGATGTTATCATAATGGAACATAATGACATCATGATAGGTTATGCCTAGCACAAGAGGGCAGAATAACAATGCATTGAGGCATGATGACATTCCAATAGGGGTCTGGGGTAACTTTGCTTAGGACAAGGATGGTTACCTAATAGGGAAAATGGCCTTCCAATAGTTTTTTGGGGTATCTCAGCTGCTCATCATTGATTTCACAGTAGTACTTTTAAACTTCACACTGGGGACATGGAGTAACCGAGAAGGACAGAGGTGACTTCGTACTAGAGCATGCTAAGGGTAAAGTAAGGGCCTCGCTCATTAGGCTGTCTCAGTAGAACATGAATAACTTTCCAATCGAACATGTCAACATCATAGTAGGGATTATGGTATCTCAGTATGTAACATTAGGATGCGATACTATCGTAATTGGAATCAACGATATCTCAAGGGGTCGTGGTGACTTTATAATGGAATACATTGACACCACAAGAGGTATCTGCTTGTCTCTGAAGGGCGTGGATAATCCCACGGTTGGACATGATGGAAGAATAAAGGTCCATGGTTAATAGAAAGATGTGAAAGGTCTATGGTACATAGAAGACGTGTACGCCATCACAAAAGAATACGGAGACTTCACAGTAGAATTCTAGACCAGCACCATTGTGTATGTTAAGCTTATAATATGACATTCTAACACAAAAAATGAGTAGGGCATGGAAGTCTTCAAAATATGTCTTGATGACATCATATTAGATATCTATGACATCTCAATGGGAAGTCAATGTGGCTGTTTCCTGACCTCTGAAGGTTTTACATTTGAGTTTCTTTGCATCATCCTCCCTTGTTCCATTTTTTGGCACCTCTAGTCTAGCACTTCTTTACCTTCCCTTATGAAAGTCTCACTGCAAACTTTACACAGATCTCACCCACGTTCACGGTGTTTAAAAAGTGATTCGAACAACTCTTGAATAGGAGACCCCTTTTTTATTAAATGTATTTGCTGGACGAGTCATGTTTGCACGTATCTCTTTAGACAATGGTAGTATTACATCAAACATGTTTACTTCACACAAGGTTGGAACATTAGAAACAAACTTGTGCAGCATTTACCCAGGAGTGGGTGGAATCACAGCAGGGATCTAGGGTATCTCAATCTTGACATTTTGGGCCGTGGTGATATTGTAGCAGCTTTCTTCACTTTTAAAAGCTTTTAAGGTTTTTATTCAGTGCTTCTTTCTGCTCATTGCTCTGTACCATATTATCAATCCATCTTGTCGAAGTTGAAGATGTCAATGTGTTGGCTCTCACACATGTATTGTACTAGGAGGCATCTTCCTCAATGTACATTTTACATTGAATTGTATTGAATTCAGTACTTAATTGCAATCATTTAGACCTCTTTCACAGGGCTACCAACTTTTTGGGTGTTTTATTTGAGGCTTCTGTGTTTTAGGCCTAAATTCGCTCACGGGCATTAGTCTACAAAACGATGCACTAGTCCAAACGTTTTCACCAGAGCTGGCCACAATTCTAAATGTGCTCTCCTGAACTTAATAATACTAGATTGTTACTGGCAGAATGTAGCCCTTAGAACTCTATGAATTTCTAGATATGACCTCATGAGCTGGACACAATACTCAGGACGTGGTATCTACAGGTGATCAGTACTCCTGGTTTAGCCTCCAAAACTGTGCAATATTCCAAATATGAACTCCAGAACAGGCTGCACCCCACATGTCCCCTCCAGTGTTAGACAGTACTCCAGTTAAGGCCTCATAGTTGTATAGACAATGAAATTATATGCTCTTCAGCTACTCATTACTCAAATGCTGCCTACTGAAATGGACACAGTAATGAAACAGTTATCTCTAGAAATGTTAAATACTCCAGATGGGATGTTGCCTTGCAGTGCTTAATTTGTGCCTGTGATTGCCGTTGGCGGCCACCACCACTTCTTTCTGGGGATCAGGACTTTTTTTTCCGCTTCAGATATTTACAAAGAGCAAGATAGGAAAAAACAAATAAAGCAGAAAGACATAAAAGAAAGACAGAACAACTGTCATGAAGGGAGAAAGCAAGAACCTGCAAGAGTGAGAAAAAGGGGCAGGGAGTGTCTGGTTGTGGATTAAAGAGGAAAGAGGTCGATTCAAGTCTACAGAGCCTTGGTATTTATCGTACCCACATTTAATAGCATAGCTCATAGGCTTCTGAGCAGAACTTTTGGCACCAGTGCTGATTATTTTACAAATTAAGCACTATTGCTTTGTCACTCTCTTGGGCTTGTATGAGGTCATAGGATATAATATTCATAATAAGCCCAATTTCCCTGTCTTGAGTGATAGGGACAACTACCATCCATCCATCATCTACAGCTCCCTAGTGCTTTTCTGTTACAAATGCACAACTATGAATTTGGTAGTATTATATGGAAGTGGTCAAATTTATGGGCCCTTTTGCTTTCACTCCTTCTTTTGTCCTGCAGCTCTAGACCATACCCTCTGCTGAAGCTCTACATATCTTCTGCAGAGAGACTTTTTTTCCCTTCAAATCATTTTGCATCTAATGACAGCACTCTCTAAAAAGTGAACTCTGTCTCTTCTCTCTGGTAAATCCAGGTTTCCACCCCAAGACACAAATTCCGACTTCTTCACACATTGTCCATGATGCTTCAATGTCAAACAATGTGAAAGACCTCACAGATCTCCAAAAACACCACAGGCTTCAATCTAAAATAACACCATGAAATTAGCCTAAGAACATTTTCTGGCATGTCCTCCCACTTGTGAAACATTCTGCCCGGAATCCAGTAATGCTGTTGTTTCATTATATTACCCAGTCATATAGATTACCACATTTTCAACAATAGGCATCAGGCTGGCCGGTCAAACAAAGCCAGTTTCCTCCATGATTTCACATTAGTCAAGTGGGATTACTTCTTTACGTCTCCACTTCAAGATTGTTGATGGTGCCTAAGCTATCTCTGTAACTTAATTCTATTCCAATTGGCATCAATGCCATTCAAACTCATTGGTTCACCTGTCAATAAAAGCCCGGCTCTTTTCCGTTAGTGACATACATCAGTCCCTTCGGTCACTCATATTGTCCAAACATGCTTAGTCAGTAAATTGTAATCCTCCTCCAAGCACTTTGTTTAATTCATCTTTTGTTGTATTTTGAGTTTAATAAAACACAAAATTCTCTCGAAGGAAATATGACCAGTGTTCATAGAAAACAGGAACTGAATATTTACACGCATTGGCAAAGCTAATAGGTCTCGCCTTTGCAATAGTAATTGACTTTGTCAATCTGTTTTACCCATGTTGTGCACCAACCTGGCTGCGGTTCAGCATGGCTAAAAGTTAATGGTATGGAGGAGAGTAGCTTGGAGTGTTGTTGAGTGGAATGATGAATAGTGGAGTAGAGTGTTGTAGATTGGAGTCGCAGAGAGTTGCATGTATTGGGGTGGCATGGTGTGGAGTTGAGTAGAGTACTCTAAGATTAGTGGACCAGTGCACTGCTGTTTTATCAAAAAGTTGATGATGAGTACTATGTTTGGTAGGTGCTCCCTAGGTGTCGTCTCCCTTCCAACAGACGAGTAGATTAAAGTACCTGAAGTGCGCTCAATTAAAAATTGACTGCATCCCTGGGGGCACTCATTAAGGAATTGATTCCTCAATTAATTCTTAATAAATGTCCGTGACGCTGAATCGATGAATGTGAAGTTCAATGTTTATTTCTTCATATTCACAATTTTGTATTTTTAATTGTATTCGTTTTCATGCAATACTTCATTCAGTTATCCATACACAAGTGTTTCTAGCTCACTTGTGTATGGATAACTGAATGAACTATTGCATGAAAACGAATACAATTAAAAATACAAAATTGTGAATATGAAGAAATAAACATTGAACTTCACAATCATCGATTCAGCGTCACAAACATTTATTAAGAATTAATTGAGGAATCAATTCCTTAATGAGTGCCCCCAGAGTTGAGTAGAGTGCCATACTATGGAATGACATAGATTAGAGTGGACTGATGTAGAGTGCATTGGTGTAGAGTGTTGCAGAGTATAGTGCCATAGAGTGCTGTAGCATTGAGTGCAGTGGCATTGAATTCAGCGGCGCAAAATGCAGTGTTGTAGAATGCAGTGCCGTAGATTAGAGTGGTGCATAGTAAAGTGGAGGGTTGCAGAGTGGAGTGCAACAGAGTGGAGTGGCGCAGAGCAGAGCAGAGTGACATAGAGTGCCATGGTACAGGGTAGAGTGCATAGAGTAAAGTGGTTTAGAGAGCAGTGGTATATAGTAGAGTGGCGTACAGTGAATTGGCATAAAGTGTAAAGGCATAGAGTTGAGTGTTACAGAGTAAAGTGCATTGGCATAGAGTGTATTCGCATAGCGTGCAGTGGCGTAGAGTGCAGTATTGCAGAGAGGAGCAGAGTACAGTGGCATAGAACAGAGCTGTGCAGAGTAGATTGGTGTGGCCTAGACTGGAGAGGTGTAGAGTGCTGTGGCGAAGAGTTCAGTGGTGTAGAGTAGAGCTGCAAACATTGCATTCAGTGGCATAACAAAGCCCCCTGCAGCTCTGACAGTGCGGGGGGCCCGAGCTCCAGGGGGCCCCCTCAGCACTGTACCTTGGCCTGAGAGCTCCTGAGTTAGTCCAGAGTGGGGCCCCTCCAAGTACTTTGCAGGTCCCTTCATGTTTCGTTATACCACTGATTGCATTAACAGAGTAGAGTGGTCCAGGGTAGAGTAGTCCAGGGTAGAGTAGAGAGGCATTGTACAGAAGCATAGAGTGCAGTGGCGTAGAGTGGAGTGGTGCAGCGTGCTGTGGTGTGGAGTGGTGTAAAGTAAAGTGGTGCAGAATAGAGTGCAGTGGTGTGGAGTGGTGCAGAATAGAGTGGAGTAGTGTAGGGTGGAGTATTCATGGTGTGGTAGCACACCACTGCCATTACAGACAACACATGTTCAATTGAAATGACCATTACATTTCACAGACATATAGTTTTACTATTATACCTATACAGTGCACAGATGAAAATGTGTGGAAATTGAATCATCTCATGAAATTATTTGTTTTGATCACATTAAAGTATTTGTTTGCAACACATTTCATAAATAGCAAAAAATGTGCTTTATTTGTGTTCACACTTTTGATATATTCTGAAATACTTACACAGTTCATTTAAAAGTTGTTTGGTGCTAGTAAAAAACTCTTTCCTACCTGCAGTATCCAGCAAGATTTTCACTTAAATTCTCCCACTTTGAAGCCTGAGAAAGAAAAGTGAGCAAGTTTCCTCGGAAGACAGTGTCTCACATTTGGCCTTGGTCTTTGAATGAACAGTAAATGTCACAAGGTAAGAACAAGTTTTACAGGCCTGCTAACAGAACTGGAGCACTCTAAAGGATACTGTAAATAAGGTTTGGACAAGGACGGTCCGAACTCAAGCTGGAAAGCCTAAATTAAAAGATAATGCCAGCAAATGGAAAGCAAGAAAGAAAACGCAAGTTAGAAACCACAAAGCCATTGGCAAGCAGCGGGCAGAATGCATTCCTAGGTCAACTTTCTGAATTTGCCCAAGATGTCTTTAGCAAACCAGACAGTGTGCTTGACCCACGCTACAACTGAGAGTCAAGTTCTGAAAGGGTACATGGGCCAGTTGCTCAGGACCCATAATAATTCGGGCCCAGGTCTATCAGAAGTGAAAGGCCTAAACCCTCACAATTGGGTTCTGTAGCTCCTGCCTTCCCCGTAGCCCTCGAAAATTGTTTCTGACAGTCTGTTACTGTAGTTGGGTCAAGTTTGTGGCAAACATCCATCATGCCCCTAAGATGCCTAGGGGCTCATTTATGAGCCCTTGCGTCACTTTTGCACCACTGGTGCGTCACTTTTTGTGACGCACCAGCAGTGTAAAAAATGCGCCTTGTTGCGCCACATTTACAAAGTGACGCATCTAGGTAGATTCGTCATTTTTTAAACCCCTGCGCTACATTATACCTGTGCCAGGTATAATGTATGCAGGGGGGGTGTTCCCACGCAAGAAAGGGTCATAGAAGTGACGCAGTGAAATCTATCAGATTTCACTGCGCCACTTCTAGGACACAAATGCGTCAATTTCTTACGCCTGCCTCACAGAAGGCGTAAGACTGACGCAGGTCCTTTCACATGGGGCTTGCCCCATGTGAAAGGACACATTGCTGGAGTTGCGTCACTTTTGTGACACACTCCAGCAATGCGTCACTTTTGCGCCATACAAATACGTCAGAAATACTGACGTATCTGTAACTCCTTGCGCCATGATGCGTCATACTGTAAATATGATGCATCATTGGTGTCGCAAGGAGTGCGCAGTGAAAAGTGACGCATAGCTGTTTTCACCCAGCGATGCGTCACTTTTCATAAATGAGGCTCCTAGTTCCTCAGTTAGGATTAGGAAAGGTAAACTATTTATACCTATCCACCTAACAGACCACTGTCCAATGGGGGAAATCTGCTTGGGGGACATTGGTACCAGAGCAAGTAGGCTTCAACTTCCCTAGCCACAAAAAACAGTCACACACACACACACACTAAAGCACACCGAACCATAAGAATATGCACACACACGCAAGTACAAACCACACACACAAGCACACTACAGACGCACACACACACCCCACGCACAAGCACTCCACTCACCACAACCACGTATACAGACACCACAACGAATGCACACAGACACCAAACACAACCTACATGCATTTAGAAGTGCACACACTCATACACAATTGCACACGCAGAATACTTTCAAAATACAACTAAAAGAAATCTGAAATACAAAACAGTGAACACTGTGTCCTTCAGCTTCAAGCAATTCTTATGTGACAGAAGAAGCCCGGCAAAAACACCTTATTTCAGTCTTACTTTATTGTTTTTAAAAAATCCGTTTCAATGTTGCTGAATGGTGCTGTTGTCCTTTTTCTTAATTGTCTTCTGCTATCCCTAATAGTGTGAATTTTGCCCCATGAATCAAGTCACCTCATCGAGTCTTGGCAGCCAATTAGGGTGACCAGTATTGTGGGTTCAAACGCTGATAATTTGAGGGATAAAGCGTTTCACTTCACTAGGATGAAACGCAGCCATTGTCCAGAGGACAAAGTCGAAAAGCTATAATTTGGCCTCAATTGTGGCATGGTCTCTCAAACCCCTCATCGAGGCTGGACCCCCGCCTCAGGCCTTACAACTTTGATCCACTCTGTTTCACGCAGTGGTGGGCGGGAATCATTGAATTGTGATTGTATTGTGCATTCTCGTTTGTGAACAGAAATTAATAAAATATGTGGGGGATTTTAATGGTCTCACAAATTTGGTGACCTAGAAAGTCCAAGAGTGATACTTCCAGATACTTATCCAATATTACTATTGTTCTGGGTGAGTTTTCCCAGTCGGGTTATCACTTTTAGTAGATCAGGCTTTACCTAAAAAATAATTGGTGCTTGTGCAAGTCTGGCATGATACCCTCAAGTAGAACGATGTTTACGCCAAGTAGTACAAAGCATCTCAAAGTGCTATTTGAGCTGAGAAAAGGTCTCCGTTCTAGTGCAAAATATTTTTTGCACTAGAAATAAAATATCCTTGCAGGAGTTTGCTCTGCTTTGCGTAACATTGCTTGACTTTTCTCCAGTGCAAACCCTAATGTGCCCCAAATCGGTCTGGCATTAGTCAGATACATAATTAATTGCTCTTAATTGTGCCAATAATATAATTAATTTACAACAGGTTGCAGTGCACGTGTGTACCATTCACACAACGCATTGCAGAAGAATGCCGTACAGCATGGAGCGAATATTGCAGTTGCGGGACACTTTAATACACAAAAGGGATTTTTTCCTCCTTTGATTTTGTTTTATTAGTCTTGTATAACTTTTCTTTCTGCCTTGAGATCAGTCATGTGTTCCGATGATCCTTCACGTCTTCTCTTGTGCACATTTCCCCTATAGTTTCTTGTGCTTTTTAGTGTGTGATCCTTGATACTCATTTCATGTTTCCTCTTTTGTGAGTGGCACAGATTAAAAAATAGAAATAATCGAAATGTTTCAGCACCCACCTGGGTCTGAATAATTTTTTGTTTGCAATAATGGATAAGCTCACTTATTTTGAAATCGTAAATGTGGTAGTTATGGTATTGTATCCTTGTAGTTTTCAAAAGCAACAGCTGGTGCCACCAACTTACGAAAGTCCTCTCAGTTTCGGCTGTCAGCAGATATTTGCATGGTGAGAAAAAAAGTATCTTCCAGAAGGCAGATGGAAATCTAAAAGTAGCCGGTAACACAAGTGATACTTCTTGGATGTCCATTAACATCTAAAAAACAGAATGCCTTAATGACGTGGTGCGAACAGGTGTTGTTCTTGTCACAGGTGCATCGTGACTGATTGGGTGGAGTATTGCCGGGTGGGAGAAACTGAGAGTACAGTTTCTCAGGTGATTTGCATTCATGTTAGAACGAAGCAGCAGTAACAATGAAAGACAATTACACAGACACGAACAGGTGTTAACTGGGGTCAAGAGAGGGCAGGAGGGAATAGGAAATATCATTTTTTTGTGCAAAATTCAGACCAGCTGCTCACTATGGCGTCAACTGATTGACAAAATCCGTGGAAGTAGATATTGAACTAAACAACGTTGTTGTATTGCGATACAATTAAAAATGTGCTAAAATGGGAAAAACAATAACCAAATAGGTTACTGAAGGGAAATACAGTGCTTTTTTTTTATATCTATGAATAATTTTAGTACGAAAAAGTATATATTTTTCTTTTATTCGAGGTGTTTATATACATATACACATGTAGACATACATACCTGTTTGTCATGTTATCGGATGTTATGCAAACACATAAAAGTGCACACATGTGAACATATGTACACAGATCTCTATCTGCATTTAACTGTACCTTTTCTACCGTCTAGAATGAATGTTTTGTAATTAGTGTTGACGTACAGAAATCATGCCAGAAAGAGGTCTCTTGCACCCGTGTGTCACATGAACAAACCCCAATGTAAAATCCAGTAGAAAAGGGAAAATTAAAAATTCTATTACAATATGAAATTATTTTTTTGCAACAAAACACCGAGGGCACAAATACAAATTGGGCCGATATAGGCGCGGGATCATAGGGTGGCTGGAAATACCGTTTCCGGGTGGTATTCCTGCAGATGAATCCAGCTATTATGCATCACTGACTCCAGAATGGGGAAGTCTTGGGGGCAGATTTATGAGGCCCTTGCGCCTCTTTGCGCCGCAATTGCGTCACTTTATTTGAGGCAACGGCGGCGCAAACAATGCGCCCTATTTACAACGTGACGCATCTAGGAGATGCGTCACGTTGTAAAGCCCTGCACCATAAGGAGGCGTTCCTGCGCAGGGGGGGGCGGGCGTTCCTGCGCAGGAACGCCTCCTAAAAGTGGCTGAGTGAAATCTATAAGATTTCACTCAGTCACTTTCAGGCCAATGCTGCGTCAAAACCCTGCGCCTGCTTGAAGCAGGCGTAGGTCTTGATGCAGCATTGGTCAGATGGGGCACCCCCGAGCCTTGCTGGAGCTGCATCGCGCTTGCGACGCAACTCCAGCAATGCGCCACCTTTACGGCACAGATGCGTCACACATCTGTGCCGTTTTTGCCTCATGGTGCGCGGCATTGTAAATGCGGCGCACCATGGGTGGCGGAGCAGCGGCGCAAGATAACTGGCGCATCCCTGGGGATGCGCCAGTTATCATAAATCTGCCCCTTTGTGCCGACACGAGATTACCGGGTCCTTTTCTGCTTGCAGATTGCCGGTTCAGTGGATAACTCGACCCCATCCCACTTGCCTAAAGGAGCTAGTAGTAAATTGGCGCAGCAGGGGGCCTGGGCGGGCTGGTGAGTAGTGGTCATGATCTATGGAGCGAAATCCCACCCTGGGAGGCTGTTCTGCCTCACCTTCAATTAGGCCATTAAACATAGGGATGGCTGCAAAAAAACGTAGAATAAAATCCCGTGGGGCACGAGACATACATCGATTTAGGAGTCCCCAGCCTCGGAGTCATATTGACCTTTAAGTAAACCATCTCAAAGTATCTTGGCAGCTTTTTCCTTCCTTTTCCTTTCTGACCTCCGAACTCCACTCTGAACAGGCCCAAGTGACAGGCCAGAAACCAAGGAAAATGTCCATTCTGGACTCCATGTGTTTTTTCCTATCTACCCAGTTTTCTGAAAGGGCTATTTATAGGCAGATGTGACCAGGAGACCCTGCAGGAGCTCAGATCCCCCCACCCCCTACCACTCCTGGGCCTATCACCTGGGCTCTCATGAAAGAGCAGTTGCGCCTCTCTTGGCTGTAGTGAGGATTAGATGTGTATGAAATTAAGTCATATAGGAATGTGCATAAATTCATGTAAAAAACTATGGCTGAGAGATAGTCAAACTTTATTGAATACTGAATGCACGTAAATTACTATTAGTACAATTTAGACTTACTTTTCATACATCTCAGTACAGAATAGGGGCCGCGATCCAGGATTATTAAACATGGTTAATTAATCTAATTTATTGCACCCTAATTTCCATTTCCAAACATAAATCTATATTTCTTTTCCTATTCTGAAGCAACCGATATTTGACATGCTGTTTCTTAACAAACTCATCAATAAATATATAAAAACATACTTAAAAACGTATCAATCCGTCGCTCTTTTCATATTAGATCATATGTGTAAGGTAATTGATTTTCATAGTATGGTCCAATTAAAAGCTAACAAAAGGGCAAAGTCATCTTTGCTCCCTGGCATCATCAAAAAAAACTTTTAACAAGAATTTGCAGTGCCATTTGGTCTTTCTTTAAAGGAATATTACTTGGTAATGTGAAGCATTACAAGCAAATAGCAAAGGAATAGGTATACATTTGTGTGGAAGCAAAGAACTATAAAATCTTATGGGTGTAGATTAAAAGGTCAGATGACAATTGCACTGTCAAGCCAGACCTAATAATCAATGTAGGTTAATGACTGCCCTCTTCCAATCTGGGCTGCTCTAAGAGAAAAACACCATACATTATCTAGTTATCTAAGACACTTGAATAGCATTCCAATGTCATGTTTGTGCCCATAAAATTTCAAGCTTAGACAGCTGAATAAATAATCAAAATGATCACAGCTGCTTGGAAGGCAAGCACTTTTTTGTGGAAGTACAACATTTCTGCCCAATCAAACCCTGTACCAGTAGCTGTCGGTGGTGGGAGTGCTGCCGAGCAGTGACGTGGGGCATTTGGCGATGAGTGCACACAACAAAATTTGTTTTATTTATTTTTATGTTCACTTACCTGTATTTGGCCGTAGTTTAGTAGTTTACTACCATCGCCACTCTGTTCCATTTTTTAATCAGGCAGGAAGTATACTAGAATAAAGGTGTCTTATTTCACTCCCTCACCTGTTTTAATCACTGCACTCAATAACTCACCACATTTACACCTCCTAGGCACCTCACCCCCACGGCACTAAATGGCAGGAACAATAGATCTCCACTAAAGAGCCCCTCATTGGGTGCCTGTCGGGTATTGCAGCGCCGACCCAAAGAGGAGCAGGCCCAATGATGAAGCATGACACCTAGCTGGCTGGGTGTGTGAGGGCCCTAGTTCCGAAGGGAGCAATGACATCGCCCCAGAAGAAACCACCTCACCATGAAGTCCATTAACTTAGAGGCCCCATTGGACCCCTGCCCCACCACACCTACTCCAGAAGATGGCAACCCATCAGAGAAATGCTCACATCAATTCTGAATGCCTTCACCTCTTCTGCAACCATCCCAGTTGCTTGGAAACATGCTACTGTCCTCCTAATGATGAGGAAACTCTCCATGGACCTTTCAATGCCCGCCAACTACAGACCAGTCTCCCTGCTAGCATTCCCAGCAAAGTACTAAGAGAACATCATCAACAGACGTCTTTTTGAATACCTCAACAATCAACAACATCTCAACACCATTCAGTCTGGTTTTAGACCCAACCACAGTATGTAAACTGTCCTCATTGCCACAGCGGATGGCATTCAGATGACACAGCGGCCCTCATCCTCCTGGACCTCTCTGCAGCTTTTGACATGGTCTCACATCCCATCCCATCCTCATCCAACACATTCACAATATTGAAATCCAGGGACACACATTCCGATGAGTCTGCTCCCTCCTAACTGGAATAACTCAATCAGTCAGCATGGCATGGTGCACCTTGGATACCCGCAACCTCATCAACCGCATTCTGCAAGGATCCTCCATGAGCCCAACCCTCTTCAACGCATACATGTTCCTTCCAGCAAGCATCATCCACTCTCCCAACATCAACTTCCTCCCCTCTACCAAAGGCACAAAACTCATTCTCTCCCTCACAGAAGAGATGCCCAGTACCCAGATGAAGTTCAATGCCTGCATGACTAAAATTGCCCACTGGATGAAGAGTAAATGTCTGAAATTGAGCAGCATCAAGACCAAAGTAATAATCGGCCGGAAGAGCATTTAGTCGTGGGACTCCACTTAGTGGCCAACGGAGCTAGGACCAATGTTCAACCACACAACACAGGTCAAGAACCTCAGGATCGTAATCGACAGCAAACTCAACATGACCACCCAGGTCAATGCCATCACCGCCTCATGCTTCCACACAATGAAGATGCTAAGGAAGATATTCAAATGGCTCCCAATCAGAACCAGGAAAACCATTGCACGAGCCATTTTCACAAGCAAACTGGACTACGGGAACACCGTCTATGCTGGGAAGAACAACAAAGAACTCATCAGAAGCCACTACACCATTCAGAACTAAGCAGCAAGAATCACTGTCAACCTTCCATCTGCACTCTCATCACATAACACAGGAAGGAGGTCTAATGGCTTCCCATACGCAACAAGCCTATTTCAAACTCCTCAATCACACTTTCAAGGCACTATATATAACACTGCCCAGCATACCTCAACAATCACGTCTGCTTTTATAAACCTTCCAGACAACTCCACTAGTCCGGGCTCCTGCCTGCGCACATCCCATGCATACAGGAAACCAGATCCAGTGTTTGAGCCTCCTCCTAAAGTGTAGAATGACTTGCTGCTTCACATAGAAAACAGACAGCTCACACTGCTTGCACTGCAATTTAGCACCGGTAGGGTGAGCAGTGCTGAAAAATCAGTGTGAATAGCACCATGCGCTGTGCAAGAACACGCAGCTATTCAAGTTGGTTTTGCTGCCGCTGAGTAGAAAATCTACTCAAGCAGCAGCAAATCTACTCAAACCCATCCCTCTGAACACAACCACTCATGACCGCCCTAGTTAGAAAATCACTCTAGGGGATGCCAAATCGCACTCACACTCGCACTTTCTGGAGCACTGCAAGAGAAAAATTCTGCCATGCAGCAATTGGTGGAATTATGGCAAAACTCTGTGTTGAAGAGTAACTCAAAGGGACCAAACTCAGCTAATTCCACAGGTGGAATGAAACATTCCGCCCACCATGGCTGACAGGAAATTGTAGTCATTATTATGGAGGGCAAAGTTTAAAATTCCCGTTCACAGTCGGGTGGGATGAAAAACCCTTGCCATTTGTGAAGGCTGGTGAAAATAATAAACATAGATTAAGCCTTGTGGCACATCAGTAGAGACAATGTGCCAGGTGGAGAGGATCTGAGCAGGTTGCAGTGTAGGAGGTGGTTCAGGGTGCTCTTGAGCTTCATGTAGGACTTTGAGCTCCAAGTAAGTGATTTTGCTGGGGAAGGTAAGTAGGAGAGCTCAGGTTTCCGGTAGGGAATGGCGCCTGGAGCGTGGACTGCTGAAGAGTAATGGAAGTCCACCAGGTGCACTGAACAGCATCTATGTGACAGTAGAAACAGTTTCTTGTTACTGCGCAGCGCAACTAAATTTGCTCTTTATTCTTTTTAAACGTTGTGAGCTTAATAAGTGGTAGCAATAACATACCTTTATTACTGAAGAATTTAAATCAATACAATAAGATTTCCACCCCTTAACTGCTGATGATTTTTTTAAATATATTTGTAGTACTTCATACTTATACCATAATTTTTCCACATGAGGTGTTCAGGCCAAATTTGCATCTTTTTTGCATCCCCGGGATGCTAAGGGTATCCATGGTATGTACCTTGAAGGCCATTGAAAATAAGTTGTTTGGCGAAAAATTTGGAAAAAGTGCTCTACAAGAAAGCCTGTTTATTTTAAAAATGGCAGTAACAAAAGGTTTATTGTCCCCGAATCACCATCTTCCCAGCTTTTGGGAACAAGCAATGTTGTATCAATAAATATTTTCGTACCACAGTTTTTGCATTTTTCTAAGAGGTAGTCAATAGTTCCTAATGTTTATGATTTAAAATTACTTGCAGTCTGTGGTGGAAACAGGTCTAAAACCCATGGATGTTTCCTTAAAGCAATACATTTCTAAAAAATTGACACAATTCAGTATTCACCAAGGGGTCATCCATGTAGACCCCTGAATGTTTCCCAAAGAAACTAATCATTGAAACAAATAATGAAAATAAGTTGAACAAACAGCAATTGGTGACAACCTTTTAGTCAGCATTTTTTTGTCACAACCACTCATTTATAAAATCATACACTGTAATGTCCATTAGACCCTTTTCATCACAAGGATATATAAGGTTTATCTGTTCTCCAAAAACAAAAGATACCCAACTTATAATGACTTTTTTCATGTACGGGCCTTGCACTATTTCATATGGTAAAATCTAATGAATGAAATATGGGTATGAAGAAAATCTATGTATTTCTAAAATGAGCACAAGATGCTTAGTTTAGGGACAGAGGCTATTAGTACATTTCTGAATTTGGGGTTGCCCATACTATCAAAGAGTCAGAAGGCATTTTATAAAATGTGTTATTCTTTCCACACTGGTTTACGTTTGGAAGTCAAAACTGCATACACATGCAATGGGAAATAGCAAGCGTTTTCCTATTCTCTGGTCCTACATGCTTCTCAATAATAATGGTACCCCACTTGTGTGGCTGGAGCAAGTGCCCATGCTACTAAACACCCCAAAACATGGCTTAGAGACATCACATTCCATGCAGCAAAATAAACAGTTAGTTTACAATGTGGGTAGTTATGAAAATTAGGCCCTAACTCAGCCACTAACAATTGAAAACTACCAAACCAGGTTTTTGTCTGAAAACTAGACATGCAGCATTGGTGGCTGACTTGTGTGTATTCCATGATATTTTCTTAACCATATGGACTTGCAAACCTCAAACTTGGGCAAAAAACACACATTCTCCTCACATTTCTGTGAGAGAATGCCTGAGAACCGATGGAGATTTACATATTCCTTCCACCCATGGTTTCCACAACTCACCTGATATAAAACGTGCCTCATTTATGTGGTTGGGCCCAGCACCTGTGTCAGAAAAGGTCCCAAAATGGAACATGGACCAATCAGATTTTTCCACTCAAACTAACCCTTTTTTTACAATATGGATGGTTGTGGAGTTTGTGCTTGTCCTCGGGTGCCACTCAAGGAAACCCATTAAAGCCAGACATTTCTAAAAGCTAGAAACACAGGGTGGTCTGGCATGCATTGATCACCCTACTTACAAAGCTCTTTGTTAGAAATTGGGTTCCTGTTGAACTGGGGTGGAAGCCCTGGCACGAGCAATAAACACAGTCCTAATCAGAGTATGTCACAAACATACCGTAGATTACTTGTGCTCACCCTCTGGTAATTTGGCCCAGAGCAATCAGCCTTAATTTAATAGGCAATGTGTAATGTATGTTTGCAGCACTTCAAACAGTTAAACAGTGAAAACAAGGCACAAAAAGATTCCACACCTGGTTAGAAAAAATAGAGCTTAATTTAATGAACAAAACAAGACCAGAGCAACAAACATTCAATAAGTAAAATAGGAGTTATGAATTTTAAAGAATCAACTGAAATATAGTGCATAAAAGTATAAAGTGCCAGTTATTTGGTCGCACTAGACTAGGTCATATCCAAAAGTTCAGGCTAATTGCAATGGAGTGCGGGTCAGACACAGTCCCAGATTAATCCCGCTGAAGGTTTACCTTCTCAAGTTTTGGGGCCAAGAGTCCTGCTCGCGTTGGAGCAGGTCAGCGGGAACAATGTGAGCAACTGGGTGGTGGTTGGTGTAGCACAAAGAGAAGGATGGGCATTGTGGATGGGCGGGCTGGAGTCTCGCAGTGGCAATCCTCACCAGTAAATTATGCTTGCTGTACAAAGAGATGGACTTGCGGCAGCTCGTACTGGTTCTTTGTGTGAGCGGCGCAGTTCCGGAGCGAACGGACCTGTTCGCGTTCACAAAGAGAACAAAAGCTTGATTTAAGGAACCAAAAACACTTCCATGGCCCCAGGACCTGAGAGGTGCCTTTTGGGGTCAGGAGCTCATTGAAGATGGGTCCAGGAGCTGCAGGAGCCTGTCATGTCATTGAGGCTCAGATCAAGAGGCTAGCAGCAGCAGACTAGCCCTTTGAGTCACTCTGGGGTCCTGTATTCAAGATGGGTGCCAGGTCCAGTTTATCTTCTCCAGGCAAGAGGGTAGCAGGCAGCACGTCAGCCCAGCAAGGTAGCAGGTCTTCCAAAGTAGCAGTCCAGCAGAGTGATAGTCCTTTAGCAGCACAGCAGTCCTGTTTCTTGGCAGAGTAGCCACAGGTTCAGAAATGTACTGAAGTACTAGGGTCAGAGGTCCAGTTCTTTGAAGTGGGGGAGACTTCAAAGAAGGGTTTTTGAAGTGCATGGTGATCCAACCTTCCTGCCCTGGCTCCAGACTCACTACGGAGGCGGTATGCAGCCCTATGTGTGAGGGACAGGACACAACCTATTGAGGTGTTAGCGTGAGGCGGTGCCCAGCTCCAGAAAGATGGGCCATCAAGTCATACCTAAGCTCTCACTGTGTGTGGCTAACTAGGGGGAATACACAAAGTCCAGCTGTCACCTGCCCCAGACGTGTACTAGAGACAGAATGCAGGTAGGAGCAGGAAAATGCCAACTTCCTAAAAGAGCAGTTTCTAAAGTTTTTATAATAAATCCGACATTGCCATTAAAGAAAATTTCTCATTACAAGTCCATAGATCCAAAATGACAGAACTTCCCCCTCACATTTAGAAATGACAGCTTATTAAATGTAATACGGAATCCTCAAAGTTATCCTATAAGAGGGATAGGTGTCAGAGTGGTGAAAAATTAATTTGGGAGTTTTTCACTACCAGGACATGTAAAACATAAAAGTACACATCCTACCTTTTGCTTCACAGCATCCTGCCCTATGTGCTACCTAGGGCCTACCTTAGGGGTATCTTGCATGTAATAAAAGGGGAGTTATAGCTTGGCAAGAAGTTTTTAATGTCAAGTCAACATGGCAGTGTAACACTGCATCCAGGCTACAATGGCAGGCTTGGGGCATGTTTTAAGTTGTTTCTTAAGTGGGTGGCACAATGAGTGCTGGAGCCCCACTTGTAGCATTTAATTTACAGGCCCTGTGTATATGGTATACCACTCTACAAAGGACTCACAAGTAAATTAAATATGCCAAACAGGTGTAAACCTATTATAACATGTTTTAGAGAGAGACAACACGCAATTTAGCACTTTAGCACTGGTTAGCTGTGGTAAAATGCATCTAAGGCCAACTAAAACGTGTTCAGTAAAAAGGGGAGAGGGAAGGCAAAAAGTGACAGGAATTGCCTCAAAACGGAACAAGAACAGATCAAAAGTTTAAATTCAAAGCCAACCGTTTTTTCTTGCACTGTGAGTAGCTGTGGGTTTTGAGACTGGGCTCGATCACCAACCTGGGAAACCCACAAAACCCAGACATTTCTAAAATGTAGACACCCTGCAAAGTACAGGATGGCTGGGTCACATGGATCCCCCTACCTTTTTTCACCTACAATGCCCTTCAAACTTCAACATTTAGCAAAAACCACACATTTTCCTCACCTTTCTGTGAAAGAAAGTTCTGGAAGCTGTGGGGGTCCATTATACAAATGACAACCCACTTGTGTGTGCCTTGCACCCACAACAGGAAAGGCCCTAAAACAGAACATGTACAGATGACATTTTTCTACTCAAAATCAACCTTTTTTTGCAATATGGATAGCTGTGGATATCACGTAGGGGAGTATAGGGTCATGTGCGGCTACCAAAATATTTTAATACCCACAATGCCCTGAAGCATCAAACTTTGCCTGAAATCACAAATTTCCTCACATTTTTGTGACAGAAACATCAGGAATATGGGTCCAATGCCATGGTGGGATAACCACACCCCTTTGTGCCTCACTGTCAAATCACTTATGTTTGTGGGCTTTCTACCCACTAAGGACCAGAATAGGAGGAAGGCCCCAATCAGGGCAACTTTTCTATCTGGGTTATATTTGGTTATGTGACCAGGTTGGGGTGGGAAAACAGGCCCATGTAAATGGGGATGTTACCCTCCACAAAAAAGTGCCTTTGCCATTCCTTGGTGCCTAATTGGGTTAAACACCCCCTAGTAAGCCTCCAGGGAGGATAGAATAACTGCTGTGCCTGGGTTGGAGGGAACCACAGGCCATACCTATTGCACATCTTTCAAATAAAACTGAAAAGTTACCATGCCCTGGTGTCTAGTTGGCTTTCTGTCATCTGGGGGAGCAGTAGGAGGGTAAACCCCCTTTTATCGCCCGTAAGGTCTCATCCACTTGCAAAGATCACTCCCAGGTACCTGGTGGAGTGGATCTCTGCTTAGGGATTGGGTACCCAGTATGATCCAGAAGCGGGGATCTACTAGGGAGAGGCATCGCTGAAAAGGGGTACGTTTGTCCTCTTTTCAAAGCTGCCTTTTCCACCCTGATTGGCGCAAAGGAGGCAGGGTTAAGGCCCTGGAAGTGGCACTAATGGTGCCCACTGGTTTCATTTTCCCATCTGTGACATCAGCTCGTCGTACAGCACCTGGGCATCACAGATTGCCAGGGAGGGAAGGGATGGAGGCTTTTGCGAAAGTTATTCCACTTCAGCCTCTACCTTTAAAAAAAATGAAGACTTCTTTCAAACCCTCCCCAGCATCGGCCTCTGCCCAACAGCCCACTGGGAAGGTAGTGCAGACGTTGGCCACTGTCCAATGCCCACACTGAAAGGATTAAATTACAATTCCATTGCTACATACATGAATAACATTGTCCGATTAAATTTGATCATAAGATCAATAAAAACTCACTAGGGTCCTTTATGGCAGTTTTTCTTAAGCTTTGGAGCTTCACATACTCATTCAACGTGCTTAAAGTCTTTGCAATGAAAAAGCCTGTTGTGTATATTTTTCAAATTGCAGCGGAAATATATTTTTCAAGAGGCTCCTTCTACTCTATTCTTGTTTGGAATGTGCTGCCACAGTCTTATTTTGCCTCTTATCTACAATGATGCATGAACTTGCACAATGCATTGGAGAACTAGAAGAAAAAAACATAAATCTCATGTTGATAAATTTAATTTAAGAGTACCTATATTTGAAGGCTCCTATTTTGTTGGAGTTTTTGAAAATGTTTCTAAAAATAGGTGATTTTCTTCTCCCACTCTAAGGTCTGAATATTATACATTTGACTGATTTTGTTGCCACCTTTTTAGAGTTTTTCTTGCCCCTTTTCTTGCTTTCAACCTGTCTTTAGCTACCAACACTGCTTTTTCTGTAAACTTGGATTTAACTTTTTTGTCATATCCTCAGTTCTCTAGGGCTGAATATTTCCTATATTTGCTCATCAGTTTTCCAGCTCTTGTTTCATGTTTTTTACATCTACTGTGCACCAGTTGTTAAACTTTTGTACAGTACTCCAAAAGGGGAAACAAGCCGACAAAGTCCAGGAGTCATAAGGATATAGTTGGATATTCTGCTAGTGTACCAGTTATTCACTTACAGGGGGATATTCTCAAGAACGTGTGATAATTATCGCAAAATTAGCTTAACGCAACTCTTCCCATCGCAGTCTATCACAGGAAAATGACACTGTGTTAACGTGGTATTCTCAACACGGAGGTACCATGCAATAGTCTCACGATAACCCGTCAAATGACCGCATTAAAATTAACGCAACGCCAAGAAAAGGCGAAACACCAACCCGAAAATAGTAGCGATGAGGCCAATCGCGATACAAAAATCAGCGCCACAGGCCTGTAATTCCCACGCGTCATGTGGGAAAATGCACTATAAAAGTAGAAAAAAAACATACAAACAAAAGCCAAACAACAGCGAAGCACAATGGAGGGGTAGCCGGAGCAAGTACAGAGCTCAACCAGAACCCCACAAGCTCCCCGGAAGACCAGCCTGGGACCTCGGGGTCAGGGAAGGGCAAGGACAAGAAGAGTAGGAAGAAGCGGTTCAGTCAGCAGGAAAACAGGATCCTGATAATGGAGATGGTAGAACACCATCAACTACTGTTTGTCACCTCCACTGTGTCCTTGGCAACAGAAAATGGAATATGGTAGTCCATCGTGGACAAAGTGAATGCAGTCGGAGCGCTGAAGAGGACAATAGAAGAGGTCAAGAGGTGCTGGAATTATGTGAAGCGCAAGACCAAGCAGAAACTCGCCAACAACCTGAAGGAACCAATGCAGACTGGAGGTGGGAGTCCAACGCCACAGGAGGAGCTGGACGAGATGGAGGAAATGGTGTCCACAGTCATCAGTGGGAAGACAGTGGCAGGAGTTGGGGGACCAGACACTGCTCAACATGACCAGACACAACGGCACCAGTGTGAGTAAAGACCAGGGACTGGGGGGGTGGGGGGAAATGGGCACAATGGCACACATGCACACTTAAGTAGAGCACATCTGCAGACAAACCATGCCCCAGACCCCCAACTCCCACCAAGAGACCAATGTAACCAAGCATGCAACATCTCAGCACTGTATAAGCACAGAAGTCAAAGGCACACCGCATGAAAGGGAGAAGGGGCAGCAAAATCAGAGCTGCAGGGGCGACTCGCCCAAAATGCAGCACACACACATAACATGCAGAGCACATCAACATTGACAACAATGTGGTACAAACCGCAACACGTTCACAACAGAACAGAGGACACAACTGGTGCCGCTCGTGTGTAGAAACGGCCAATCACATGTGGCATAGCAAGGAAATGTGAGTTGACAATGTACAAGTACAAACACACATCCGTGATGTTGTCGAAATGTCCACTGCCCAACATCAAATAGGCAGCTCCTCCCAAACAATCACAATGTATCATGTCATGCAGTTTGTATGTAAACATGTCAATGCGTAAACATACATGTGAACACAATATTAAAATGCATCTCCCCTTCACATTACAGAGGGAAAACCAACACTTCCTGCTGAGCAGATCAATGCTCTCTTCTCTTATGCCGAAGAGGACCACCACACCTTCGACATCGATGCCATCCAAGAGTTCATCGACAGCCTCCTGTCAGGAACCTGGTCTCTAAAACAGATTGGTCCGTGGGGGCTAACACTGCTCCCTTGCGCAACGGTCATTGTAACGCTTCTAGGGCTCTAGAAGTACAGGTCAAGCCATCCTGGTTCGCCTTGGTCAAAAGGCGGTACCTTAAGATGGCCGCTTAAAGAGCAGTCAGAGCTGCAGTCTCTTGGTGATTTGCGCAAGCCCTTGAGCACAGTTGAGGCTCGCGCTGGCTCTCGAAAATGCACACTTCAATGAGTCTGTTAAAGCAGTTGGAGGTGTTAGATTTTCATTGCATCTAGAGTGAGTGTAGAAAGGCGTGTTTCTCGGTTTCTTCACCGGTGGTAGTCAGCAATCCTACGCGTCGGATTTCATAGACAAATCACGGAAGTATTTCTGAAGCAGTGTGAGTTTTGCTAGAAAGTTACCAGCAATTGAAATTCAGGATAACAGCTGTTGAGATGTGTTCCAGTCGTGGAAGTACCCTAAATAAATTTAAAGACAAAGGAAAAGCTTTTAAGTTAAAGTTTACATGTAATGAGGATAATTACTGTAATAGGAATATCAGTTTTGCAAATACATGATAAGTATCAGCAATTCTAAACCCTTACCTGACTCCTCTTCCCTGCTGATATTTTGGCTATATTAAAATCTGTGTTAAGAGAGGAAGAACAAGAAAAGAACAGTTAATAAAAGTTTTAAAAGAAAAATAGATAAAGAGTAAGAACAGTAAATAAACATTTAGGAAATAATTGCTTATGTTATTTTTCACAGAAAGTCAAGATCTTTCACAGTGTTCCAGCATTAATAATACATGCTAGATAACACTATCCAATAGAAGGGAGGGAATAGTTTGGTCTCTCTAGGGTACGTTGCATTAGGTCTAGAGAGAAAGCACACATTCTTATTTGATTGATTTTATGTGAATTAGGTATTCTAGTAATTTTTATTTGTACATTACAGTGGGAGCAGCGCCAGAAAACTATTGAGGTAGCTGATAGGAGACACCAGACAAGAAGACCAGCTGTCTCTTCTCTGTCCCATACCCCTTTCCCCCCTGGGAGTTCTTCCACGTGACCAGAGTTTTTCTTGATTGTGTGGAGGGCGTCTTGGCGAGGCATTGGGAAAAGCTCATCATCCTGATCCTGTGAGGTACTTCGGATAACTTCAAGTAAGACTCTTCTGACACCACTGCACCCCACCTCGAGGCGCAGGGCAGCCCAGCTGCATCGAGGAGACCCCACCCCCTGCACAGACCACACAGCAGGCAGCACCCACCACCACAGATGCATCCCAGGACCCCCACAAACAACACATGCACTTCCAATGCTGTGTGCTGGGGTCCCAGGAGAAGCTGGCTGAACAGGTACGGGTGGGGATCGACCGCATGGCAGCCAAACTAGATGCCATACGTGGGTGTCTAAGTTGCATCAGGGACCACTCACAGTCCCTACCGGACACCCCCAGTCCACTCCATGCTCTCTAACAATCCATGGCTGACATCGCTGGAGTCCTGACTCTGAGACAAGAACAACTGTCTAGTCAGAGTGGCTCTAGCAATGTCACCCGGTAGTTGGGACACATGCGGAGGATATTAGAGACCATAGAGCAGATGCAGGTGGAAAGAGCGGCTGCCATGGCTGCACACTAGCGAGAGGTCGCTGGGTTCCTCAATGCCCTAAAGACCCTCCTCTTGGCATTGCTGACACAAGGCCTGGTGTTGCTGAATGGTGCTGCTACCACTCAGTCCACATCTCTGCCCCCTGAAGTGTCAGTGCCACACAGTGCGGCAGACATCCCAACTCCGGCCCCTGAGGTATCACTGCCACACAGTGCTAGAGACAGAACACCACCACCCACACGTGAGGCACATGAAACAGCAGAGGACAAAGATGCAGATGAATCTGCCTCCGTGGTAAGAAGGACGCAGTAGCATTCATCTCCGCCATATGTTTCTGCTTGGTTCCCGGTTTAGCATATGTACTTTAGGAAGCTGATACCTTTATCATTCCGAATTGACCATAGTCTAATTTGGAGACAATACATTCAGATATTAAACCCCATTTTCCTGCAATAAGGGTGCCAACACACCTGATAAATGACCTTGGTCCCTTAAAGTAATCCCTGGCAGATGTAGAGTCAGGAATCTGGAGAGATTGGTGCTTTCTTTGGACAAGATTTCTTGGATGCAAATCATATTACAATTGGATAAAAATCAAATATAACCCTTCTATCGCATAGTTTTGAAATTCCTGCAACATCCCACGAGATGATCTTGGAGGGAGAAATTTTTTTCAGAAAATACATTGCAATAGTAATAGGCTTTAACAGATTGCATTTTGCCCTTTATAAAGATTGCAAATTTTAAACAAAATGCTCACAATTGCAAGTTATTGTTATTGCATTGTGCTCATTTTCCATAAGGAAGGTATATCTCAAATTTGTTTGGGAGTACCCTAATTTTTTTTGAAGGAATTGCATGCAAATTGCATGCACATAACTACACTTCAGTCATTCATTTGGTGAATTGTAGTAAGGGATATGCATTGTTTTTGGATAGATTGAGAGAATTGTTAATATGCTATTCATTCTTAACAGGACTGATAATGTGGAATTACAAATCTGATGGGTTCCAGAGATGGTATTTATTGTATTCACATGGTATGGTATCCAGTGCGAGAAGTAGGTGAAACTTACAGAGAAAACAGGCATCCTAACAAACAAATATACTAAATTAAACATCTAAGAAAACACTCGTTTTTTTTTTAGATTGCAATTCATACCACATCTACTATGCAAAAGTATTGAAAATAACAGGTGTTATATTACCAGTTAAACAGTGCTTATGTAGAATGGATACTGTTATCTTTAGCAGTAATTTCATTATTTCAACTGGTATAGCAATGGCCACATTTAAGGTTCATCTCTGATAAACCGTATGCCTAAGCCTCGTTGTACATGTTTATTGACCTTTCTGCAGGTAAATGGGGCTTATCTACAACAAAGTAACGTAGCGCTGTGCAGCAAGCCATTTGGCTGTGCTGTTATGCATTACTTCGGATGCACAGGGATGCACCATATCTACATCAAAATAACAGAACCCTTTGTTCTCCCCTGCACTGGTGCACAATGGGCTGTCATGCGCTGATGCAGGCACTCTTGCACCAATAGGCAAGGTTGCCTGCGTTGCAGGGATGATTATTTTTGTGCAGGAAGGGGCACCTTCCTACACAAAAGGTATCAGGAGAGGTGTTTTCCTCTTTCAATGTGTGTTGCACAATGCAGCAGCATGGAAAGAGGATAAAAACCAGGAGAAATGAAAACATTTCTCATCACTGCACCTCCCTACTTCTCCCCAGGTGAGGCATAGCATTCTGACGCATTTCCATGAATCTAGAAATGCAGCAGAAGCCAGGGGTGTTGTAATGGAACACCCACGGTAACACCCCGACACACCTCTTTCACGCAAAGTGCTACGTGTAAAGGGATCGTATTTACAATGACACAAAAAGCCATGCAGGGTGGCTTTACGTGTCCTTGTAAATATGGGCCAGCAAGATGAGTCGACGTTGCATCACAAAAAGTGACCCACCGGCGGCACCATGGGCTTGTAAATAAGCCCCCCTCATTTTTTTGTTTATAATCTTTTTTGCAGATAAGACTATTTTATGACATCAACATACTATGTTGCTAATACTGCTATACTCAAAGATTTGATTTTATAAGCTGGAAATTATGGTTCAACAAAACGTCTACATATTCTTTTTCACTTCGCCTCCACACTGTTGATTACTGCTGCTCACCACAGACCTCAAACTTACATTCTAATTTCAAATAAAGTCACACAAATGTTTTCGGATTTGCTGAGACCCCTACACTGAATGATCTATCCAATACACTCTGCACTTTACTCCAAAATTGAATCTCCAACAAAGAAATGTGATCTTCCTGGCATGCGTCTGTGACAGCCAGTCACTTGCCTGTTACTTGCCACTGCTTGTTTCAGGTGGCTGTGTTATATCACCTCTCTTTCCCTGCCATGTAGAATGTTATGTAGGTCATCAAAATCCACGTATGTCATAGTCTATGTAAGGATTGTGGTAGTTGTGGCAGGTGGTTCGCTGCTACAGGTTACGATGGCTAAGATCCTCTGTATTGAATAAACTTGATCCTTCAACCATCAGTTGTTCCTGGAGGAGAGTTATTTATGAAATATCACAACCTTCCATTAACATATGCCTCCACCATAAGAATTCCAGATCATGTTATTGCTAAGAACTTTCAGGACAGAGAAAATCCTAAATCCTTGAAAAGCATTATATTGTCCATTATGCATCATGCATCATGCAATGCGCAAACTATTCAACTATCTAATAACCATGTCATCACAGAACCACAATAACACTTATCCTTGTGGAAATAAATGCATTTTTGATGACTATTTCTTTGAGATACAGGTTTTGCAGATGCGCTTAACGTTTACTACCACTGTCCATCCCCAAAAGCTTGCCAAGATGCTTGGATTGCAGACTAACTCTGACATCCAAACCATCCCTATTCTGGTTGGACATTCCTGCAACTACTTTTCCAACTGAAGGGCTGAACCTAAAATCTCAAACGTCAAACATCATAGACATTTATGCTATTATTGCCATGGACCTAAACCGCATGATGTTAACCAAAGCATGGTTCAATTAGGTCTCTCACCTCATCATGGATTTAGTTATTTCAACCGAATACTCCATTATGTACATTCATAGGGAAGATGAACAAATATGCACTCTAAGCCTTCATGTACTTCAGCAATATCAATGTGTGCATACATGCAATGTATATGACTTACAATTGATGTTTTTGTTTGCTTTAGCATTATATTGAAATCTATATTTATGTGGACCCTCCTCATTCCTCCCTACAGAGAGAGACTCAAATGTCAGAGTTATTATCAGATCCCAAAACAGTTTGTATTTTTTCTATATGACACATACATGTTGATTTCATTACCCTAGGTCACTCCCCACGCCACACAACTCCTCTGGGACCCGAGTGCTGCCGAGGGTTCGCCGCTGGTGTGCCCCGGGTACTGCATACCTTTTTCTTACTGTGCAATAGTTGTTTGGTTTACTGTATTTTAGTTTTTTCTTCTGTTATTGTGTATTCTTAGGTGCTCCTTGTGCGCCCCTGCCCTCTGTGCCCCCCTGCTCCCCGCTTCCTGCCGCTGCTCCCCGTGGCCCGCCCCCTTTTTCCTTTCTGTTCCCCTGCCCTCGCCCATTGGCCGCCCCGCTCCCACCTCCCAGCTGCCCCTCCCTCCCACTTCGCCTCTTATGGAGGCCGCGCAAAGCGGCCGCGCTGCTGGCGTGCCAAAGCAAGCCCGTCTGCGCCCGTCCGTGCCCGGACCGCGCCCAGCGCCAGAACCCCTGGAGCCCGCGCCCCCCGCAACGCCAGACTGCACTACAACTCCAGCACCCTCCACGCACTCAACACCGAACGAGACCTCCCCTGCTACCGGGCCACCCCGAAGCGCACCCAAGAGCCCTTCGCCTGCCGGAACTGCAGATTCACCAGCATCCAGCCCACCAAACCACCAAGCAGCGAACCCAACCACCTCTGCTGCATCCTCCTCAACACTCGCTCTGCTCGCAAACACGCCATCGAACTCTGGGACCTCCTAGACTCTACCGCCCCCGACGTCGCCTTCCTGACGGACACCTGGCTGACCGCCACCTCAGCACTGGACATCGCCATAGCCATCCCACAGGGCTACAAGATCTCCCGCAAAGACCGCACCAACGGAGTATGAGGGGGAATCGCCATCATCCACAAAGACACCATCAGAATCTCGACCAACACCGACGACACCCTCACCTCCGCCGTGCACATGCACTTCCAGATCCACACCGACCCCAACACCACCCTCACAGGAACACTCATCTACAGACCTCCCGGACCTCAACCACAGTTCAGCGACACCATCGCCGACCTCGTCAGCACCCACGCCCTCGCCTCCATGGACTACATCCTCCTCGGGGACCTGAACTTCCACCTCGAGAACAACAACGACGCCAACTCCACCGCCCTGATCGACAACCTCGCCAACCTCGGACTCAAACAGCTCGTGACGGCACCCACCCACGCCGCTGGACACACGCTGGACCCCATCTTCTCCACCAGCCCCCCCCGTCTCCTTCAACCACACCACCGAACCCCACTGGACCGACCACAGATGTGTCGACTTCACCTTCAGGAAACCCACCACACATCACCGCACCCAACAGCTGCCACGCCGCTGCTGGGGCACGGACACCAAGGACCAACTCACTACCACCCTCGCCCTGAGACCACCCACCGACCCCCACCGACCCAGACACCGCCGCGACCAACCTCAAACAGTGGATCAACGACTGTGCCGACACCCTCGCCCCTCTCAAGACCTCCACAACCAACCACACCAACAAGAAAGCCGCCTGGTTCACCGAAGACCTCCGGATCTCCAAGCGCACCTGTCGGAAGCTGGAGAAGAAATGGCTCCACGACCGAACACCAGACAGCCACACAGCCCACAAGAGCGCCACCCGCAGACACCACCAACTCATCAGGACCGCCAAGAGGACCGCTTAGACAACAACGCACACAACACCAAAGAGCTCTTCAGCATCGTGAAAGAACTCTCCAACACCAATGACATCCCACCATCACAAGACCTGTGCAACTCCCTGGCCGCTTTCTTTCACCGCAAGATCACCGACATCCACGACAGCTTCAACTCCGACACCCCCGCACCCACCACCTAGTCCACCACCCCTGCGACCACCACCCGCACCAGCCGCCTGACCACCTGGTCCAACGTCAGTGACGAAGACACCATCAAAATCAGGAACTCCATCCACTCCGGATCCCCATCTGACCCCTACCCTCACCACATCTTCAACAAAGCCAGCACAACCATCGCGCCCCACCTCCGAAAAACAATCAACAGTTCCTTCGAGACAGTCAAGTCAAGTCAAGTCAGAGAATTTATATAGCGCACTACATACCCAGAGGGTCTCAAGGCGCTTAGGGGGGGGAGGAGGATTACTTGTCAAATATCCACGTTTTAAGTTGCTTTCTGAATGCTAGGTGGTTCTGGGTAAGGCGAAGGTAAGTGGGGAGTGAGTTCCATGTTTTAGCAGCCAGGTAAGAGAAGGATCTGCCTCCCATGGTGGTCTTGTTGATGCGAGGTACAGTGGCGAGGGCTTGGCTGGAAGAACGTAGTTGGCGGGGGGGGTGTAGAAGGACAGTCGTGAGTTGAGGCATTCTGGTCCGATGTCGTAGAGTGATTTGTGTGCGTGGGTTAGCAGTCGGAAAGTGATCCTCTTATTGACGGGTAGCCAGTGGAGGTCTTTCAGGTGACCAGAGATGTGTTCGTTGCGCTGGATGTCTAATATGATCCTGGCTGAGGCGTTTTGGATTAGTTGGAGTTTCTTCTGGAGTTTAGCGGTAGTACCTGCGTAGAGGGTGTTTCCGTAGTCCAGTCGGCTCGTGACCAGAGCATGGGTGACTGTTTTTCTGGTTTCGGTGGGGATCCAGCGAAATGTTTTTTTGAGCATGCGAAGAATGTTGAAGCAGGATGAGGATACGGCGCTGACTTGTCTGTTCATTGAAAGTGAAGAATCCAGGATAACGCCTAGGTTCCGTGCGTGGTCTGTCGGGATGGGTGCTTTTCCAAGGGCTTCCGGCCACCAAGAGTCGTCCCATGCAGAGGGGGATGTACCTAAGATGAGGACTTCTGTTTTATCTGAGTTCAGTTTCAGACGGCTGTGTTTCATCCATTCGGCAACTTCTTTCATTCCTTCGTGTAGGTTAGTTTTGGCGGTGCTGGGGTCATTGGTGAGAGAAAGGATCAGTTGAGTGTCATCCGCGTAAGAGATGATGTTGAGGTTGTGTTGGCGGGCGATGGCCGCGAGGGGGCTCATGTATACGTTGAAGAGGGTGGGACTGAGTGAGGATCCTTGTGGTACGCCACAAATGACTTCAGTGGCCTCGGACTTGAATGGTGGAAGGCGGACTCTCTGGGTTCTTCCGGTGAGGAACGAGGTGATCCATTCAAGTGCTTTTCCTTGTATTCCGATGTTTCTGAGGCGTTGTAAAAGGGTGCTGTGGCAGACTGTGTCGAAGGCTGCAGAGAGGTCGAGGAGGATGAGGGCGACTGTGTCTCCATTGTCCAGTAGAGTTCGAATGTCGTCTGTTGCTGCGATGAGGGCGGTCTCAGTGCTGTGTTTTGCTCGGAAGCCAGATTGTGAGGAGTCGAGGGATTTGTTGGCTTCGAGGAAAGCGGCGAGCTGGTTGTTGACAGCTTTCTCGATTACTTTGGCCGGGAATGGAAGGAGCGAAATGGGGCGGTAATTTTTGAGTTCGGTGGGGTCCGCTGTGGGTTTTTTCAGAAGGGCGGTGAGTTCAGCGTGTTTCCAGCTTTCCGGGAAGGTGGCAGAGTTGAAGGAGCAGTTGATGACGTCTCGGAGGTGCGGTGCTATGACGGAGTCTGCTTTGTTGAAGATGTGGTGAGGACATGGGTCTGTGGGGGATCCTGAGTGGATGGAGTTCATCAGGCGGATGGTGTCCTCAGTGGAGATTGGGTTCCAGTCGTTAAGGGTGTTCAAGGGGGGAGAATGTTCAGCATATGGTTGGGTGGGTTGGTCTCCGGGTTGGTTGTCGAAGCTGTTGTGGATGTCTGCGATTTTGTTGTGGAAGAATGAGGCTAGGGAGTCGCAGAGGGCTTGAGAGGGGGTGATGTCGTTGGAGTTGGCCGAGGGATTGGTAAATTCCTTGACGATGTTGAAAAGTTCCTTGCTGTTGTGGGCGTTGTTGTCAAGTCGATCCTTGAATGCTGTTTTCTTGGCCTTTCGGATTAGTTGGTGGTGTGTGCGGGTGGCGTTTTTGAAGGCGTCCTTGGTGCTAGTGGTTGGGTCTTTTTTCCAGGCCTTTTCAAGGGAGCGGCAGAGTTTCTTGGACTTCTTAAGATAATCGTTGAACCATGAGGCCTTCTTGCTGCCAGGTTTGCTTTGGCGTTTTTTCAGTGGTGCTAAGGTGATGGCGGTGTTGGATAACCATAGGGTGAAGTTGGCGGCGGCTTGGTCTGGGTTAGAAGAGTGGGCTGGGGTGTTTACAAGGAGCGATGAGGAGATCTGGTCGATGGTGATTTTGTTCCAGTTTCTTTGCAGAGTTGGATGGAGGTGGTTGATGGGTTTTGGCTTGTTGTAGGTGAAGTGAACGCAGCTGTGGTCAGTCCAGAGGAGATCCGTAGTGTGGCTGAAGGAGATATGATTGCTGGAGGTGAAGATGGGGTCGAGTGTATGGCCTGCGATGTGGGTGGGGGAAGTGACCAGTTGTTTAAGTCCGAGGTTGGCGAGGTTGTCCAAGAGGGTGGTGGTGTTGCGGTCGTTGGTCTTTTCAAGGTGAAAGTTGAGGTCTCCCAGAAGGATGTAGTCTTTGGAGGGGAGCGCGTGTGGAGTGATGAAGTCCGTGATGTCTTCACTGAATTTTGCGCGGGGTCCTGGTGGTCTGTAGAGGAGGGTGCCTCTGAGTGTGGTCTTGGGGTCGATGTGGATCTGGAAGTGAAGGTGTTCGGAGTTGGCGAGGTTGGCGTCGGAGCTGGTTGAGATGCGGATTGATTTTTTATGGACGATAGCGATTCCTCCTCCTGTGTGGCCGGTGCGGTCCTTGCGTGCGATCTTATAATCTTCAGGGATGGCAATGGTGATGTCTGGGGCGGAGGAGGCGTTCATCCATGTTTCTGTTAGGAAGGCGACGTCTGGAGAGATGGTGTCTAGTAGATTCCATAGGTCAATGGCGTGCCTGTGGACCGATCGGGTGTTGAGCAGGATGCATTGTAGGTGGTTGGGGTCGGGAATCAGAGGTGTGAGCGTAGCGGAGTTGGTGACGGTACCGATGAATTTGCAGGAAATGCAGGAGAAGGGTCCATGGGTGTGTCCAGGAGCGGCTTGGACGCAGTTGGGGGAGCGACCGGGGTTAAGGGCTAGGAGGGTGGCGGCATCGTAGGTAATGCGGGAGGGATGGGCAGCACGAGGGGCAGGGGGTCTGGCGCTGGGCGCGGTACAGGCGCGGACGGGCGTAGACGGGCTTACCTTTGGCGCACCATCGGCGTGGCCGTAGCGCGTGGACGCTGCGCGTTGGTACATCTGACATAAATGGAGAGTGGAGGGGGCGGAGCGTGGGAGGGGCAGCAGGGAGGCGGTAGTGTGGGTGAGGGGCGGGTCAGGGGATACCAATAACAAAATGGAGGGTCAAAGGGAAAGCCAGACAGGGACAACAAATGTAGAAATGCGTCGAGTGAGCAGTTCTCTGAAATTATTAAATAAGTACTGGATAAGCGAGCGCAGCAGCCTGAGCGAAGTCGCGCTAAAGAAATCAATCAAAGCAGCGGCGCTACGATGGAATGCTAAACAGCGCTACAATTCTGTGCACAACAGCGCTATAATTGAATGCACAACAGCGCTACAATCCTATGCACAACAGCGCTACAATTGAATGCACAACAGCGCTACAAGTCTATGCACAACAGCGCTATAATTCTATGCACAACAGCGCTATAATTGGATGCTTCACAGCGCTACAATTCTAAGCCTAACAGCGCTACAATTGAATGCTAGACAGAACACGAAATTGACGGTACCAGAAGCACGAGCGTGGAGTAATGCAGCTGTAAGTGAGGAGGAGCGAGGGTGAGCGACCGTTCTGGAGAGAGTCCAGGTGGTCACAGTTTGGCCGGGGCAATGGAAGGCTCGGTAAACGTGGGTGGGAGGGGCAGCAGGGAGGCGGTAGTGTGGGTGAGGGGCGGGTCAGGGGATACCAATAACAAAATGGAGGGTCAAAGGGAAAGCCAGACAGGGACAACAAATGTAGAAATGCGTCGAGTGAGCAGTTCTCTGAAATTATTAAATAAGTACTGGATAAGCGAGCGCAGCAGCCTGAGCGAAGTCGCGCTAAAGAAATCAATCAAAGCAGCGGCGCTACGATGGAATGCTAAACAGCGCTACAATTCTGTGCACAACAGCGCTATAATTGAATGCACAACAGCGCTACAATCCTATGCACAACAGCGCTACAATTGAATGCACAACAGCGCTACAAGTCTATGCACAACAGCGCTATAATTCTATGCACAACAGCGCTATAATTGGATGCTTCACAGCGCTACAATTCTAAGCCCAACAGCGCTACAATTGAATGCTAGACAGAACACGAAATTGACGGTACCAGAAGCACGAGCGTGGAGTAATGCAGCTGTAAGTGAGGAGGAGCGAGGGTGAGCGACCGTTCTGGAGAGAGTCCAGGTGGTCACAGTTTGGCCGGGGCAATGGAAGGCTCGGTAAACGTGGGTGGGAGGGGCAGCAGGGAGGCGGTAGTGTGGGTGAGGGGCGGGTCAGGGGATACCAATAACAAAATGGAGGGTCAAAGGGAAAGCCAGACAGGGACAACAAATGTAGAAATGCGTCGAGTGAGCAGTTCTCTGAAATTATTAAATAAGTACTGGATAAGCGAGCGCAGCAGCCTGAGCGAAGTCGCGCTAAAGAAATCAATCAAAGCAGCGGCGCTACGATGGAATGCTAAACAGCGCTACAATTCTGTGCACAACAGCGCTATAATTGAATGCACAACAGCGCTACAATCCTATGCACAACAGCGCTACAATTGAATGCACAACAGCGCTACAAGTCTATGCACAACAGCGCTATAATTCTATGCACAACAGCGCTATAATTGGATGCTTCACAGCGCTACAATTCTAAGCCCAACAGCGCTACAATTGAATGCTAGACAGAACACGAAATTGACGGTACCAGAAGCACGAGCGTGGAGTAATGCAGCTGTAAGTGAGGAGGAGCGAGGGTGAGCGACCGTTCTGGAGAGAGTCCAGGCAACTTTCCTGGAAAGCTGGAAGCACGCCGAGATCAACGCCCTTCTGAAGAAGCCCAAGGCGGACCCCAAGGACCTCAAGAACTTCCGGCCCATCTCCCTGCTCCCGTTGACAGAGAAGATTGTCAACTAACAGCTAACCCGCTACCTCGAAGACAACAACATCCTGGACGCCTGCCAATCCGGTTTTCGCAGCAACCATAGCTCAGAGACCGCCCTCATCGCCACCACTGACGACATCAGGATCCTGATGGACAAAGGAGAAACAGCCGCCCTCATCCTCCTGGACCTACCAGCAGCCTTTGACACAGTCTGCAACCGCACCCTATCAGCACGCCTCCATGATGCCGGAATTCAAGAGAAGGCCCTGGCCTGGACCACATCCTTCCTCTCCGGCAGAACCCAGAGTGTCCGTCTCCCACCCTTCCGCTCGAAATCCACCGAGATCATCTGCGGCGTCCCACAGGGATCCTCCCTCAGCCTGACGCTGTTCAATATCTACATGGCACCGCTCACCCACGTCGCACGACAACATAACCTCAACATCATCTCCTACGCCGACGACACCCAGCTGATCATATCCCTCACCGAAGACCCCCACACCGCCAAAGCCAACCTCCACAGAGGAATGAAGGCCGTAGCTGACTGGATGAAGGACAGCAGACTGATGATGAACTCAGACAAGACGGAGGTCCTCATTCTCGGACCCACCCCATCAGCCTGGGATGACTCTTGGTGGCCCACATCGCGAGGCACAGCCCCAGAACCCACAGACCACGCACGCAACCTGGGGGTCATCCTCGACTCCACCCTCTCCATGACCAGGCAAGTCAACGCCGTCTCCGCGTCCTGCTTCAACACCCTCTGCATGCTCTGCAGGATCTTCAAATGAATCCCCCCGACACGAGAAAAACCATCACCCAGGCCCTCATCACCAGCAGACTCGACTACGGGAACGCCCTCTACTCAGGAACAACAACCAAGCTCCTGAGACGAATTCAACGAATCCAGAACGCCTCGACACGACTGATCCTCGATGTCCCCCGACGCAGCCACATCACACCCCACGTGAAAGGCCTACACTGGCTCCCCGTCAACAAGAGGATCACCTTCAAACTCCTCATCCACGCACACAAAGCCCTACACAATACCGGACCCACATACCTCAACAACCGACTCAGCTTCCACACCCCCACCCGAAACCTTCGCTCAGCCAACCTCGCCCTCGCCACAGTTCCTCGTATCCAGAAAACCACTGCCGGCGGCAGATCCTTCTCCTAACTCGCCGCCAAGACCTGGAACGCTCTCCCCACCAGCCCACGACAGACTCAGGACCTGCTGGCCTTCAGATAACTCCTCAAGACCTGGCTCTTCGATCAGTAGCGGCCCCTCTCCCCCCAGTGCCTTGAGACCCTCACAGGTAGGTAGCGCGCTTTATAAATGCAGTGATTGATTGATTGATTGATTACAAGACCGAAGGCTACCCTTATACAAACACCTTTATTTGCTACTCAAACATGCAGCCATTTAAAGAATGTAACTACATAACAATAAGTAGAATATTAGCAACATAACAAGGAGACAGTGCACGTTCCAATCTTCCTCTTTTGTTCGCTGCTCTGACACAGCTAAGAACCCTTTTTTTTTATTCTTGGCATGGCCTTCTTAATTGTCCTTATTTATTAATTATTTGACTGATATATTTTACTTATACGATTATAGGAATGTACTGCTTGATCTGAATGGAGTACTTGATCTATATATTGGACTTGCGTCCCTAATTCTTGCCTTACTAACCCATTCCTCCCTCAGCAATCTCATGTCCAATTTATGGTGGGGAATGGTCTATTAGTTATTTTTATGTCTTCTGATGACTTCATGATCGTTTCCATATTCAGGTAAGTGTGTTTTGTCTTGTTAAACAAACCCCTCGGCTCGTAATTCTCACATGAACAGTTGCGGACATTCGAGCTTATTTACCGTTGCAAGCCCATTTTCTTGTTGCTATTTTCCTTTTCTTTTGAAACCTACGAGCGTCACTATTTTAATTAAAAAGAACAAAGGGGAACTAACCGTAGCTTGCGCTTTTCAATTCCCCCGTCTCCAAGAAACCTGCTGGGAGACGTGAGAGTGTGCCTTTATGGCTTGATTTATGCGCACAATGTAATGCTTCCCTCCGGCTCGGCGTCAGGGTTGCCTTGGTTAGGCATTCTTGAGAATGTAACAATGCCTGACTGAGCTGGAGCCTCCTTCTTCCCCATTTTTTCATAAAATTCAATATTTAAAGCTAGATCGCCACCTTCTGGCCTTTCCTCACGCTGCGCTCAAACTTTTTACATACTGCCAGTGCAATCTGCCTTTGAAAAGCTTGACAATCGATCTGAATACTTTACTGCCATTTCTGTGAGTAAGCCTTTTAAAGGGCTTTTACTGATTATCATATATATATATATATATATATATATATATATATATATATATATATATATATATATATATATATATATATATATATATATATATATATATATATATATATATATATATATACTGTATATTAACCGATCTTGAGTGATAGCCTAAAAAGTTTTTTGGGGGAAGAGCTTAAATCGTCTGTCAGGGAAGCAGTTGACGCTGCTCAGTTTAAGAGGAAGAGGGTCTCCCCTGTCGAGGAGATTTATTTTTCTCTCTCAGACAGTCTCCCCCTCTACCTCTGGTCCCCCAAAGAGGGGAAGGTACTCCAAAAAAGAAAACACACGAAGGAGGCATTCACCCATGCATTAGAGATTGGTAGCCCTCGTGCTACAAAAGATGTTGGTGCTCATGGCAGCATAACCGAGAGAGCCCAATTCCTTGGGACTCAGAGAGGAGGTGCCTGTAGCGGCAATATAGAACGCGGTACCCTTTACGGGACAAATGATTTACTTGATCATTCTTTTATATTTAACCCCTTGACCACGGCCGGAATTCTGCGCCTGTGCGGCAGATTCCGATAGCGGGCGTGGTCATGACGGCTCCCGGCCGTCATCAGCACACGCCCACCGTGATGCATGACGGACGGGAGCCGTCATCAGCACGCAAGGGGTTAATCAGCAAAGTACAGACTATGAGGACATGGACACATTTATTTTGGATCCAGATGTCCCTGAGGATCTTGATGAGGACTTAGACAATGCTTCCACCTCATCCCTTACCGTCAAAGACCCCCCTCGGTGGGTAAATGTTTAATCCTACTGCCATCCGCCTCCCTCGCAGCACTGAATGGTGGCCCATGGATAATGTGGGCAAATATCTATCCCAGTGGGTGATGAAACCACTGGATAAGGAGACACACAACCTGCTGCTGAACAAGTGCCCTCGCCTCTCCTCGGAGGACAACATTTGCAACACCCCCAATCTTGATCCCAAGCTTATCACCTTCCTATTCAAATCAGGGAGGGATCCGAGGAAGGGAATTGAAAAATGCCTGAAACAAATGTCAGGATAAGCTTCTTGATGTTCTTGGACCCCTGTCCAAAATCCTCAACATCACAGAAGAGGCTAGATCCAACAATACCCCGGTCAATGCCGAACTTCTTTGAGGATGGTCCCAACGGGCCATTTGTTTAGCTGGAAATGCTAATGCCAATTTTATCACCTAACGGAGGAAGGCAGTCCTTAGAATTAACCCCAAGCTTTGCAGATCTATCTGCCAAGGAGGATATGTGTGACGCAAAAAGGCTTTTATACGTGATAATTTTGTTCAATCATTGGACAAGTACATGTCCACCTTCAACGCCTTCAGCTAATATGTGCAGAGTCTTTGGGGGACGACCACTTTTTGGAAGGGCTGACTGGAGGGGACAACCTGTCAGCCGCTGCTCCTTCAAGTCCCAGTTCAATCCACAAGATGGCAGAGGCTCTCGCCAATATAGAGGCTACCGTTCAAACTCCAACTTTTATCCCCAGAGAGGTAGGGGTTCAAGAGCCAGTGGCAGCTGATCAAGATCTTCCACTCAATCCTATCAAGGTAAGCCTGAAATCCCCCTTCTCCTTGAAGGTGGCAGGGAGACTGATGTTTTTTTGCTCACAATTGCTTACAAATTACTCAAGACCCGTGGGTCTTGGAAACTGTAGTGGGTTTCAAGATAGATTTTTGGGCAGAACCGTCCCAAGCAAAAATCCCAAGCGAGATGACTCTACACAAGGAAAATTCAAAACTGATAGAGCTGGAAGTATCTCAAATGCTAGACAAAGGGCCCATTATAAAAGTCCCCTTATCGGAAATTTCAAACGGTTTCTTAAGTACCATCTTTCTAGTCCAAAAAAAGGACAGGGGTTGGCGACCCATCATGAATCTGAAATATTTAAACACGTTTCTAACGTACAGACACTTCAAGATGGAGGGTATCCATCTTTTGAGGAACATTTTGCAGACCAAGGATTGGCTTGTAAAACTTGACCTCAAGGATACCTATTTTAAGATACCCATGGACGAGGGCTTCCGAAAGTATCTTCGGTTCACATGGAAAGGAACTCTTTATCAGTTCCAGTGTCTCCCCTTCTTTGGCCTGTCCTCAGCACCTTGGTGCTTCACCAAGGTCCTGCGGCCAGTGGTCAGCTACCTCAGGGAGAAAGGGGTTCGCCTGATAATCTACCTAGACGATATCCTCATTATGTCCCAGGACGAGTTAGAACTGCAGAAACATTTACAAATGACCGTAGATCTCCTTCGGGACCTAGACTTCATCATAAAATTGGAAAAATCCATTTTGGTTCCAACACAAGAGTTGGAATTTCTCGGATTCAAGGTAAATACTATTCTTTCCAACATAATCCTTCCCCACAAGAAAACACATATCTCTTGTTCTATCAAAAGATTCTATCTGTCTGAAAGACCTAGCCAGGGTCTTGGTTTTCCTCTCATCCTCTATCCAGGCCACTTCTCGCGGCCTCCTTCATTACAGAGGCCTGCAAAGACTAAAAGCTCTGGGTCTGAGGAAAGGCCAGTGGTACGAAGACTCACTACCCCTCTCGGAGGACGCCACAGAGGATCTTCACTGGTGGCTGAAAAAACCTGCAAGCATGGAATGGGAAAGCTATTTTCGGAAACGTCCCAGATTTTACCCTAGATTTGGATGCGAGCAACCGCGGTTGGGGTGCTTGATTAAACAATTTAGAGACCGGGGGAAGGTGGTCCTTAGAGGAGCAATCCCTTCATATAAACTCTCTGGAGATCCTACCAGGCTTGAACGCGATGTTAGCAGTGTAGCTCTACATGGCTTTAAACATGCATAATGGTAGCCTTCGGTCTTGTAATTAAATGATGATTCTCCAATTATGATGCAGAGAGAATCTTGATTTTATTAAAGACAAAGGAAGGCTAACATTATCCCACTCTCCTCTCCCTGAGAGGTTTGGGTTTGTTAATGCTTATCTCTGATAAGTTGTTTTTTAAATCCATCTCTATACCTTTCACTATACAGTGTCTTTTTCTCAAATAACAATGTTAAGGATTAACTGAATCTTCACGTAGTACAGCTGTGTCATCGCAGCCCAAGAGGAAGATTGGAACGTGCACTGTCTCCTTGTTATGTTGCAAATGTTCTACTTATTGTGATGTAGTGACATTATTTAAAGGGCTGCATGTTTGGGTAGCAAATAAAAGTATTTGCATAATGTTAGCCTCCGTTTGTCTTTAATGAAATCAAGATTCTCTCTGCATAATAATTGAAGAATAGTCATTGTCAGCCATAGCCCTACAACTCTGAACTGTTTCCAGTGCAAATAATTGTAAGAACAGAAGAAACGTGCAATACTCCATCTAAATTACCCCTTCCTTTTCTGCACATGACAACATATTTCTATTTGAAGAAATCCCTTCCCCTCATGCAAGGAGATGATGGACCAAGTGCTGACACTTTTAAGACACTCACCTCAGTCACAAACCTGGGTTGAATCTATCATTGTTCTTTAGATCAATTTGCCACCCGAGTTCAGACCCAGCCATATGAAAATCATTCTTGACCATGGGCCTCATGGGGACAGTCCAGCCCAAACTGCCAAGCCAGGTCTTCTCTGGACCGGAATAAAACACGCTTGGACCAGTTTTGAGGTAGCACCCCTCATCAGCCAGGCTAGCTTGAATCCAGTGGCAAAGTGAGCAAGGGACCCACATCTGGGAATATCCTGCCAACTTACAGCAAACAAAGCAAACACTAGGAGATGGACGGAGTGCTGAAACTCTCACCCCCAGTCACAAATATGGGTTGAATCCATCATTGTTCTTTAGCTCACTTTTCCATTTTGCCACCCCAGTTCAGACCCAGTCATATGAAAATCAGTCTTGACCCTGTGCCTCATGGTAACAGTTCAGCCACAACAGCCAAACCAGGTCTTCCCTGGACCAGAAACACGCATCCTGGGACCGGTTTCAGGGTAACAACCCTCATCAGCCAGGCTAACTGGAATCAGTGGGAAATTGAGCAAGGTAACCCATGTCTGAGCATTTCCTACCAACTTAGTGGAGAACAAAGCAAGCACACTGAGATGATGGACAGAGCGCTAAACTTTTCAGACACTCGCCCCGAGTCTCAGATCTGGGTTGAATCCATCATCGTTCTTTAGCTCAATTTGCCACCCCAGTTCATTCCAACACCCCTCATCAGGTAGGCTAGCTTGAATCCAGCTCGGCTTCGATGAGCAGAAACTTTCAGGAATTGGCGGGAGGAGCACCCTCTGACAACACCCAAGGGCCTGGACCTTTAGGACAGGCAAGGAGTCAGGACTCTCTTGTTCAGAGGCAGCAAAGCAGCAAGCAAGGACCAGGCCAGATTCTGGTCAGGGAAAAGCAAGTGAGGCCTCTGGAACCTTTTGTGGTCCTGAATGTTCAAGCAGGGAACCAGCCAACTGGTTCTTGCAGTCACTCAGTAGTCTTGGAAAAGAGAGGAGGTCCAGTCTCTCATGCAGCAAGGCAAACAGCTGTGCAGTCTTGTCTTCTTATTTCCAGTCCAAAATTATCTGAGACAGTCTTTGAGGTGGGCCTGTTATCCAGGAACAAACCTTTGAAGTGGGGGCAGAGTATTGACCCCAGGCCCTGCCCTGAGCAGGTCCTCCCCCCTCCATCAGAGATGCCATGACATCTGGTCCGTGGTGTGTCGGTCGTGGTGTGAGTGTGAAGAGAGGCATTGAAATGTAAGTAATGTGAGGGTCATCTCCAACCCCTTATCTTGCATCAACTAGTAACCACTCAGAACACCCTTTCCCTATTGTCTAGTGTCTGGTTTCAATTTTCACCCCAGGGAGACAGCAATCAGCATGCCAAGCACGAAAACTACAGCCCTGGAGAGGCCTCAGAGAATGGAGGCAGAAAAATACCAACTTCCTAAAAGTGGTATTTTTAACATAAGGAGTGACAATTCAACGTTACCCTTAAGTGTAAGAAATATATCTTTAGCTGCTCCTATTTTCATTCTAGCTTTTAGTGGTGTGCACGAAGGTGAATCAGTAGTAATCTGTGGGAGAGCCAGGCCTTGCAACAGTGAAAGCTGAATTTTCACTGTAAGGACATGTAAAACATAAATTGCATATTACCTACTTTTTAACTACAGCAAACAAATGATGGACGGAATGCTGATAATGCAAACATTCTCCCCCAGTCAAAAGATCAGGGTTAAATCCATCATTCTCTTGCCCACTACGCCACCCCAGTTTATACCCAGCAATATGCAAATCAGTCTTGACCATGTGCCCCATGGGAACAGTTCAGACCGAACTACCAGGCCAGGTCCTCCCTGGACCAGGAACAAGCATCCTGGGACTGGTTTCAGGGTATTGTCACCCTTCTTCAGCCAGGCTAGCTTGAATCCAGTGGCACAGTGAGCAAGGGACCCATGGCTGGGCATACCCATCCCACTTAGGGCAAAAAGTGTTACAGCAAACAAATGATGGACGGAATGCTGACAATGCAAACATTCTCCCCCAGTCAAAACATCTGGGTTAAATCCGTCATTTTATTGCCCACTACACCACCCCGGTTTAGACCCAGCCATAAGCAAATCAGTCTTGATCCTGTGTCCCATGGGAACAGCCCAGACCGAACTGCCAGGCCAGGTCCTCCCTGGACCAGAAACAAGCATCCTGAGACCGGTTTCAGGGTATGTCACCCTTCTTCAGCCAGGCTAGCTTGAATCCAGTGGCACAGTGAGCAAGGGACCCACGTCTGGGCATACCCATCCCACTTAGGGCAAAAAGAGTTACAGCAAAGAAATGATGGACGGAATGCTGACAATGCAAACATTCTCCCCCAGTCAAAAGATCTTGCTTAAATCCAATGTTCTTTTGCCCACTACGCCACCCCAGTATAGACCCAGCCATATGCAAATCAGTCTTGATCCTGTGCCCCATGGGAACATTCCAGACCGTACTGCCAGGCCAGGTCCTCCCTGGACCAGAAACAAGCATCCTGGGACTGGTTTCAGGGTATGTCACCCTTCTTCAGCCAGGCTAGCTTGAATCCAGTGGCACAGTGAGCAAGTGACCCACGTCTGGGCATACCCATCCCACTTAGGGCAAAAAAGTGTTAACTATAGAATATCTTGCTGTCTGAGCTGAAAGTGCCTACTCTAGGGGTGACTTACATGTAATAAAAAGGAAAGTTTAAGGCTTGGCAGGTGTCAATCATGCCAAGTCAGACTGGTAGTTTCCAAGACGCCTATGAGCAATCGCGCTCTTTATAAATCTACAAATCAAATCAAATCAATCAAATCAAAACTACATTGCATGATGCAGGAGTGCATGCCTGAGACACAGGTTTTGGGCTACAGTAGTGGGTGGCACGATACATGCTGCAGCCCTCTAGTAGTATTTTAATTTACATGCCCTGGGTACCACAGTACCTCTACCAAGGACTTACCAGTAAATTAAATGTGACAAACATGTGTATACCAATTGCATCATGTTCAGGGGCGAGAGTAGAAGCACTTTAGCATGGGTTAGCAGTGAAAAAGTGTGCAGAGTTCTAAAGCCAACAAAAACTAATTCAGCAAAACAAAAAGGCCAAAAGGCAAAAAATCTTGGGAGTGACCACTCAAATGATTTTCTGTCTAACAAAGGGTATAGACAGTGCATGGAAATGTTAAAGTAGTTTGGCGAGTGAGGTGACAAGACTGTGTTTGAAGGTACATGACTTATAGTAACTTGTAAGTGGCACAAACATTTTAAACTGAAGGTATAATTATACAATTTTTAATGTTTGTGTATTTTAAGTTGGGCTTGCATAAAAACAATACATAAGGTATTTCTAACTATAAATTATCCTTAAGCTTTGCTTTTTTTTTATTGTATATCAATTGTTTTTATGTTTTAAGAAAAATGTATTTCACTACGCATTGTGAAGTGTCATTGGTTAGGGTGTTGTAGAGTAGAGTGTAGAACAGTACAGGGAAGAAGAGTGTCAGAGAGCCTAGTCTTGTACAGTGGAGTATTGTAGAGTGGAATAGAGTGGAGTGGAGTCATGTAGCGTACAGTGGAGTGAAGTGCTATACAATGGAGTGGCGTGGTGAGTGTCATAGTGTGAAGCGGAGTGTTGTACATTGTAGTAGTATGTCAAACAGTAGGGCTGAGTGTTGTATAGTGGAGTTTCGCCGACTGGAGTGCCATGCAATGGAGGAAGATGGAGTGGAGTGTAATTGAGTAGAGTGTCGTAGAGTGGCAAAGAGTATAGCAGAGTGTTGTAGAGTGTAGTGGCATAGAGAAGAGTTCAATGGAGAAGAGTGTAGTGTTGTGCAGTAGAGTGGTGGAGAGTCTTGTACCGTGTAGAGTTGTACAGTGGAGTATCATTATTTGTGAGAACACAGTGAATGGTAGAGTGGCGAGTTACAGTTAGGGGCCGATTCCGATCCGGTAAAAGAATACATCATACGACTCGTATTCGTAGCCGATTCCGTACGAATGGGAAACTACCATCCGAACTCCGAATTCCGATCCGTTTCCGTTGATTTCCGTACGATTTTCTACGACCCGTACGAATGACATTCGTTTACCCGTACGAATAAGCCTCGTGCAGACCACCGTACGATTCGTAATCAGGCCGTACAAACTCACTATTCCGATTCGGAACGAAAGGCCTGACCGAGATTCGTACGGGCCAAAGTATTCACGCATTAACATTGATTCGTACGGAACATTCGCCTCACTGCAAGCTCCACCAATACATACTACACGTATACTCCTCGCCCAAGCCTACGCGAACCCCCCCACCCGCCAACGGCCCGTACTACTCAAACGCACGCACAAGTACCGCACACATACCCCTCGGCCAAGCCTACGCGAACCCCCCCACCCGCCAACAGCCCGTACTACTCAAACGCACGCACAAGTACCGCACGCACACCCCTCGCCCAAGCCTACGCGAACCCCCCAACCCGCCAACGGGCCGTACTACTCAAACGCACGCACAAGTACCGCACGCACACCCCTCGCCCAAGCCTACGCGAACCCCCCCACCCGCCAACGGCCCGTACTACTCAAACGCACGCACAAGTACCGCACGCACACCCCTCGCCCAAGCCTATGCGAACCCCCCCACCCACCAACGGCCCGTACTACTCAAACGCACGCACAAGTACCGCACGCACACCCCTCGGCCAAGCCTACGTGAACCCCCCCACCCGCCAACGGCCCGTACTACTCAAACGCACGCACAAGTACCGCACGCACACCCCTCGGCCAAGCCTACGCGAACCCCCCCACCCGCCAACGGCCCGTACTACTCAAACGCACGCACAAGTACCGCACGCACACCCCTCGCCCAAGCCTACGCGAACCCCCCCACCCGCCAACGGGCCGTACTACTCAAGCGCACGCACAAGTACCGCACGCACACCCCTCGCCCAAGCCTACGCGAACCCCCCACCCGCCAACGGCCCGTACTACTCAAACGCACGCACAAGTACCGCACGCACACCCCTCGGCCAAGCCTACGCGAACCCCCCCACCCGCCAACGGCCCGTACTACTCAAACACACGCACAAGTACCGCACGCACACCCCTCGGCCAAGCCTACGCGAACCCCCCCACCCGCCAACAGCCCGTACTACTCAAACGCACGCACAAGTACCGCACGCACACCCCTCGCCCAAGCCTACGCAAACCCCCCCACCCGCCAACGGGCCGTACTACTCAAACGCACGCACAAGTACCGCACGCACACCCCTCGCCCAAGCCTACGCGAACCCCCCACCCGCCAACGGCCCGTACTACTCAAACGCACGCACAAGTACCGCACGCACACCCCTCGCCCAAGCCTACGCGAACCCCCCCACCCGCCAACGGCCCGTACTACTCAAACGCACGCACAAGTACCGCACGCGCACCCCTCGGCCAAGCCTACGCGAACCCCCCCACCCGCCAACGGCCCGTACTACTCAAACGCACGCACAAGTACCGCACGCACACCCCTCGCCCAAGCCTACGTGAACCCAATCACCCGCCAACGGGCCGTACTACTCAAACGCACGCACAAGTACCGCACGCATACCCCTCGGCCAAGCCTACGCGAACCCCCCCACCCGCCAACGGCCCGTACTACTCAAACGCACGCACAAGTACCGCACGCTCACCCCTCGCCCAAGCCTACGCGAACCCCCCCACCCGCCAACGGCCCGTACTACTCAAACGCACACACAAGTACCGTACGCACACCCCTCGGCCAAACCTACGCGAACCCTCCCAACCGCCAACGGCCCGTACTACTCAAACGCACGCACAAGTACCGCACGCACACCCCTCGGCCAAGCCTACGCGAACCCCCCCAACCGCCAACGGCCCGTACTACTCAAACGCACGCACAAGTACCGCACGCACACCCCTCGGCCAAGCCTACGCGAACCACCCCAACCGCCAACGGCCCGTACTACTCAAACGCACGCACAAGTACCGCACGCACACATAACGCCAACACCCAAACGACCACAAGGACCTTGCTAACGAGTCGCACTACCACACTGAACATGTCTCCTGTGTACACACCTTTGACAATCAATGTCCTGGTCACAGCCAAACAGCCAAACAGAGGACAACACCAACACCCACCCCATATAACACACATACCACCAATTCAAATTAAGCCACACCCACCATTTGACCAATAAAAGGGACCACACATACAACCCATCATCCTTTGCAACATACCCATTCTTGCGAGGAAACTGAGAGCACACAAACAATTGCAGACACATACCTTCACACATACACCCTATCTCATCTACACCCACACCACCCCCTTCACATTCTGACCCAAACACCCTCATTCATACACACCATCAACCCCTCAATCACATACACTACACACCATGACCACACAGAAGAATCCAAAGTTCACTAACCCGGAGATGGAGATACTTACAGATAAAGTCATCAGAGTAGAGCCGCAGCTGTTTGGCACATTGGTCAGACAGACCAGCCTGGCAGAAAAAACACGCCTGTGGGAGAGGATCGTAGACCGGGTCAATGCTGTTGCACCCATCAGGCGCACCAGGGGGGATTGCCAGAACCGGTGGTACGATCTGCGGAGGATGGTCAAAAAGAAGATGGACCAGGATTACGCCAATGCACACCACACTGGAGGCGGTGGTCCCCGCAGACCTCCTGTATACCATCCCTGGGAGGAGAAGGTCATGGTCCTACTGCCAGCGGTGGGAGCACATGGAAAAGAAGCAGCCGTTGAGTCTGGTGAGTGTACAAAAAACACAAGTTACATGGGTAGACTAACAACAGTGCCCAGCAGCATGGGGTGGGTGGCCATGAGTCCAAGCAGTACACTACCAAATGGGGGTAGTTGCAAGGGGGAGGCACATAGGGTGTAATGTGTAGGGTAAGAGGCTGCTCTCATGCCATATGTCCCAGGGACACACACAAGCATAATGGCCAATGCACAGGGATATGTAAAGATCACACAGGATACTAGACCACAGCTTCTAAATATTTACATTTTGCTGACACACCTTACAGAGATGCATCATTTTGTGACATAGTAAGGCAGTGTAGCAAGAGAGCAAGCACAAACTACCTGTCTCTATCCCTGTCTCGCCCTCTATCTCTGTCTCCCTCTGTCTCTGTCTCCCTCTCCCTCTGTCGCCCTCTCCCTCTGTCTCCCTCTCCCTCTGTCTTCCTCTGTCTCTGTCTCCCTCTCCCTCTGTCGCCCTATCCCTCTGTCACCCTCTCCCTCTGTCTCCCTCTGTCTCTGTCTCCCTCTGTCTCTGTCGCCCTCTCCCTCTGTCTACATCAGTCAGTGTTCGTCCCTCTGTCACCTCAACGCACCTCCCTGGGGCACACACACAGTTGCACACAAGCACTGCACAGGCCTCACAAACTCCATAGAGCAGAATGTTAAGGGATGTCTCACAAGTACCAGCAAACATCTGCTATGTGCCTGCAAGACACCCACCATTTGCTGTCAACACTGTACTGTGTCAGGACACACATCTCTGAAAGCTCTGTAGTACACAATGGGCACAGGTGTAGGCAGCACAAGTCCCTCCTGTGCTCATTGCAAACACAAACACCAGGACAAGGTCACACATCCTGTGCACCAACAGAAATCCATGATTATGGTAGCATGCCACATGAGTGGACAGCCAAATCATGAACAATGGACGCTTGCAATTCACAAACAAAGTAATAGCATGGCCTGTTGTACACACCCCTTACTGAAACTCATCCCCTGGGGACAGGCGTTGGATTGCAACACTGTCCCAATTGCCATGTACCACAACAAAACACGCACTTATATGAATATGCACACAACTCATACATGCACATAACAGAAGCTCCAGTCCATTGTGCCTCTCTAAAAAAGCACGTGCCCCATCTCATTACCTTTGTGGATGCACATAAGTCCCAACATGGACATGGGTATTGACAAGGTTATGCGTCTTAGAGAAGTCCCAAGTTCTAAAGCCATGATCTAGAAGTGGGTGTACAGGTACAGGGGTGTTGGCATTGTTTGGCCAGCATGGAACAGCAAAAGACATCCAAAGTAGTAGCTGACATGCTAAATAATGATGCTCTGTCTCTTACATCAACATGCTGCATCTAAACTCTGTGCATGCTTGACGCACACATAAGGATTTACACCGTATCCAGGATGTAGCGTGAAACTTACCAATGCTTTACACGTGTGGTGCCGGCAACACAAGACACAGCAATGGCTGTGTCAGTCATTGTCAAGAGATTGGAAGAATGTAAATACCGCATCGTACATTTCTTTTTTCTACCAGTAAATACACAACTGTACAATGTCAACAATGTATAGCTTGTGGAACAGTGATGCTGATAATGGATAACCAAACCACATGTCACTTGATATTGCCTTAACAGTGTCTGTCTCTCCCACACACAGGGCAACGTGCGGATCTCCCCCCCAGCCAGGGGGGCCAAGGATCCCAGTCCCAGGCTCAGCAGGACCCAGACCCCACCGGCAGCGCCGTCCCTCAACGCACTGTGGATGACCCCAACCAACCTGGCTCCTCTGGATCCCAAACCCCTGCAGCAACTGTACCAGCTACATCTCTGCCAACCACCGGACCCATTCCCACCACATCCCAGCAGACAGGTCAGAGCCCTGCCCATGAGAGAGCCAGTCTGAAAATGAGGGACACCCTTTGTCGGGCGCCCCTGAGGTTGGTGACAACCTCCACCCTCCCAGCACTCGGGGGGCCCGTCGATCGGATGTGCCCACAAGTGCAGGCCGTGCTCGTGTGGGTCAGGGTGGTGGGAGTGGCGCAAGGCGGAGGCGAGAATCTGGCCAGCCAGCTGCAGGGCCCTGTATGCCTGAACTCACTAACATCCTTGAGGCATACCAGCGGGACACAAGGGAGGTAAGCCAGCTTGCGGAGGCCCTCAACCAGGTCAGAGAACAGCAGGCAGAGCAAATAGCCAGGCAAGACCTGCATTATGGACGGGTGGAGGCACACCAGGCTCAGCTCTTGATGGTGCATAGGGACATTTTTCATGTGCTACGTCAGATGGCTGCCAACATGCAGCCCCCTCCCTGTGTCACAAGGCCAGCAACATCACGGCAAAGTGCAACACCAGCCACAGGGAGGGAGGAGGAGGAGGAGGAGGAACCCTCTGATGTAGCGTCCCATGCACCGTCCATGCCTGAACATGAGGGTCCCCCAAGGAAGGTGGGTCGTCCACGGCAAAGACGTTGAGGGCCTGTGGCCCATGGACATCTCCCAGGACACTGGACCTGGCATATTGCCCCTGGGTGCAACAGCATCCCCTATGAGACTCTCCCACATGGACTTGCTGGTCACAGTCTGCCCAATGATGTCAGGCACTGTGGCCTGGACTCTGTTGACTGAAACTGTAAATCTTAGAAAAAGCATAGTGCTGGCCGTACAAATACTTTGTAACGTCTCCTTAATTGGAGTAACAAATCACCTATTGATTGAGGATTTGTATGGTATTTTTATTTATACCTTATGAATTATTCATTTTCAAAAACACATTATAGTTTGACGAAAAAGACATCCAATATATACACAATTATTCAAAAACTCAACAGTACAAAATTATGACACTACTACATAAAACATGAAGCAAAACATTTCATATGCACATTTCATATGTACATTTGCACAATATTCAAATTTGGTCAATATCATATATACATTACCAAAATGTTCATATTATTGATGCAATTCCAATCAAGGAATGGTGAACACAATTAAGAGAAAATCAAGAAGAAATCAAATGGAGAACAGATGAATCAGTAACATGCACAATCTTAATCAGTGAAAGAAAAGAAAACACTGAATCAATGTTTCAATCATTCAAAAGTGCTATTCTCCAATAGGCCGACGCGTTTCGAACTCGAGATATGAATTAACGGGTTCTCATCAGGGCTGAGTGATTTTCCTTACAAAAGGCCGTCGCACTTTTTCTATAGGGTTTCAGTTGGGGGGTTCAGTTGCTTATTGTGGTCCCTGCCGGGATTTCTGAAGATGTTTGCATGGGGCATCTCCGGTGATTACACAGGGGACTTGTGCCGTGCCCACCGGGACCGGTTGCGAGCCTGCGCTTGGCTTCACGTGTTTTCAAAACCTCCGTCGGTTATACTGGTGTATCACAGATGATTTTCGGGCAGATCAGCGTGGTTTAGTGCAGTGCAGGACCTTGAATTCAGGTCATGTATTTTGAACTGCTTGTTGCGAGTTTAGGGCTGCATCCCTGAAGACCAAGTCAGATCGTGATTAAATCTTTTGGCTTTGTGTTAAAGGATCTCCTTCCAAACCAAACATCAATGCGCCCATGGGCGCATTGATGTTTGGTCGCCAGCACTTGGAAGGAGAGCCTTTAACACAAAGCCAAAAGATTTAATCACGATCTGACTTGGTCTTCAGGGATGCAGCCCTAAACTCGCAACAAGCAGTTCAAAATACATGACCTGAATTCAAGGTCCTGCACTGCACTAAACCACGCTGATCTGCCCGAAAATCATCTGTGATACACCAGTATAACCGACGGAGGTTTTGAAAACACGTGAAGCCAAGCGCAGGCTCGCAACCGGTCCCGGTGGGCACGGCACAAGTCCCTTGTGTAATCACCGGAGATGCCCCATGCAAACATCTTCAGAAATCCCGGCAGGGACCACAATAAGCAACTGAACCCCCCAACTGAAACCCTATAGAAAAAGTGCGACGGCCTTTTGTAAGGAAAATCACTCAGCCCTGATGAGAACCCGTTAATTCATATCTCGAGTTCGAAACGCGTCGGCCTATTGGAGAATAGCACTTTTGAATGATTGAAACATTGATTCAGTGTTTTCTTTTCTTTCACTGATTAAGATTGTGCATGTTACTGATTCATCTGTTCTCCATTTGATTTCTTCTTGATTTTCTCTTATTTGTGTTCACCATTCCTTGATTGGAATTGCATCAATAATATGAACATTTTGGTAATGTATATATGATATTGACCAAATTTGAATATTGTGCAAATGTACATATGAAATGTGCATATGAAATGTTTTGCTTCATGTTTTATGTAGTAGTGTCATAATTTTGTACTGTTGAGTTTTTGAATAATTGTGTATATATTGGATGTCTTTTTCGTCAAACTATAATGTGTTGTTTGAAAATGAATAGTTCATAAGGTATAAATAAAAATACCATACAAATCCTCAATCAATAGGTGATTTGTTACTCCAATTAAGGAGACGTTACAAAGTATTTGTACGGCCAGCACTACGCTTTTTCTAAGATTTACATATGGTCCAGCTGCCCGTACGTCCCAGACCTAACTCCCTGTTTACAACAGACTGAAACTGTAAGGCATCTCATCTCCAGCTGTGAATTTTGGATTCCACCCCTTTCTGTACAGCACCTATTCACGTTTCCTGCACAAGATCACCCAATAAATAATCTAAATATCATACGCATTTGGTGAGTAATCTTTGAAACAGCATACATGTATATGTGTCTGCAAATGTAAAAAATGCAAGGTATACAACAAACAGCAGTCATCCAGACACTTGGATCAGAATCTGAGTGAGGACACACATTGGTCAGAATTTTTCACAAACTACATACATGGATATTAAGACACACCTGTGTGGGACAGTCAATGCTGGAGGGGGGATTGAATCCCAATACTGCTAGCACAGGCAGGCCCAGGAGAGTCACTTTGAGGAGTACATGTCGGTGTCACAAAAGTAGTAGTCCATGTAGGGAGTACCTACAACTGTGTCCTCAGGTATGTGAGCTACCATCAGCATGATGCATTACTGTGTATGTGATTAATGCCGCACAGGATAACGGTGGTAGGACAGACTGTGGGCAATGGGCTGGAGCACTCTAGACAAGCACACCTGATTAGGTGACCTACCCCTATGGAGCTACAAGTACTATACTACTGTAATGGGAGCAACGCATACAGAACAACGACACACATCTGACAAATACCTACCCCAGAACGGCCAAATCACACAACACCCAAGAGACAGGGTCATGGTGTGTGTCCCATGTGGCAACTTGACTGACTGTGACAGCAATGTTGAAGTGGTGTGAGTAGGTTGTGTTCTGGCACATGACTGTAAGCTAACAGTTTTCTGATCTAGTGGTGTTGACAAGCTAACACTGTACAATATTGTGCGTATGTAAGGTGTGTGTGTGTGTGTTGGACACGGCACATGACCTGGTGGTACGTAGACCCAATGTCATGTGAATCTGCATAGTCGTGCCAGTATGTGTTGCACACACAGGCATAGCAGCAGCAATGGCTGAGTACAAAGCATTTTGATAGCACGAGGGTGAATGTCTGGTGTTGTCTGTGTGTAGGGTGGCAGGAGCATGCTCTATTAATAGATGGAAGGTGGGTCATCCTGTAGGTATCTGTGTTCCTGGATAGTGTGCGCTGCATGGTGGCTGTGTATGCAGCTGCAGCAATGAGTGAAGACATGACAGCAGGAGGGGTGTGACAAATTGCTAAACAAACACATAACACAAGGGCATCCGCAATGCACAAAGTGACATGTGGATGTGAAGGTAGGAGTGTCTGCCTCACTCAGGGTCACTGACAACAAAATAGCACAGTAATCACCACAGATCACAGTCACTGGATGAGGGCCCTTACGGTCAAGTGGGGCACAAGACACACAGCGTCAGCAGGTGTATACAAGAGCTAGTGTGTTCAAATCCAAACTGCACCAACAATGACATCTACCTCACACACAACATAGTATTCTAGCCTTCCCCCACCCCATGCGTGTGGTCAATATACAGTTACACACATAACAAGCATGAGGTAACTACATTCCAAATAGTATAGATGCACATTAGAAGGACATGTGTGTTGAGCCCCAAGCAGGCACAATATTCTGTAGGAGTCAGACGTCATGCACAACATGATAATTTACATTGTGAGCCCATGGAGCTTTCACAAACATACATGTGCATTGTCAATAAGTACAATTTACACTATTCATGATGTCACCTGTAATGCCGCATTACGATTACCTACAAGGCTGTCAACGACTGGCCGTACCTTTCTTCATCAGAGTGGTGTGATGCTCTAAAGGTTCCACCTCCAAATAGCCCATTGGTCTGAGTACAAACGACAGACACAAAAGGGTGATCAGGCGAGGGAAGGAGAGGATGGGAACTGCTGGGAGGGAGACCTGAAACAGAGGCAAATAAGCATTAGGACAACATTCTCATGTCACAGACACTTCAAAAACCTCATTAGCTACACTGTACCAGTCACACCTGTGAAGTGTACTGACTGGTGAAAAATAATGATGATTAATCATGCCATCACATGAGATACGATGCTGTGACACGGACACATTAAAACTGGGACAGTCTGTCATCCATTAGAGTCATGTGTAACGCTCACAAGTGAGCACCCATGCAAAAAGATCTATGTAGTATAAACACATTCCCAGGCACAGATGAGGTGGACCTCACTAACAAATGGAAACATATGGAAATCCAACTAACGCTAACTGTAATGTCTGTATCTGATATTGGTTAGCCATAAGGGCCATGTAGGCTAACTTGAGCAAATCCACAACAGCTGTAAGTATCACATATGATGAGGAAGCTAATGATCGACATGCAATGAAGGCACTCTGTAGCAGTCTTTTGGTGTGTCACGTATGCATCACAATGCTAAACATGAATGCAGGTACAATAAATATTAAGTGCAAGTGATGTCCATCCAAGCTACATAATCAGACCCTACCATAGCACAGTAATGGTGCCGGTGAGCAGAGATTCATGTGAATGACCGCACTCCACTGGTGCTACACAAAAAATCACATATGCATCTTTCCAACTTTTTACTTTGTCATGCTAAACATACATGGCATCATGCGCATCAAAACATAACTGCTACTCACTGTGAAGGCTGGCGTAGCAGTATTCTCAACCTGCACTGAGGTAACGACATGACAGTGACATGATATACTGCTGCAAGGGGCAATGCATCCATGTTAACTGATTCACAGGACAGTTGTCTTAACATGTGGAACATACACTGGGCAACACCGACACCACATGGTTTCATGGTAATCACACTGGACTGGCCCACAAGCTGGAGGTGAGGATCCAGTCACATTCTAATGCACACAGTGAGGCTGCAATCCCCCACAGAGTTCGTGGTTGTGACCTCTGACACAATGTCATGCCATGGTATGTGCAATGTTGCTGTGGCAATGTCTACACACATTGAAGCATTCACCAGAGCATCAAAGTACAACAGATGACAGAAGGGGTGACTATCCTGTCATGGGAGTGGCCATACATGTCATAAGTTACATAATGGAGTAGCATGTATGCAAGGTGACACTACATGCACATGAACATGTACCACTCGTTTCTACACATACCAACGCTAAACAGCCTCATATGAGTCCTTACCCAAATTGACTTCTCCACATGTCCAAGCATGCTCCGTTGATGTGACTGACGTTGCAATCATAATGAGCAGTAGCAGGATGACCACGATGTACCCCAACGGACAACAGGCAGGGCGAGCTGTGGATGAGAGTGGCACACAAGGGGTCAAGTTCTGTATAATGTCATTTTGTCAATGTCTGTTGAATAGCCAGATGTAGTATGACACCTGTACATTCCAAGTGCACACATAGCACGTATGTGTGTTGCATTACAACTGAACGTGTGACACAGCACAACACACATCCAAGTGATCTTGCTTACAGTCTGTTGCATACACAGCATGCTACCCATGCAACTCTATAGTCCATCTTTTACATAAAAGATGAAATGACTCACCATCATGAAAAGAAGTTGCGGATGAGGTGACCGCGGATATCATCTTCACCCTCCTCATCACTAGCATCCTGGCCAAGGCCTTCATCCTCAACGGGCGGATGTTCCAGCTCATCAGGATCCAGGTAGAGTGGCACGGCCTTCTCCACTGCCATGTTGTGTAGCATGCAGCACACGGTGAAGATGTCACACACCTTGCGTGGGCTGTATTGGAGGGCTCCGCCTGTCTTGTCCAGGCACCTGAACCGGCTCTTCAGGAGTCCAAAGGTCCGTTCGATCACCGGCCTGGTCTTCCCATGAGCATTGTTGTAACGCTGGGCTGCAGCTGTCCTGGGGTTGCGTAGCGGAGTCATTAGCCACGGCATGTTTGGATATCCAGCGTCTCCTGCAAATTGACATCATGTACAAGAGTGAATCATATGATGCAGATCATGAAGTTGTGACATACTGACATACAGAGCTCACAGTGTATACTCACCAACTAGACATGCCCGGTGGTTGTGCAGCTGCAGCATCATCTGTGGTACCCTGCTACGCCTCATGATGAAAGCATCGTGGCACGATCCTGGAAAACGTGCACAAACATGTGAGATAATCATGTTGGCAAGACACACCACCAGGGCATTTATCGAGTGGTAGTGTTTCCTGTTGCGATACGGTTGCTCCTGAGCCTGTGGTGGGACAAGACTAACATGTGTACCATCAATTGCACCAATTACATGTGGCATGCGGCCCAGGGCATAGAATATCCCCTTGACATCTGTCAACTCTTCTGGAGTAGGGAATGTAATGAATTCATCAAGGTGGAGCAACATTGCTCCCAAAACATCACCCAATACCCGGTTAAACATGGTCTGAGACATCCCTCCCACATCAGCTATGGTAAATTGGAACGTACCTGTAGCAAAGAAATGGAGGGCTGCCATCACCTTTACCTTGGGTGTCAGTGCAGTTGGATACCTGTGGCGTGGTTGTAGGTGAGCCTCAAGCCTGTCCGTCAGGTCCTTGATCAACTGTCTGCTGAACCGATATCGACGGATGCAATTGCGCTCCCTCATGGCATCCAAGTCAGGCAACGGCCTTTCCAGAGGGGGTGCCCTGCAAGACACAATTTAAAGGAAATGTCTTTAACTGTCTGACTAAGACTATAACAATGTACATGGCACAAGCAACACAGCTTCAAATAATGTAGACAATTTGGAGTGTGGCGTGGGATACACACGGATGTAACGTGTGCCAGCTCCCACACACTCCTCCGTGGAGAAGGAAAATACCTGTAGTGTGTGGAATGGATATGACATGCATACAAACGATCTGATGGAAAGGTCTTAGTGAGCATGATAATGTATCATGTCAGTGACACACGTCATGTCAATGTCAGTAGGAGGTTGTCTGCACATCCAGACGGCTGACTGCAATACACACACACACACCACATGTGCCATCATTTGCACTGTTCTGCCTTAGTAATGTTGCGGTGTGTGCTTTCAGTTACAATTACATGACCATCATCATACAGCATGATAATTAGATTTGTCACTAATGGTCTGTGATGCCATCACACATGTGAACGGGTCATTAACATACGTGGCATGGTGTGTGTACATTAGTAACCCTGCCATCACAGCAAGGACACAACATAGATGCTCCTACAGCAGATGCACAGAACTGTAAAGGACTAGTTACTTACCTTTTGTAAACCAATATCTGTAAGGAACAGTAGGCAGTAGCAAAGTGTCACATTTCAATACATACATAGCTTAGGACTAATTAGCCTCCCTGGGTGCCATCGATCTGACCAGTGAGTGGTGGCTATCCAGGCCACACCGGAACAAAACCAGTGTCGTAGATTGGCATCCGACAAGGGAGTGGCCAAGTTTTGGCCGTACCTACAACGCATACACTGGCAGCTGTTACACAAACATATCCCACAGAGAGTGTGGGTAGCAGGCAAAGATGCATGTCAAGTTGCAAAACATCACTCCCAGAGTCAGGGAGGATGATGACATCTTTGCGTAGTGCCTGTACCTCTTGGATACCCTCTACAGTGGAGCAAACGGGAATGTGTTCTGTGGTTTTGAGGCCTGGATGCAGATGCTTCCTGGGATGGGGTGGTAGGACAGGGAACATGGTCAGTCCGGGTAGGGCTGTGGGGGTCTGACAACGTGCCTATCTACAGACAAACATGCTGCGTGGCTGTACATGCTTGCCAATATACATACAGTACTTTCATCAAGATAGGCCTGCAGAGGCTCAGTGTAGCGTTAGTGTAGTTGAAGGACCTCAGTGACAAGTTGGTCCTCACCGCAGCAACGGGGAGATAAAGGGCCATGGTTCCGACCGCCCACATAAACACAACACTGTACGTTGCCCACTCATCCAAATACACGTTTTGAGTAGAGACATCACCAGTGTCTGGCTAGGTGTCCACAACACTCGCATCCCCCAGTCCAACTGTCCTGTGGTCTTGGGACTGACACTCACGTGCCAGTGGGTCTTCATGACCCTCCCAATACTCTTTAGCGCCAATTGTAATGAGGTGTGGCCGGCTCATTGATGTTTACATTCCCATGCAGCATTAAGAGCGGTGTTCTGCCACACAGTTACCACAGCGGAGCCGTACAGTGTGTGGTATCGGGCCAACACCACCCAAGAACGGCGCCACGGCTGACACCTGGGGGATATTTGGCAGTGAGGTTGTGAGTTGAACCAGCGGGGACCAGGATGAACATTCCGATCCTGTCTGTCACAGCGGTTCTGGGACGTATGCAACGCCTGCGTCCGTCACTCAGCGAGTGATGGCGTCAGGGGCATATCAACAGAGGCGCTACTGCCCCCAGACGGGTACGGTGGGCCAGAAGCTGACGCTGAGTCAGTGGGCGGGGTGAGGGACATCATGGACATGAGGAAGTGCACTTACTCCTCCTGTGTCACATGCAGGGCTGGGACCGTAGGTCGTGGTGCTGGCTACGACGGCTGCAATTCTGATGGAGCCGTGTGGTCGCTGTCACCCTAATCCCATGCAGCATTGCACTTGCATCGTGGTGATTTGTTAATGCAATTACATATCTCTGACTTCTTTTGTTTACCTGACGAGTTTGGCCTGGAGGACTGATGTACTAATAAGGGGCTCACATGTCTCCACACCCACACACATGCACTCGTCCTACATCCCAACCATGAGCTATTGTTTTGCTGTGCCAACTGCTGGAGTCTGAGTGGCTTGTGGGACCAATCACACCTGGATTCATATGTCTGGTCCCCGCAATCGGAGCAACTCTTGTTGTTGTGCCTGACGTGAAAACCGTGGAGACACAGACGGTGAGGGTCAGTCACCAACATGAGCCTTTTTCATTCCTCACAGGCTTTGTAAGTGACATCCCTATTGGCACCGTCTTGAGTATGACAATAAAAGCTAAATGGTCAGAAGTGTTTGTACAATGATTTAGGGTACAAAATGTGTAAGCTTTCACTTAGACCGGACCTGCGCTGGTGTTGTGAAACAAACAGAGGACCTGACGTGTGCACGCAGAGGTGACATATGACTACTCAGATAACGTCATCAGGGCACAGACAATGCCAAGGACACTTGCAGAGCCAGAGGATTTACACACCAACACACAAGTGTACGGCATTACGGAAATTGCCATGTCCAGGATGACATGTGGGGATATTCTGAGGTGAGTAATACGTTACTGACCTGTTCATCGCATATGCTAACAGCATGCACAATGTCGCACATGGCACACACATGACGTGGTCACACAGGGTCATGCTGTGCGGCTATGACACCTCTGTGACAGTGGGCATGTTCCTGTCATCATGTGCCAGTTCCCTGTACTGAATTGTGGGCCATTCGAGTGTTCATGTGCCTCGCAACATGTTGCTGATGTTACTCGGGTGGAAATTGTTGAATGCATGTGATGCACATGTGCTTCATTATTGATGACATGTTGTGCAAGCTATTCACACATCAACTGAGGCACAGGGTCACAATCCCTGTGCTTCTTCAATGTCTGCCACACCTGGCCCATCCTGATGTATGTGTGCCATGCTGATGTATGCATCCACATCGTTGACATGAGTGTAGACTACATCCCTGCTATGTGATTTCCTGGTGTAACTCTCCCAATGGTGACATGAAGGTGGACAGGGACGCAGCCTACACAATCGTTCACTTGACCGTGTCTGACGCACTGTACCCCAATGGTACGTGCGTGTGTCGGCCTCGTTTCCCTATTGCATTTCGGCTATACGCGAGCTAAGCGTACCCCAATGGTACGTGCGTGTGTCGGCCTCGTTTCCCTATTGCATTTCGGCTATACGCGAGCTAAGCCTACCCCAATGGTACGTGCGTGTGTCGGCCTCGTTTCCCTATTGCATTTCGGCTATACGCGAGCTAAGCGTACCCCAATGGTACGTGCGTGTGTCGGCCTCGTTTCCCTATTGCATTTCAGCTATACGCGAGCTAAGGGTACCCCAATGGTACGTGCATGCGTGTGTCGGCCTCGTTTCCCTATTGCATTTCGGCTATACGCGAGCTAAGCGTACCCCAATGGTACGTGCGTGTGTTGGCCTCGTTTCCCTATTGCATTTCGGCTATACGCGAGCTAAGCGTACCCCAATGGTACGTGCGTGCGTGTGTTGGCCTCGTTTCCCTATTGCATTTCGGCTATACGCGAGCTAAGCGTACCCCAATGGTACGTGCGTGTGTACGCATCGTTACACCATTAAATGTGTTGCATTGGCAATGGCAATGTCACCGTACTTGGGTGGGAATTTTAAAAAATGCATAGGGAACAACTAGGGTAACAGTGTACTGTTCAAAATGCAACCAGGTTGTCATGGATACGGAGTTTTTTTAAACTCCTACAGGTGTCCTGGAAAAATCAGTTTGGAAAAAGTATACAATGTTGCGAAAGTTGTTGTTCAGCTCTGGCTCTATTTTCAAACCATGCATATGTGTGTCATGGGCTTAGGTGTGATGTGATTGGATGGAACATATGATGCAAATTATGGTGGCCTATCACACACTACTCCTTGGACTCACAGACCCTCTGCAGCACAGATATAAGGCAGCATGTGGCTGTGGAAGGGCACTTGCCTGCACAACATTGGTGTGGTAACCACAGCTGCTGTCTCTGAATCCTCTGAACCCTGATTAGCTGAACATGGAGAGGGCACCTGCATTCACTGATGGTGAGAACAAGGCCCTGCTGGATGCCCTCCTACCAAACTTCAGCAAGCTGTATGGGAGACCAGAGGATCAGGTGAGTGATGTTTGCAATACCTTGGAGTGTGCACCTGTTGTGTGTGTGACATCATAGCCACTGTGTATGTATAGTGGATAGATGCAATGTTGTTGTGAGTGAGTGCCAGGGTGCACAGTGTTGTTACAAGAGAGTTATTTGTTGTAGTGTGGTGTGTGACAGCATGTCATGTGCTGCAGTGCACCCAGATGTAGCATATATTGTTCAGTGAGTGCCATGCTCAAAGAGTGTTTTGCAGCCCTAATGTCATCTGTAGAATTTCAATGTGATGCAATGCAGTTGTGTTTTCACACAGGCCACATACTCCTGGACAATGATGCAAATGTGTGTGGCATACGATGCCCTGTTGTCCTCATGTATTTTGTGCACATATGGGTGTCTTGGGAACATGGACCAGGTATACTGATGTTCTTTTACTTTACATTTGTGACAGGTATCTGCCTATGAGAAGGGTGAAATCTGGGTGGACATCGCCAGGGCTGTCAGGAGAGAGGGGGGGCCTCGCAGGAGGCTTCGAAACATAAAGAAGAGGTGGCAGGACATCCGGTGCTGGAGCCGCCGCATCGCCCGAGTCCAGCTGAAGCTGGAAGCTCCACGCCGGCATGGCGGCAGCCGCAACCTCACCCCCAACATGCTCCGGGTCCTGGAAGTGGTGTTCCCAGAACTCCATAGGCAGTTGCAGGAGGGACAGCAGCACGAAGGGGGTAGGTACATGTCTGTTTGTTGTCATGTGTGTGTGAAATGGTACCTGAAGTGCTCCAAGGCATGGTCACACTCCCATAGTTTGAGTGGTATGGTCAGACAGGCACTTCATGCATTGGCATTTGATTGTCCCTGTGTCAGCAGCTGCTTCTTTACATGGCTTGCCCTACTCCACATTAGAGCTTTGCTTTGGCTAATGCTTGTTTTTGACAGGTACTCCTATGGTGCAATGTCTCAGTATGCATCTTCCTTTGCACATCATCATGTTGTAGGGGGGTCTGTGACACCTGTTGGTACCTTAAATGTAGCACCACATGTGCACTGTGTCTGCCCTTCTTCATATTTTGGCACTGTTCTTGAGTCTCAACATGTGTTTTCTGCACAAGTCAGCCTCAGTGGCCTTTGTCCATGGTACACTTTCAAATTATCTTGTGTTAGCTACAGGTGCACAATGTACATGTGCTATATTTTGGGATTATGCATACTCACACTGGGCAGTGCGTGTGTGCATATTCTCAAAATGTGTTGCATGTTCTTTGTACATAGTATTGATGGTCTGCCACACAATGTGACTTTGGGTGTAGAAAGCTGTGATGGCAGTGTGAGGTGATGGAACACTTGTTTCAGGTCCCAGGATGGCATCACTTGGCAGTTCGGCCAGGACTTTTCTAATGTGGCACAAAGTCAAAGCGATTCTAACATGACCAGGTCTTGATTTGGGTGGCAGGGTTGGCTAATGAACTGTGATGCATCATCAGCTATCCTGTTGTCAGGCAGTGGATCATGATTGTGTCTCTCATACAAGTATTTGCCTTGCCTATACCTTGTCTCCTACCATACATTGAGCGTTGTGTCTCTGACATTTGTCCACAAGTAAACTTGTCATTATGCAGAGTTCTGTGTCATGTGACTCATGATGCATGCCATGTTGAGAAATGAGGCCAAATGATTTGCAGCTGATATGTCTGATGTGTACAGGTGACTGATATGTTTTCATTCTTCTCCTTGCTCACAGCATCATCATCTGAATCTGGAGGAGACACAGGCGCGGATCAGGCAGAGGGACACACCGACAGTGCCACCTGCTTTGAGGTGTCAGAGGGAGGCAGTGGCACAGAGTGTGAGGAGAGTCGGCAGGCCGGACGACATGTGACTGACACATCTTACCATGCCGACGACTCCGAGTCAGACTCTCAGGAGGGGGGGAATATGCAGCAATGGTCACTCCTTCATCTTTGGCTGCCCTCCCCTCCTCCAGTCCCATCTCCACCCTCCCAGTCCTTGGTGTGCCTAGGGTCCGTGCTAGCCCCCGTGTCTCCTTTGTTCCCGGCACCGCAGCCCCTGCCCCTGTGTCCCCTGCTGCCCTCAGTGCTGAGACTGTGGACCTACTCCGGCAGATTGCAGTAGGTCAGACATCCATGCTGACTGTCCTCCATGGACATATACAACTGATGACACAGGTGGTGACGTTCATGGAGGGCATGTCATCAGCCATGTCTGATCTGCGTCGGAGTGTGGCTGCCATTGAATCAACACTGACGGCACCTCTGTACACCCAGCAGCATCTGTCCCCCCCATCCTTCAGAGCCATCCACCTCTGCCTCTCACATACCTACACAGCATACACGCACACGCCACAGGTCAGACACACCCAGCGCACACACACAGCATAAGAAGCTCAAAGCTCCACGCACACAGTCTCAAGGGCAAGTAGGCACACCCACAGGGAGAGGGGAGACACCTCACACACGCATCCACACACCCAGTAGGACAGACTCACAGCCCTGTACCTCCACCCCCAATGTGTCCCCGGGTTCAGGTGGTAGTTTTTCCGCACTGGCTGAGGTGTGCAGCCAGGTTTTTGAATCTACTTTCGGCGATGCCCCAACCAGTGTGGATGAATCCACTTCACCTGCACCCACTCCACCTGTCCTTCCCTCTCCTGTCCATGCGGTGCCGGAGGATTCCACAGATGGTGCCCCCATAGTCAGCACAGCTGATTAAACGCCATGTGCAGGCAGGTTTGGGTGAGATAACACCCATGGAGGCACAAACTGTTGCAGAGACTCTATTGGACTGGCCATTGGCCTTTAATGAGCGAGGACTCTCATTTGCTTTTCTTTTGTGAATCCGCTCATAAAATAAAGCTAATTTTTTGATTTTCAGATTTGTAGTTTGTGTGATGATGTCTGTGACTGCTGTGTGCCTGGGAGCTGGTGTGATGTTCACATTTAGGTCTGCTAAAATGTGTCTATCTCCGGAGGGTAATGAGGTTGACAATGGTATGTTTTTGATGTACGAGCTGGGCAGTGGTGGGGGTGTTAGAGACACACACACACACTCTGATGCTGGGCAGTGGTGGGAAGTGGTGGGCACTCTGATGCTGGGAAGTGGTGGGCACTCTGATGCTGGGAAGTGGTGGGCACTCTGATGCTGGGCAGTGATGGGCACTCTGATGCTGGGCAGTGGTGGGCACTCTGATGCTGGGCAGTGGTGGGCACTCTGATGCTGGGCAGTGGTGGGAAGTGGTGGGCACTCTGATGCTGGGCAGTGGTGGGAAGTGGTGGGCACTCTGATGCTGGGCAGTGGTGGGCACTCTGATGCTGGGCAGTGGTGGGAAGTGGTGGGCACTCTGATGCTGGGCAGTGGTGGGCACTCTGATGCTGGGCAGTGGTGGGCACTCTGATGCTGGGCAGTGGTGGGCAGTGGTGGATGTGTTTACTATACACCAGTTAGACTAACGTTGATATAGCAGTCGTATGTCCCATACGTCTATTGCACTGGTGATGTGCGGTGACTTACCATACCCCGTGGTCGATGACGTAGGTGCGGCCTGTCACCGTATTACACTAGTGATGTGCAGTGACTTACCGTACCCCGTGGTCGATGACGTAGGTTCGCCCTGTCACCGTATTGCTCTACTGATGTGCGGTGACGTTCCGTACCCTGTGGTCGATGACGTAGGTGCGGCCTGTCACCGGGGCTGTCACCGTATTACACTAGTGATGTGCGGTGACTTACCGTACCCCGTGGTCGATGACATAGGTTTGCCCTGTCACCGTATTGCTCTACTGATGTGCAGTGACGATCCGTACCCCGTGGTCGATGACATAGGTGCGGCCTGTCACCGGGGCTGTCACCGTATTACACTAGTGATGTGCGGTGACTTACCGTACCCCGTGGTCGATGACGTAGGTGCGGCCTGTCACCGTATTACACTAGTGATGTGCGGTGACTTACCGTACCCCGTGGTCAATGACGTAGGTGCGCCCTGTCACCCTATAACACTAGTGATGTGCGGTGACGTTCCGTACCCCGTGGTCGATGGCGTAGGTTCGCCCTGTCACCGTATTGCTCTACTGATGTGCGGTGACGTTCCGTACCCCGTGGTCGATGACGTAGGTGCGGCCTGTCACCGTATTACACTAGTGATGTGCCGTGACGTTCCGTACCCCGTGGTCGATGACGTAGGTTCGCCCTGTCACCGTATTGCTCTACTGATGTGCGGTGACGTTCCGTACCCCGTGGTCGATGACGTAGGTTCGCCCTGTCACCGTATTGCTCTACTGATGTGCGGTGACTTACCGTACCCCGTGGTCGATGACGTTGGTGGCCCCGCCCACGTATTACTCTACTGTTGTGCGGTGACGTACCGTGCCCCGTGATCGATGACGAAGATACGGCCTCCCTCCGTATTACACTAGTGATGTGCGGGAGTGTGTGGCGCAACATACCCAGACATTACAATCGTGCAATGGCGATGTGCCCGTCTGGCTACACGTACAGGTATGTTGGACTTCGTTGTGCTCACCTTCTGCGCCGTCGTCGGTTTCTAAGTACGAGGTGGTGGCCGTACAGGATAGGGATGAGACGGACGATGGCGTTCATGTCCTGCTTGTCGTGTACCGGGTGCGGGTCTTGCCGGAGTGTGGGTTTACGGTAGTTTAGAGCTCTCGTAGCAAAAGAGCCGTACGGAGTGTGTGCAACACGGATCGTACTTCCTGGTTCAGAAGGCGCGGTCTATTTACGTACGGACGCTGCGTGGTGCGTCAGCCGACTGCAATTCGTATGGATTTTCGATTTGTACGGGCTTTTTTACGAGTCGTACGGAGTGACGCTTTGATTTGTGATCGTACTTGCTGATTCGTACGGGGACGCCTACAGGAGCGATTCGTACGGGGAAAAACGCTACGAACAGCAATTCGGAGCGCTTTTTACCGGATCGGAATTGACGCCTTAGTGTTGTCTGGTCAGTGAGCTGAGAAGAGTGTGTAACAAGTTCCACCATTTATAATAATTTGAAGGTGGTGGATAAAGAGGAAATTAAAGTTATAACTATAACTTTAGAATTGTTTAAGTTTCTGTAGTTTAAACTTGGCTTGTATAGGGAAAATAACTAATAAGGGAAAAAAGGTGTAATCATAAGCGAGCCCTGGAAAAAGCGAAGATATCATGGGATGAGGATATCTGGTCAGGCCTAATAGTGCGGCCAAATCCAAGGATCAGGCAGGCTTTTGGAGCTTGCTAGCGAAAGGGAATAAAACAGGAAGGACCCCAAAAGACCTATTGCTTGATGAAAATACCTGTGTTGCACATTTTTCCCGCCTTTATTCAGAAACTATTGGGGTGCAATTTGTGATAACTAAAGACATGGAGATTACTGCAAAGGCTGCTAATCTGCACTTTAGTCTAAAAGAAACAATACAGGCTATCGAGGCAGTTAAATCAGGGAAAGCTCCTGGGCCTGACAAAATTCCAGGAGACCTATTAAAACATGATATCAGAGTTTGGGGACCATATATAAATAATCTTTGTAACACAATAGCCGGATTTGCATCAATACCAGAAACATGGAAAGGGGCGGAAATTGTTACAATTTTTAAAAAGGGCAATCGGTATGATCCAGGAAATTATCGCCCCATTAGTTTGATTGATATCATACAAAACTTTTTTGCTTGGCACATTTTAAGCAGACTAACGGAGTGGATTGAAGAGGTCAAATTACTTTCAAGATATCAGGCTGGGTTTAGGGAAAAAAACAGCACAATTGACCAAGTTTTTTGATTTACCTGTATATGCTGGAAGTATATAAACATAAGGAAGGGCAGTTTGTACATTGCCTTTGTGGATATAAAGGCAGCATTCGATCTGGTACCCCTGAACTTGTTGTGGGATTCATTGAAAATAATAAAGCTCCACGATAGAAACTTCGCCAAAGTAATATGGGGGCAGAGGGGAGAACTTACTAAGGCAATACCAGTGAGAAGGGGTGTACGCCAGGGATGCGTATTGGGTAACTACACAAAATATTGAGTAGAAAATATCGACTTACATACATATCGACTTAAATATAGAATGGACAAAATATCAAATGGACAGAATATAGTCAACAAAAATATCGAATTTAAGGTAAGTAATGTAATATCGATTTTTATAAAAATAGAAAGTCAAAATATCGAAGTATATAATATAGGTTATTAAAATATATCGAATTTTTAATAATATCAAATTTTTTAAAGTGTTTTGTATGTTAGTATATGTGTGAAAAGTGTATTTTTTTGTAATTTATTTTAAGCAATGAATTATATGTTATTTAATTTTTGCGTAATTTAATTCTGTAGCGGGTTGTGGGTTTATAGGGGAATAGGGTGGGAATTATTTTAATTATATTAAATTAAATATTAGTTTTTTGAAATTATTAATTATTTTTAATTTAATTTTGCATTTTATTTCTGTAGCGGGTTGTGGGTTTATAGGGGAATAGGGTGGGAAATAATTTAATTGTAAGTAATTAAATATTTTTATTTATTTATTTGGTATTTATTTTGAATTAATTGTTAATACATTTTTATTGGCAATTAATACATTTTTAATTAGTAATTAATTTTTATTAATTGATTAATTAATAATGATGTGAATTTTAATAATTTATTTTCCGTAGCGGTTTGTGGGTTTATAGGGGAATAGGGTGGAAAGTTAATTAATTGATAATTAATTAAATATTTTTATTTATTTATTGGTATTTATTTTGAATTAATTGGTAATTAATTTTTAATTATTAAAATAATTAATTGTTTATTAGCAATTAATTTTTTAATAGTTAATGAATTTTAATAATTAATATTTATTTGAATTTTTTATTGATTAATTATTATATTATAGTACATTGGTAATTACTTTTAATTAATTTTTTATTGGTATTGATATTTACTTTATTTGTATTAACATATTAAATATTTACTTTCCATACTGTTAAGCTCACTAGAGTGGGAATTCAAAATATAGAATGGACAAAATATCAAATGGACAGAATATAGTCAACAAAAATATCAAATTTAAGGTAAGTAATGTAATATCGATTTTTATAAATATAGAAAGTCAAAATATCGAAGTATATAATATAGGTTATTAAAATATATCCAATTTTTAATAATATCAAATTTTTTAAAGTGTTTTGTATGTTAGTATATGTGTGAAAAGTGTATTTTTTTTTGCAATTTATTTTAAGTAATGAATTATATGTTATTTAATTTTTGCGTAATTTAATTCTGTAGCGGGTTGTGGGTTTATAGGGGAATAGGGTGGGAATTATTTTAATTATATTAAATTAAATATTAGTTTTTTGAAATTATTAATTATTTTTAATTTAATTTTGCATTTTATTTCTGTAGCGGGTTGTGGGTTTATAGGGGAATAGGGTGGGAAATAATTTAATTGTAAGTAATTAAATATTTTTATTTATTTATTTGGTATTTATTTTGAATTAATTGTTAACACATTTTTATTGGCAATTAATACATTTTTAATTAGTAATTAATTTTTATTAATTGATTAATTAATAATGATGTGAATTTTAATAATTTATTTTCCGTAGCGGTTTGTGGGTTTATAGGGGAATAGGGTGGAAAGTTAATTAATTGATAATTAATTAAATATTTTTATTTATTTATTGGTATTTATTTTGAATTAATTGGTAATTAATTTTTAATTATTAAAATAATTAATTGTTTATTAGCAATTAATTTTTTAATAGTTAATGAATTTTAATAATTAATATTTATTTGAATTTTTTATTGATTAATTATTATATTATATTACATTGGTAATTACTTTTAATTAATTTTTTATTGGTATTGATATTTACTTTATTTGTATTAACATATTAAATATTTACTTTCCATACTGTTAAGCTCACTAGAGTGGGAATTCAAAATATAGAATGGACAAAATATCAAATGGACAGAATATAGTCAACAAAAATATCAAATTTAAGGTAAGTAATGTAATATCGATTTTTATAAATATAGAAAGTCAAAATATCGAAGTATATAATATAGGTTATTAAAATATATCCAATTTTTAATAATATCAAATTTTTTAAAGTGTTTTGTATGTTAGTATATGTGTGAAAAGTGTATTTTTTTTTGCAATTTATTTTAAGTAATGAATTATATGTTATTTAATTTTTGCGTAATTTAATTCTGTAGTGGGTTGTGGGTTTATAGGGGAATAAGGTGGGAATTAATTTAATTATATTAAACCAAATATTAATTTTTTGAAATTATTAAATATTTTTATTTAATTTGGCATTTTAGTTCTGTAGCGGGTTGTGGGTTTATAGGGGAATAGGGTGGGAATTAATTTAATTATATTAAACTAAATATTAATTTTTTGAAATTATTAATTATTTTTATTTAATTTGGCATTTTAGTTCTGTAGCGGGTTGTGGGTTTATAGGGGAATAGGGCGGGAAATAATTTAATTGTAATTAATTAAATATTTTTATTTATTTATTGGTATTTATTGTGAATTAATTATCAATTAATTTTTAATTGGCAATTAATAAATTTTTAATTGGTAATACATTTTTATTAATTGATTAATTGATCATTATCAGAATTGTATTAATTTATTTTCTGTAGCGGGTTGTGGGTTTATAGGGGAATAGGGTGGAAAGTTACTTAATTGATAATTAATTAAATATTTTTATTTATTTATTGGTATTTTTATTTTGAATTAATTGGTAATTAATTTATAATTATTAATTAATTAATTGTTAATTGGTAATCAATTTGTTTTAATAGTTAATACATTTTAAGAATTAATATTTATTTGTATTTTTAATTGATTAATTATTATATAATATTAAATTGGTAATTACTTTTAATAATGTTTTTATTGGTATTGATATTTACTTTATTTGTATTAACATATTAAATATTTACTTTCCCTACTGTTAAGCTCACTAGAGTGGGAATAGTAATTTTTACACCTATGCTATCCAACGCTTTCCCCACTATTGCACTCTCTGGAGTGGGAATAGTAATTTTTACCCCAACGCTATCCAACGCTTTCCCTACTGTTGCACTCTCTGGAGTGGGAATAGTAATTTTTACCCTCCCACTATCTAACCCTTTCCCTACTGTTGCACTCTGTGGAGTGGGAAGAGTAATTTTTGCCCCTACGCTATCCAACGCTTTCCCTACTGTTGCACTCACTGGAGTGGGAATAGTAATTTTTACCCCTACGCTATCCAACGCTTTCCCTACTGTTGCAATCTCTGGAGTGGGAATAGTAATTTTTACCCCTACGCTAACCAACGCTTTCCCTACTGTTGCACTCACTGGAGTGGGAATAGTAATTTTACCCCTACACTATCCAACGCTTTCCCTACTGTTGCACTCTCTGGAGTGGGAATAGTAATTTTTACTCTACGCTATCCAAAGCTTTCCCTACTGTTGAACTCACTGAAGTGGGAATAGTCATTTTTACCCCTACGCTATCCAACGCTTTCCCTACTGTTGCACTCACTGGAGTGGTAGTAGTAAATTTTACCCTCCCGCTATCCTTCGGTAAAATATTGTATTTTTTTATTAATATTATGGTAATATATATATGTATATGTATTTATTAAAGCTCCACACCGTATCCCCTTAATCCTGTCTTCTTGGAAGTATTAAGGGGACACGGTGTGGAGCTTTAATATTGGCGCGGTACACCGCTGCGCTGCAGCACCCGCCTTTGGAGTGACTCGCTATTGGTGTAATTTTGGAGCAGGATATATATATATATGTATATATATATGTGTTTAAAAAAATAAAATTACATGTTTTTTATAGCTTAAATTAATAATTTAATAATTTTAATGTCATTTAAGTATTTTGAAGTATGTTTTAGTTAATTATTTTTAATATTTCATTTATTTTAAATTACTTTTAAGACATTTAAAAAATTCGATATTTTGACTAACTATATTTTTTAACGTTATTTTTGATTCGATATTTTTGTACTTACCTATTTGTATATAGGAATTCAATATTTTTGTATTCGATATTTTATCTTCGATATTTTTGTAAGTCTATATTTTTTAAATCGATATTATGTCAGTGATCTGCGTATTGGCACCTACCCTCTCCTCACTATGGGGTCGATTCCGATTCGAGAAAAAAACGTCCGTACGATTTGTATCCGGTGCCCTCTCCGTACGAATCGTACCCGTCCGTCCGAGTCGCAAAGTACGATCCGTATTCCGTGAATCCGTCCGAATCGTCGCGATCCGTACGTATTGCAAGGCTGAAACCGTGAACCGTACGACTCGTACAAATGCCGTACTACCCGACGAGTACGATCCGGACCGGGGTATGAGGACGCGATTCGTACGGTCCACGTCAGGTAAGGGCGAGTCGTACGGAAAAGCACACAAACACATACACACCGTACGGTCCGAACACCCCATGATCGCAGGGGTACGCACCGTACCCCTGCATTCATGGGGTGTACGAGCCGTACCCCATTGTACGATCGGTGTACGAGCCATTCCCCCATTGTACGATTGATGTACAAGCCGTACCCCCATTGTACGATTGGTGTACGAGCCGTACCCCATGTACGATCAGTGTACGAGCCGTACCCCCATTGTACGATCGGTGTACGAGCGGTACCTCCATTGTACGATCGGTGTACGAGCCGTACCCCATGTACGATCGGTGTACGAGCCATACCCCCATCGTACAATGGGGGTACGGCTCGTACACCGATGGAGCTGTACACCGATCGTACGATGGGAGTACGGCTCATATACCCCATGATCGCAGGGGTACGGTGCGTACCCTTGCGATCATGGGGGGTACGCACCGTACCCGGAGGGCCGTTCCGTACCTGTTTCGGCGCGAACTCTGCTTTTACGGCTGTTTTCAGCTCCAGTAGAAAAAGGGTCGTACGGTGCGTACCCGACACGTATCGTACTTGCTGGGTCGTAAAAACCAGCCGCGAACCATACAAATGTCGCGTACAGCGGGTTCCGAGGGAGAATCGTACGGAGATTAGAGTCGTACGGTGTCTTGTACGACTCGTACCTAGGACGGCTCCTGGTACGAATCGTACTTCGTCGTACGTACGGGGGACGTTGCAGGGTACGATTCATATTCAGGTTTTTCCTGAATCGGAATCGACGCCTTTATGTAAATGATATCCCCCAATACTTGGAAGACTGTAATAATGACTCACCTAAGTTGGGAGGCGAAGTGGTACCAGGATTACTATTTGCTGATGATACCATTTTAATCTCGCAACCCCCTAGGGGATTGCAATGTTTAATGGATTCTTTTTAAATGTACTGTACTAAGAAAGGTCTCGAAATTAATTCCAGCAAAACTAAATACATGTCAATAAACCCTCATAGATATTTGAAAAGGAATTTAGTGCTAAATAATCACAAATTAGAATATGTGCAAAGTTTTAATTATCTAGGCATCACATTAGATACAAAACTGACCTGGAAGCCACAACTGGAAAAAATAGGATAATTTTGCTTCAAAACTCAACTCCCATTCTGAAGAAACATGGGGCGAGTATTTCAAAAGCAGTATCCCCCGCTCTAGAGGTTTTTGAATCTAAAGACCAATCAGCTGCTCTATATAGACCAGAAATATGGGGGCCATATTGCAGAACGAATTTGGAATTGGGAGAAAATTACTTTTTTCTGAAATTATTGAGTCTCCCAAATAGGACACCATTGATTCCACTTGTTATGGATCTTAACATCAAACAAACTGACCACCATGCTTTACTACGTCCCCTCTTATTTTGGGTGAAGATTTGGTCAACGCCAGAGTTATTACACTATAAAAAAGGTCTCGAGGAGATCATGAAAACTGACCAAAGTAAGGATATCCCATGGCTTAAACACAGGGCACAGTGGATGAAGAAGATAGGCCTATCCCACTTCTGAGATGCATCATCCCAGTTGACTGGGGCGTGCAGGAAATTGTTAAAATCAACCTTTTGGGCCTACATTAACAATAATGTGTTACTTAGGGGCCCATTAGGATGTCGGGTGGATTGCCTCCGCCAGGGTAGCGTTGGCCACCGCCACCCTGGCGGAGGCAATCCGCCCGACATCCTTCCCTGCATTCCCCCCTGCCATATTAGGATGGCGGAGGGGACCGCAGCGGTGGAAAACACCGGCCGCCTGTTTTCTGCCCCGGGCGCCTTGCGGCCGGGGCGGAAAAGGGATAACATGGTGGCGGTGTCTATCAGACACCGCCAGCCATATTATAATGGGCATTTTTCAATGCCTTTCCGTGGCGGCAATGCCGCCACGGAAAGGCAGGCGGACTTCACTCTGGGGGTCCCCTGCGGGCCCCCAGAGTGAAGCACAGTAGGGGGGTGCACACGGGGGGTACCTATGGTACTCCCCTGCATTTGCATAATGAAAGCGGCAGGCACCGCGCGGTGCCTGCCGCTTTCATCATGCAAATGCTGCCATGAATTTTCAGCATTGTGGCGGGCGGTGCAGTGAGCACCGCCCGCCACAATGCTGAAAATACAGGATGTGCCCGCCACTGTGGCGGGCACATCCTAATGGCAATCCCGGTACCACCGCCCTTAAGGCGGGCGGTCCTGTTTTCCGATAGGGTGTGCCCGCCCGCCATCCTAATGTGCCACTTAGTTTTAGTATGGGATGTTATACATCAAGATTCCTTCTTTTCAAAGATGCAGCACACTTTGAACCATTTCTAGATGAGGTACGAACCCAACTAGCAAAATCAGAGTTTTTGAAATTTAGATACGGGTTGTTACAGACAAATGTTAATAAATCTAGATGGGGTAACATCTACAGGAGGAGCAGTGAATAGTGTACGTTATGTTCAAAAGAGACCAAGGAAGACGATCTACATATGTTATTTTTCTGTCCCTCATATGATATCCCCAAAAAAGGTGGATTAAGCCAGTCTGTATAAATTTGAATGTTAGACATTGTAGAGAGGCAGAACGTATTTTGAAGATAGATACGGCACAACTGGTGGTCTTCAGTAAGTATGGGCGAAATTTGCGAATTTGTGGTCTGAGAATTTGCGCAGAATTGAATTTGCGATCCGCAGAATCCGTGAATTCGTGCGAATTTGCGATTTTTTTGCGTGTTCGCGGGTTTTTTTTGCGTTTTCGCGGTCCGCTTGCAGCACACTGACCGCGAAGTTACCTATGCGGTCGTACATGGGCACGGCCATCTTGTGCGCCTTGCTTATTTCTGTTTCCGGGCGCAATTGGCAAGCTCGCGTTGTGTGCGGTGCGCTATTACGAGTTTGCGTGTGTTTTTGCGTGCTTGCGGGGGAAATATCGCGCAAACTTACCCACGCGGTCCTCAATGGGCGCGACCATCTTGTTTTTCATTCATTGGTATGGTTCTGGGCATGCTTTTCCTATCCTCCCCTAATCTCTGCAATGCTTTGTTTCTTTGAACTTTTTAAAAATCTTTTTTACTCATTATCTATCCCTCTATTTTTCTACATCTATATTTTGTGTTTTTTTCAACTTTTCGTTACCTTTAAAGCTATTTTTTTAAACTCTTTTCTTTTCTTTTTCCCTATTCTTTCATAATTTTTTTTTTCAGCTGTTCAGGACCATGCCAAAGGGAGCCGGGAAGAGTAAGGGGAAGGGTCCTGCACCGCGCACCCGGCTCCCATGCGGGCGTTTGAGGGGGTGCAAGTGGTGGCCAGGGAGATTTTTACCGCGGTGGAGGTGGCCGCCCTTATATTTTTTGTTCTGAGCCACCTCCCTAAGACCGTGGCAGCAGGGGGCAGGCCCGGTCAAGGATATGACCTCCGGGAGCATCGCCAGCGGTGGGATAAGGTGTGCCGGGCCATGCCGAGGGAGTTGGGGTCCGACACACCTACGACCAAGCGACTCACCGGTGGGCCGACGTCCTCGACCCGGAGCAGGACCTGCTCCACCTGCTAGGCGTGGAGATCCCTGGCCTTGGTGAGTAGCTATTTAATAACTTCTTTCTATAAGATGGAGGCCATACAGGTGGAATATTCCCGGCTGTGAGCTCGGGAACAGGAGGAGGGGGCGTCAATAACCTCCTCCAGCACTGCCCCCGTGTCCACCAGCCAGCAGCCTCCATCACGGCGCCGTGATCGGACAGCCCCCTGCCGCCGCTCAGCTGAAGAGAACACCAGCAGCTGCCCCCCCCCAGAGCCTGGAAGGCATACATGCACCGCCTAAGCCTAAGAGTGGACTACCTGGAGCGCAAGGTGGACGACCTTGAAAAACAGCTCCGGGACCTCCGCAAGGAACGGCGGGACCGCCTGTCCAGACACCGCCGGAAGTGGCTGTGTCCCTTGCCCCTTTTTTAAAGACTGTTGGGGGGTGGATATCGGGAGTTGAGGATTATTTGGGACTACTGGACTATTTGAAATGTACAATTGTTTGGGGTAGGGAGGGGTGGGACTAGTTTATTTTTGTTAGGGGAAATGTATCATTATTCATTTTACCTACTTCAACATAGTGTACACGTTGATCTTAATTTGTGGGGTGGTGGGCGGGGTTTACGGCACGTTTGGTTTCCTCAAACTTACCAGCATGAATTATCTAAAACGTCCAAAAAATTTCAAAAGTGCCACTAATAGAGTTAATGAATTCAATTGGCCTACTAGTACTTTACTAGTACTACTGTCAGTCTCTCCTCCGAGTCCTAGCCCATTATTCTACCTTCCCAAAATGCGTATCTTACCTGCGATTAGTGTTTGAGAATAAAGCTAGGCACAGCACTGGCTGCATGGCAAATGGTGATTACGCCATCCCTGACCGAAATTCCGTTGTTGTGGTGTTAGTAGGAGTGGTATCACACTAGCAGTAGCAGCATATGAAAAACAAATAAAAAAATTAGACATTGAGTGGCCTGAGAGTAGTATTAGAAGGAACAGTAGCCTAAATAATGCTGAAGATAAGTTGTTGGTTTTTTTCACCTAAATTACAATATCCTATGATTCACCTAGCTGACTTAAAATTGATTTGAGGAGGTTGCTTGCACCTTATCCTCCCCAGCAAGTGTATGGAATTATTGTTGTAATTTACTCACACCTCAATGAAAACCACACAGCCCGGGGAAAGAGGGTTAGGGTTTGAAACTTGGATGGGAATGGGGTTTGTGGTGAAAGTTTTGTGGAGAGAGGAAAAAAAAACACAGCATGGACAAACAACAAATGAAGATAAACAAATCTTTGGATACGAAGCTATCCATAAATCTTTTAAGGGACATAAAGTAAGTGCATGCACTACTGCATGCATGAAGTTGTTTGCTAAATGGATAGGTTACTGAAAAGTAAGTAGTACTTTCTACAATGTACTAACTATGAAGAAACAATGTGACAGTACAGGGCTGCAGTAATTAGGCAATTTCACTTGCCCATCTGCACTCAGAGAGAAGAACCACTTAGTACATTAAATTAGTTTAAAAAACTAGCAAAGACAAAAGTATACAATGGCTGGAGGGATGAATTGAAGTAGAGAGCAAACAAATGCACATAGTCACACTCATAGAAGTTCAGAGCAATAACATTACTTAAAAGATTAGTAGAATTAAGATGGATACTGTAACTGTATGTTGTTGTGGTTGTCCTGTTGAATTTGGGAAGTTGCATGCATCCAGCCATTCCTCTTTTTCGCGGTACTCCTCCATTCCAATTGACCCTCCGTCGATCAATGTTGGGGACCAGAAGACACCTTGTCCACTGCCTGCCTGGCGGATGCTGAATTGCGGGTCGCTAATTGTAAGCCTGAGTTCATCCTTTTTGCCACTGCACAGTGTAAAAGCCGGCCTGTAAATGTTGATGGAAAAACAGGAAGAGATATTAAAACACCACGGAGAAAAAAATATGAGGTACGCTGTGTAGTGCAAAAATAACACTTTCAGTTTCAGAGTCGACAGTATTACAATACATAAAAGCATAATTTCGAATGTGCGTACTCTGAGTCTCCTTTTCAAGGATAAATAAGTGTGGGCGAAATTTGCGGATCTTTCCCCTCAAGCTAGGTGTAAAGTGTAAACTGCGACTTTAGAACAAAATTAGACCTTCCCAGCAGTGCTCCCAGACCCCTCAACTCACCCCCAAACATCTAGAACCCCCTCAAAAACAAGCGATACTACTAGGCCTAACTTTCAACCGTGCACAAACGCTCTCTGCAACTAGGGCTAGGCCCAAACCCCCTTCCCCACAATGGATTTTCTTCAAACCACTTGCATCCGATATTAGACCTAACCAGCAATGCCCCCAGACCCCTCAACTCACCCGCAAAAATGTAAAACACCCCCAAACAGGCCAAACGCAAAAATTGAAAATGTGACACTTAGAAAATTTGAGGCCTACCTCTAAAATCACTCCAAACGCGCTCTGCAGCTAGGCCCTAACTCCCCTTTTCCACCATGGATTTTCTTCGAACCACTTGCAATCAAAATTAGACTTTCCCAGCAGTGCTCCCAGGCCCCCAAACCCACCCCCAAAAGCCTAGAACCCCCAAACAGCCCCTCAAAAACACGCAATACTGCTAGGCCTCAGTTTAAATCGTGCCAAAACGCTGTCTGCAACTAGGCCCAAACCCCCCTTTTCCACCATGGATTTTCTTGAAACCACTTGCAATTAAAATTAGACTATCCCAGCAGTGCTCCCAGACCCCCAAACCCACCCCCACAAATCTAGAACATCCCCAAACAGCCCCCCAAAAACATGCAATACTGGTATATCCAAAACATGGCAAATTGCGCTGTTCACAAAAAATTGCTTTTTTCAGCACTTCCACTACTTCGATCCTCTTGAAACTTACCTGGACACTTGTTCCAGTGATTCCCAAGAATCTCAGCAAGGCGGAAAAAAATCGAACCACTGCGTTCTTCGAAGATATAGGAGAAGAAGAAGGTCTAAGACTAGTTTTCACTTTTTACCCAAACACACGCGCCCGCAAAACACCAGAAAAGGCCATAATTCTGCCAATTCTGGACCTAAGAACGCCAAACCCCCCTAAAACCTTGCCAACATCATTATGAACGAGACTGCATCGGGCCCTGAGCCCTGGACTCAGCGGGAACCCTACCAACTTCAACCCAAAAACCCTAGTACATCGCACTGAACCCTAAACCCTAGATATGCTTTGTCTGTCTGTGTCAAAGAGCCTAGGTATGCCACATTGGGATGCTCTCAGTGGTGCATGCCTTGACCGTCTGCATGGCCTTGCCGCATGCATGGGCCAAAAATCCATTCCGCTCAAGAATTTGCGAATTTTCTGTAATTTCGCGAGATTCGCGAAAAACCGAAAAACAGCAAAATTCGCAAACATAACGGATGTTTGGCACAAGCTTGAGGCAGGGCCATGCAGACGGTCAAGGCAGGCACCACTGAGTGAAGCAACCTGATGTAGCATACCTAGGCTCTTTGTCAGACAGACAAAGCATATCTAATTGTATGCAGCAAGCCACATAGCCCCAATTTTACATGAACTGCTGTCTGGAGTGGCGTGGACTCTGCCTGACATAACAACAACAGTACACTGCCTCGCCCTCGACGACTACAACCACGAATAGACAGACATGTAGTTCTGCTGTAGTAGTTGTTGTAGACTGGTTTACCTGTTTGCCACTCACGAATTGGCCATAGTTCTTCCGTAAACCGACGCTGATGATCCATCCATCCCAGTGAGTGACTGCAAAGAAAAAGAATTATTATTTAATAAATCATCATGGTATATTGGTAAGTGAGTCCACTCCAAGGACATTTTGCATATTGGAAAATGCAACATAGTAGCCCCTGAAGTTGAAGTACAATTTGAATTAAACAAGGCAAAAAAAAACAGAGTAGTAGACATGAGTTACGATTACTGTGTAAAAGATTAAATAATAACCAAGACAAAACATATGATTCATTTCATGCACAAAAAACTAAGCGTGGGCGTAAAATCCGTTTAGTCCGCAAATTTTCTTTTGCTTGATCGCGCTTGAAAAATACAATATCGCGCGCGCTGCGTTGACTTACCGTGTTTCTGAGTCCGCCCAGTTGTTTTTCTCCCGGTTTGCATGTGCTGTGCCATTTTGGAACTTGCTGCGTGATCGCACAAGAGTTTTTCGACCGCGATTACGTCATCGCGGCCTGCCATCTTGCACAGCGAGAGTTTGACAACGCGAGTACGTCATAAGGGCCCGCGATCATGCATCGCGAGAGTAAACAATGCCGAACACGTAGATGTGGCGCGCAGCTGACTTCCGGTGGGAGATTTGAACAGCTCGCTTTCCCGAAATTGCAAAAAATGTTATTCTGCACAAGAAATCCACCGCAGGCAGCATAAACCTTCTAAAAATTATGATTTTGATCAGAATAACTCCTCAGATTGACACTTGGCTGCACTTTTTGGTGCAAGGAGTCCATTTTTTAGGGGGGGGTGGGTGGAAGGAAGTGCCCCCGAGTCTCCAACTTCCTGTTCCTGTCCAGCAGGCTCCTCCCAGTGCTTTGTCCATGTCCTGGTCACTTTTGATTTGGATCTGGAGCTGGAAGGATTACTTTTTGTGGCTGCTGCTGGATATTTGTATTTGAGGACTTTTTGGACTTTGGAATTTGGATCACTTTTGGACTTGAGATTTTACAAGTAAGTTGGTGTTATTTGTTTGGGGCATTGCAGTTGCTGCAAAAACAGTTTTAAAACTTTTTTTACAACTTAAAAAAAATATATATTGTGGGTAGCCACATTATCCAGTAGGCCCAGGATTAGTCATAGGTGCATGATACAACTGTATCTCTGATTTTTTCTTAACTTAATTCTCATATATGTCATGGAATATTAGCTCACTGTTATATGTTGTTTTTCATTTTTTATTTTGGGGTGCCTGTAAAGCCTCACTAGCCAGTAGGCCCAGGGGTATTGAGTGGTGCATGGACCACGTCTTTCTGTGGGGTGTCTTTAATTTAGACATCATTGAGGGCATGGATAGCATTGGATTGTGGTCATTTTTGTGTGATTTTTGACTTTTTGGGGTGTTGTTGGGGCCTGGCCATGTGGGTGGGGGCCGTTTTGATGCCTGGTTCAGGCAGGGCCTGGCCATGTGGGTGGGGGCCAAGGGGCCATTTTGAAGCCAGGCAGTGTGATTTGAGCCATAGGCCTGCACCCAGCCTGCCCTGCTTTCACCCATTATGCCCCGGGGTAGTGAGTGGTGCATGGACCAAGGCTTTGTGTGGGGCCTCTTGAATTTAAACATCATTGAGGGCATGCATGGCATTGGATTGTGGTGATTTTTGTGTGTTTTGTGACTTTTTGGGGTGTTGTTGGGGCCTGGCCATGTGGGTGGGGGCCATTTTGAGGCCTGGTCCAGGCAGGGCCTGGCCATGTGGCTGGGGGACAAGGGGCCATTTTGAAGCCAGGCAGTGTGCTTTGAGCCATAGGCCTGCACCCAGCCTGCCCTGCTTTCACCCATTATGCCCAGGGGTAGTGAGTGGTGCATGGACTAAGTCTTTCTGTGGGGTGTCTTTAATTTAGACTTCATTGAGGGCATGGATGGCATTGGATTGTGGTCATTTTTGTGTGATTTTCGACTTTTTGGGGTGTTGTTGGGGCCTGGCCATGTGGGTGGGGGCCGTTTTGAGGCCTGGTTCAGGCAGGGCCTGGCCATGTGGGTGGGGGTCAAGGGGCCATTTTGAAGCCAGGCAGTGTGCTTTGAGCCATAGGCCTGCACCCAGCCTGCCCTGCTTTCACCCATTATGCCCAGGGGTAGTGAGTGGTGCATGGACCAAGGCTTTGTGTGGGGCCTCTTGAATTTAAACATCATTGATGGCATGCATGGCATTGGATTGTGGTGATTTTTGTGTGTTTTGTGACTTTTTGGGGTGTTGTTGGGGCCTGGCCATGTGGGTGGGGGCCATTTTGAGGCCTGGTCCAGGCAGGGCCTGGCCATGTAGCTGGGGGACAAGGGGCCATTTTGAAGCCAGGCAGTGTGCTTTGAGCCATAGGCCTGCACCCAGCCTGCCCTGCTTTCACCCATTATGCCCAGGGGTAGTGAGTGGTGCATGGACCAAGGCTTTGTGTGGGGCCTCTTGAATTTAAACAGCATTGAGGGCATGGATGGCATTGGATTGTGGTGATTTTTGTGTGTTTTTCGACTTTTTGGGGTGGTGTTGGGGCCTGGCCATGTGGGTGGGGGCCATTTTGAGGCCTGGTCCAGGCAGGGCCTGGCCATGTGGCTGGGGGACAAGGGGCCATTTTGAAGCCAGGCAGTGTGCTTTGAGCCGTAGGCCTGCACCCAGCCTGCCCTGCTTTCACCCATTATGCCCAGGGGTAGAGAGTGGTGCATGGACCAAGGCTTTGTGTGGGGCCTCTTGAATTTAAACAGCATTGAGGGCATGGATGGCATTGGATTGTGGTGATTTTTGTGTGTTTTTTTACTTTTTGGGGTGGTGTTGGGGCCTGGCCATGTGGGTGGGGGCCATTTTGAGACCTGGTCCAGGCTGGGCCTGGCCATGTGGCTGGGGGTCAAGGGGCCATTTTGAAGCCAGGCAGTGTGCTCAGGCCTGCACCCAGTTTGCCTTGCTTTCTTCCATTAGGCCCAGGGGTAGTGAGTGGTGCATGGACCAAGTCTTTCTGTGGGGTGTCTTGAATTTAAACATCATTAAGGGCATGGATGGCATTGGATTGTGGTGATTTGTGTGTGTTTTTTAACTTTTTGGGGTGTTGTTGGGGCCTGACAATGTGGGTGGGGGCCATTTTGAGGCCTGGTCTAGGCAAGGCCTGGCCATGTGGCTGGGGGGTCAAGGGGCCATTTTGAAGCCAGGCAGTGTGCTTAGGTCTGCACCCAGTTTGCCTTGCTTTCTTCCATTAGGCCAAGGGGTAGTGAGTGGTGCATGGACCAAGTCTTTCTGTGGGGTGTCTTGAATTTAAACATCATTAAGGGCATGGATGGCATTGGATTGTGGTGATTTGTGTGTGTTTTTCGACTTTTTGGGGTGTTGTTGGGGCCTGATAATGTGGGTAGGGGCCATTTTGAGGCCTGGTCTAGGCAGGGCCTGGCCATGTGGCTGGGGGTCAAGGGGCCATTTTGAAGCTAGGCAGTGTGCTCAGGTCTGCACCCAGTTTGCCTTGCTTTCTACCATTAGGCCCAGGGGTAGTGAGTGGTGCATGGACCAAGTCTTTCTGTGGGGTGTCTTGAATTTAAACATCATTGAGGGCATGGATGGCATTGGATTGTGGTGATTGTTGTGTGTTTTTCGACTTTTTAGGTGTTCTTGGGGCCTGGCCATGTGAGTGGGGGCCATTTTGAGGCCTGGTCCAGCCAGGGCCTGGCCATGTGGCTGGGGGTCAAGGGGCCATTTTGAAGACAGGCAGTATGCTCAGGCCTGCACACAGTTTGCCTTGCTTTCTTCCATTAGGCCCAGGGTAGTGAGTGGTGCATGGACCAAGATTTCTGTGGGGTGTCTTGAATTTAAACATCATTGAGGGCATGAATGGCATTGGATTGTGATGATTTTTGTGTGTTTCTTGACATTTTGGGGTGGTGTTGGGGCCTGCCATGTGGGTGGGGGCCATTTTGAAGCCTGGTCCAGGCAGGGCCTGGCCATGTGGCTGGGGGTCAAGGAGCCATTTTGAAGCCAGGCAGTGTGCTCAAGCCTGCACCCAGTTTGCCTTGCTTTCTTCCATTAGGCCCAGTGGTAGTGAGTGGTGCATGGGCCAAGTCTTTCTGTGGGGCGTCTTCAATTTAAACATCATTGAGGGCATGGATGGCATTGGATTGTGGTGAAGATTTTTGTGTGTTTTTCGACTTTGTGGGGTGTTTAACTGATTTTCCTCTGGCTTCCATTGCTTTTAGGAGCACAAGAGAACCACCAGTGCCAGGAAGAAGTTCTGCAGCGGTGTGTGCAGCACAACGTCACGTGTGGCCACAGACAAGACAACTCTGCAACTCGTGCAACTGCGGCCTGCTGTTCTGACATCTGAAGAAGATGTGCCCAAAGAAAGGTGGCCGTAGCGCCTCAGCGAAAAAAGTTGCCAGTGCCACTGCCAGTAAGAAGGAGCAGAAGAAGCAAGTGGCACCACCTACCAAGGAGACTGGTGGGCCCACCAACACCTTTTTTGGTAAAAACAAAACTACGCCTGCAGCAGCAGCGGTGTGCGCTGGGGACCAAGCTGGAAACAGCACCTCTGCTTCATTGGGCTCAGTGACACTACGCCAAGTTAGATCCAAGACCATGAGTGCTGCCGAGGCAGCCACTATAGTTTCTCAATCACCATCGACCAGTGATGTTGGCTCATCACAAGAAAGTACCATTCAATCAACGCCGGGTGTAACTCAGCTGACGAGTGTTCAACAACCATAGCCGCAACGACAACCACAGTTGCAACTAGTACAAGCGCAAGTTCATGGGCAAGGAGAGGTGCAAGGAGAGGCGCAAAGAGAGGCGCAAGTAGAGGAGTAAGTAGAGGCGCACGTAGAGGCGCATGGAGAGGTGCATGGAGAGCTGTCCCTAGAGGTTCATGGAGCGGCACAACTGCCTACAACGCTTGTTCCTCCAGAGGTAGGGGCACATCAGGAAATTGATATTCAAGCAGAGGTATCATCCGAGGAAGCCACTCCTCCTGATGATGATCCATTGTCTTCCAGATCCCCAGCAAGAAAAAGGTCAAGGAGGGCTACTACTACTACTAATACAAGTTCTGCTTCAAGACCCCTTCATTCTGATGACCTTGATCTTGATTGGAACCCACCAATGCACTCTGAGAGTGAGGCACGCCATGAGCCGACAAAGGTAGCTAAGCCTAAAAGGAAGGTTCCCGCAAGGCTTCCACTTATGGGTGATGACGACGAACAAGAAGTGGTGTCTTCTGCTGCTGATGAACTGTCTGAGGACGACCCAGTCATCACAGTCGTCACTCCAGCCCCAGCAGGCATGCCGCAGACAGACATTTTCACCCTATCCCGAATGGCTGCTGAGCGGGATGTGGGCGGCGTGGCACTGGAACCACCACCAACGCAGTTAACTACAACACCAACACGACCTACAGCTTCCATATTTTTTAGGCAAAAGGGCCGGCAGGGACCTCCATCCAGCTCGACCTCCATTACCTCAAGCAGTGGTGCTGTAAGTGAACAACAGAAACAATTTCAACCACGCCCATCCTCTACTTCATCTGGCATTGAAACTCAAAGTAGCACCTCCACCACGGGCAGACATCTCCAGTCCCCAGTTTGGGACTTCTTTACTGTTAGCCAAAGGGCGGAAAACATGGTCGTTTGTTCGATTTGTAAAGCATTAGTTAGTCGGGGTAAGCTTGGTACCAACTATGGTACCGGAGGCCAGAGAGGTCATCTAAAAAAACACCACACTATCGAGTGGGAGGCGCACCTAAGTAAGATCCAGGAAGCCAAAAGAAAGACAAATCCAAATGTATCCATTGGTAATGCATCTGATGATGACGAGGGGCTGATCGAAACAGGGGGGAAGTGAAGAAGCGACAGACATTTTTTCTGGTACACCCAGTACCCTTGGCAGCAGCACTGCAGTGGGAGCCCCACACTCTCTACCCCTGCAACATGTATGAGGCACACCAAGAGTCTGGGAGAGACACCAATGCAAAAAAAAATACATCACTGGGCTTAACTGGTTTGAAGAAGTCATCATCATCATCATCACATAAAATGGTCCAGCCCACCATTAGCAGAATGTTTTGGTCGGAGGTGCCATTTGAACGCAACCACCCAATGGCACGTCTGTATAACGCAAAGCTGGCTAAAATGTTAGCGCTGGACCTTCTCCCTTTTTCTTTCGTGGAAGGGGTGGGTTTTCTAGAATTTGTGGCAACAGTCTGCCCTAAATGGAAGGTTCCTAGCCGGTCCTATTTTTCCAGAGTTGCGGTTCCAGCACTACATCAAGATGTGCTGGAGGTGATTGGGGCAGCTTTGCAGAAGAGTACTGTTAACACTATTCACCTGACTACAGACATGTGGACCAGTTGCCAAGCCCTTGATTACATTAGCATCACTGCACACTGGGTCTCTTTTGCAGGGGTTAGAGAAAAGATGACTGCAGGTGTTGACCCTGCCACAATTTTTCAAGCTAGTAAGAAACATGCAACAGTAGCCATGTTTGCCATGGAGAAAACTCATACTGCACCTAACCTTTTGGAGGAGTTTAATAGGAAGATCTATGAATGGCTGCATCCAAGAAATCGCATAGTTGGTTATGTTTCCACGGATAATGGCAGTAATATAGTTAAGGCCATGCAGCAAGGTGACTATTTCAGAGTGCCGTGTTTGGCGCACAGTATTAGGATCGTGGTGCAAGATTTCTTGAAAAAAGAAAACACAGTCAGCAAGTTACTCACCACCTGCCGAAGAATCTGCACACATTTCAGCCATTCTTTTAAGGCCCGTAAGGAGCTGAGGAGCATTCAACATGAACGTAGACTGCCAGTCAAAGGACTCATCCAGGAGGTGGCAACACGTTGGAACTCAACCTTTTACATGCTTGAGCGTCTGTCTGAGCAGTGAGGGGTAATAAATGATTATGTCTATAAACTGGGTTCTACTATGGAAGACATGAGGCTAGAGTTGGAGGAATGGAAGCTAGTTGCAAGCCTGACAGACATACTAAGTCCTTTTGACGTCTTCACGCGTGAAGTCAGCAGGGAGGACTGTTCTTTGGGCAAAGCTATCCCATTGTTGCTCATGCTAGAGCACCAACTGAAGGCGGTGTCTTCAACGTTCCGAGATGATGCTGAAAAGCAAGACGCATATCAGTTGGCGGAGAGGTTATTAAGCTGCCTAGTTGCCAATGAAAGACTTAAAAACATACATACAGAACAACATTACATTTGTGTCACTATTCTGGATCCACAGTACAAAAAGGCAGTGGCCAGCAAAGCATTCATTCCTTTTGATGAATCAGATGTTTCAAAGTACAAGCATTGGCTAGCTGTGTCAGCCACTCGGTTCAAAAAAGAGCGGCAGAAAATTCAAGGAGCCGGCAGAAGTACAACTGAATCAGCAGGCCATCCGGCGTCAAGCTCCACTTCTGAATCTGTGGCCGAAGGGAGTCACTTTCCCTCACAGCCGTTAACGAGACCAGCAACCGTATCATCATCCTCACCTGCACCAGGCCCAGCCATAATATTGTCGGAAGCGGATTGGTTAACTCGTCAAGGGTTTGCTCGTTCCAGTGCTGCAAAGGCCACAGATGGTATGCAAAGTGGAGCAACCGTGGATAACCTTGAGTCAATGGTGCAGGCCTATCGGGATGACCCAACAGAGGTCTTTTTGAATCAGACCCCATTGCTGTATTGGTATAGGAGAAGGGCTCTATGGCTACTGATCACCAACCCAGCTCTAAATTATTTGTCTTGCCCACTCACAAGCGTGTCTTCTGAACGTGTTTTCAGTGCTGCTGGTGCCATTGTAACTTCAAAAAGGACCCGCCTCTCGCCCAAAAATGTGGAGAGGTTAACACTGATCAAGATGAATCAGCACTTCATACCACCAGATTACAAAATACGTGAATGCAAGCAGGAAGAAGAGGACACCGACTTAGGTGACGGAAGTTCTTCTCTGTTAGCTGACCTACTCCCGTCTCAATTCATAGAGTTTGAGGACGAGCTCAACTTCCCTGACACCGAGGCCTGAAAATGACTTCCTTTTTTTTGTCCTTATTCACTTTTATTCCTGTGTGTCTTTCTTTGTTTTGCAACTTTTACCACAACAAAACTCTAATTACCTAATCACAACAAGTCCATCAACAGCACTGTCTTCATCTTATTTTCCTTATTGATTTGAAGGTGCTGCAGTCTGCATTCCTGAGGTTCACAAGTTCACAACTCAATCATGCTCCTCTATCCTCCTCCTTCAGACTCCCCCTATCCATTTCCCTCAAGGCAGATGGATGGATTACGAAGAATAAAGAAACTTTGTCTTTGTAGACGAGTCGCCTCAAGTGGGACTGAAATTACTGACTGACTACATGCTTGCTGATTGCTGACAGAGTTACTTCTGAAATTGACAGGAGAGGCTGCCCTGTGGGCCCTCATTTTCCGAAGAAGATGCGGACAAAAAGTAGAACAGGTAATGAATAATGAGAAGATGGCATGCAGTGGACAGCAATGGCTGCGCGGCTCTGATGAAACCAATTACTGTTTGTTTTTTGTGCATGAAATTAATCATATGTCTTGTCTTAGTTATTATTTATTCTTTTACACAGTAATTGTAACTCATGTCTACTACTCTGTTTTTTTTTTACCTTGTTTAATTCAAATTGTACTTCAACTTCAGGGGCCACTATGTTGCATTTTCCAATATGCTAAATGTCTTTGGAGTGGACTCATTTACCAATATACCATGATGATTGATTAAATAATATATCTTTTTTCTTTGCAGTCACTCACTGGGATGGATGGATCTTCAGCGTCGGTTTACGGAAGAACTATGGCCAATTCGTGAGTGGGAAACAGGTAAACCAGTCTAAAACAACTACTACAGCAGAACTACATGTCTGTCTATTCGTGGTTGTAGTCGTCGAGGGCGAGGCATGGTACTGTTGTTGTTATGCCAGGCAGAGTCCACTCCACTCCAGACAGCAGTTCATGTAAAATTGGGGCTATGTAGCTTGCTGCATACAACTACATATGCTTTGTCTGTCTGCCAAAGAGCCTAGGTATGCTACATCAGGTTGCTTCACTCAGTGGTGCCTGCCTTGACCGTCTGCATGGCCCTGCCTCAAGCTTGGGCCAAACATCTGTTATGTATGCGAAATTTGCTGTTTTACGCGAATCTCGCGAAATTACAGAAAATTCGCAAATTCTTGAGCGGAACGGATTTTTGGCCCATGCATGTGGCAGGGCCATGCAGACGGTCAAGGCAGGTACCACTGAGTGAAGCATCCGGATGTAGCATACCTAGGCTCTTTGACACAGACAGACAAAGCATATCTAGGGTTTAGGGTTCAGTGCGATGTACTAGGCTTTTTGGGTTTAAGTTGGTAGGGTTCCCGCTGAGTCTAGGGCTCATTCATAATGATGTTGGCAAGGTTTTAGGGGGTTTTGGCATTCTTAGGTCCAGAATTGGTAGAATTTTGGCCTTTTTTGGTGGGCGCGTGTGTTTGGGTGAAAAGTGAAAACTAGTCGTAGACCTTCTTCTTCTTCTTCAAAGAGCGCAGTGGTTCAATTTTGTTCTGCCTTGCTGAGATTCTTGGGAATCGCTGGAACAAGTGTCCAGGTAAGTTTCAAGAGGATTAAAGTAGTGGAAGTGCTGAAAACAGCATTTTTTTGTGAACAGGGCAATTTGCCATGTTTTGGATATACCAGTATTGCATGTTTTTAGGGGGCTGTTTGAGGGTGTTCTAGATTTGTGGGGGTGGGTTTGGGGGTCTGGGAGCACTGCTGGGATAGTCTAATTTTGATTGCAAGTGGTTTCAAGAAAATCCATGGTGGAAAAGGGGGGTTTGGGCATAGTTGCAGACAGCGTTTTGGCACGATTTAAACTGAGGCCTAGCAGTATTGTGTGTTTTTGGGGGGCTGTTGGGGGGGTTCTAGGTTTTTGGGGATGGGTTTTGGGGTCTGGGAGCACTGTTGGGAAAGTCTAATTTTGATTGCAAGTGGTTTGAAGAAAATCCATGGTGGAAAAGGGGAGTTAGGGCCTAGCTGCAGAGTGCGTTTGAAGTGATTTTTTAGTTAGGCCTCAAATGTTCTAAGTGTCACATTTTCCATTTTTGATTTTGGCCTGTTTGGGGGTGTTCTACTTTTTTGCGGGTGAGTTGAGGGGCCTGGGGGCATTGCTGGGAAGTTCTAATATCGGATGCAAGCGGTTTGGAGAAAATCCATGGTGAAAAAGTTTTTCCTTTTTAGCTCACTTGCGTGTTTTTGGGGGGCTGTTTGGGGGGGTTCTAGGTTTTTGGGGGTGGGTTTGTGGGTCTGGGAGCACTGCTGGGATAGTCTAATTTTGATTGCAAGTGGTTTCAAGAAAATCCATGGTGGAAAAGGGGGGTTTGGGCTAACCCTGGGCGAAACACTACGCTACGCTCGCGTAGTTTGCGCAACTTTGCACTACGCGAGCTGCACGTAGCACAGTGCGAACACGCGTAGCGCAGCGTAGCGCAGTGCAGCAGTCATTTTTTGCTTGTTCGTGGTCCTCAACGTCATGTTCGCGACCGCGAGCAAGCAAAATGACATCCTGGCGAGACTCTCAACGCGGGAAGGTCAAGTTTCTCAACCAGTTCGCGTTGAGAAAGCTGCCGCTCGAGTAAAAATCTACTCGAGCGGCAGAAAACTACAGCTCGCATTGTGCAAGATGCCGTTTTCAATGATTGCACAGTGCCGGATGCTTGTTTGCACTGTGCAATAATTGAAAATGCATCTTGCACAGTGCGAACATGCTACTACGCAGCTCGCGTAGTGCTACGTGAAGTTCACGTAGTGCGAAGTGCACTTTGCGTAGCTTTGCGTAGCGCTACTTCGCGAACTACGCCCACCCCTAGTTTGGGCCTAGTTGTAGACAGCGTTTTGCCATGATTTAAACTGAGGCCTAGCAGTATTGTGTGTTTTTGGGGGGCTGTTTGGGGGGGTTCTAGGTTTTTGGGGGTGGGTTTGGGGGTCTGGGAGCACTGCTGGAATAGTTTAATTTTGATTGCAAGTGGTTTGAAGAAAATCCATGGTGGAAAAGGGAAGTTAGGGTCTAGCTGCAGAGCGCGTTTGGAGTGATTTTAGAGGTAGGCCTCAAATTTTTTAAGTGTCACATTTTCCATTTTTGCTTTTGGCCTGTTAGGGGTGCGGGTGGGTTGAGGGGTCTGGGGGCATTGCTGGGAAGGTCTAATATCAGATGCAAGTGGTTTGAAGAAAATCCATGGTGAAAAAGGGGGGTTTGGGCCAAGCCCTAGTTGCAGAGAGCGTTTTGGCATGGTTGAAAGTTAGGCCTAGTAGTATTGCATGTTTTTTGCTGGGTTCTAGATGTTTGGGGGTGGGTTGAGGGGTCTGGGAGCACTGCTGGGAAGGTCTAATTTTGTTCTAAAGGCGCAGTTTACACTTTACACCTAGCTTGAGGGGAAAGATCCGCAAATTTCGCCCACACTTATTTATCCTTGAAAAGGAGACTCAGAGTACGCACTTTCGAAATGATGCTTGTATGTATTGTAATACTGTCGACTCTGAAACTGAAAGTGTTATTTTTGCACTACACAGCGTACCTTATATTTTTTTCTCCGTGGTGTTTTAATATCAGTTCCTGTTTTTCCATCAACAATTACAGGCCGGCTTTTACCCTGTGCAATGGCAAAAAGGATGAACTCAGGCTTACAATTAGCGACCCGCAATTCAGCATCAGGCAGGTAGTGGACAAGGTATCTTCTGGTCCCCAACATTGATCGACGGAGCGTCAGATGGAATGGAGGAGTACCGCAAAAAAGAGGATAGGCTGGATGCATGCAATTTCCCAAATTCAACAGGACATTTACAACATACAGTTACAGTATCTATCTTAATTTCTACTTATCTTTTAAGTAATGTTATTGCTCTGAACTTCTATGAGTGTGACTCTGTGCATTTCTTTGCTCTCTGCTTCTTTGCTATTTTTGCTACTTTTGTCTTTGCTATTTTTTAAACTAATTTAAAGTACTAAGTGGTTCTTCTCCCTGAGGGCAGATCGGCAAATGAAATTGCGTAATTACTGCAGCCCTGTACTGTCACATTGTTTCTTCATAGTTAGTACATTGTAGAAAGTATTACTTACTTTTCAGTAACCTATCCATTTAGCAAACAACTTCATGCATGCAGTAGTGCATGCACTTCATTTATGTCCCTTAAAAGATTTATGGATAGCTTCATATCCATAGATTTGTTTATCTTCATTTGTTGTTTGTCCATGCTGTGGTTTTTTTTCCTCTCTCCACAAAACTTTCCCCACAAACCCCATTCCCATCCAAGTTTCAAACCCTAACCCTCTTCCCCCGGGCTGTGTGGTTTTCATTGAGGTGTGACTAAATTACAACAATAATTCCACACACTTGCTGGGGAGGATAAGGTGCAAGCAACCTCCTCAAATCAATTTTAAGGCAGCGAGATGAATCCTAGGATATGGTAATTCAGGTGAAAAAAACAACAATGAGTATTTTAAAATAAATTCTGAATTTCATGCCCACCATCGATTGGATCCATCGTCAACATCATCCTCCTACATGTCAAGAAGACTTGTTGTTACGCTGCTGTGTCACTGTTCTTGTTGTAGCCATAATCATCCATGCAATTCTTTTTTCCCCATACATATCTTCAGCATTGCTTAGGCTACTGTTCCTTCTAATACTACTCTCAGGCCACTCAATGTCTCATTTTTTTACTTTGTTTTCATATGCTGCTACTGCTAGTGTGGTACCACTCCTACTAACACCACAACAACGGAATTTCGGTCCGGGAATGGCGTAATCACAATTTGCCATGCAGCCAGCGCTGTGCTTAGCTCTATTCTCAAAGACAAATCACAGGTAAGATAAGCATTTTGGGGAGGTAGAATAATGGGCTAGGACTCAGAGGAGAGACTGACAGTAGAACTAGTAAAGTACTAGTAGGCCTATTGAATTCACTAACTCTGTTAGTGGCACTTTTGAACACTTTTGGACGTTTTAGATAATTCATGCTGGTAAGTTTGAGGAAACCAAACGTGCCGTAACCCCCGCCCACCACCCCACAAAATAAGAACAACGCATACACTATGTTGAAGTATGTAAAATGAATGATATATTTCCCCTAACAAAAATAAACTAGTCCCACCCCTCCCTACCACAAACAATTGTCCATTTCAAATAGTCCAGTAGTCCCAAATAATCCCCAACTCCCGATTCCCACCCTCCCAACGGCGCAAGGGACACAGTCACTTCCGGCGGTGTCTGGACAGGCGGTCCTTCCGCTCCTTGCGGAGGTCCCGGAGCTGTTTTTAAAGGTCGTCCACCTTGCGCTCCAGGTAGTCCACTCTTAGGCTTAGGCGGCGCATGCGTGCCTTCCAGGCTCTGGGGGGGGCATCTGCTGGTGTTCTTTTCAGCTGAGCGGCGGCAGGGGGCTGTCCGAGCACGGCGCCGTGATGGAGCCTGCTGGCTGGTGGACACGGGGGCAGTGCTGGAGGAGGTTGTTGACGCCCCCTCCTCCTGTTCCCGAGCCCACAGCCGGGAATATTCCACCCGTATGGCCTCCACCTTCCGGGCCATGGCCCGCACAGCCATCTCTCTGCGGGTGAGCTTTTTGGGAGCATCTATATGAAGAAAGAAAGAAAAATAATGTAACCAATACTCTTTAACAATAGGACAAAATAATTCAACAGAAAGTTGTCTCACAGTAACACTAGCAATTTGCAAGCACAGTATAACATTTTGGCATGTATCTTTCCGCCGTCTTTGTAGGCCTGTAACAGTGGGAGTTTCAGGAATTCTACTACCAGGCAGCACTATGGACTCAATACATAGTCAGAGAGTCAGAGATTACACCAGTATTCTTCTTTTTTCTCTAGTTTTGCGAAAGAAATTACTTGTATGTGAACTTGTGGTAGCCGGCATAATGCCAGCTCAGTCAGCTTGCACCCAAGAAAAAGAGACACAAGCCATGATGATGCAGACTTGCATGCATTACTTTAAGCAGTACATGCAGGTGGGGATAGGGAAGCTCTTACTTTTGTATAGGGGTGGCACTGGCCATACTCGGTTACATCAAGGGCTACTGCTCAATGTAATTTATATTTCGCACTGCCCCCCCCCTGGGCCTTCAGTACTACAAAAGGAAAATGAAGATTATTCATTTCTGATCATGTATCCAGCCGATCACATGATCTCTTTGCTTATATGATGGATGTCTTTAGGTGCTTTGTTGTGATAGATTGAGTGAACAACAGCGATAGTCCACCCATGATTAACACAGCAGAAAGAAAATTATGAACATAGGGAGTGAGTGTGGTAACCATAATTGCCAGAGGAAGGGGCTTACTTGACTTGATATAATTGTCAACTATACAATACATACACAATATATGCTGTGCTTGCAAAGTAAACTACTGTACTGTTACTTTGGGCAAGGGAGAGTTTCTGAACAATCACAACTTGTAGTATTTGGATTTCCTCTGCTTTGCTACTCTGGCACGGACATGCTGTTCGAACAAAGTAACACTCTTCATGCACTGAGCGTCTGCTCTACATACACCTCTGCTATGTATGAGGAAGAAGATGCCATCCAGGGTACCAAAGTAAACGTCTATCATTCTTCTTAATGTCTCAACTGTAACAACTTTACTTTTTCTCAACAACCAAATAACACCCTTTTCATTTTATTTGGTAAACCACGGTGTTGACTTGCATTTGAGTTCCACCAAAATGATATATTGCAATGCACACCACGCATGCATTTTCTGATTGACCCACAGAGGCAGTCATTTTTTCTTTCTCCTCCAACCATCCTTGATCAAGCAGCCATGCAACTGATTCCTTCCTATTAGCCACCTTTGCCTGCATTCAAAAACTGGTATAATTCTTTAGTGCTAAATGTTACGACTCGCTCGTCCTTCCATTGACCCTAAGTTCTTTCCCTTTTCGTTCATCACATCCCTCAAGTTCATCTGATATGACTTGGCTTCACGATAAAAGTTTCCCAGCTGATTTGAAGTCAAATAGAGGGGGCCATTGCTTACTCGAGAACTACCACCGCTAATGCTATTGCTAAAACAAGGGTGACTGTCTTCTTCGTGATTGGCTAAAAAAAATGAAGTTCTAAATCAGTAACTGTTCTTAACAGTACAGTGTACTTGTAGTAGTGTACTGTCTACTGTACAGTACATCATACACTCCTTTGCGAGCCTACTCTAAAATGTCAATAAGTAAGGAGTATAATAATAAATTACCACCGTCCGCTGCTGCTGAGCCATTCCACTCAGCTCCTCCTGGTGGCGCCGCCGCATCCGCCGCTTGAGTGGACCACTCCACGCTGCTGGCCCCGGCACTGGTGGTGGCAAGTGCTGCTTCCGATGTGGTGATGCCTAGAAAAAACATGTCATATTTTTAGATACCATACACCACCCCCTACTTCATCGCGTAATGGAAGAGAAAATGTTAAACAATTTTTAATTATTGGGACTGAAAAGAAGTCACGGTTTTGGGGAGGGTGTTAACTTATATGCTTAGCCATAACATGCTAGTTCCAACAAGGTGAGTGCTCCCGATTCCCACACAGTTACTTCTGACTGAGGTATGTGGAAAGTCGAACTGCACCTATCATCAACAATGTCATATTTGAGTTTTGTTTAACACTGTTTGCCGACTGGGCAAGCTTAGCTACCTACACAGACCGACTCATAAATAATAGTAAATAGTAGTAGCAGAGAGAGTGATGGTAGAGAGGTAGGATAAGAAAGTAGAAACAGTCTACAAGAAGATCAAAGACTATTTTGTAAAAAATAGAATTAGGAAACAGTTTGGAATGAATAGGAGCTGTAAAAGTTAGGGAAGTATAATTATATTAACAACAGAACAACTTACTGGGGCCAGCAGAAGAGCCTGCAGAGGACCGTTCCTGCCCACTCTGTTCTGCCGGAGTCTGGGATGTTGATGCCTTGACCCTGGGAGGTGATGATGATCATGAAATAAACACAAACATGGATGATTGTTTTTAGGAAATATTTGATTTCTTTGACCACAATCTAAAATTATCTCGGGGAAGCAAATTATCAACAATTGCACTACATGTATTGACCTATCTGATCTGGTCAACTAGGAGGATACTAGTACAGTATTGCTGGATTCGCAGACCGTCTACTTGGAAAGTTATGTAAATCACTAACTAAACCAACAACAAAAAGGTTTTACTACGACTGCCAGCACTCAGCAGCACGCGACGTGACAGACACAGCCCGTCATCATGATTGCAGAGCACTAAAAAATGTCCTACTACTAATGACAAGTCATAATATACTCAACCTATCAATCCATCACTATCTCTTCTTCGTAGTGGCAGCAGGAGTACAAAGGAAGGACTAGACTTGAGTCTCTAGTCTCTCTAGCATTACACAGATCTGTAAAGTACTACACTCATACATATTCCAGCCAAATGAGCACAAAGTTGCAAACAAGTAAGCATAGTAGTAATGCCACTGAGGAGGCGAGCACCTGCAATCACAGAAGCTATTTAAACACTATTTTACCTGCAATGTAATCGAATAGGCAGCATTCTTGCTCTTCGGGAAAAACATATATTAGCAATAAAACACAGAGCAGAAGAATACAAAGTAGGTATTAAATAGCTACTCACCAAGGCCAGGGATCTCTACGCCTAGCAGGTGGAGCAGGTCCTGCTCTCGGTCGAGGACATCGGCCCACTGGTGCGTCGCTTGGTCGTAGGTACGCCGGACCCCCGACTCCCTCCGCATGGCCCGGCACACCTTATCCCACCACTAGCGACGCTCCCGGAGGCCATACCCTTGACCGGGCCTACCCCCTGCTGCCACGGTCTTAGGGAGGTGGCGCAGAACAAAAAATATAAGGGCGGCCACCTCCACCGCGGTGAAAATCTCCCTGGCCACCACTTGCAACCCCTCAAATGCCCGCATGGGAGCCGGGTGCGGGGTGCGGGCCCCTTCCCCTTCCCGGCTCCCTTTGGCATGGTCCTGGACAGCTGAAGGAAAAAAATATGAAAGAATAGGGAAAAGGTAAAGAAAAGAAAAGAGTTTAAAAAAGTACCTTTAAAAGTAACGAAAAGTTGAAAAAAACACAAAATATAGATGAAGAAAAATAGAAGGATAGATAATGAGTAAAAAAGATCAAAAAAAAGTTCAAAGAAACAAAGGATTGCATAGATTAGGGGAGGGTAGGAAAATCATGCCCAGAAGCATACCAATGAATGAAAAACAAGATGGCCGCGTCCATTGAGGACCATGTGGGTAAGTTTGCGCGATATTTCCCCCGCGAGCACGCAAAAAACACGTGAACTCATAATAGCGCGCCGCACACAACGCGAGCTAGCCAATTGCGCCCGGAAACGGAAATACGCAACGCGCACAAGATGGCCGCGCCCATGTACGACCGCATGGGTAACTTGGCGGTCGGTGCGCTGCAAGCGGCCCACGAATATGCATAAAAAAACGCAAACACGCAAAAAAAATCGGCAAATTCGCACGAATTCACGGATTCTACGGATCGTGAATTCGATTTCGTACGAATTCGTGGACCGCGAATTTGCAAATTTCGCCAATACTTACCAAAAACAAACAGCAATTGGTTTCATCAGAGCTGTCCACTGCATGCCATCTTCTCATTATTCATTACCTGTTCTACTTTTTGTCCGCATCTTATTTGGAAAATGAGGACCCACAGGGCTGCCTCTCCTGTCAATTTCAGAAGTAACTCTGTCAGTAATCAGCAAGCATGTAGTCAGTCAGTAATTTCAGTACCATTTGAGGGGACTCGTCTACGAAGACAAAGTTTCATTATTCTTCGTAATCCATCCATCTGCCCTTAGGGAAATGGATAGGGGGAGTCTGGAGGAGGAGGATATAGGAGCATGATTGAGTTGTGAACTTGTGAACCTCAGGAATGCACCTTCAAATCAATAAGGAAAATTCTGTCATTTTCAGGCCTCGGTGTCAGGGAAGTAGAGCTCGTCCTTAAACTTTATGAATTGAGACGGGAGTAGGTCAGCTAACAGAGAAGAACTTCCGTCACCTAAGTCGGTGTCCTCTTCTTCTTGCGTGCATTCACGTATTTTGTAATCTGGTGGTATGAAGTGCTGATTCATCTTGATCAGTGTTAACCTCTCCACATTTTTGGGCGAGAGGCGGGTCCTTTTTGAAGTTACAATGGCACCAGCAGCACTGAAAACACGTTCAGAAGACACGCTTGCGAGTGGGCAAGACAAATAATTTAGAGCCAGGTTGGTGATCAGTGGCCATAGAGCCCTTTTCCTATACCAATACAGCAATGGGTTCTGATTAACAAAGACCTATGTTGGGTCATCCAGATAGGCCTGCACCATTTACTCAAGGTTCTCCATGGTTTCTCCACTTTGCGTACCATCTGTGACCTTTGCAGCACTGGAACGAGCAAACCCTTGATGAGTTAGCCAATCCGCTTCCGACAATATTATGGCTGGGCCTGGTGCAGGTGAGGATGATGATGCGGTTGCTGGTGTCGTTAACGGCTGTGAGTGAAAGTGGCTCCCTTCGTCAACAGATTCAGAAGTGGAACTTGATGCCGGATGGCCTGCTGATTCAGTTGTTCTTCTGCCGGCTCCTTGAATTTTCTGCCGCTCTTTTTCTAACCGAGTGGCTGACACAGCTAGCCAATGTTTGTACTTTGAAACATCTGCTTCATCAAAAGGAATGAATGCTTTGCTGGCCACTGCCTTTTTGTACCGTGGCTTCAGAATAGTGGCACAAATGTAATGTTGTACTGTATGTATGTTTATAAGCCTTTCATCGGCAACTAGGCGGCTTAATAACCTCTCTGCCAACTGATATGCATCTTGCTTTTCAGCATCATCTCGGAACATTGAAGAAACCACCTTCAGTTGGTGCTCTAGCATGCGCAACAATGGGATAGCTTTGCCCAAAGAACAGTCCTCCCTGCTGACTTCACGCGTGAATACCTCAAAAGGACGAACCATGTCTGTCAGGCTTGCAACTAGCTTCCATTCCTCCAACTCTAGCCTCATGTCTTTCAAAGTAGAACCTAGTTTATAGACATAATCATTTATTACCCCCCACTGCTCAGACAGACGCTCAAGCATGTAAAAGGTTGAGTTCCAACATGTTGCCACCTACTGGATGAGTCCTTTGACTGGCACTCTTCGTTCATGTTGAATGCTCCTCAGCTCCTTCTGGGCCTTAAAAGAATGGCTGAAATGTGTGCAGATTCTTCGGCAGGTGGTGAGTAACTTGCTGATTGTGTTTTCTTTTTTCAAGAAATCTTGCACCACGATGTTAATACTGTGTGCCAAACACGACACTCTGAAATAGTCACCTTGCTGCATGGCCTTAACTATATTACAGCCATTATCCATGGAAACATAACCAACAATGCAATTTCTTGGATGCAGCCATTCATAGACCTTCCTATTAAACTCCTCCAAAAGGTTAGGTGCAGTATGAGTTTTCTCCATGACAAACATGGCTACTGTTGCATGTTTCCGACTAGCTTGAAAAATTGTGGCAGGGTCAACACCTGCAGACATCTTTTCTCTAACCCCTGCAAAAGAGACCCAGTGTGCAGTGATGCACATGTAATCAAGGGCTTGGCAACTGGTCCACATGTCTGTTGTCAGGTGGATAGTGTGAACAGCACTCTTCTGCAAAGCTGGCCCAATCACCTCCAGCACATCTTGATGTAGTGCTGGAACCGCAACTCTGGCAAAATAGGACCGGCTAGGAACCTTTCATTTAGGGCAGACTGTTGCCACAAATTCTAGAAAACCCACCCCTTCCACGAAAGAAAAAGGGAGAAGGTCCAGCGCTAACATTTTAGCCAGCTTTACGTTATACAGACGTGCCGTTGGGTGGTTGCGTTCAAATGGCGCCTCCCACCAAAACATTCTGCTATTGGTGGGCTGGACCGTTTTACGTGATGATGATGATGATGACTTCTTCAAACCACTTAGGCCCAGTGATGTACTTTTTCGCATTGGTGTCTCATACATGTTGCAGGGGTAGAGGGTGTGGGCACTACCACTGCAGTGCTGCTGCCATGGGTACTTGGTGTACCAGAAAAAATGTCTGTCGCTTCTTCACTTCCCCCCTGCACGATCAGCCCCTCGTCATCATCAGATGCAATATCAATGGATACATTTGGATTTGTTTTTCTTTTGGCTTCCTGGATCTTACTTAGGTGCGCCTCCCACTCGATAGTGTAGTGTTTTTTGAGATGACCTCTCTGGCCTCCAATACCATAGTTGGCACCAAGCTTACCCCGACTAACCAATGTTTTACAAATCAAACAAACAACCATGTTTTCCGCCCTTTGGCTAACAGTAAAGAAGTCAAAAACTGGGGACTGGAGATGTCTGCTGGTGGTGGAGGTGCTACTTTGAGTTTCAATGCCAGATGACGTGGAGGATGGGCGTGGCTGAATTCGTTTCTGTTGTTCACTTACAGCACCACTACTTGAGGTAAAGGAGGTCGAGCTGGATGGAGGTCCCTGCCGGCCCTTCTGCCTCAAAAATATGGAAGCTGCAGGTCGTGTTGGTGTTGTAGTTAACTGCGTTGGTGGTGGTACCAGTGCCACGCCGCCCACATCCCGCTCAGCAGCTATTCGGGATAGGGTGAAAATGTCTGTCTGCTGCATGCCCGCTGGGGCTGGAGTGACGACTGTGATGATTGGGTCGTCGTCAGACTGTTCATCAGCAGCAGAAGACACCACTTCTTGTTCGTCGTCATCACCCATAAGTGGAAGCCTTGCGGAAACCTTCCTTTTAGGCTTAGCTACCTTTGTCGGCTCATGGCGTGCCTCACTCTCAGAGTGCATTGGTGGGTTCCAATCAAGATCAAGGTTATCAGAATGAAGGGGGCTTGAAGAAGAACTGTTAGTAGTAGTAGTAGTAGCCCTCCTTGACCTTTTTCTTGCTGGGGATCTGGAAGACAATGGATCATCATCAGGAGGAGTGGCTTCCTCGGATGATACCTCCGCTTGAATATCAATTTCCTGATGTGCCCCTACTTCTGGAGGAACCTTGTAGGCAGTTGTGCCGCTCCATGAACCTCTAGTTGCACCTCTCCATGCACCTTTCCATGTGCCTCTACTTGCGCCTCTACTTGCGCCTCTATTTGCCCCTCTCCTTGCGCCTCTCCTTGCGCCTCTCTTTGCGCCTCTCTTTGCGCCTCTCCTTGCCCATGTACTTGCGCTTGTACTAGTTGCACCTGTGGTTGTCGTTGCGGCTGTGGTTGTTGAACACTCGTCAGCTGAGTTACACCTGGCGTTGATTGGATGGTACTTTCTTGTGATGAGCCAACATCACTGGTCGATGGTGATTGAGAAACTAAAGTGGCTGCCTCAACAGCACTCATGGTCTTGGACCTAACTTGGCATGGTGGTACAAAAGGGGGTGGTGATGGGCGGAGCATCTGAATCAATCAAACACTCACACCCAGTCAAAAGATCTGGGTTTAATCCATCACCGTTCTTTAGCCCACTCTGCCAGCCCAGTTCAGACATGGCTATATGCAAATCAGTCTGACCCTGTGCCTCATGGGAACAGTCCAGCCCAAACTGCCAAGCCATGTCTTCCCTGGACCGGTAACAAGCTTCCGAGGACCGCTTTCTGGCATTCCAGCCGTCTTCAGCCCGGCTTGCTTGAATCCAGTGGCAAAGTGAGCAAGGGACTCACGTCTGAGCATACCCTGCCACACTTATGGCGGGCAAAAGTGGTACAAAAGGGGGTGGTGATGGACGGAGCATCTGAATCAGTCAAACACTCACACCCAGTCAAATGATCTGGGTTTAATCCATAACAGTTCTTTAGCCCACTCTGCCACCCCAGTTAAGACATGGCTATGTGCAAATCAGTCTGACCCTGTGCCTCATGGGAACAGTCCAGCCCGAACTGCCAAGCCATGTCTTCCCTGGACCGAAACAAGCTTCAGAGGACCGGTTTCTGGCATTCCAGCCGTCTTCAGCCCGGCTTGCTTGAATCCAGTGGCAAAGTGAGCAAAGGGCTCACGTCTGAGCATACCCTGCCACACTTATGGTGGCCAAAAGCGGTACAAAAGGGGGTGGTGATGGACGGAGCATCTGAATCAATCAAACACTCACACCCAGTCAAAAGATCTGGGTTTAATCCATCACCGTTCTTTAGCCCACTCTGCCACCCCAGTTTAGACATGGCTATATGCAAATCAGCCTGACCCTGTGCCTCATGGGAACAGTCCAGCCCGAACTGCCAAGCCATGTCTTCCCTGGACCGGAAACAAGCTTCCGAGGACCGGTTTCTGGCATTCCAGCCGTCTTCAGCCCAGCTTGCTTGAATCCAGTGGCAAAGTGAGCAAGGGACTCACGTCTGAGCATACCCAGCCACACTTATGGCGGCCAAAAGCGGTACAAAAGGGGTTGGTGATGGACGGAGCATCTGAATCAATCAAACACTCACATCCAGTCAAAAGATCTGGGTTTAATCCATCACCGTTCTTTAGCCCACTCTGCCACCCCAGTTCAGACATGGCTATATGCAAATCAGTCTGACCCTGTGCCTCATGGGAACAGTCCAGCCCGAACTGCCAAGCCATGTCTTCCCTGGACCGGAAACAAGCTTCCGAGGACCGGTTTCTGGCATTCCAGCCGTCTTCAGCCCGGCATGCTTGAATCCAGTGGCAAAGTGAGCAAGGGACTCACGTCTGAGCATACCCTGCCATCTATGCCCTCAATGATGTTTAAATTCAAGACGCCCCACAGAAAGACTTGGTCCATGCACCACTCACTACCCCTGGGCCTAATGGAAGAAAGCAAGGCAAACTGGGTGCAGGCCTGAGCACACTACCTGTCTTCAAAATGGCCCCTTGACCCCCAGCCACATGGCCAGGCCCTGCCTGGACCAGGCCTCAAAATGCCCCCCACGCACATGGCCAGGCCCCAACAACACCCCAAAAAGACGAAAAACACACAAAAATCACCACAATCCAATGCCATCCATGCCCTCGATGATGTTTAAATTCAAGACCCCACAGAAAGACTTGGTCCATGCACCACTCTGTACCCCTGAGGGTAATGGAAGAAAGCAAGGCAAACTGGGTGCAGGCCCAAGCACACTGCCTGGCTTCAAAATGGCCCCTTGTCCCCCAGCCACATGGCCATGCCCTGCCTGGACCAGGCCTCAAAATGGCCCCCACCCACATGGCCAGGCCCCCAACAACACCCCAAAAAGTCGAAAAACACACAAAAATCACCACAATCTAATGCCATCCATGCCCTCAATGATGTTTAAATTAAAGACACCCCACAGAAAGACTTGGTCCATGCACCACTCACTACCCCTAGGCCTACTGCCTAGTGAGGCTTTACAGGCACCCCAAAATTAAAAAAACAACAACAACATATAACAGTGAGCTAAAATTCCATGACATAAATGAGAATTAAGTTTAAAAAAATCACAGAAACATTTGTATCATGCACCCATGACTAACCCTGGGCCTACTGGATACTGTGGCTACCCACAATATATATTTTTTTTAAGTTGGAAAAAAGGTTTAAAACTGTAGTTGCAGCAACTGCAATGCCCCTAAACAAACAAGACCAACTTACTTGTAAAATCTCAAGTCCAAAAGTGATCCAAACTCCAAAGTCCAAAAAGTCCTCAAATACAAATATCCAGCAGCAGCCACAAAAAGTAATCCTTCCAGCTCCAGATTCAAATCAAAAGTGACCAGGACATGGACAAAGCACTGGGTGGAGCCTGCTGGACAGAAACAGGAAGTTGGAGACTCCCTCCCCCCCCCAAAAATGGACTCCTTGCACCAAAAAGTGCAGCCACATGTCAATCTGAGGAGTTATTCTGATCAAAATCAACATTTTCAGAAGGTTTATGCTGCCTGCGGTGGATTTCTTGTGCAGAATTGCAATTTTTGCAATTTCGGGAAAGCGAGCTGTTCAAATCTCCCGCCGGAAGTCAGCTGCGCGCCGCATCTACGTGTTAGGCATCGTTTACTCCTGTGATGCGTGATCGCGGGCTCTTATGACGTACTCAAACTCGCGTTGTCAAACTCTCTCTGTGCAAGATGGCAGGCCGCAATGATGAAATCGTGGTTGAAAAACTTTCGCGCGATCACGCAGCAAGTTCCAAAATGGCGCAGCTCATGCAAACCGGGAGAAAAACAACTCGGCGGTCTCAGAATCACAGTAAGTCAACGCAACGCGTGCGATATTGTATTTTTCAAGCACGACCAAGCAAAAAAATCCGCAGCTTGCAAATTTGCGGATTTTTTACCAAATTCGCGCAATTCGTGGATCGCGAATTTGCCAAAAATCCGCAAATTTGGCTAACAAAACGGATTTTACGCCCACGCTTAGTCTTCAGTGTTAGCAGATTTCTGCTTAATGTGTATATTATAAGAGCAAAAACTGGACTGAATCTATAATAGCCTAGATTATCGAACTATAGTTAACACTCAATAGATCTTTGCACTATGGATCTATGGTAGCTCATTGGAGCATTTTGAATTTGTAATTTCCACTCATAGTGATGGTACCAATCAAACTTTGATAAATGCCGTACAGAGCACATTTATGGTTTGGCGATTTATGTTTTTTAAATAATGTGGTATTTTAAAAGCCTAGCCTGTATATGAGTCTTAAATGTTTTATTGTATTTATTGAAGTGTTCCATTTTTTTCTTATTTTTTATTTTTTAATGACATGGCCAGAATGGATCGTGCCGGCGCACCCCAATGCCCTACCATGTTGTATCTAAAGTAACTGATTAATAAGCTTATATTTAATGATGAAGTTTCAATATGCATCTTTTATGGCTGAAATTGACCGAAATAAAGGTTTTGAGCTGAACTGAACTGAACTGAACTGAAAATAAGTGTTCCTTACTACAACTAAGCTGTAACATTTCATTGAATTTCAACGCTTTTTTACAATTTTTATTAAAATGTGTTTTAAAATATAGACTCCAGTGTCGCAAGTGGAGAGTTGTTATGTGGAGTATTGTACTGTACAGTGGATTATAGTCTTGTAAAGTCTAATGTTGTGGACAGGAGTATGAGGGTGTTGTAGAGCGTCATAGAGTGGAGTATTTTAGAGTGGAGTAGAGTGAAGTAGAGTGTCCTAGAGTGGAGTATCGTCAAGTGGAGTGTTGTAGAATACAGTGGAGGTGAGTGTCAGAGTGGAGCACTGTTTCATATAGTAGAGTGACGTATCATAGAGATAAGTTGAGTGGCATGTCATCGATTGTCACACAGTGTAGTACAGTGGTATAGAGTGGATGGGCATAGATTGGAGTTGAGTGGAGTAGCATAACACTCGTGTATTATAGTGTTGTAGATTGGAGTTGCATACATTGGAGTAGAGTGTCGAATAGTGGAGTAGCAGTGAGCGGAGTATAGTACAGTGGCATAGAGTGGTATAAATTGTAGTAGAGTGGAGTATAGTGGAGTAGGGTACACTGGAGTGGGGTAGTGTAGAGTGGAGTAAAGTATCATTGAGTGGAGTTGCATGTTGTAGACTATAGAGGTGTACAGTCAAGTGAATTGTCATAAATTGGAGTACCATGTTGTACAGTAGAATGTAGTGGGGTTTTGTAAAGTACTGGAAAGTGATGTAGACTACAGTAGAGTAGGCTGGCATACAGTCTAGGTTTTTTTACTGTGAAGTGGTATACATTGTTATAGAGTACAATGGCACTGCGTGGTGTAGAGTGGCGTAGAGTGGAGTACTGTGCCAAAGTAGAGTGGTGTAAAGTGGAGTGCACTGGCATACAAAGAGTTGCATACAGTGTTGTTAACTGGACTACAGTATCATAGAGTTAAGTAAAGTAGAGAGATGTACAGTGGTATATAGTACAGTACAGTGTTGTACAGTCGAGTGAAGGGGTAGAGACAGGAGTACAGTGTCGGAGAGAGGCATGCAATGTAGTAGAGTGGAGTTAAATAGAGTACAGTAGTGTGTAGAACAGTGGAGCTGTGTAGAGTGGATTGCTGTATAGCAGTGTAGAGCGAGTTAAAGTCTAGTACAGTAGAGTAGAGTTTTTTATAGTTTTATATAGCGCGAACTCGAGCCGAACACATCAGGTATCAGAGTGCTTTACATGAGCACCAGTTTCGTTACAGATTCATTTTTTTGTTATGCGTGGGGAGATTAAGTGATTTGCCCAGAATCACAGGATGTTGATTGTCCATGTCGAGACTCGAACCCAGCTCCCCAGCTTCGAGGGCGACCGCTCTAGCCATAATGCTACATCCTCTCCCCTAGAGTTGAGTGGAGTGGAAAGGTGTAACACAGTGTAGAGTAAAGTACAATAGAGTAAATTGGTGTGTCATGCAGTACAGTGGCATGGAGTGGAGTGTACTGGTGTAGCATAGGGAATACTTTGTTATAAATTAGAGTGGGGTCATGTACAGTAGAGGGGAGTGCTGTGTTGTATAGAAAAGTGTCAGACAGTGGAATAGAGTGTTGTACATCGGAGTGTAGAATGTCTAAGAGTGCCATGAAATGTAGTACACTTTTATAGGGTGGAGTTATATAGAATGGAGGAGGGTGTCATACAATTGAGCGACATATAGTGGAGCGTTGCACACTGTAGTGGCGTAGAGTGGTTTGCCGAACGTAGAGTAGCATACAGTGGAATTCTTTGCAGTGGAATGTAGAAGAGTGGAGTGGAATAGAGTGGAATAGCATAGAGTGGAGTGGTGTACAGTGGAGTGGTGTAGTATGGAGTAAGGTACAGTGAATTAGCGTAGAGTGAGATGGCATACATTGAAGTGGTTTAGCATACAGTTGAGGAAACTGTTATAAACTGGAGTGGTGTTTCATACAGAAGAGTGGAGTGCTGTGTGGTGCAGTGTTGGAAACGGTTGTAGAGTGTACGGGCATAGAGTTTGGTGCAAATTTGGACAGTGGAGTGTATGGGGATAGAGTGTAGTATTGTCTAATAGAGTGGCATAGAATGTAGTAAAGTTTTATAGAGTGGAGTTATATAGAGTGGAATGAGCACACTGAAGTGGCATAGAGTGGAGTAGCGTACAGTGGAGTGGCATAAAGTGGAATAGCTTAGAGTGGAATAGTGAAGATTGGTTTGACAAATCGTGGAGTGGCGTAAAGTGTAATTGCTTATAGTGCAGTAGCATACAGTGGAGTCGCGCACAGTGAAGTTGTTTAGACTGGAGTGGTGAATTGTGGGTAGGATAGAGTGTAATAGCATACAGTGAGGTGTCATACAGTGGTGTGGGGTTTAGTGGAATACCATAGAGTAGAGAGGCAAAGATTGAAGTTGTATATAGTGTAATAGCGTAGAATGGAGTGGTATAAAGTAGAATAGCATAGAGTGGAGTACAGTGGAGTGGTGTAGAGTAGAATAGTGTAGCGTGGAATAGCATAGAGTGGAATAGTATAGAATGGTGTGGTGTATATTAGAGTGTTGTAGAGTGGAGCAGTGTATATTGAGTGGCATACAGTGGAATAGCGTAGAGTGAAATAGCATATAATGGAGTGTCGTAGAGTGGAGTGGTGTACACTAGAGTGGAGTAGCATATAGTGGAATGGCGTATAAAGTGGAATAGTGGAGAGTGGAGATGTGTAAAGTAGAGTGGTGTACACTGAATATTGGAATAGTGTATAGCGGAGTGGCTTACCGTGAAGTGGTGCACACTGAAGAGGCATAGAGTGGAGTTGCATACAGTGTAATAGCCCAGAGTAGACACGTTAAATAAAGTTGTGAACAGTGTAATAGCGTAGAGTGGAGTGGTGTACAGTGGAGTGTTGTTCAGTGGAGTAGCCTAGAGTGTAATAGTGTTTAGTAGAGTAGCGTACAATGGAGTGGCATATAATGGAGTGGTATAGACTGGAATGGCTTACAGTGGCAAGGGTTAGAGGTTAATAGGAGTGGGATCTAATTAAATAGCGTAGAATGAAGTGGCGTAGAGTGCATTAGTGTACAGTGGTGTGGCATAGAGTGGAATAGCGTACAGTGAAGTCTTGTAGAGTAGAGTGCCATACAGTGAAATAGAGTAGAGTGGAGTGGTGTACAGTAGAATGGCATAGAGTGGAATAGCATATAGTGGAGGAGCTCCAAGTAGAGTGACATACAGTGGAGTGACGTAGACTTGAGTGGCATTTAGTGTAATAGAGTAGAGTAGAGTGGCATAGAGTGGAGTCTCGTACAGTGGAAAGGCATAGAGTGGAGTGGCATGAAGTGCAATAGAGTATAATGGAGTGCCTACAGTGGCGTGACATACAGAAGGCAGGAGGTGGGGCCGGGCCTCAGAAATGGAGAACAAAGGGGAAGCAGGAGGGGAGCAGTGGCAGCAAACTGACCACAGAAGGCAGTCTGCAGTGGGTTGGTCATCAGCAAGGGGTGGGACTGTGCCAACACCCTGTTGCGAAAGGCTGAAATCTGTGCATAATAGAAGTGTTGGCGGAATATGTAAAAAAAAATCTAGAAATTCACTGAGAAAAATAAAGGTTAAATAGACGATATAGTCAGATATGGTAATATGATCTTCCCTAACATTAACTTATCCCAGAATTTCAAATCAGTTAAAAAGTAACATTTAAAACGAAAATAATTGCAGTTATAGTTCAGTGAGCTTACTTATAACTCACGCCCACCATTCAGCTTGCTGTGCACTGCTCATGACCTTAAATATTGCTTTACTCATGACAAGTTCAATCCCATCATTGATGACCTCACTGATGACATCTGAAATTAATGTAACCTTTGATTTTTTCAGAGACTGTACACACAACCACAAAGAAAATGCTCAATTTAAAAAGATCAGACTGCAAGAAAATGCTCTATTTTAAAGGATCAGACTGCCCTCTTGTGGTCATTACGCTCTAGTACATAAACACAGACATGAAAGAATCTGCAAATCTCAGGCAAGCTCTGGTGCTTAAGCCTGAGGTCCCAAATTGATCAGTCACAGGTGGGGTGGCACGTAACCGGCAGACAAATGCATGAACAGTAAACCTTAGATCAATCCCACAGATAGGCTCAGCGACATCACAATGGTCAAGGGAGATTGGCCTCAAAAAAGCACACATGGTCGAAGGGGGTACGAGCACTCCTAAAATACCATAAAGTGAGATGTCATATGAGTTAAGAACATATAGCCAATCAGACCACAGCACAGGCAGTGATCCTGTGCTCCCCATGCTGGATATCTGGACACATTACCACCTGGCCACATTGTGTCCATGCAAGGTTATGGCCCACATGTAACTTCCATTAGACAAATAATTTATGAATCCAAAGGCAGCAACCTACACTCCTCACCATATATTATTGCAGGTATTCAGCACAAACACAGAAATATGCGCAGGAATATGGGACCTTGGTGTATAGGGACTGAGTCTTCCTGCCACCTTAGTACCCACAAGCCCAGGACCGCATAGCGATAGTGTCTCACTAGCTCTCCTACTCACTCACAGAGAAACAACTGATTACACACCCCAGAATACAACACTCCCAAATCTCTCAGGAATCGCGGTAACAAGATACACCCTTTCGCTCGCACTCTTGTAATTGTCCACAATAAGATCTGATAGAGACAGGAAACAGTTTAAAATATTTAACTAACGTGCCCTAACATGCAGTATTTATGCCACAACAAGCAGGAAAATGCGTAGTACAAATACAGTCAGCATAACAGCTAGCCCATATATCATGAAGGGAGATGTCATAAAAAGACAGTGGAGAAAAGGCTATAGTGCCTCGCCTCCCTCCCCTTGCTAAGAAGAATTATTATTATATAATAAAAGATCTGGGCTTTGTCAGCAGACCCCATACCTAATCCTATAGATGGTAGATCTACAGCCTAGATGCTGTCTCGCTCTTCTCCCTGGAAAGGTCCCTCTCCAAGTGTATGTTACCTATTTGTGCATCCCACTAAAAACCAAAGTACATCATCCAAACAGCTGCATTGGTATGTTTTGTCTAAGGGCTAAGGCCAGGCATAGCAAAATAACAAGGTGCATTGTTGTTCGACCTTGCACATAATGTTCAGTCTCATGTGAAAATAGAAAATATTTTTTTTTTTAAACGTGTAGTAACATGCGCAAAGCAGCAGGCAAGCTACAACGTGCTCATGCTAACTCAGTGAAAACAACAATGTCCCTATGGGGCATGCGACAATATGGATCACTGGAAACGCTTATCACCTACAATAAACTGTATAAAAGAAGGCCACAGACTCATTGTAAATTAAGACAGTCCTCAGACCCTGTGCCTGTAACTGTTCTCCTGGTTGTTATGTTCTAATTAACAAACTGTTCCTGTTTTGCCAAACGCTTCTTGTCTCTTAATTGTTTTCAAGATATTTCATGTTCAAGTAATATTTCAAACATTAGAAATGCTAAAGTTAAAGTTATACCTTAAACTTATAGTTTACGCACCACCTTCCAGTAACTATCAATCGCTCACCTCCATGCACAGTCAACTCGCTAGCCAGACTACATGAACTATAACCTTTATGATGCACTGCTTATACCCTTTCATATTTCATCAGTTATACTATGCGAAATCATAGCATTCATAACACCACTTATGACAATTCAAATGACATCATTTGTCATTACACTCTGCATGGCTGAATGGCATCCTTGGCATGGTGTCTTCCTAATGTTTTGCCTTAAGTTTTTGTGCTTTTCCCACAAATTATGTCTCAAGCTTGCCATTGAAGCATGTGTGTGCAGTTTTAAACTTCCATTTCAACCTGGCAAAATAAACCTTTTGCCAGGCCATAACCAACCTTTTAAAACATATTGGTCACCCCTAGGGAAGGCCCTGGACAGCCCAGAGGGCAGGATGCAATGTATTTAAAAAGAAGGAAATGTACTGTTAGGCTTTTTATGTCCTGGTAGTGAAAAACGTTTACATTTGTTTTTCACTACAGCAAGGACTATCTCTCCCATAGGGTAAAATTGGACTTACCTTAGTACTTTTTATAAGTGTAACTTCCAAATGGGAATATATAACCTATCCATGTTTGGTATCTCTGGAATCACAATTTAAAAACCTAATTCATGGCAACGTTGGATTTAAAATTGAAATTCTGAAAATGACACTTTTAGAAATTGGCATTTTCTTGGCCTAGCCATTTGGCACCTGCAACCTGTCTCTGGGTCCCTTGATTCAGTGTGGGTGACAGTTGGGCTTTGTATCTTCCTCCTAGATTGGTACGCACAATGGAGAGCTTGGGTGTGACTGGGTGGGCCATCACTGGCATGATGGGTGGGAGGAGCTAGGGCCAAGCCCACTTACACTTTAGTAGGCTGTGACCTGTCTCTACATCAAGGTCTGCATATCCCTTACAGTTAGTCTGGAGCCATTGCCAGGAAAGCATGGCATCTGTGCATTTCAAAGGCATGCCTCTAGAAGTGTCTCCCCACTTCAAAGACACATCTGTGTATAAATACTGGACCTCAGACACCAACTCTTCAGTACACTTCTGGATCTGTGGATAATCTGCCAGGTAGAAGGACTGCTGTGCTTCTGAAAGGACTGCCACTCTGCTGGACTACTGTTTAGAAGGAGTTGCTGCCCTGATGTATTGCTGTGCTGCCTGCTGCCCTCTTGCCTAGGTAGGAAGAACTGTACCGGCAACTTTAACTTAAGCCCAGGACCCCAGAGTGACTTGTATAGTCTGCTGACCTACTGACCTGAGCCTCAGGAACATAAAAGACTCCCCAACATCCTGCACTTGCCCTTGGACCCAGCCGCAGTGAGTTCCTGTCCCCCTTACAGTGCCTCTTAGGTCATGGACCCTAGGTGTGGCTCAAGGCCGCTGATTTCAAGCTTTTGGGCCTGCTCACAATGAGACCTCCAAAACAATAGAGGAAGTGAAGAGGTATTGACAGAATCACCCTCCAATCCGATATGCATAAACAAAAAGATTCTATCAATGTGTAGTGATTTAATTTTTATTTTTTATTTTTGTGGGTGGTGAAAAAATAAACTCTCTCTTAGGGTGATAAAGATGAGAGCACAATGTGCTTTTTAAAATACCCCTCACACACTAAAAAAATCCAATAGTGTCATGCTTCATCATTGGGGTCTTCCCGTCCCTCTACGGGGCGGGGCGTGCTATGACCTGACCGACTACGCGGGAGCACTAGTATGGTGACAAGGCTATGTGACAGTGCAAAGTGGGTGATGTCAGTGAAGTGTAGGGACCTAATAATGTGTGGGAATTTAAAAAAAGGTTAAAAATCCTCTGGCTAGTGGAAAAAAACAATTTATTCACTTCCCTAGCTGGGGACGTTAAGAAGGGGGTTTTGAGGTAGAGCAATTCGCTACAACCTGGTCTACATGTTTCGTAGGCAGTCCCCTACTGCCTACTCATCAGGACCTTCTAATGGTCCCCACTAGAACAAAGCTCAGTTGCTAAGTGTAATAAGCCTGTCGTCCTAAAAACTAGCAGTAAAAATCCACTGTTAGTTTTAGCTTCAGGGCATGAGCTGGCCCCAGGGAAGCGAAAATATCAAAAATTATGACCTGATTCTGGTCTCTGTAAAGCAAATAGGAAAAAAGGGGAGAGAAGAGCACAGATTTTTACAATTGTAACTGTAATTTGTCTTTAGGCACTCATTATTATTAGCGCCACAAGTCCCACTTATCATTTTCATTTGCCCATTTAATAAAGAATGTACTTAAGACTTTATGGACAGAGTGATGGTTCAATCTGCCATCCCCTGGATGTTCGTTTTTTGCCCGAACATTGTGATGCCCCTTGTAATTAGGGCCGGTTTCATCTCAACACACACACACTCTCATAACTCAATGCACACAGCGGCACCCCACAGGGTTAAAAACGAGGAACCCGACTCTTTCAATGCCAGTAGTGGTCTTAGAATCAATCATTAAAATCCCCAAAAGGCACACTCCAATTATTGAATAGTTAGCGATACATACTGCTGTGGCGCATGTGGTATGCCCCATGAGCTGACAATCGGTAGGTATTCACTGCGGCGCTCTGAAAAAGAGAAACCACGCCCTTAGCGTCGCAAAAAACACACCCAACAAACATTGCAGCCCTTGTCTCAAAAGCCAAGTGTTTAGAGACCTTTGGCAAAGTCTATAACTCACATTGTCCGCATAATCATTTAGCCTTACTTCTACCTGTATTGCCGCTCTGAAGATTGATCGCGTCTGGGGCGCGGTGATCATATGAGCTACACTGGGCGCCGGTGTCGCGTTGGAAGTCTACTTGCAAGACTAGCGCGCTGACCCAAGATGGCCGCCTGGGATGGAACGGGAGGGTGCTACTACGGAAGTCTTTCTTCCGTGCCTGTTGAATTGACAGAAGTTACCAGCCCAAATATTTTTTAGAGAAAAACGTGATTGGTAGAAATGTAATCCCATCATATAAGCTTGTAATTTCTCAGTGATAATTCTCTTAAACGAACATTTCTGTGGATTCGGTTTTTGTTAAATCACACTGGAGCCCCGTGAAAGGCAAAAACGGGCCAGATTGTGTTACAGGCTCGCAGATAGAATATAACAGTATATAGAGTAAAAAACTGTCAGATGCAGTCGGGCCTCTGCCCAGATTGTATTACAGTTCCAATGTCGTCTATCTCATCACTTGTCCCTGCAATCTCGAATATATTGGCATGACGAGCAGGGCAGTAAAGTACCAATCACGTTTTTCTCTAAAAAATATTTGGGCTGGTAACTTCTGTCAATTCAACAGGCACGGAAGAAAGACTTCCGTAGTAGCACCCTCCCGTTCCATCCCAGGCGGCCATCTTGGGTCAGCGCGCTAGTCTTGCAAGTAGACTTCCAACGCGACACCGGCGCCCAGTGTAGCTCTTATGATCACCGCGCCCCAGACGCGATCAATCTTCAGAGCGGCAATACGGGTAGAAGTAAGGCTAAATGATTATGCGGACAATGTGAGTTATAGACTTTGCCAAAGGTCTCTAAACACTTGGCTTTTGAGACAAGGGCTGCAATGTTTGTTGGGTGTGTTTTTTGCGACGCTAAGGGCGTGGTTTCTCTTTTTTTTTCAGAGCGCCGCGGTGAATACCTACCGATTGTCAGCTCATGGGGCATACCACATGCGCCACAGCAGTATGTATCGCTAACTATTCAATAATTGGAGTGTGCCTTTTGGGGATTTTAATGATTGATTCTAAGACCACTACTGGCGTTGAAAGAGTCGGGTTCCTCGTTTTTAACCCTGTGGGGTGCCGCTGTGTGCATTGAGTTATGAGAGTGTGTGTGTGTTGAGATGAAACCGGCCCTAATTACAAGGGGCATCACAATGTTCGGGCAAAAAACGAACATCCAGGGGATGGCAGATTGAACCATCACTCTGTCCATAAAGTCTTAAGTACATTCTTTATTAAATGGGCAAATGAAAATGATAAGTGGGACTTGTGGCGCTAATAATAATGAGTGCCTAAAGACAAATTACAGTTACAATTGTAAAAATCTGTGCTCTTCTCTCCCCTTTTTTCCTATTTGCTTTACAGAGACCAGAATCAGGTCATAATTTTTGATATTTTCGCTTCCCTGGGGCCAGCTCATGCCCTGAAGCTAAAACTAACAGTGGATTTTTACTGCTAGTTTTTAGGACGACAGGCTTATTACACTTAGCAACTGAGCTTTGTTCTAGTAGGGACCATTAGAAGGTCCTGATGAGTAGGCAGTAGGGGACTGCCTACGAAACATGTAGACCAGGTTGTAGCGAATTGCTCTACCTCAAAACCCCCTTCTTAACGTCCCCAGCTAGGGAAGTGAATAAATTGTTTTTTCCACTAGCCAGAGGATTTTTAACCTTTTTTTAAATTCCCACACATTATTAGGTCCCTACACTTCACTGACATCACCCACTTTGCACTGTCACATAGCCTTGTCACCATACTAGTGCTCCCGCGTAGTCGGTCAGGTCGTAGCACGCCCCGCTCCGTAGAGGGACGGGAAGACCCCAATGATGAAGCATGACACTATTGGATTTTTTTAGTGTGTGAGGGGTATTTTAAAAAGCACATTGTGCTCTCATCTTTATCACCCTAAGAGAGAGTTTATTTTTTCACCACCCACAAAAATAAAAAATAAAAATTAAATCACTACACATTGATAGAATCTTTTTGTTTATGCACAATGAGACCTCACCACTCACACTGCGATTCAGCATGAAGCTCCTTCAGCTCAACTCTTTGCACTCCAGCATCGACTGCTCGGGGGGACTGCCAACACAAATCTCCAGAAAAGCCAATCCGCAATGCCGGCCAGGTCATCGTGCTTTTCTGACAGCCTCCTGCAATGGTCTCCCTGCTCCTTGTGGCTTTCTTCAACACAAACAGGACTCTTGGCACGAACATGAGAAGGTAAATTTCAGCTGACCTAATCTGATGACTGTATCTGACCTGCACTCCATTGCGGTCGGCCTGAAATTGTGACTTTGACCTGCCCCAGCACGACCAAATATCCCGAATTAGTGCGTATTAGTTTTTGGCTCTATTTTTACTAAATTCTTTCAAAACTTTTGTCAATTTGCTCTTGTTTTATTTCTTAAATTCAGTTCTATTCTTCTAAATAGATGCAGGATTCCATTTGTGTGGACTTTTCAATTATTTACTGTTTGAAGCGCTGGAAAAATACTTTACACATTGCCTCTAAATTAAGCCTGACTGCTGTGTGTCAAGCTACCAGGGGATTGAGCAAAGGTTAATTTGGTGTTTGCTTGCGCCTTACTGTGGTTGGTGCTTGACCAGGGCTCACACCCCAGTCAGCCAATAACCCAATTTCTCACATTGAGTTATAGTTCATGTAGTCTGGCTAAAGACTTGACACCACAATGTACTGAGGGGCCAGAGTTATAGCAATTAGTAGTAATAGTAGTAGTGGAGTTGCCTACAGCCATGCAGCATAGAGTGGAATACCGTACAGTGGAGAGGTGTAGAGTGGCGTACAGTTGAGTGCCGAGCAGAGGAACAGCGTTGAGTGGTGCGGCATAGACTGAAGTGGATTTCAGGAGAGTAGTGTTTAATGGAATGACGTGCAGTAGAATTGCATGGAGTGGAGTGGTGTAGAGTGGAATATCGTACAGTGGAGTGTGGTAGAGAGTAGTGGCGTAAAGTGGGGTGCGCTGAGTAGAGTGTCATAGAGTGGAATGGAGTGGTGTACAGTGGAGTGTCATGTAGTGAGATGGAGTGTCGTAAAGTAGAGTAGCATGTATTAGAGTGGAGTGGCATAGAGTGGGGTGCCGTTGAGTGCAGAGTGTTAAGTGGAATAGGGTAGAGTGGAGTGGCATAGAGTGGAGTGGTATAGAGTGGAGTGGCATACAGTGGAGCAGCCATTCACCTCCTTGGCCTTGTTTGCCATTCCCATCTGCCACTGTTAGCTGCCTTGGCTCCCCTCATAGGGTTACTACGCCACAGCCCCTTAGCCCTACTGTTCGGTCCTGCTGTGGGCACCTTGCCTGTAACTGTATTTACTTCATTTACGTTATTTTTATTTTAGTTTTACTACACTTAATTTATTTTCAATATGTATTATTTGCCGCCATTGCTGCCAATTTTCCTGCCAGTTATCTCTGCTTCCCACCATCCTGCCTCCCAAGACAACTTAGGGAGGCCGCTGCGTGGCACCTTTGAGCAGCCCTCGACCTCTTTGTTCTTAGATGCCACTCCCCTGCTGCCACTGTCAGCTGCCTTGACTCCCCTGGTCGGGTGGCCGGCTGCAGTCCCTGAGCCCTCCTGTTTGATCCCATTGTGATGACCTTGCCTGCAACTATATTCACTTAATTTATGCTATTCAAAAAATATATATATATTTCACTTAATTTATTTTCTTCATTTATTTTGTTGATGCAGATTTTCTCATCAGTGTTCCCACTTTCTGCTCTCCCACCACCCTGCCTGATCATGCCAACTCCCAGGACTACTTACGGAGACTGCTGTGTGACCCTGTAAGCAGCCCTTGACCTCCTTGATCTTGTTCACTGCTACCCCAATGATGCTGTCAGGTGCCTTGGCTCCCCTGGTCGAGTGACCACGTTGCAGTCCTCTTAGCCCCTGTGTTTGGTCCCACTGTGGGAACCTTGTCTGCAACTGCATTTCCTTCATTTATGTTATTTTTATTTTATTTTTTCTTCACTTAATATTTTTTCTTCATTTATTATTGCTGCAGTTGACAACAATGTTCCTGACAGTTTTTCAAGCTTCCCGCCTTCCCTGCTGGTACCTCCCACCTCCCAGGACTACTTATGGAGGCTTCTGCTTAGCCATGCAGGAGACGCGCCAAAGGTGCGCCATAGGAAATCACATCTGGTACCTGATTCATGCCTGGTCTGCACTCAGCACCAGGACCTCTGGCTCTTCCACCCCACGGAGTTTCACCACCACATACCTCCAAGCCCAGGACCCAGAACCCTCCAACTACCACTTCTGTCCCAAATCCCCACGCACCACCAAAGGACTATTCTCCTGCTGACACTGCTGCTTCACTTGCAGCAGCGGAGCAGCCACTGACACCAGAGACACCGCTAACGTGTCCGCACCCACCACGTTGACCAATAACTCCACAGCAAAACTCCAATGCATTCTACTCACACATGATCACTTGGAAAATATGCCACAGAGATCTAGGACATCATCTTATCCCTTACCCTGGATATCATCTTCCTCACAGAGACCTGGCTGCACCTCGCCTTCGCACCAGACATCGCCATCACCATCCTCGAAGGCTACAAGATAACTCACCAGGACCACATCAACAAACAAGGAGGTGGAACTGCCATCATCTACAAGGACACCATCTGCTGCAAGACATCTCCGGACGACCCAATCCAAATAATGCAACACCTCAATGTCCAACTTCACCGGAAGGAAAAAGCACCATCAGAAGCACCCTTGCCTACTGACCACAAGCACCACACCCCAACTTCTGTGACGCAATCCTGTTACAGATTGCTCCTTTCACAAACGACTCCGAGCACTACATCTTCCTAGGGGACCTCAACTACCACCTCAATGACCTCAGCAACACCAACATCACCGACCTCCTGGGAAGCTTGAGCAACATCGGTCTCAAACATCTTGTCACAGACCCTACCAACATTGCAGGACACACGCTCAATCCCATATTTTCCTCCAGCGACAGAGTCAAGTACAACCATGCCAGAAAATTCAACTTGCCAGACCACTACAGTGTCCTCCTAACCATCTCAAGACCCACCAACTCTGGTTGCGTGCTCCCCCAGATCCAAGCACAGAGGTGTGAAAAACATATCGGAAGACCAGTTGGACAATGATTTCTGCTCCCACCTCCCAGACAGTCACAGCCGGCATGGCTCACGGGTGGGGTGGTGGGCGCAGGGTCACGTGGGGTGTAGGGGATGGGCGAGTGGTCGCGAGGGAAGGGGGGTCACGTGGGAGGGGGGTTTAAATAATAAATAAATAAATGTTCACTTACCTTTCCCGGGTCCCGCATCTTCACTGCTCGGTGCATTGATGTTTGGAGGGGCACTACATATGCCCCCATGGCCACATAGCGGAGGCCGAGAAGGGTGGGACCGCCAGGAACAGGCAGTTGGATAGGGATATCCTAATCTCTAAGGCAGTGCCTGTACAGGCGTTATTGGCATTACCACCTTCCAGCAGAAGGCGCAGCCGTCATTTTCTCCGGGATAACGATGGTGCTGCCAGTTTGCGTGTATCATTGGATCTCTCAGCAGCCTTGGAAAAGGTGGTCCACAGGGCTAGCCACTTATGTTCTTGTGTCGTGCACGAATGATGACTTGGAAACGCTTGTCCATAGATCTAGCTTCTCCAACCCTCTGCCATCAATGAGTATTAGAGTTTGATCTTTATTAGATTGCATCACTTACATCAGAACTATCCTATTTTCTACCATTTTTTTACTTTTGAGCTCCCAATCATTCTTTCCCTGTTCCTAGAGGGCCCTTCTGACGCCTAGGGTTCTTGATTCTTCGGCGGTCCAGTTCCAGGCCCTGGTATCTTCATTCACCAGAACCCTGGCGATGCTCTGGTTTGTGTTTTGGCTAAAGAGCTGCACATAACTCAATAGATCCAAGTTATATATTCATTTGTTAAAGGTCACTCCTCTGAAAATAATCTATGGCTGCTCTCCTAGCAGATACAAATCCTGGCATTAGAAGGATGTAGGTCCTACTCACATTAAAGATTATGATTTTCCTAAAGCCCGGCAGACTCTGCCCATGGAAGCCCAGAATGGCCTCCGTGGGCTCTGAGCAGGGGTTGGGCTCAGTGATTTATTCTGCAACAATGCAGATTGGTACTGTGATCCGAGACGCCATTGCACATCACACGATAATTTGCTATACCAAAAGACATGTGCATTAATAGTTTTTATCAAGAAGGTGCTTTGAAACTATGGGCAATTAGCAAAGTAATTTTTGACCATGAACCCACGTTTATGTCCGAAAATATCTTCCTTTGCGCATATCAGAATTCCTGACAGATGAAACGGGATTTACTACTGTGAAATTCCATGTACTTCTCTGCCATGAGGGCACAGAAACGCACAATAATAACAAACCTCTTTCAAGGGGTGGGGAGAAGGTGGGGCAAGTCGTGTTATGCCTTGAGCCTTTGAGCACGCCCAGTCCTATGAGGTTGTGCCCGTTCATAAAAGTCTGAATATTGCCAATTGTCACTGAAAAAAGCTCGATGGAGCAGTCCTCTAGCAAAAGTAGGGGCAAACGGATGACCTTGAATTTTGGTGGGGGTATATTAGAAAGCAATAATGTTTTACCTATCGAGAAATAAAGAAAATAATTTTTTAAATGTGCATTTGCACATTGAACTGCATTTCTTTGCTGCATAAATGTGCACTCTGTGCAATTAGGCATTGGGTAAACTGAATAGTGAACATATCCTATGACTCGGAACATGCCGCATGACATGCGAGCTGTGTACCTGGAAAGCTACGCAGGTGGGACTGATTTGTAAACTGCAAAAAAGGATAGAAGTGCATTCATGCGAAGAAGTACATTTCCGTGCGTAGATATAAGTGATTCTCGATCATATTCTCTTTTAATATGAACGCATGTATGAGATGTACTTGGATTTTTTTTGTACTATCGAAAAATAAGTATGTCAACCATTTGAAAGGATCCTTGCGCCCTCTAGTGTCTATATGCTTGTACTATACAAGCATATTTTGTATGAACAATCTGCAGATTTGAAGGTCTCCGGTTACTTGTTCTGATGTCGACTATACCTGCGAACCAGTCAATCTATTTAATGTCTTTGTTGTCTCAATACTTAGTCCCACGCCGTTAATCCCATTTGTCCCTTTGCGCTGGAATGTTGTTTGTAGATCTAGCCAAATAAAGGTTAAGCTATTCATGCCAAAGAATTACAAACTACACAGGCAAAAGGGCCAAAGGTCAGCCCCATCAACTATTGTTTTTTTGTTGTAGTCACTCACAAATCCAGTCAGGTAGGAATTCAATTTTTCTTTTACTTGACTGACCTGGTGAGGATGCCCCTTAGCTAATGCTTGTGTGCTAGTGTGCTGCATTCAGTGGCTGAATAAAGCATCATGGAGGACAAAAAGGCAGGGCTGGTCATTAAGGGTAGTTGGGCTGTCATCTAGATGTGAGCGATCACTGAGAAGCAATCTTTCAAGGAAAACTGCTGGTATGACCTAGATTTTGAAGGTAAAGCTGTAGTTTCAATTGATTTTTACTTGTTGCAGATATGCCAACCTTGGACATTTTTCCACAGTGTGTGATCCTGTAGTTGATTCATGGGAGTGGGAATAGTAGTGCGCAGGGGCTGCATTGCAAGAGTGAAAATACAAAACATGGCATGCTTATTCTGAGAATTAACAGGTAGTTTATTAATTGCTGCGTGTACATTAACTTTGCTTTAATCATAACATTAGTGTAAACTTGTCTTTATGTACATTAGCAGCATTGCAGTGTTTCCTTTGCTAACCAATACTGCTCTAGTAAATTAACTGACAGTTCTGTTCCCTGCCCAACCCAACCTATGCTTTCAGATCAGAGTTGCTGTGTTTTTATATTGGAAATGAAAACTGCCGTACCTAAAGTTTCAATGACTCGTTTTCAGGCCTTAATACATTTTTGCAATGCGACCTGCCTAACAGAAATTATAGATATTAGCAGCAATTACTTGTACAAAATGACCATGCCCAGATCCTCCTTTGAGGAATGTTCCATATTATATGAATTAGTTGCTGATTTGGCTTTATGAAGTCATTCATTGGATGGTTCCCAGCTATAACATGGAACACTACATTTCTGGGTACACATATTTAACAGATAAAATATTGGACATTGTCCTATCAAGTTTTTACAATGCTGTTGAGACACTTTTGTTTTTCCTAACAATGCTAAACACTCTTTCAAGTTCTGCATTTCAGTGAGGTATTAAAAGTATCAATTTTGCAACCTTAAAAAGCAGCTTGTATTGCTTTTCATGTCTTCAGTGAGAAATTAAAAGGCTGTTTGTCACTACCAGGGCATGCCACACAGTTAAGGCACATGTCCTACCTTTTACCTACACTGCAGCCTGCCCATATGGCTAGCTAGGGCCTACCTTAGGGGTGACTTATATGTAGTAAAAGGGGAGTTGCAGACATGACAACCACTTTATGTGCCGCATCACAGCAGCAGTAAACTGTGTGCACAGGCCCTGCAGTGGCAGAGGCCTGAGACAGGTTTGAAAGGCTACTTTGGTGGGTGGCGCAAGCAGCACTCCAAGCCCACCAGTAGCATTTCATTTACTGGCCCTGGGTACATGAGATACCACTGTACAAGGGACTGAAAGTTAAATTAAGCATGCCAAGCAGGTGTAGACCAATCTTACCAAGTTTACCATAGAGAGCATATGCACTTTATCACTGAACAGCAGTGATAAAGTGCCCATAGTCATAAAACCACCAACAACAGGTCAGAAAAAATACAGGAGGAAGGCAAAAAGTTCTGGGATGACCCTGTAAAAAGGGGCAGATCCAACAGGTAGTCTCTCGTTTTGTGCATGAATATTACGCACAGTCCTGAGGTGACTCATGAGAATCCTACAGTCTGTTGGTAACCCCTGTGCTCCATGGGCTTTCTGCAGGCAGCTGGGTGCACTGCACTAGAGGCCGGAAGCTGAAACTCTAGTAATCAGTGGGGGCAGATGGTTCATGGATAATAAGATACTTGTAGTGGGAAAGCATCCCGCAACCCCCATAGAAACACACTGAGCCACTGTGCTCCGCCTCCCTTTTTAATCTCCCCACTTGTTCTTTTTCAGCCCTTGTAGCTGTTTTTGTATGCATTTGGGGGAGCTTCAAACAACCCCCAGGCAAGCAGTAGAAATACGTTTTGTAGTTTCAAACTGTAATATCTACAGCCATTGCTAACTAAAAACAATAAAAGGAAGAGTGAATATTCAGATAATTAAGACTCTCACACTTGAAACCTTAAATGCAATTATGAGAAGTGCCCCACACCATGGCAGTGTATGGTAACATTAATTTCTGTTAAAGAAATCCTAGAAATTCACAAGAAAAAACAAGCGGTACGGGGAGGTTATAGTTAAGAAATAACATTAAAAAAGAATAGAAATTCACTGGGAAAAAACATAGGTTACAGGGATGTTATAGTTAGGAAGAAGAATAAAAAACGTACAAATTCACTGAATATACCAAAGGCTACAGGGACATTATACTTAGGCTCAGATTTCACTTGTACAAAACCATTGGAATTCAGCAGTTATAGTTACCTGAGCTAAATATAACTTACGCCCCAGCAACCCACAGCTTATGACCTCACATATTGCATCACTCATGACATAGATCAGTGACATCACTGATGACATCTCAAATGACTTCACTGATGACATCATCCATTCAGTGTAATATTCTCATAAACATTTCAGAGACTTAAAGATATATACTAACCTACTGCTTAAGTTAAATTACTATTTTTATTTACTACTAATAAGTGATACTATTTGTAAAACATGGTGTGAGTGGTTGTATGGCTGTCTGAATTAGCACAGGTAACTATAACTGCTGAATTTCAATGACTTTGTATGAGGAAAATCTGTGCCTTACTAATATGTCCATGTAACCTTCAGTTTATATATATATTACCTACTGGCGGTCGCCAGTAGGTATATATAGTTAGGATTTTTTCTCTATGGGTTTTTTTAAAATTCTATGTCTAATAACTTTGGCGTTTGTGGACGGAATTGGCTGAAATTTTCAGGAAAATGGCACATTTTGTTTCTGAGCAGCCCTTGAAAATTTGGGGGGGGTTCGTCAAGGGGGGGCCGAGAAAAAAGGGGGGTCCCAAAACGTGTTTTTAACATTGAGTTTTCCATAGGGCGGTTGGCCTCACTTTTAGCCCGAACGGCTGAATGGATTTGCACGAAACTTGGCAAAATTGTAGGGACTGGTAGCCCGATGTGCCTTTTGTAGGTCTCAATATATGTGCTCCAGTGGATTTTGAGAAATTAACGTTTAAAAAAAGATATATATCTGTAACAGCGGACCGGGCAGCGCTCTGGTTCGCGGACTTTTCGCGCAACGGAGCTTTGTGAAGCGAAGCTGATTGGTTCTCCGGCGTCTGTCAACATTCCAAACAGTCCGTAGCGGCCGCCATCTTGTCTCTCGGTAGGATCGAGAGACAAGAGGAGGTCAAAACAAAGGGGGAAATAACTATAAGGGGGCATAGTAGATCCTCGCTGACCCCCTAGGTTTGATGTGGAGGTTTTAAAAGGGCCCCGCGGGGCAAAAAAAAAAAAAAATAATAATAATCGAACGGCTGAATGGATTTGCACGAAACGTGGCAAAATATTAGGGACTGGTAGCCCGATGTGCCTTTGCTAGGTCTCAATATATGTGCTCCAGTGGATTTTGAGAAATTAACGTTCAAAAAAAGATATATATCTGTAACAGCGCTCCGCTTCGCGTACTTTTCGCGTTACGGAGCTTTGCGAAGCTGATTGGTTCTCCGGCGTCTGTCAACATTCCACACAGTCCGTAGCGGCCGCCATCTTGTCCCTCGGTAGGATTGAGAGACAAGAGGAGGCCAAAGCGAAGGGGGAAATGACCATAAGGGGGCATAGTAGATCCTTCCTGACCTCTTAGGTTTGATGTACCATTTTGCCAAGTTTGGTGTAATTCCGTTCAGCCATTCAGGCTGTAGACGTATGTAAATGTCCTATGGAAAATTGCATGGGGAAAACACATTTGAAAGTGTTGAAATTTAGAACCAATTAAAATGTTACTTTGGTTTTGTATTTGTGTGTGATGAAAGTTAATTGGTTATGTATATATGTCAAATGAGAGGAAACCACAGCCATTTTGTGATACTACTGTCTGAGGTACATTTGTGAGGAATTTTTGGTGGTGAATTTCTGGTGTTTGATTTACACAGTACTAACACTTCTGCTACTTTTAAAAAGGTGAGTTGTTAATTTGTAAGGGGAACTATGTTGTACACTTGAAGATAATTTGAAAAATGTTTTCTGGTATTTATTTGCAGTCCTTCTGTTATACTAAATACCTGATAAAGTTAGTTTTATATTATGTATTACTAAAGACGATAAATGAAAGTGATTATTTTTTTCTGCAATTTACAGCAAGCAATTTCAAAATAAAATGGCTCACAATGAAGAGACCGTGGCAATTTCTTTTGAATTGTCCAACACATTGATTGAAATTGAGAGCACCAATAATGAAATATTGTCACAAGGAGGACATGACTTGTATGATTCCATTAGATTGATTGAAATGGACAGCACCAAGAATGAAATATTGTCACAAGGAGATGACTTGAATGATTCCACTACATTGATTGAAATTGAGAGCACCAATAATGAAATATTGTCACAAGGAGGAGATGGCTTGTATGATTCCATTAGATTGATTGAAATGGACAGCACCAATAATGAAATATTGTCACAAGGAGGAGATGACTTGAATGATTCCACTACATTGATTGAAATTGAGAGCACCAATAATGAAATATTGTCACGAGGAGATGACTTGAATGATTCCACTACATTGATTGAAATTGACAGCACCAATAATGAAATATTGTCACAAGGAGGAGATGACTTGAATGATTTTTTTGATCAATCTCTTGATGGCGAATTTATCGAGTGTTTGGAGACCATAGAGTTACAAGAATCATCATTGGAGACTTTTAATGAGGACATTGCTGATGAGGACATGTTACTAGTTCTTTCAAATTTAAAAAATTCTGAAGAATAAATTTATATTTAGAAATCAAAAATTGTTTGAGACATTATTCATTTTTATTTTTAATTTATGAGGTTGTAGCGAAGTGATTGTAGTATAAAATGAGACTTATAGTATAGAGTGCAACATTTTTATGTTACATGGTAAGTTTACTCATATTTACTTCCCTTCTGCCACTATATTATCTCCAATGTGTATTTGACATGTCTTCTTCATCTCCGGCCTCCTTTCTCTCACTGTGTGTCTCCGATGCATCTTATCGCTGGTATTTTGTGTAATTACAGAAGAGAGTAAAATAAAATAGTTTGGAACGTGAAAAGGGGGCAAAGTAGAGTACTCCTCACCCCCTAGGCCTTTTTAGGCGGTCCCAAAAGGATCAGTTTCTGCTTTCCTGAGAGATGATGGTATGAGTTCCATATACCACAATAACTTGCATTACAACATGCAAGATATCTATCTCCTATTACCAACTTTTGGAGATATTCGCGCTAAGCGCGAATATCTCCAAAAAGTAACACCTGCCCTGAGCAGTTCTTAGCCATGTTATCCAATGGGAGGTGGATAACATGGCTAAGAGTATTAGCTCGGTAATGCATGAATATCGCTGAGTTTTTAGCGATATTCATGCATTGCGGCCGTTTATTATCGCATTTGCGATAAACCTTGATAATAGTAAGGTTTATCTTCGATAATTTCTGACGATGCTTAGTGGTAAAAAATTGGTTGGTAAGCATCGTTAGCGATAAATATCGCTTAACTTTGGTAATATGCCCCAACGTCTGTTAACGTTCGATTAGAAGGAAATGAGGAAGTGTTGAAAAACATTGTCTGCGCCATCTTGCCTTTTTTGAAATGCCACACTTTTGTCGTGCACGGCAGCCATTTTAGATGTCTTGACCAGACCCACTCTCTGCACGCTGTTGATTCGTAGCATGGCTCCTCACCCACGCAAGCATCTTCCCTAGGCACTGGTCACCACCGCTCTCTGTCTTATGCATGGGCAATAAACCTCCCCCCATCTGCGCTGCTCTTCCCTGAGAATCACACTCTGTGCCCGCCCGACACCTCCCTTTCGCCCTATTCACTACCGCACCCTCTGACACTCCTCTTTCTCTGTGTCCGATTGTCCAGGCTATCAGCTAGCCCTGCAGATGTAGTTTATGGCCCCAGCTGTAAAGAATCACCCCTCTTCAAAGGAGTTATAGTAGATCAAGGCCCACACTCGATGAGATCCGTCACACCACACGTGTTCCTACTATCTGAAAACCATCCTGTATTGTGATTGGGGAGGGGACCGAGCCTGAAGCGGAAGATTCCAGGAATGACTCTTTGTACATCAAAGTTTTTACAATTATGTGTCACATTAAAAATATATAGCACTCCAACAAAGTAGTAGGAATATAAAACTTTAATAACATATAAATATATACAACAAAACAAAAACAGTAAAAACATTTAAACAACGAAGAGACCGTGGCAATTTCTTTTTAATTATCCAATAGATTTATTGAAATTGACAGCACCAATAATGAAATATTCTTGTCAGTAGCGGTCTGTTGTGCGAATAGTTCCAAGGCAGCAGAACGCGCTGAAATCTAGATGGCACGAAAGTGATGTCTAGTAAGTTGCCGCCCAGCAAAAAACGGCGTGGGGCGCCGCGGGGGTGAGTGAGTCCAGTAGGCACCACAGCTATTCTTACCGGCATTGCAGAATTACTGCTGGGGACAATGCCTGTGCTGTAGTAGGGTCACAGCAGAAACAAAAAGGATTCTGTTGAAGATGTTGTTGGTTTTCAATTTGAAAACAGTTCTGGTGTCAACTGCTATGCTAATGTAGTGGTTAATGTTTTGTTTTCTCTAGAAAATGTAAAAGAGGGGGAGGCAGTCCAAAGTTCCGTTAAAAGGGCAAAGGAAAGGATCGGTGGTTTGAACTATCAGTCAAAAAGGGGAGGGGGTGCAATAATTTTTCCTACCGGGTCACACTGTGCTTTCACCGGAAGTGAGGTCTGCAGGATTCTAGTAATTCAAAGTGAGGCTGGCGCCAGCATGGGAGCGCCGACGTCCCGCGGATACAGTTTCGTCACTCCACGGGCGATCATGGCAGTCATTCCCCATCGGGGGTCGGAGACTCCCGCGGCTCCTCTAGAATCTTCAAGGTCGTGGAGGACTACGGTGGTGGAGTCAACCAGTGACCGGGCCATTTCTTTATGTTGGGCCCGCTCTTGCCAGGTCGACCGCCATTTTGAGAGTTCGGCAGCTACCGGCGATCGCGGGGTCACATGAGCGGACGGGCTCCACCCTGCCGGGCGAGACGTTGCAGCATGGCCACAGTGGAAGAACCCTTTTCCGGGCGCCTGGAGCGCTGAGGGTGCAGCTGGGAAGCCTCCACCTGGGGAGGCGGGAGAGGCCTGTTCGCACCGTCTCTCCCTCCCAGTGCACCCCACGGCGTCTCGCTTGAGATTTGTTATGGCCGGACCAGGCGATGAGGACGAGGGGGGGGTCGGAGGCATGTGCAAGACATCCCCCCCCAGTGTTGTCGCAGCCATTATAAAAGAAAGAAGTGTCCCGTCCGTCTTCGGGCCGGGCTTCCGGTGGATGTCGGCCGGACGCCCCTGGCTCTGGCCCCATGAACGGGTTTCTTGGTTTATCGGCTGCAGCCGGATCCCGTCGGCCTCGGCCCCCCGACCGTTGGTGGTCGGACCGGAAGAGCATGTGGCGGGACTACCTGCAACTCTCAAGGGCCACCGCGGCCGGACTGGGAGAGAGAGGGGAGGGTCGAGGAGACATTCCCCCCCCCTGCAACTGTTCAGCGTTGTAAAGGCAATCCCCTGGCCGGGTCCCGCTGGCCTCGGCCTCTCCTTCGGCTACACCCTACGTTAGGATCTCCTGGCCGAGGCGTGGCAGCAGGACCTGCCTTATATGGGCTGCTCCCGGCTGGGCGTAGCCGGAACCCTGCCCCACCTTGGAAGTTTCCAGAGTGGGGGTGGATGTTCTACTGACTTGCATTTTCCCTAGTCTATCGATTTTTTTGGCGTGGCAGGCGGTGGGACAGCGAGGGGTGATTTGGTTTCTCTTACTGTTTTTCTGGTCTCTCACCACTGGCATATTTTAACGTTTTCTTGTTTCTAGGACATTAATAGGTTTTATCATTACGTTATGTTATCGTTTCTTTGTTCGTTGTTTAATAAAAGTTCATGTTCATCAGTGGCCTACTGATTTTCGTTTTCCTATTTTTTTCTTTCCAGGTTGTTTCATGGTAAAGTTTCTGTTAACAGGATACAGTGATCACTTCGTTATTATTGCATATGTCCTTTTCACTAGGGGTGCTCTCTGGTCGGGCCAGATGACGTATCTCTAGTAAATGGTCCGGGTGAAAAAGGTGCATCAATCAGTGGGGAGTAGATAGGCATGACAGATTACAACGGGGGAGAACGGTCCGCATTACGTACCCTTTCACTACTTGCAAAGATTTTCCTACGTTTATTTGCAAACAGGGAATACCTCCAAAAAGAACTAATTCCCAAACAGTCAATGTTCGGACAATCAATCAATCAATGAGGAATGAAATAGGTACGACGTGTTAAAGGCTTGCGTTACCTACCCTTCACTATCTGCAAAGGGAGATAGAATATTCCTATTCTTCCTCGTTTGCAGGTAGAGAAGATCCTTAAGAGAATTAACTTCGAACAATTCAATGCTCGATTGAAACAATCAACAAGGGGTACTGTGAACACAAATGAACGCCGCTTATATACATACGCATTGCTATTTTCAACAGGTTGTTCCTAATGTTTCTATTTTAGCGAGGTCAAAAGAGATCCCATTAGTGGCCTACTGATTTTGCTCGATTCCTTTTGTTTTTCTACACGATTTTTCGCTATCTGCAAAGACTAAACAGAGTATTGCGACTCTGTGCTTGTTTGTAAATAGAGAATGAACCAAAGAGAACAATCAATCAAATGGAGAGAGAAGCAGGCACGACGGATTACAAAGGGGGAAAGGGCTGCGTTAACTACCCTTCACTATCTGCAAAGAGAGAGTACTCCTAATAGAAATGAGGGGTGGGGGGCAGCAATCAAAGCAGATCAGTGTGCATAAACACGGAAAAAAAAATTCTTACCACGTACTTGACATTCGACAGCTTATGATATTTGCTATTAAAAAACCATTGAAATTCACTGAAAAAACCATAGGTTATAGACCATATATAGTTAGGAATTAGCATTTACAAAACCTTGAAAATTCACTGAAAAAACCATAGGTTATAGACCATATATAGTTAGGAATTAGCATTTACAAAACCTTGAAAATTCACTGAAAAAACCATAGGTTATAGACCATATATAGTTAGGAATTAGCATTTAAAAAACCTTATTTTACTCACACAAAACCATTGAAATTCCATATATAGTTAGTTGCACTAACTATATATCGCGCACCCGCAATCCACTGCTGATGATGTCACATATTACATCATTCATGACATGGTCAGTGACATCACTGATGACATCACTGATGACATCTCAAATGACATCACTGATGACATCACTGATGACATCTCATTTGACATCAATGACCACATCACTGATGATATCATTCATGTGACAATACAATGCATCTCCTCACACTTTAATATAACCTCTGTTACACCCAGTGTTAAATACAGAGTATAATTTTTGAAACCATTGACACACCAATACTAGTTACTACATACGCACTCAGTGATTCCTATGTTTACACACACATTCACTCATTTACCCATACAATCATTCATACATACAATCACTCATCTTTACAACACTATCATATGCACTCATACACCTATACAGACTCTCACACTCTGTCACTCATCCATGGAGTTACTCACACACCTAGTCAGTCCTGTAAAGAATCAATCACACTTCCATTTTCTAATCTATACAGTTAAACATAGAGCACCTTACATTTTGAAACATATACTAACACATAATTACTCTCTTATACAATCATTGATACAAGTACACATTGATCTGCACAGAGTCACACACCTCCCAGCCAGCCACACACACACTCAGTCTCCCATACAAATACTTGGGCAATCAATCAATAACCCATATAGTTACTCATATAGCTACTGATCAACACATGCAGCAGTTTACAGAACAACAGACATAATGATGCACAAATTAAGACAGTTTAGTCACTAACCCATGCACTCAGTGAGACACATTTAATCACTCACTCATACAGTCAGTCACGCACCTACTAAATCCTTCATCCAGACACTTCTACATCTACTCATTCTTCAATATGTAAAACATATTTAAACTTTACAGAAACACACAGTCACTGGATGATGTCATCAGTGATGTCATCAGTGATGTCATTTGAGATGTCATCAGTGATGTCATCAGTGATGTCACTGACCATGTCATGAATGATGTAATATGTGACATCATCAGCAGTGGATTGCGGGTGCGCGATATATAGTTAGTGCAACTAACTATATATGGAATTTCAATGGTTTTGTGTGAGTAAAATAAGGTTTTTTAAATGCTAATTCCTAACTATATATGGTCTATAACCTATGGTTTTTTCAGTGAATTTTCAAGGTTTTGTAAATGCTAATTCCTAACTATATATGGTCTATAACCTATGGTTTTTTCAGTGAATATATATATATATACGTCAAGGTACAGTTGGAGCGACTTACATTCCTGCCATTTGGATATTTCCCTTTTATGCAATTTTTCCAATTCATGTGTCAGTTTTATGATGTTGCTGCCTGCCGATTGTGCTCTTATCTCAATTGCAGTTTAGGCTAGCGATGCATTTGTATCGGCATCGCTGAAGATGTCTATTGCCACCTAGTCCCACTCCCTGACTCACTCCTCGGCCATCGCTGGAAATGTGGAGTTTCTGTGTCACCCACTTCCCGTATTTTGGTTAACTGGACTACCTCTCCCATCAGCCACTAAAAAACACTCCCAACCAGCTTACGGGCCACAGAAGAGAGCCTACCTGACACTCCAATTGCCCTCCAGCCACCACGTGGATCAGTGCGCTCTCCTGATTGTAGACTTTCGGATGATCGAGTGGCGGGATGTCTCCTGCGGGGGCTCTGCGTTTTCTTTTTCCAAGAAGAATACCACTCAGGTTCCGGGTAAGCAGCTCTCCAAATCAAGAAGGGTCAGCAGTAAGATTCTGGCAAATCTTCACATATATTACCAACCCTGCCAACTGCAAATGACAGGAGCTGACTCCATGGGGATATGACACAGAAAGTTTTAGTCTAAAGACGACCTAGACACGTTTCGACGGCGAACCGCCTTGATAACTACATCAGGCACCATTGGATTTTCACAATATATGGTGAGCACTCTTAGTTGGTTGTCAGAGCAACCATTCTTGTTAATGGACATAGAAGTTTCTATATACCACAACAGACATGACTGTGCATTAAATCAATAAATTATTATCAATGTTATAGACAGAAACTATATCAGCACAAAAATAATTTAAACAAAAAGTGATTTATAATACTAAATTAGAACAATATAAAAACACTGTGAAAAAATAAATATATATACATATACATTTTTATGTTTTGCTTAAATATGTGTCCAAAGTCGAAGCTGCACTTAGCAACAGAGTAAAACCAGCATTCACATCCAGATTGCTTTTTGCCCTATTGGAATTGGAATTGGAAAACATTTATATAGCGCATGGCTACCCGGAGGCATCCCAGCGCTAACAGTAGCAGCAGTGCGATGTTTACTCAGTTAGGAAAGAGAAATGTTTTCAGGGATCTACGAAAGGAAAGGTGGTTGGATTCTGTACGCAGTTGGGGGGAAGGGAGTTCCAGAGTCTGGCAGCGTTGAATGAAATTTGTCGGCCTCCACTTCTGGCCTTCCTGATCGTAGGGATAATGGCCAGGTTCTTAGTTTTAGAACAAAGAGATCTGTTGGGCTCGTAAGGTTGGATAACACTGTGAAGAATGGAGGGCCCCGTTTTAAATAAAGCTTTATGAATGATACACAGGGATTTGAACTTGACTCTGTCCTGAACTGGCAGCTAGTGGAGTGATTTCAAGGCAGATTTGGCAGAGTGGTAATTAGGGATGCTCAGTAAGAGTCTTGCTGCCCAGTTTTGAGTAGTCTGTAATTTGGAGAGAGTGGCGACAGGAGCACCCAAATAGAGGGCATAAGCATAATCCAGCCGAGATAGAACCAAAGCTTGAACCATGATTATCTTAGCCTGACAAGGCAGGAGAGGAAGGACCTTCCGTATCATTTTAAGGATCCCGTAGCATAAGGCAGCCGTCTTCCGAGCCTGAGTTTTAAATGTAAGTTCATGATCGATCCATACACCCAAACTCTTTAACTGTGTCTTAGGAGTGGGGAATGGACCCATAGAGGTAGACCAGATTTTCAATCAAATCATGGGGAGGGTGATTACCCAAGTTCATAATTTCGCTCTTTCTCCCATTAAATTTTAGGAAAGAGTCACTCATCCATCTTGCAATTTCTTCCAGGCACAGGCGAAGGCCGGGAGGGGAACTTTCCGCTCTATTGAGCCCAATCACCAGTTGCGTATCATCTGCGTAGGTGACTATGTGAACTCCAAAGGGTAAGACTGCCTCTACGAGGGTGCAGGTATAAGCATTAAACAAGGGCTGGGCTTAGGGAAGATCACTGCGGCACTTCACATTGGAGGGGTGTCCGTTTGGAGGTGACTTCATTATCAAAGACTTGGAAGGATCTATTGTTCAGAAAAGAGTGTAGCCATGCCAGGGCAGTTCCAGTGATACCTAATTTACTGAGCCTATGGATCAGAATCTGATGGTTTACGGTATCAAAGGCCGCACTGAGTTCAAGAAGGAGGACCACTGCGGTGCCACCGGAGTCTAAATTCGAAAAGATGGGGGTCTAATAAGTGACTCTTCATATGAATGGGTTCACACATTTTTTGAATAAGTTGAAAGGCTGCTAAGTCCTTGGTAAGTTCATTTGCAGATATCTGAAGAGTGTCATCAAAATGGAGATTAAAGTCCCCAAGTAACGTGAAATTGGCCAATGAACTAGCCAGGTTTGCAGCCAGATCTGGAAGTGAGTTACAGAATTCCACTGAGGGACCAGGGGTTCGGTATATCAGGATACCTGAGAAGGTAAGAACTGGAGAGAACTCAATGGAAAAAGCATTATTCTCATGGTCTGGCACAGGGCTGCCAGTCAGATGGCAAGTTAAGCCATGTTTATAGATGATGGCTATCCCGCCCCCCTTCCCTGAAGGCCGGTCCAACCTTAAAATGGAATAAAAGCTTGGCAAAGCCTGGGTGAGATCAGGATCGGAACTGGGGGAAAGCCATGTTTCAGTAAGAAACACTACCTCGGGCAATTCCTCCTCAAGGAGGATAGAGATTTCCGCTGTATGTTTAGACAATGATCTACAATTTAAAACAAACATTTTATATCTCTGTGGTTCAGTAGGGGCGGGCTGAGGGTCTGTCGTTAAATGGAAGCTGCATAGCGAGCATATATACGGTGGTGACTTGAGGTCACTCGGTGGTTATTCGTTTGGGAGCTCCTACTCCTTGATCACAGAATGTTCATTCAACTTTGCAGAGATGATGAAAGAAATGCATCTGCATGCTAATTACTTTTATTGCCCTCTGATGGGCCTCTCACTTGTGGTATCCTTTCTTCAATTCTTGCCCTTCAGTGGGTTCTGCTCCATAACATATTACTCATTGTATTTTTCTTAGACCTTCAGTGGGCCTCCAGATGCACAATACTCTGCTTGGCATATTCAGACAGTTCGAAACATTTGCGGCCCCATACTTCGTTACCATGGTGGTGTAGTGTTCCTGGCCTGGAGATCCGGAAAAATTTGCTTCAACATTTGTCCAAAGTAGAAGACACACCCAGCAACAGATGAATTTTGATGCTGTTCTTTATTAAGGTAAAACCGGCATTTACATCCAAATTGCTTTAATGCCTTATGGGTTTCAGAGCTCCTGAACCTTGATCACAGGCTGTTCATGCAACTCCACAGAGAAGATGATAGAAACAACACGTCTGCATGCTTACTTTTATTGCCCTCCCGTGGGCCTCTCAAATACGTTTGGATGCTAATGCATGCTGGGACTTGTGGTTCGTTCTTCAACTCTTGCCCTACAGTGGGTTCTGTATTTTGATTTGCCTAGTTTCAAATAGTGAGGCCACTTGGCCATTAGAAATGTTAATCTCTGCGATTGATCATCAAGCAATTCTCTAATTATGCCACTTAGCTGAGATTAGATTGTATTTTGTCTTGCATTGTCTTATTTCGTAAGGCCACTTAGCCATCAGAGATGTATATTTTAGTGACTTATACAGTGAAATGTGAGACCTTCATCACGCCTATGAGTATATATAATTTGTTTTAATCCTTGACTCAGATTGTATATTTTATATAATTTAAGGTCTGCATTTACATTTATGAATGAAGACGAGTATATGGTTTATGTACATCATGACTTACCAGTGTTACAGTCTTGCTTTGCATTCCCTGGAAAACTGTTGTCAGTTTGTTTTCTATGTCTATTACCCTGTTGGTTATTTCTATGGTTGATGGGGGACAATGTGTAAATTGGCCGTGACTAAGACCTTCTCAGGTTGAAACTTGTTGCCGTATTAAATTTTCTTGAAAGTGAAAGTGCTGAATGCTGGTTTTGGTGCCCCCTTGGACATGGGAGGCACAACTGCTGCAATATATATATATATGTATATCTCTCTCTCTCTCTATATATATATATATATATATATATATTCACTGAAAAAACCATAGGTTATAGACCATATATAGTTAGGAATTAGCATTTACAAAACCTTGAAAATTCACTGAAAAAACCATAGGTTATAGACCATATATAGTTAGGAATTAGCATTTAAAAAACCTTATTTTACTCACACAAAACCATTGAAATTCCATATATAGTTAGTTGCACTAACTATATATTGCGCACCCGCAATCCACTGCTGATGATGTCACATATTACATCATTCATGACATGGTCAGTGACATCACTGATGACATCACTGATGACATCTCAAATGACATCACTGCTGACATCACTGATGACATCATCCATTGACTGTGTGTTTCTGTAAAGTTTAACTATGTTTTACATATTGAAAAATGAGTAGATGTAGAAGTGCCTAAATAAAAGATTTAGTAGGTGCGTGACTGACTTTATGAATGAGTAAGTGATTAAATGTGTCTCACTGAGTGCATGGGTTAGTGACTAAACTGTCTTAATTTGTGCATCATTATGTCTGTTGTTCTGTAAAGTGCTGCATGTGTTGATCAGTAGCTATATGAGTAACTATATGGGTTATTGATTGATTGTCCAAGTATTTGTATGGGAGACTGAGTGTGTGTGTGGCTGGCTGGGAGATGTCTGACTCTGTGCAGATCAATGTGTTCTTGTATCAATGATTGTATAAGAGAGTAAGTATGTGTTAGTATATGTTTGAAAATGTAAGGTACTCTATGTTTAACTGTATAGATTAGAAAATGGAAGTGTGATTGATTCTTTACAGGACTGACTAGGTGTGTGAGTAACTCCATGGATCAGTGGCAGAGTGTGAGTGTCTGTATAGGTGTATGAGTGCATATGATAGTGTTGTAAAGATGAGTGATTGTATGTATGAATGATTGTATGGGTGAATGAGTGAATGTGTGTGTAGACGAAGGAATCAGTGAGTGCGTATGTAGTAACTAGTATTGGTGTGTCAATGGTTTAAAAAATTATATTCTGTATTTAACACTGGGTGTAACAGAGGTTATATTAAAGTGTGAGGAGATGCATTGTATTGTCACATGAATTATATCATCAGTGATGTGACCATTGATGTCAAATGAGATGTCATCAGTGATGTCATTTGAGATGTCATCAGTGATGTCATCAGGGATGTCATTTGAGATGTTATCAGTGATGTCATTTGAGATGTCATCAGTGATGTCATCAGTGATGTCATTTGAGATGTCATCAGTGATGTCATCAGTGATGTCACTGACCATGTCATGAATGATGTAATATGTGACATCATCAGCAGTGGATTGCGGGTGCGCAATATATAGTTAGTGCAACTAACTATATATGGAATTTCAATGGTTTTGTGTGAGTAAAATAAGGTTTTTTAAATGCTAATTCCTAACTATATATGGTCTATAACCTATGGTTTTTTCAGTGAATTTTCAAGGTTTTGTAAATGCTAATTCCTAACTATATATGGTCTATAACCTATGGTTTTTTCAGTGAATTTCAATGGTTTTTTAATAGCAAATATCATAAGCTGTCGAATGTCAAGTACGTGGTAAGTGAAAACATTTTCGTGTTTATGCACACTGATCTGCTTTGAATGGTGCCCCCCCCCCTCATTTCTATTAGGAGTACTCTCTCTTTGCAGATAGTGAAAGGTAGTTAACGCAGGCCTTTGCCCCCGTTGTAATCCGTCGTGCCTGCTTCTCTCTCCATTTGATTGATTGTTATCCAAGTATTTACTGTTTTAGAATTAGTTCTCTTTGGTTCATTCTCTATTTGCAAACAAACACAGAGTCGCAATACTCTGTTTAGTCTTTGCAGATAACGAAAAATCGTGTAAAAAAAAAGAAAAGGAATCGAGCAAAATCAGTAGGCCACTAATGGGATCTCTTTTTGACCTCGCTAAAATAGAAACATTAGGAACAACCCCTCATGACAAATACAAAACTAGTGAGATGAACTGAACTCCACACAATGATGGCTGCAAAACAGCTCGGCTCCGCCACCCACCCCGCCCAAAATAACGATAAAGAGCGGCTGCCATGATTGGTTGCGGAATGGCCACGACGGAGCTACGAAATGGTGCTGCTCTCATGCTAACCCCAGCTTCAGTCTGAAACATCCAGAAACACTGTAGACTACCAATTCGATCAGTTCCGGTAGCGCCCCAATGTAACCCGGTAGAGAAGAACTAGCCCTCCCCTCTTTGACTGATGGTTCTTGTTGCCTGTCCCTTCTGTTGTCATTTAACAGAACTATTTAGCCTGCTGAAAGGGGTTGTGTTCCGACCGCTGGTTGGTGGAGACATTTTGACTATATTCTGGACCTGCGTTGTCGCGTAATGCGTCATATGACGCACCGCGTTAGCGCATCCGGAAGTCATCCGGGGCGCGCAGCGCGTAACGTAAGCATAACAAGTCATGTGACTTGTTAATAAAACTTTTCATTGGTTCATTTTAATTTTCTTATTGTAATGATGAAAGGCTTGGTCATATGACCTAAAAATTACGCTTTTCATTACTTCCGAACATTATTTTTTCTTAAATATATGTTATAATGTTCCAGGCTAATGTACTTTCCCGGAAATTTTACAACTGTCCTGCAAGTAAAATATATTCTTTTTTCGAGAAAAAGAGCGCTTCTTCGTCCCATGACGGAGCCGTTGAGCAAAAGAGGGTCGACCTGCTGTCTTAGTCGCCGATACGCCTGAATATGAGATTCTTATCGATCACTTTATGTTGCAGGAATAGAAAACACAACAGCCCTTGACCATTTATCTTTACTGCGTTCCTTCGTATTATACCTTTTACCCTTCATGTAATTGGTCTGCTTTATTTCACTTGCCTTTTAATGATTCTAAAACAGTCACTATTATTAAAAACTTTACCAATGTATATACTACTACCATGTTTTCTTTTAAAAACCTTTATTGTGAAAATTTCATTATACAAATACGAGCCTATAACCACGTGGGCCTGCCACGGAGCAAACTGTAATCGTATATGATGAATAGACATTTACACTGTAGAGGAACGTAACGGGCGGGCCATTAGGTTGCAAGAACTAAGGTGTCTAACAGTTACGGAATCGGTGGACGTACATTTTATAATTAAAATACGACAGGGCCAGTTACAATAAAATTATCTAGATATACATTTGCGGGCAAGTACCATGGGTGACGTTAATTCGAACTTTCAACAGTACAGTAATCAATAACACATCAGAACTTAATATCAATAGGGATGTCGAAATATTCAATCAATTCTCGTCCCCGCCCGCCATGTGCTTCAAAACTGCATATGTATCTCGTGATTTCAAGGTTCTGCAACCAGTACACAACAAGGAGTTACGAGTCCCATTTATTCCGGCGCCATTTTGGGCGAGGACGGGCAGGTCCAGGATATAGTCAAAATGTCTCTACCAACCATCGACTATGATGATGTTCATATGCTGTATTTATTAGAGTAACACTCATCTGTCAACATGAAATTAATTTGCCACAATCTAAACATGTCATTTTAATCTTTCCAAAGTTCTTCTAAATATTTGGGACCGTTTCCCTTGCCTCTAAAGCTCTCAGTGCCACTTCTTTGATGAATGTACTAGCAGGTCAGGGGTTCTCCTCCAAATCTCTCTTTTATGCAGCACTATAATTAATTGGTGCCACCTCTCCATATGACGATGCATGGTATAGTTACCACAACTATATTTTTTTTCGGTTCCTCTAGAGAGTTCATCGCGGCAGATGAATCGTGTAACGTACCGTGCATTTACCTTTTTTTGCATGTACAGGAAAGGAAAAAAAATCGAGCGTCCGAGTTCTAAGGTGTCCCAGGGCCATTTTAGTGGACCAGGCCCAAATCCAAAGAACAGGCCGCCATTTTGAGAGTCCTCTTGCAGCCGCCTGTCGCTGTAGCATCAAGAGCAGCCGAAACTCAGCTGAATGGCAACTGAAACGGTAAAGGGGCGCCCCACTACAGCAGACGAGCCTCCACCTAGGAAGGCCCATTCACGCCGGCTCCCCCCCCCTTCGGGCACCCCACGCCGTTATTCGGAGCAGTATTGTAGGATGGCCACACCAGTGCGGCAACTTGCTAGACATCACCTCGGTGGTAACCGAATCTCAACGCCTTGTGGTGTCTTCTATTCAGAAAACATTGTTATGCTGCCTTCGACCTATTCGCCGCAAGTGCGCACACAACTCAACTGCATAGCTTGCTAGACACCACCTCGGTGCCATCCGGATCTTGGAATGTCAGCACCTTTTGGTGTCTTCTCTTCAGAAAATATTGTTGCGCTGCCTTTGGCCCCATTCGCACATCAGTCCGCTACTGACGCCATCTCACAGGCTAATGGGGCGCCCCACGCCGACTTTCAGCATTGTAGAATGACCACACCAGTACAGCAACTTGCTAGACATCACCTCGGTGCCATCCGGATCTCGGCGCCCCACTACAGATGAAGTGCCTCTCAACTATGAAACCACCACGGTGACATCCGGATCTTGGCGCGTTGTGCTGCCTTCGGCCTATTCGCACATCGGTCCGCTACTGACGCCATCTCACAGGCTAATGGGGCGACCCACGCCGAGTTTCAGCATTGTAGGATGACCACACCAGTACAGCAACTTGCTAGACATCACCTTGGTGCCATCCGAATCTTGGCATCTCAACGCCTAGTGGTATCTTCCATACAAAAAATATTGTTACGCTGCCTTTGGCCCCATTCGCACATCAGTCCGCAACTTAGACATCACCTCGGTGCCATCCGGATCTTGGCATCTCAGCGCCTTGTGGTGTCAGTCAGAAAATATTGTTGCGCTGCCTTTGGCCCCATTCGCACATCAGTCCGCTACTGACACCATCTCACAGGCCAACAGGGCGCCCCACGCCGACTTTTACCATTGTACGATGGCCACACCAGTGCCACAACTTGCTAGACACCACCTCGGTGCCATCCGGATCCTGGCATCTCAGCGCCTTGTGGTGTCTTCAAATCAGAAAATATTGTTGCGCTGCCTTTGGCCCCATTCGCACATCGGTCCGCTACTGACGCCATCTCACAGGCCAACGGGGCGCCCCACGCCGACTTTCAACATTGTAGGATGGCCATAGAAGTGCGACAACTTACTAGACACCACCTCGGTGCCATCCGGATCTTGGCGCGTTGTGCTGCCTTCGGCCTATTCGCACATCGGTCCGCTACTGACGCAAACTCACAGGCCAACGGGGCGCCCCACGCCGACTTTCAGCATTGTAGGATGGCCACACCAGTGCACCTTACTAGACACCACCTCGGTGCCATCCGGATCTTGACGCGTAGTGAAGCTGCAGCAGCTGCAAATAAGCTTCAGACAGTGTTACAACCGCTGCTCAGAACTCTCAACTATGACACCACCTCGGTGCCATCCGGATCTTGGCGCGTTGTGCTGCCTTCGGCCTATTCGCACATCGGTCCGCTACTGACGCAAACTCACAGGCCAACGGGGCGCCCCACGCCGACTTTCAGCATTGTTGGATGGCCACACCAGTGCGGCAACTTACTAGACACCACCTCGGTGCCATCCGGATCTTGGCGCGTTGTGCTGCCTTCGGCCTATTCGCACATCGGTCCGCTACTGACTCAAACTCACAGGCCAACGGGGCGCCCCACGCCGACTTTCAGCATTGTAGGATGGCCACACCAGTGCTGCAACTTGCTGGACACCACCTCGGTGCCATCCGGATCTTGGCGCGTTGTATTGCCTTCGGCCTATTCGCACATCGGTCCGCTACTGACGCCGCCTCACGTGCCAACGTATTTTCTCCGCATTTTATACCCTATGCCGCATAACAGGTCATGTGACTTGTTTATAAAACTTTTCATTGGTTCATTTTACTTTTGGTTTCCTAATGATGGAAGGCTTGATCATATGACCTAAAAACAACACTTTTCATTGGATGAAAACTTTTTTTTTTTTCCAAACGATGAAAGCCCCACCTTGTTTCTGGATGTTTCAGACTAAACTGGCGTCAGCATGAGAGCACCACCATCTCGTAGCTCCGTCGTGGTCATTCCGCGAGCAATCATGGCAGCCGCTCCCCACCAGAAGCCTGCAGGAGTCGGGGCCCCCAAAACTTTTGATGAATTCTCAAGGCGGAGGGGACGCTTTTGAGAATGGGGTCCAAGACCTAGCAGACAAGCGTCCGATTTCCAAGGTGTCCCAGGGCCATTTCAGTGGACCAGGCCCAAAAAGGAAAGAGCCTGCCGCCATTTTGAGAGTCCTGTGACAGCCGCCTATCGCTGCACCGCAAGAGTGGGCGCAACTCAGCTGAATGGCGGCTTTTGACACAGTGGACCAAAAACGGACGGAATGGCAACTGAAACGGTAAAGGGGCGCCCCACTACAACAGATGACACTCCACCTGGAGAGGCCCGTTCACGCCGCCTCCCCCGGGGCGCCCCACGCCGTTATTCGGAGCAGCATTGTAGGATACCAAAACCAGTGCGGCAACTTACTGGACATCACCTTGGTGCCATCGTTCTGCTGCCTTGGAACTATTCGCACAACAGTTTGCTACTGATGACCCACCCCCCGCGACGCCCCACGCCGTTATTTGCTGGGTGGCAACTTACTAGACATCACTTTCGTGTCATCTAGATTTCGGCGCGTTCTGCTGCCTTGGAACTATTCGCACAACAGTTTGCTACTGATGACCCACCCCCCGCGACGCCCCACGCCGGAAATCTGGACGTTGTGCTGCGTTGGGACTATTCGCACAGCCGACCGCTAATTCGTTGTTTTTCCCTAAAAATGTTTATATGTTATTACTATTTTTTTTTTCTTGTATATATTTATAAATTATTAAAGTTTTATAATCTTACTACTTTGTCGGAGTGCTATATATTTTTAATGTGACACATAATTGTAAAAACTTTGATGTACAAAGAGTCATCCCTGGAATCTTCCGCTTCACGCTCGGTCCCCTCCCCAATCACAATACAGGATGGTTTTCAGATAATAGCAACGCTTCTGCTGTGACGGATCTCATCGAGTGTGGGCCTTGATCTACTATAACTCCTTTGAAGAGGGGTGATTCTTTACAGCTGTAGCCATAAACTACATCTGCAGGGCTAGCTGATAGCCTAGGACCGGCCTGGACAATCGGACACAGAGGAAAAGGAGTGTCAGAGGGTGCGGTAGTGAATAGGGCGAAAGGGAGGTGTCGGGCGGGCACAGGGTGTGATTCTCAGGGAAGAGCAGCGCAGATGGGGGGAGGTTTATTACCCATGCATAAGACAGAGAGCGGGGGTGACCACTGCCTGGGTGAGATGCTTGCGAGGGTGGGGAGCCATGCTAAGGATCGACAGCGTGCACAGAGTGGGTCTGGTCAAGGCATCTAAAATGGCTGCCGTGCACGACAAAAGTGTGGCATTTGAAAAAAGACAAGATGGCACAGACAATGTTTTTCAACACTTCCTGATTTCCTTCGAATCGAACGTTAACAGACGTTGGGGCAAATTACCAAAGTTAAGCGATATTTATCCCTAACGAGGCATTGCAAAGATTTTTTTACCGTCAGAAATTATCACAGATAAACCTTGCTATTATCAAGGTTTATCGCAAATACGATAAAAAACGACCGCAATGCATTAATATCGCTGAAAACTCAGCGATATTCATGCATTACCGAGCTAATGCTCTTAGCCATGTTATCCACCTCCCATTGGATAACATGGCTAAGAACTGCTCAGGGCAGCTGTTACTTTTTGGAGATATTCGCGCTTATCTCGAATATTTCCAAAAGTTGATAATAGGAGATAGCGATGTTAGCGACTGTTTCCAGTCGCTAACATCTTGGCATGCCCACTTTGCATGTCATTAGTGATAAATATCACTCACATGCAAAGTGGGGCCCAAGATGGTCGCTATCTCCTACTAGCCGTCGCTAACTGGTGTTAGCAACAGCTAGGTAATACAGATATAATTTTATCTCCGCGAAGCGGAGCGCTGTTACAGATATATATCTTGTTTTTGAACGTTAATTTCTCAAAATGCACTGAAGCACATATATTGAGACCTAGCAAAGGCACATCGGGCTACCAGTCCCTAATATTTTACCAAGTTTCGTGCAAATCGATTCAGCCGTTCGATTATTATTATTATTTTTTTTTTTTGCCCCGCGGGGCCCTTTTAAAACCTCCACATCAAACCTAGGGGGTCAGCGAGGATCTACTATGCCCCCTTATGGTCATTTGCCCCTTCGCTTTGGCCTCCTCTTGTCTCTCGATCCTACCGAGAGACAAGATGGCGGCCGCTACGGACTGTTTGGAATGTTTACAGACACCGGAGAGCCAATCAGCTTCGCTTCGCAAAGCTCCGTAACGCGAAAAGTACGCGAAGCGGTGCGCTGTTACAGATATATATCTTTTTTTGAACGTTAATTTCTCAAAATCCACTGAAGCACATATATTGAGACCTACCAAAGGCACATCGGGCTACCAGTCACTACAATTTTGCCAAGTTTCGTGCAAATCCATTCAGCCGTTCGATTATTATTATTATTTTTTTTTTTTGCCCCGCGGGGCCCTTTTAAAACCTCCACATCAAACCTAGGGGGTCAGCGAGGATCTACTATTCCCCCTTATGGTCATTTGCCCCTTCGCTTTGGCCTCCTCTTGTCTCTCGATCCTACCGAGAGACAAGATGGCGGCCGCTACGGACTGTTTGGAATGTTGACAGACGCCGGAGAACCAATCAGCTTCGCTTCACAAAGCTCCGTTGCGCAAAAAGTACGCGTCCTGGAGCGCTGCCCGGTCCGCTGTTACAGATATATATCTTTTTTTAAACGTTAATTTCTCAAAATCCACTGTAGCACATATATTGAGACCTACAAAAGGCACATCGGGCTACCAGTCCCTACAATTTTGCCAAGTTTCGTGCAAATCCATTAAGCCGTTCGGGCTAAAAGTGAGGCCAACCGCCCTATGGAAAACTCAATGTTAAAAACACGTTTTGGGACCCCCCTTTTTTCTCGACCACCCCTGGACGAACCCCCCCCCAATTTTCAGGGGCTGCTCAGAAACAAAATGTGCCATTTTCCTGAAAATTTCAGCCAATTCCGTCCACAAACGCCAAAGTTATTAGACATAGAATTTTCAAAAAACCCATAGAGAAAAAATCCTAACTATATATACCTACTGGCGACCGCCAGTAGGTAATATATATATATATATATATAGAGAGAGAGAGAGAGCGAGAGAGAGAGATATATATAAAAATCTTCAAATTCAGCACTTAACTTTGGAGTCTGTGCCCTTTTCGGCGTATCAAGTGCATCTGTAAAATTATATATATATATATATATATATATATATATATATATATATATATATATATATATATATATATATGAAGACGAAGCTTCATATGCAGTCCATCTACGAGGGATTGCACAGGAGAGCTCAATCACAACAGGGGGCGGAGCAAGGTGTTTACATCTACAGCGAGGCAGGACTGCCTACGCCGCAGCAGAGGAAGCCCACTGATAGGGCACTGAAGAAGGCTGACACGCCAAAATGCATTCGCCTGGGACTTTCCTTCAATAAAGTGCTTCCTTAACCTCCCCCTTGGGTCACTGCTCTTTCTTTGTGGAGGAGGTTGTGGTCATATATATAAATGTATATATATATATATTCACTGAAAAAAACATAGGTTTCAGGCACATTATAGTTATCAATTAGCATTTAAAAAACGTTAGAAATTCACTGAAAAAACCAAAGGTTTCAGGGGCTTTATAGTTAGGTGGACATTTCACTCGTACAAAACCATAGAAATTCCTGTGTTATAGTTAGTTCAGCTAACTATAACTTGTGCGCCCGCAATGCACTGCTGATGACGTCACATATTACATCACTCATGACATGGTCAGTGACATCACTCATGATATCTCAAATGACATCACTGATGACATCATCCAATGAATGTGTGTTTTTCTGAAAATTAAATATGTTTTATATATGTATATCTAAAGGTCAACAGAAGAATAAATGGGTATATAAGTGTCTAAATGGATGATTTTTTTTGTGTAAAATTGTTTGTATAACTGACTGATTAAGTGTATCTTAGTGACTACATGGGTTAGTGAGTAATGATTAAATATGTGAATATCTCACTTTGTGTATAATTGGCTTCATGAGTTGGTGAGTATCTACATGAGTGTCTATATGGATTATTAGTTGGTTTTTTGAGTATCATTGTGAGTGTCTTAGTGTCTGCATAGATGCATTAATGAGTGACTCACTGTTTGTATGTGTTGAAGACAGCTAATGTGCAGGACTGTATGGGTGGATGAGTGTGTGTATGAGTGTGTTAGTGAGTGAATGACCATCTCAATAGTGTCTTTATGAGTAACTAAATATGTTTTAAACTAGTACATGTGAGTATTGGTGTATATAAGTGAGTATATGTGAGCATGAGAGATTGGAAGAGTTCCTGTATAAATAAGTATGTTTTTCTACAAGGGATTGTTTAAGAGAGTAAGTATATGTACGTTCCTGTAGAAGTATGGTGGTGTGTGTATAACTGTATATGCAAGTAAATGGATGTTTGATACTTTGTTTGCATGCGTGACTATGAGTGTGAGTAACTCTATGGATGCGTGGTGGTGTGTAACAGGAAGTGTAGGTGAATGAGTACATATGATGAGTGAGTGCACGTATGAGTGACTATATAGGACTTTGATGAATGAGTGGATGTGTGTGTAGATCTTGGAATTAGTGAATGGGTATGTTGTAACTGGTATTGGTGTGTCCATTGTTTTGAAAATGGTATTTTGTATTTTAGAGTGTGTGTATCAAAGGTTATATTAGGGTGAGAGGAGTTCTGCCACTCTATCACAAGGATGATGTCATTAGTGATGTCATCAGTGATTTTATTTGAGATGTCGTCAGTGATGCCATGAGTGATGTCACTGACCATGTCATGAGTGATGTAATATGTGACGTAATCAGCAGTGCATTGCGGGCGCGCAAACTATAGTTAGCTGAACTTACTATAACGGGGGAATTTCTATGGTTTTGTACGAGTGAAATGTCCAACTAGCTATAACGCCCCTGGAACCTATAGTTTTTTCAGAGAATTTCTAAGGTTTTTTTAAATGCTAATTTCTAACTATAACGTGCCTGAAACCTATGTTTTTATTTCAGTGAATTTCAAAGGTTTTTTAAATGCTAATTTCTAACTATAATGTGCCTGAAACCTATGTTTTAAGTGAATTTCTGTTGTTTTTTAAATGCCCTTTTCTAACTATGCCTGCAGAGGTAGGACATGTGACGAAAGAAGAAAAAAACCACAGAAAGAAGCAAAAGAAATGCAAAGAGAAGAAACAGAAGGCCACAAAGATGAAGAAAAGTGCAGGAAGAAGCAAGACATGTGCAGAAAGAGGCCTTGTTGCAAAATCATCCTGTGCCCACAACATTTTCTGACAGGTACTGGTGGTAACTGACTCTGACTAACCAGGCCTAGAGCCAGTGCTATGCTAAAAGAAACTTAGAATACAGTGAAAACACTACGACCCCTGGCGCATTTTAAGTTGGGGGATTAAGTCCCCTTGAATCCTGAGGGTCCCTGGGGTCAAACTAGCCCACGAGGTACCTCCAGTAAGCGCCACAGAACTGCGTTGCAGAGAGGTGTAAAAAGGGACGTGGCCTGAACCACCGCTCTGCAATGCAGCTCTCTGGAGGTTCCTGGTGGGCTAGTTGGCCCCCAGGGACCCCCAGTATTCAAGGGGAATTAGTTCCCCATCTTACAATGTGCCAGGGGGCTCGTTTGCAGAGTGCTGCAGGGAGGGGGCGGGGCCTCCGGCGCAATGCCGGCTTTTTTATCCTTTTGATTTTTAGAATGGGAAGAGGGGCCGCGTGGTCCCCCCCTCCCTGAGGCCGATTTCTGCCCTGGGGACCCCATCTCCTGGGGCATGGCCATATATATATATATATTATTTTTTTTTAGAAAGGAGGGGGGCCACGTGCCCCCCCCCCAGGCCTCTGTTAGCCCCAGGGACCCCATCCTCCTGGGCTCTGCCTAATTTTTTTATTTTTATTTAAATTTTATTGGGGAGGGGGGCCGTGTGGCCCCCCTTCTAGGCCACTCATGGCCCTGGGGACCTCATCCCCCGGGGCCTGGCAATCCTTTATTATTTTTTGGGGGAGCCACATGGGCCCCCTCCTCAGGCCAAATATGGCCCCGGGGACCCCATCCCCGGGGCCTGGCCCCTCATTCTTTTTTATTTTTAATAGACTGGGGAGGGGGCTACTTGGCCCCCCTCCCAGGTCCCTTCTGGCCCCAGGGACCCCACCCCCCAGGGCTGGCCCTCCCCTTTGGGCACCGTGGGGGGCCCCAATGCCCCCACGGTCCCTGCCGGCTCCCCGCATCCTGCGGGAGCCGGCATTGCTTTTCCACATGGGGAGCTGCTGACATGCGGGTCCCCGTGTGGAAAAGCAATCTGGTTTGGTTTTTGGAAGGGAGAGCAGGTTCCTTGCTCTCTCTTCCAAAAACCAAACCAGAGTTTGCTATGACAGGGCGGGAGACTCTAGGCTTCCGCCCTGCAATAGCAAACTGCAGTGTCCCGGGGGTGGGCACCTCGGGACACTGCAGGAGCCCACCCTGGGGGGTGGCGGTCCCCAGGGCCATCACTGGCTCCAGGAGCTGGGCCGCGTGGCCCCCCTCCCAAAATTGCAAAGCCCCAGGGGTGGTGGTCCCCCGGGCTTGGGGGTCCATTACGGACGCCCTCATTTAAATATTAGTGCCCCTGGGAGATTGCGGTCCCCAGGGATTGTTGGGGGGCAAGCCCCCCCACACAGGTGTAATAGTTTTTTTTTTAGAAAGAAGCCCCGGGATGGCGGTCCCCAGGGCTTGGGTGGGCCTTAGAGGCCCTCTCAAACTTTAAAAAAACAAGCCCGTGGGGGTCGCGGTTCCCGGGGCTGCGGGGGGACCGTGTGCCCCCGCAAATATTCATGCAAAGCCTTGTGGTGTGGCAGTTCCCGGGGCAGTGTGGGGGGGATTGGGGTCGGCTTATCTTTTAACACAGGCACTCGTCTTTTCACAGAGTCACATTTTTTCACCCGTGAGGCATTGTACATAGTCGTTTCTCAATTCATTTGGGCACAATGGCATGATTATGTGACATGGTGAACGTGGTAGTCACATGTATTTTCTTGTTGTTGAGTTAATTTCCTCCTTATACGCATATAATAAGTGTCAACTTAGTTGTTTGTTTACAAATGTGCCCCTGACTAAGGGACCAACCATGTCCCGAAATGCATAGGGCTATTTTCTTACATGTCTGCCAACATTGAAAAGGATATCTTTATGTTTTGTAACCAAAAACTGATGTTGTCCATCAACTATTGGAACTGTTTCTTGAAAATATGCGTGGAGCAGTAATCCACGATTGTATAATGTTTACACATGGTTTGCTTTATAATTCTATGTATAAACAAACATTTCTAATGCTGTGAGTTCAATACAGACATTAGTACACAACAATTGGTGGTTTCATTTTGTTATAAGCTTGCTGTTTAAATTGTGTACACTGTATAATATTGTGGCAATAGTTGCTAAAGGAACAGTGCTACTCACATGCAGGGATTTCTTCCTGTTCTAACAGTATTGATTTTAGCCTGAGTGGTCACTACAGGCAGTGGGTTAGCACCCTCAGTTATCAACCACAGTCTAACATATTATTGTAGAATACTAAGAATAATAGGCAGTGCATCTCCCATCCATAGTATCAGTTATTTTGTTGACCACATTATAGGAGATAGCACGCACACTATTTAACAACACATTAGCATCAACATGTCAATTGATTCCATTTCAAATATCACAGACAATCGTGCTACTACTTTGGCATATACTAATGAGGAAGCAACAGAGATATAGGCACTTATTATACAAGAAGTGAAATTATCGGATACACACAGAGGATCCATCTCACAACAAATCAGACAACTGGAATATTTGACCCGCAGACAATTAAATCAAAGATTGCACTCATCAACTCTTGTGCAATATCACCGTGCCAAGCGCATCCCTAGAGGATTAAAACCCATGTTATCTAGACTACACTTCAACCCGGTTTTTATGGATAAGTGGTTTTCCATTCTAATCAAATGCTCGTTGGATTTAATTCTATTGATTATCGAACAATTGTCCGAAACAATTCGAGAATTGGATGAAGAAATATTTGATCGCAAAAAAGAGTTGGAAAGACGGGTTGAACAGGACACCTGGCAAATAACCTTAGAGGACATCAACCAGAAACTTGATAAATACAACAAGGAATTGCAGGAGGGGAAAATACGAAGATTTTGTCGAGACACTATCGACTATAAATTAAATGAGGTGTACACGTGGGCAGAGATCTATGCCCGACGACGATTTAACCAACCAAAAGCTAATACATCATCTAAGGAAAGTGTAGTCATGGAACACAATGCAACCACCAACCGTCAACCACTCATTAATACTGTTTCATCTGGGGAGGAGCCGCGTCAGCGACCAAGATGGCCGCTTGAGCATCGGCTCCACCAGCCGCCACATCCTGACCGACCATCTGGCACAATATCCTGAACCCCGTCCCTACCGCCGGGTGGGGGACCAGTACATGAGTCGCTAGGTGCAATTCTGTCTCGATTGGCTGTTTCGACGACTGAATATCTTCGCCGGGAAAATTGGGGCCTGTGGTCTCGGGGTCAGGGGCCGCAGGTTTGGAACCGTCCGGGGTGGAGGGCAACAACATCGGCCTCCAGGACCGGAAGTGGCCGGTCGGATCTTACTTTGTCGCATCCGGGTGGTGGCCGGGATGTCTTGGGCCTCTTTACCCTGCTCAGAGGCCACCCATTGCAGGACCTGCCTACACTCGACCGAGGAGTGGTGGGTTTCTCCTGCCTTTGCAGTCGAGATGGCGTCGAGAGATCTGGAAAAGCCTGCGTCGAAATCCCTGAAATCTACTCGGCAGGTCCAGTCGAATCGAATCGACAAGTACGCCAGCTCCAAGGGGTCCCCTTTTGATGTGAAACGAACCCCGTCTGGGGGTGCGGAAGGGGATCCGGTCAGTGATGACCCCACCATGAAGGATCTAATGGCTTCTATCACTGGGGTTCAATCTTCCTTGGGCAAGATGGACACAAAACTGGACACTGTCACTATTGAGTTGGGTCTCATCAGAGTTGACCTCACCAAAACTACTGAGAAGGTAAAGAACCTTGAGATTAAGACGGGGAGTCTCCTCGAGGATGTCTCAGAGCTCCAGAAGGAAGTGCGTGACCTCCAGGCGGCCCGACTCAAAATCGATGGGAAGCTCGACAAGTATGAGGGTCGGGCGCGCCGCAACAACGTCCGTATCCTGGGGGTTCCGGAATGGTCCGAGGGGGTGGCCCCGGACCTCTTTGTTGAGGAACTCATCCTGAAACATCTCAAGCCTAAGGGCCTCAGTAATTTCTTCACCGTGGAGAGGGCTCACAGGATCCCCGGTAGCCGCCCGAAGGTTGGGGCACCTCCGCGTCCCGTCATTGCCCGGGTCCTGAATTTTCGGGACCGGGACGCTATCCTGCAAACGGCGAGGTCCACGGGCACGTTGGCCTACAAAAACGCTTCGCTATTGTTTTTTCCGGACTTTACTCAGTTGGTTCAGAAGCAAAGGCAAGGGTTTATGTCCATCAAACGGCAGCTGCGGGACCGGGACATGAAGTACTCCATGATGTATCCGGCTCGCTTGAGGATTGTACGCGACGGAAAGTCTTGGTTCTTTGACACTTCTGAGGTGGCTGCGGACTGGCTGGATCGAACTGAGGGGTGGAGGCCCGGGGCTCGGGCCCGATCAGACAGTGAGAAACAGTGATCTGTTTTAGAATGTACTCTGCAATAATGCTATTGCTGGCGCAGATGGGTCTGGTAGGGGTTGTTCGTTCCCCCCCGGCCCCCTGGACTATTTTTGTTCGTGACTCTTTTTGTGCCTTTACCGGAAGGGGGGGACAGTGGTTGGTTTGGGGTGGTGGGGGCGGGCGGCCTGTTGTAAGGTCCTCCTCCGTTTTTTCTACCTTTAGATAATTGTAGTTAGTTGGGGCGACAGGCACACTGCGAGTTGGGGATGTGCATTTGTTGCATGCAGGGGTGCAGGGTGGGGGGTTGGGGGTTTGGATGTTGGGAGTTTTTGTGTGTTGGTTTATTTGTTTTATGCGACCGGATTTTGCTATGGGTGCCTTCGGATCTCCTGTTCTTCTCTGTAGTGATGTATGGCTTCCGTTAGACAGGGCCTGGGGTTCTCCGTCCTCAGCTGGAATGTGAACAGATTGGGAGATAAGATAAAGCGCACTATGGTGAGCACTTGCTGGACGTTGTATTGCTGCAGGAGACGCATCTCATGGGAAAGCGATGTTTGGCGCTGCACAGGGGTGGTTACAAACTTGTTGCTCACGCTGGCTTTACGTCTGGCTCTAGGGTTGTTGGCATCTTAGTGAGGAACTCCTTTCCCTTTACGGTCCAATCGACCTGGTCTGATAACCGTGGCCGTTATGTAGGCATATAGGGTCTCTGGGAGGGTAGGACTGTCACATTTGTGTCTATTTATGTCCCCCCGGCATTGCAGGCTGACACGTTTCGTGACTTGGGCCGGATGTTTCTTGCTTTACCCGTCGGCACCATGGTGCTAGGCGGGGACTTCAATGCAGTCATGGATGGTGAGTTGGATAGGCACCCCGCCTGTGTGTTGTTGCCCTCTCGTAGGTGGCTGCCCGACTTTATTTCTGCATCTGGGTTGGTGAGCGGTTGGCGTCTCAGACATCCAAGTGCTATTGAGTATACACACGCCTCGGCGGCGCATCACTCCCACTCAAGGATTGATCACGTGGTATTGCCAGCGGCTCAGGCAGCCCTTGTTCGGGACGTAGCTCACTTGGCACAGGGGGTTTCCAACCACTCGCTGATCTGGCTTCGGCTGTGTATGGGACAGGGAGATGTTGGTAGAATTGCCCCCATAAATGCTTGGCGTCTGAAAGACCCTGTGGTGAAAAAGGAACTTGTGCGGATTACAGATAGTTATTTTCGTGAAAATTAGGGATCGGTCACGTTGAGGTGCTCCCTTTGGGAAGCGTAAAAGACTGTCATGAGAGGGGAGGTCCTCTCCCTTGTATCTGGGCAGAAGAAGAAGAGAAGGGCGGAATTGGATAGAGTGGAGGTGGAGCTCTTGGCCTTGGAAATTGCTGTTTCCTCCGGGAGTGACCCTGGGGCGAGCCATCGCCTCGGGCTGCTCCGGGATGAATACAAGACTTTGACGCATGACGGTGCGATGGCACAACACGCCACCGCTCAGAGCAGGATCTATGAACACGGGACAAGGCAGGGAAGTTGATTGCTTGGTTGGAGAAGGGCGACTGGGGGTCTCGATTGGTGCCAGAGCTGCGTATCGCGGGCTCCGTGGCCCCGTCGGATCCTCAGTTGATAGTTGAGGAATTTGTCCGATACTATGAGGAGGTGTACACCTCGGCTGCAACTTTCACTGAGGTGGATAACGCTGACATGATACAGGATATACTGATGCCTGCCTTGTTGGATGATCACAGGAAATTGTTGGACTCTGCTCTCACGAATGACGAGGTGGCAATGGCTATCAGGGGGGTCCATTCTGGTAGGGCCTCCGGCCCTAATGGTCTCCCCATTGAATTGTTTAAGCCCCGTGCTAACCGATTGGCCCCGTATTTGAAGGACATGTATATGGAAAGCCGGGAACGTGGGGTGTTGCCCTACGATCAATGTGTTGCCAACATTGTGGTCATTCACAAGGAGGGTAAGCCTAGACTAGATTGCTCTTCTTACCGCCCGATTTCTTTGTTGAATGTGGAACCTAAGGTTCTGGCTAAACTGCTGGCCACCCACTTGGTGAAAGTCATTTCGACCCTGATCCATCCAGATCAGTCCGGTTTTATGCCGCGGCGTAACACCGCACTTAATCTTCGTTGGCTACACGGCGTGGTGGCGGGTGCGTCTCGCATCCATGAGCCGGCAGTGTTGTTGTCTCTAGACGCTACTATGGCCTTTGACCGGGTGGAGTAGCCCTATCTTTTCGCGGTTTTGACAAAGCTGGGGTTTGGCCCCGTGTTTATTGGCTGGGTTCGCCTTCTGTATTCTGCCCCCTTGTCTCGGGTGGTCGTGAATAATCATAGGTCCCGTGACTTTTCTCTTGGACGGGGAACTCTACAGGGTTGCGCCCTCTCGCCTCTTTTGTTTGCCTTGGCCCTGGAGCCGCTCGCGGCCTGGTTGCAGTGGGATCGCTCGATCAGAGGGTTGCGTTGGACTCCGGGGTGTGAAGGACAAGATCTCACTTTATGCTGACGATATTCTATTCTACTTGACCTCCCCTCGCAGTTCCCTTATTGTTTTTATGGATGTTCTTGCTATCTTCGGGAGATACTCGGTCTTTGCGATTAATTGGGCGAAGTCGGTCCTTTTTGTTTTGAGCGGAGATCCCCCTAGGGTGCCCTGTGAAATTGGAGCCGGTCAGTTTTCGCTACCTCGGGATCCAGATGTCTAAGGATCCAAAGGTGCGCTTCCGGTTGAACTTGTTGCCTCCCTTGGCCAGGCTTCGTGCAGATGTTGCGCGGTGGAAGACGTTGCCTTTCTCTCTGTTGGGCCGAGCTGTCCTTTTCAAGATGATGGCTCTTCCGTGATATATATACACCCTACAGAACTCCTTTGACCCTGTGCCCCCGTCGTATTTCAGTGAGGTTGAGTCTTTGCAGCATAGCCTTCTGTGGGAAGGGAGGCCGCGCATTGCACTGTCGAAATTGATGCTGCCTTGGTATGATGGGGGCATCGGTCTGCCTAACATCTGGAAGTATTATTGGGCGTCCCAGTTGGCCCCTATCAACCATGCTATTTATGGCTCACCGGTCGATCCGGGATATGCGATGGACCGTGGCCAGGTGCCGGGGGGAGAGTACACCCGTGTTTTATATGCGAAGCGTGGTCGTTTCCCGTTGGTGGGGCCTCCCTTGATCTCTACGAGAGTGAGACCAACAGGGACCTTAAATGGGCTGGGCGCTTGACACATGCCACTCCATTGTGGAGTTCTGAGATGTTGAGGATGCTTTGGAAAACAAAAGGGTTTGCTCGTTGGGATCTGATTGAAATAACGCAGGTGGGTGATCTGTGGGGCAAGGGCAGGGTGTTGACGTTTGAGGAGTTGCAGGCTAAGTATCAGCTGAATGAGACTGAACGGTTTTGTTACTATCAGATTAGTCATGCCTTGCGTGCTGTTATCCCCAGAGGCGAGACACCGCCGGTGGCCTCCCCGCTGGAGAATTGTTTGCTTGATGGCCTCGTACCCACCAAGACGATTTCCTTAACATATAGCAAGCTGGTCAACCACACTGAGGACCCCTTGGTGCTGTTGCGTGGGCAGTGGGTCGCCGATGGCTTTGTTCTTAATGAGGAGGATTGGAGGGAGGCGGTGTCATCCCCTAAGGAAGTGGTGGTCCCCATGAGACTCCGATTGGTTCAACTAAGGATCCTACACCGCTCCTACATCACGGGTCCGGGATTACGGAGGATGGGTTTGGCCGGGTCTGCTGACTGTTGAAGGAGGTGTGGACTGTCTGGGACATTCCTGCACATTTTGTGGGAGTGTGAGAGGGTTTGTGACTTCTGGACCAAGATACTTTCGAAAATAAGTGAAGTATGGGGAGTGAGGGTCGAGACAGAGGTGAGGAGATGTCTGTTGAATGTGTGGGAGCCTACGGACCTGCACAGCTTTGGGGTGCTTCTCGGGCAGCTCGGGTTGGGAAATGGATGGAAGACCTCGACTGGTGTATGTTTCGTGAGAAGTCGGTGTATGTGTCCAGAGGGCGTCCCTGCAAATGGGTCAAGATCTGGGGAACCTGGAATACCTATCGAGGCGATATCTGTGAACCACCGGAATTAGATCCCGTTAGTGGGGATCAGGAGGACGCCTAGGCCCGTTTCCTTCTTTTTAATTGACTGCTTTTTTCCTTGGAAGTCCGCATCTATATATATGTAACAGTAGTCACCCGAAGCCCTCTGGTCGATGTTTGTACATGTATTGTTTTGGTTTTTTTTGTTAATAAAAATAATTTAAAAAAAAATAGTGTTTCATCTGCTCCAGGACCATCCACTCAATCTGGTGAAACTAATGTGCCACAAAAATCGTTACCTTCCACAACAGATTTTTTGTCACAGGCTCTGGACTCAAGCCATCCCCAGTCACTCAATCAAACAAAAATAACAGAACCAGCCACAAAACCAGGCGAGGAAAAGGGAGGCAAAAACTTGCAGAGCAAGAACAAACCTTAATCATCAACATATCTTCAGTTAATCTCACGACACAACAATCAAAGTCATTATCAAAAGGTATGTCATTTGTACCAACTACTGATACAAACAAGATTGGACACTGAAGTTGAATTCTACAGTTTTATGCGCAACTTACGTCTTAAACATTTCTTTACCAACATTACGGAACCACAGATTGAAAACCTAAGTGACAAAACATCCAGGTTTAAACCACAAAGTAATTTTCAGCCACCTATTTCGCATAAAATGCTGGACGCGTTTGAGGACTTGGTAAGGAATGACCTAGCTAAAATAAGAAGACAGAACACCACCATAACATCAATGAATATGAAAGAAAACTCATAAAATCCATTGCCAACAATACGGCTCTCAGCTGATAAAGGTGGGGCTCTGATCATGATGGGCATGACATATCACAAAGACAAGGTCAACCAACATGTCTCAGACAACGCAACTTACATGACACTGGAGAATGATCCAACCGCACAATTACAGGTTATGTTACAAGATCTTCTGAATCAAGCTGAAGAGATTGATCATATTGATACATCATGCAATCTTTTTTTAACAACGAGCAATCCAAGGAGACCACGAATTTACATGATTCCAAAACTCCACAAAAATCTGGTCGATCCACCCTTCTGACCAATAGTATCAGGGTGCGGGTCACTCTTTGACCCGTTGGGCAGATTCCTGGATTACTATCTTCAAAAATTCATTAAAAAATAGTGCACTTTCACACGGGACACTACAGATTTTCTGCAAAAATTACAATTGATCGAACCATACATGCAGAAACATTGGTGCATGTGCACCATTGATGTCACCGCATTGTATACTTCAATTCCTCATGAAGCAGGTCTTGAATCCGTGGAATGGGCTCTCCTTTCAATGGAGGATGTTGATGTTGACAAAGTTTTTTATTAAAACCTGTACATTTTTGTTTACATTACAGCTATTTCCGATGGCAATCTGATTACTACGGACAGTTGACAGGTACATCGATGGGCTTTTCGGGAGCCCCGGCGTACGTCAACATTTTTATGGCCAAATTCGAAAATGATCACGCACTTCACAATACAGATTGGACCACGGGCATCGCTCAGTGCACACAGTATATTGATGATATATTTGTGTTTTGGACAAGACCACGACAGGAACTTGAAAATCGCATCAATCAACTTAACACCAGGGATCAGAGGATCAAGTTTACTCACACGATTAGCTATTCACATATTAACTACTTGGATGTCTTAATTAAAAGAGATATCAACCAGATGGGTTTTCAAACTGAAGTCTACACAAAACCAACGGACAGGAATAGTTCATTCTACTTTACCAGTTTCCACCTAAGGAGTCTCATAAGCAATGTACCATATTCCCAATTCAGAAGGATTAAAAGAATTTGTTCAGATCCGGTGACTGCCAACCAAAGTCATTAGAATTCAAAAAAAGATTCATTGATCGAGGTTACCCAGAAAAAACTTGTTCAAAAGAATTTTAATAGAGTGGCAGATAAAGACTGTATGTCATTATTCATAAAACCACAACAAACTAAATCCAAAACTCCCACTAACGTCCCAAGATATTCCACAAGTTCCAAACAGGTACAACAAATCATGAAAGAAAGATGGGAACTACTTGACGGTGAAGCAGACTTTAAGGGGTCGTTTCATGATAAACCAAAAACAACGGACCATTAACTGGACGTTGCCATAACTGCATTCATTGCAACAACATCATAGTAGGGCAATATTTAACACATCCCCACTCAGGGAAAAACATCAAACTCCGACATTCAGCCGACTGTAACACGCCAAATATAATTTATTGTTTGAAATGCCCTTGTGGCCTGGCTTGCGTCGGGAAGACGGAACGTAAATTCAAGATAAGGATGACAGAGCATAAGAGCACTATTCGGACTCACAATAAAACCTCCAGCATAGCTACACATTGGCATGATGCCAAGCACACTATTTCCCAAATTCGGTGTCAGGTAGTTGAGGTGGTTAAACTTCTTGAAGGAGTTGACAATCACAAGAGACTGTTGCAAAGGGAAATTTACTGGATAGAGTCCCTTTGGTACATCATCCCCTAAAGGGTTAAATGGTCGGGTCGATTACAGTTGTTTTTTATAATGTGATTTAGGAAGAACTCAGAGGGCAATATTCGCCCTTCATTGTTTTATGCTCATTACTTAATTTTGTTATGTCACGGTTTACAGTTCGTCAGAATTGCATTCTATCATGTATTTGTGTACTACATGACCATGTGCCATTTGCAAATTGTTGAAAATGCACTAGGATCTTGATGTCACCTTTTGAATATTTAGCAGAGGTCATATTACCACAGTTGGATCGTTTTCTATTTATTTTTCATATGTGGTACACTTTTTAACATTTTGAATAGGCTCCTGCACACCGAGTAATGCTGCCTCTGTCTTCTTTCTATATCCAGTATCACTGGTCCCATTTCTATTTCTGGTTCACGTTAGGCGTTCACCCTAATACTTCATTCTAGAATCACATTGAGCACCACGGAGTTCACCATTGTTGGTTTTTCGGGTAAGCACCAGAGTTGTTTTATCGCTGAATCTTTAGACTAAAACACGTATTGTCAGTTGATACGTAGCGGCATTTAGTGTTAATTCCACAGCCCATAGCGGTTATTCGTCTAAATCGTGTACTACGTACATCGACACTTTCCGATAAGTGACGGCTTGTCACGTAATGGTGGACTCAGCGCGGCACACCGCACAAAACTAACGTCCCTTTTGCTCCTTTTACAGGAGTTTTCGGGCAGCACTGGTTTCTACGAGAGGGGGTCATTTCTCTCGGGTAAGAGTTCCTGGTATCAATCTTATTTTTGGGCGTTTTTATCACTTTCTGTAATTCATTCATTGGTTACATCCAGCACTTTTTACCTAAGTGTTTGCTCAATTCAGTCAGATCACATTGTTCCCATTTCAAAGTAGGTGAGCCATGAGGTCAGACACTACATGCGTGATTTTTGTCACAAGGTTCTTTTATTCACAACATTGTATTTGATACTTGGCAGTTCACTTAATGGCATGCCGGCTTATCTTTTAACACAGGCACTCTTCTTTTCACAAAGGCAAATTTTTTCACCCGTGAGGCATTGTAAATAGTTGTTTCTCAATTCATTTGGGCACAATGGCATGATTATGTGACATGGTGAATGTGGTAGTCACATGTATTTTCTTGTTGTTGAGCTATTTTCCTCCATGCATATACGCATATAATAAGTGTCAACTTATTTGTTTGTTTACAGACATGGCCCTGACAAAGGGACCACCCATGTCTCGAAATGCATAGGGCTATTTTCTTACATGTCTGCCAACATTGAAAAGGATATCTTTATGTTTTGTAACCAAAAACTGATGATGTCCATCAACTATTGGAATTGCTTCTTGAAAATATGCGTGGAACATTAATCCACAATTGTATAATGTTTACACATGGTTTGCTTTATAATTCTATGTATGAACAAACATTTCTGATGCTGTGAGTTCAATACAGACATTAGTACACAACAATTAGTGGTTTAAATTTTTTATAAGCTTGCTGTTTAAATTGTGTACACTGTATAATTTTGTGGCAATAGTTGCCAAAGGAACAGTGCTACCCACATGCAGGGATTTCTTCCTGTTCTAACAGTATTGAGTTTAGCCTGAGTGGTCACTACAGGCAGTGGGTTTGCACCCTCAGTTATAAACCACAGTCTAACATATTATTGTAGAATACTAAGAATATTAGGCAGTGCATCTCCCATCCATAGTATCGGGGATTGGGGCCCCCCACCAATTTTTTTACTGCCCCTGGAACCTGGCCCACCTGGGGCTTCAATTAAACGAAGTGCTGGAGCCCATGCTTTGTTTTTTTTTTTTTCTTGGCCGGATTCGCGCACCCAGCGAGAATGTGGACGATTAATTAAAAATGTTTTTTGGGCCGTGGCCAAGCCTTGTGGGACCCCCTGAGCAGGCCTAGAGGGTCAGGGTGTTTCTACCCTGACCCCTTTTCTTGTTTTGCACGTTTGTTTTACTGTTTTCTTGTGCCTCAGTTCTACTGAGGTACAAGATGACTGCCAACACTTCCTGGTTTGAAGTGTTGACAACCAATTAAAATGCAGCTTGTGATCGGGAGGGTGTGCGGATCAACCGTGCCTCTATATATATATTGAAACTTTTAGTTGTTGCTTTTTCTCAGCAACTACTGAACGGATTTAAACCATTTAAAAAGAAATTCTCTTTCTGAACCAAAGGCTACCTTTTTGTCAAATTTGGTGTCATTCCGTTCAGCAGTTTCGGCTGTAACCGTGTCTAAAGTTTCCTATGGGAAAGTGAGTTTATCACCTCTATTTTTTTAATTTCTCAGGAACTACTGAACAGATTTACACCATTTAAAAAAAAGGTCCCTTTCTGAACCAAGAACTATCTTTTTGTCAAACTTGGTGTAATTCCGTTCAGCAGTTCGGGCTGTAGTCGTGTCTAAAGTTCCCTATGGGAAATAACATGGAGAAAATGCATTTTGGGACCCCTTTTTTTCTCGGCCCCCGCTTAGCAAATAACCCCGAAACCTTTTGAATAGGAGCTGATCAGAGCAGGCCATAAGTTTTGAAAATTTCGGAAGATTCGTCAACCGGCGCCAAAGTTATTGGGAAAACAAAAAACGAGTTTCCTATGGAAACTAGATCCTAACTATAACTACCTACTGGCGACCGCCAGTAGGTAATATATATCTCCACCTTTTCTCCACGATTCCTTAACCCTGGAACCAAGAAAGGGAATGGACTCCACTGATTTCATGCAAGTAATTCTTTATTTGTGCTTTGCCGCCATGACGGGTTTCAGACCCTAGAGGCCTTGATAACATGACATGCCACCTTTTCCTGTCCCATTTAAATTGCTTGTGCTGACAGAAACAGTAAATAGACTGCCTATATACTCTCTTTCTTTTCAGCAGTTAATTTTGCGAGCAATGGCAATGAATATTTAAAAGACATTGCACAAAATATGCTATTTTGTCTTTTTAAGATACAGTGCAATGATGATATAAAAATTAATAGTTTTCCTTGTGCAAAAATGCGCAATACTATCTGTTTAAATACAGTACAGTATGGTGTGCTCCTAGAGCATCACCCGTGCAAATGTGGGCAATTAATACTTGTATAAATACAAATACACAGAATATGAATACAGTATTAGATTAACATATCATACCATGCATTTGATATGGCAAAAACAACTTTCTTGCATCTATGAATATTGTTTCATTGTTATGTACTGCACAAAACCCAATATTCAGAGATTAGTAAATAGTTATCAACTGACGGCTACCTCATCTCAGTTGCCCTGTTCGACATATAACTGTGTGCAAAATATGTAAATTGTATGTATTAATACAACCGTATAGCATTCCACATGATTAAACATCATTACACAGAGGGATTTTGATCCTCAATCTACCAGTAATGTCTGGCTTAAATGCCATTTCATATCACGCACATGTCACTAAATACCTAACTGCTGAGGCCATGTAGTTCGCTGTTGCTGTGCTGTCATACAGTTGTTCAAAATGTGCAAAGAAATGTAAACGTGTTTATACAATTGTGCAGTCTATGCTTCCTAATCCTCACAGTACCTGTATATAAAGTGCTAGAGTGCAAAAGTGCAAAATGTTACAACTTAAGCTAACTGTCGCCGGCCTATTTTGGAACGACCTCTGTAGCCAAGTTGAAACTCGGGAACTAAGTAAGAGAGGACACCTATTGTCAGGGGAGAACATTGTAGAATCAAATTTAATATAGAATTTTCTTGAAAATCTTTTCATAAAAAAATTCTATACAATTCTTTTTACATACAAATAGATAATGGTAAAATGATATACCATCAAGGATAAGAAGATAAAAAATGTTCCCCTCTTATCCTTAAGCTGAACAAGCTCATATGGGATCAGATGTTAAGTACGATATATGAAAGTAATTTGGTTCATCCTCTGTCGTATTGAAGCCATTTGGATTTTTGCAGTTGAAATCTAAGATGTACCTGGTCTCTAAACGCCTGAAGATAGCCTCTCTGTTTCCTCCCCTTCTGTATGGTAATACAGCGTCCACCAAAAAGTACCTCAATTTGTCCAGATCATTATTATGAAACTCTTTAAAGCGGCGTGCCACTGGGTAAGTCACATCGGAATTGGATATGGCCCTTAAGTGCTGGAGCACTCTCCTGTGGACCGGTAGCTTGGTGCTACCCACATACTGCAGCCCACAAGAGCTCTCCAGCACATGGACAGCAAATTCAGACTTACAGGTTAACAACTTGTCAATCTTACAGGGTTTGTTTTTAAATAAAGAGTAGAAATTAGTACTGTTAACCCCATACTTACATGCGCTACATGATAAGCATCCTACAAAGCCCTTGCGTTCAGTTAGCCAATGTGACCCTATTTTAACCTCTGGACTGTTTCTGACAACCCAGACACTCGTACTCGGCCCCTTCTATAGGTTATAGTGGGGGTAAGTGGTAGTATGTCTTTTGAATTTGTTAACTTAACCCTAAGTGCAAATTCTTGAAGATTTTGTATAGACTGTTCTTTTGCCTGTTATGCATAAGGATCAGTCTTGGATTGATGGTATTAGGGCCTGTATTACTAGGACATTTATTTTTGCCTCGGGTGTGTTCAGAGAGCAGGTCTTTACCGGACAGTGCTGTGGTTAGTTTAATGGCATCATCAATGGTGTGGGTGGAGTACCCTCTTTCTAAGAATCTACATTTGCATTCTTCTTGCGCTACCACTAAGTCCTCTTCTTTACTGCAGATTCTGCGAATTCTTAACATTCAGATAGGGTGTTTGGGGTGGAAGCTTGATGAATGAAGTATCGTGTTACCATCCGTGAGTTTGCAATGCAATTTGGTTTCTAACTTCCCATTGGCCACGTATACTTCGTCATCTGAGAAAGTGATGGAATTATTACTAATAATGTAGGTGAAATGCAGGTTCATATAGTTGTTATTGAGTTTGGTTAAATACTCTTCCGCACTCCCTCTATCTCCACGCCACACCACAAAAAGATTGTCTATATAACTTATCCATTTAACTACCTTGTGTGCCATGGTATCCGCATATAGATTATAGAGAATCATTCTCTACCACCACCCCATATGTAAGCAGGCATAGCTAGGGGAAAACCTGGCCCCCATAGCTACGCCTCTCACCTGGTGGAATACCTATTGATTAAACATAAAGTATTTTTTTTTTATTTGCTTACTTTATTCAGTTTCATTTGTTTGAAAAACATAAAAGTATTTACATATCAAAATTAATACATTTTTCCATAAAAACATGAGTTATTTCTTAAAAACACAGTAGATTAGGTACAACATAGGATTAGCATTAAAAAAATTTGATTTAAAAAGAATACAACAAGGTATAAAGTACATCAATCTTCAGTTATAGGTTGGATCTGTGACGAATAAAAATCTTTAAAAACCTAGCTATATTTAAGGCTAGAAAATCAGACTCCAGGAATTGGAGAACCATGAAGCTGGACGGCATTGTCGTAGCCCCAGGCTTTTTTGAATTGGCGCTAGCCAACGCCTCCTAGGTTCAATGTAAAATTTACAAAAAAGGGTCAGATGTAGAAGCGACTGGGGGGATATACCATCACAAGGACATTGGGATAGCAGCTTTGACCAATCGTTGACATTTGGAAATGTAATAAATCGATGTAAGATATTGAGCCTGAATTGGGTCAGCAAGTATCTATCATAGGTGCTTAAATTCCAGGTTAAATATGGCTGAATCTCCAATGAGATTTGGATCGCCAAAGAGTGCTGAGCCGAGATTTTGTTGGCTTCAGACGCTAAGCGGAGATCCGCCAGATGGCCTAAACATTGATTTTTTAGCAATTTCCTTGGGATCTGTGCCAATTCTGCGGGGTTATGATGGTATTTCTCCAACCCCAGATGATAAAAAAACTTCCTAGCATATTGAAGCCAGCCAATCTTGGTAACATTTTCAAGTAAGAGACAGTCCATTACGACAGTTTTCGTAAGGACTAACTTGTTTGACATCCAGAGGCGATGCCATAAAAGAATTGGCTGTAGCTTTATAATATCAGTGATGTAGGGCAGGCCTAGTTCTAAATGACAACTGTATGTAGAGGTGCTCTGCGGGACAGCGAGGAGAAATCTTAAGAAGCTGTTCTCCATCTTTTGGAGGGATTCCGCCTGTACATATCCCCACACTCCCAACCCGTAGATGGCAGTATTAATACATTTGGCCTGATAAATACGGATCATTTCCTCAGGGGGTCGTTTACCTAGTATCTGTGTAAAATTTACTAGGGCCATAGTTGATTTTAAAAACAGCAGTTTCTGGCCTCTATCACTCTTCTCCATGTGCCTTTTTCATTGATTAGAACTATAAGATAGGGATAAGTGGGGGTGTTCTCCACCCTAGTGTTATTTACATAAATATCTCTCCCTTTACTTAGTTTTCGGCCAGAATTCATGGTAAAGTTTTCTTGGTGTTAATTTTTAAATCTAAATTTGACATGAATGAGTTGTATTGATTTAGTGAGTACTGGAGTTCAAGGGGAGTGCGGGCTATGATTACCGCGTCATCCGCGTAAAGGAGAGCGGGGATCGGATGATTTTTAATTAGGGCTAGGTCCTGGGACTCCTCCAACATGGCGACTTCCAGGCCATTTGTATATAAAGTAAAGAGAAAGGGGGCAGGACGCAGCCCTGTCTGACTCCCCGCTCAACCCTGAATGGTGCTGTTAGTTCGCCCCCAAACCAAATCTAACTCTAGCTGTTGCATTAGAGTAGATTTCACGAAGGAAGTTGACTAGGAGGGGATCAAGACCCATTCTTGTTAAAATGTCCCAGAGCTTTGAGTGACTTACGCAGTCAAACGCTGCGGTGATATCTACATAGGCCATATGAAGTCTCCCACCCTTTGCTTCCACGTATTTACCCCTAATTAAGGTCAAGTTTAAAACCTGCTCTATGGTCCCCAGACCTTCCCCAAATCCATACTGGATGTCAGATATGATCTTATTGTCTTCGGTCCACTGCTGTAGGCGATCTAGGATGATGCGCCCCACAACTTTCCCGAGGGCATCGAGCAACGAAATAGGACGGTAACAAGTTGGACTCAGACAACATAAGTAGTTATTTTCCAAGCATAATCTTATAAGGTTTATGAGAATTTTGTCGTGTACATAGAATTCAATAGATCTAGTTCCCAGGTAAAACTCAACTGCCCTTAAACCGTCATCATGCTGGATGGATGTATATAAGTTGGAAACATCTAATGCTAATAATAAATAGTCAATATGCCATACAAAGTCCTGGATTTGTTTAAAAAAATCTGTTGTGCCTTGGATAAATGACGGAAGGGTCCTTACATGTTCCTGAAGAAATTAATCTATGTACACTGAAACATTCTCTAAAAGACTCTATTTGGCAGATATAATCGGTCATCCTGGTGGAAAGACAATATCTATATGTACTTTTGGTATTAGATACATAATAGGCATGGTGGGACAGTCGTTTTTCAGTTCTTCTTGATTGATGAGCCCTGCTATTTTCCGGGCTAAAAGTTTAGAATGTAACTCTATTTGTACTGCCCTAGGGGCATATTACCAAGAAATGGCATTAAAATTATCGCCGCTGTTCTGGTGTGAACATGGGCTTCTATTGGAATTCTCAAGGTCATATTATCAAGTACATTATCGCCGCTTTAGCGGCAGTTTCTTGCAGCTAAAGCGGCAATAATTTTTAGTCCGTTCTTGATAATATGCCCCCTAGTCATTTGTCGGTTGCTTAATTTGTAGCAATTACGATCTGAAAGTTGTCGATTGGCTTCATCCAGATATTGCTTGAGTGGCCAGATGACCACATTGCCACCTTCATCGGAATTCCATACCACAATAGAATCATTTTCCCTCAGCTTCTGGATTAATTGTTGATATTTGTGATGGCGTGCTGATCAAACTGTGGCCTCCCTTTGTATTTTCAAATTCAGCTTTTTGATTTCAGCTCTAACAATTTTGTGGATGGTATCAACTGAATCCTTTGGCATTATGGGCACGAATGTAGATTTAGGATTGAATCCTGTTTGTGGTGTGGCACTGATGTTGATGGAGTGTTGTGCCAAAGTTTTTGGGGTATAACCCCCCTTACTTTGGTTAGAATCGTTTTTTTCTAAATCATGTAAGTCACGAATTATGCTGACATCCAAAGCTGTTAATGAGCAGGCACCCCGACAGATGATGGTCCGGGTATCTGCCCTGTTGTTTTGTTCAGTTTTTGATAGTGAAACTTTTGTAATTTGAGCTTCCTAAAGAATTTAAATATGTCAGCTCTAGTCTGGGGGTAATCAAAGTTATTTTCAGGGCAATATTTGAGTCCAAATACTTCAAGAGGGACCGGTGTTTCCACCTGTTTGCCTGCTCCGATCGCATCAGCTTTTCCTGCTTTTTATTAACCCTGGGCAAAGCACTACGCTACGCTTGCGTAGTTTGCGAAGTTTGCGCTACTTCGCAGAACGCAAACTGCACGTAGCACAGTGCAAACACGCGTAGCGTAGCGTAGTGCAGCGGTCATTTTTTGCTTGCTCGCGGTCCTCAACGTCAAGTTGGCAACCGCGAGCAAGCAAAATGACAATCCGGCGAGATTGTTTCCTCGTTCGCGATCAGCAACATCAAGTTGCCGATCACGAGCGTGGAAAATAAACCTCCCAGTAAGATTCTCAACGCAGGGAGGTCAGATTTCTCATTGCGAGTGGTCGCGTATGCTCCCGACCGCGCGCAATGAGGAACTACCAGTCCGCGTTGAGAAAGCTGCCGCTCGAGTAAAAATCTATTCGAGCGGCAGTAAAAGACAGCTCACACTGTGCAAGATGCTGTTTTCAATGATTGCACAGTGCGGACAAGCATCCGGCACTATGCAATCATCGCAAACAGGGTACTACACAGTTCGTGTAGTGCTACACGTAGCTCACGTAGTGCAAAGTGCACTTCGCATACCTACGCGTAGCACTAATTCGCGAACTACGCCCAGGGTTGCTTTTTATACAAGTCCTTTATATTTGAACTGCTCCTGTCGGTGCTAATGTTGTGCGGTTGAATTTGAACATTAGCAACCTCTACAAACATCTCCTCCGTGGCCTCTTTCTACTTCATAGCACATCGGCGGCCATACTTGAGCACTTTGCAATATTTGATAGCGAGTGAAGCAACTGCTATTCCGCAACTTCGCTGCCCCACACCGTGCACACCTTTCACAGGACACTACTGGACCTCCAACCTTGTTGCATGTCTGCTCTGGTTCGCTGCTCCGACTCAGGTTCCACAGCTTCTCCGCAAATTACAGGTATTGTCCACCGTCTGGGGGGTGCACAGCTTTCTCCAGCAGGAGAACTTCCAGTATATATATATATATATATATATATATATATATATATATATATATATATATATATTCACTGAAAAAAACCATAGGTTATAGACCATATATAGTTAGGAATTAGCATTTACAAAACCTTGAAAATTCACTGAAAAAACCATGGGTTATAGACCATATATAGTTAGGATTTACAAAACCTTATTTTACTCACACAAAACCATTGAAATTCCATATATAGTTAGTTGCACTAACTATATATCGCGCACCCGCAATCCACTGCTGATGATGTCACATATTACATCATTCATGACATGGTCAGTGACATCACTGATGACATCTCAAATGACATCACTGATGACATCACTGATGACATCATCCAGTGACTGTGTGTTTCTGTAAAGTTTAAATATGTTTTGCATATTGAAGAATGAGTAGATGTAGAAGTGTCTGGATGAAGGATTTAGTAGGTGCGTGACTGACTGTATGAGTGAGTGATTAAATGTGTCTCACTGAGTGCATGGGTTAGTGACTAAACTGTCTTAATTTGTGCATCATTATGTTTGTTGTTCTGTAAACTACTGCATGTGTTGATCAGTAGCTATATGAGTAACTATATGGGTTATTGATTGATTGTCCAAGTATTTGTATGGGAGACTGAGTGTGTGTGTGGCTGGCTGGGAGATGTGTGACTCTGTGCAGATCAATGTGTTCTTGTATCAATGATTGTATAAGAGAGTAAGAATGTGTTAGTATATGTTTGAAAATGTAAGGTACTCTATGTTTAACTGTATAGATTAGAAAATGGAAGTGTGATTGATTCTTTACAGGACTGACTAGGTGTTTGAGTAACTCCATGGATGAGTGGCAGAGTGTGAGTGTCTGTATAGGTGTATGAGTGCATATGATAGTGTTGTAAAGATGAGTGATTGTATGTATGAATGATTGTATGGGTGAATGAGTGAATGTGTGTGTAGACGTAGGAATCAGTGAGTGCGTATGTAGTAACTAGTATTGGTGTGTCAATGGTTTAAAAAATTATATTCTGTATTTAACACTGGGTGTAACAGAGGTTATATTAAAGTGTGAGGAGATGCATTGTATTGTCACATGAATGATATCATCAGTGATGTGACCATTGATGTCAAATGAGATGTCATCAGTGATGTCATCAGTGATGTCATTTGAGATGTCATCAGTGATGTCATCAGTGATGTCATTTGAGATGTTATCAGTGATGTCATTTGAGATGTCATCAGTGATGTCATCAGTGATGTCACTGACCATGTCATGAATGATGTAATATGTGACATCATCAGCAGTGAATTGCGGGTGCGCGATATATAGTTAGTGCAACTAACTATATATGGAATTTCAATGGTTTTGTGTGAGTAAAATAAGGTTTTGTAAATGCTAATTCCTAACTATATATGGTCTATAACCCATGTTTTTTTCAGTGAATTTTCAAGGTTTTGTAAATGCTAATTCCTAACTATATATGGTCTATAACCTATGTTTTTTTCAGTGAATTTCAATGTTTTTTTATTAGCAAATATCAAAAGCTTTAAAATGTCAAGTACGTGGTAGGTAAAAACATTTTCGTGTTTATGCACGCTGATGTGGTTTGAACGCTGACCCCCCTCCTCTTTTCTTTTAGGAGTATTCTCTCTTTGCAGATAGTGAAGGGTAGGTAACGCAGGCCTTTGCCCCCGTTGTAATCCGTCGTGCCTGCTTCCCTCTCCATTTGATTGATTGTTATCCAAGCATTTACTGTTTTGGAATTGGTTCTCTTTGGTTCATTCTCTATTTACAAACAAGCACAGAGTCGCAATACTCTGTTTAGTCTTTGCAGATAGTGAAAAATCGTTAGAAAAAACAAAAGGAATCAAGCAAAATCAGTAGGCCACTAATGGGATCTCTTTTTGACCTCGCTAAACTAGAAACATTAGGAACAACCCCTCATGAGAAATATGAAACTAGTGAGAGGAACCGAGCTCTACGCCATGATGGCTGCAAGACAGCTCGGCTCCGCCGCCCACCCCGCCCAAAATAACGACAAACCCTATGCAAATATTATAAATATATACAACACACCAGCAAAGTAACAGGGTAAAACGTTTTATTAAATAACTATTTACACGGCAGCCTGCTGCAACATCGATCCAAATGCATGCCGCCGTTCCCCGGATTTCTCCTCGACTACTCTGCGGCCTACGAGATGGAGAGGCCGGGGCGTTGACTAGGCGGGGCCTCCGGCCGCAACCACAGCGCCAGCGATCGCTGCTGACGGAGGGGAGCCTTGCCGGTGAGACCACTGATCTGAAGAACCGCTGCCTGCGGTGCCTCCCTGAGCCGCTTGACGGAGGCCCCTGAGGGGCGGTGTGGTGGCGCGGACTCGGAGGGGGCGCTTGGCTCCTGCCCCCTCCCCAAGTCTTGTTGCCCTGGTGTGGCCTGAGATCGCCCCCGACATAGGCGGCCGGCTCCCGGGGTCAGGCGGAACTTTTTGCCTTTTGGTGACTCTTCCATTCTGGACCTTGTCCCACAATCCGTTTGACCTGAAGGCACGTCCTGCGGTGCCCTGGTCCGTCCATCACATATACCTGCGCCAGGAGACGGCGTGGGGTGCACTGGAAGGGAGAGGCGGCGCGAACGAGCCTCCCCCACCTCACCAGGTGGAGGTTTCTCAGCTGCACCCCAGCGCTTCACTCGGCCAGCTGAATTGCGCCCGCTCTTGCTATTACAGCGTCTCACCCGCCATCCGGCTGAATTGCACCCACTCTTGCGGTACAGCGACAGGCAGCTGCCACGGAGCTCATGAAATGGCGGTCGGCTCCACAGACTTGGGCCTGGCCTGCAAGGATGGCTCTGGGCAACCCTGTAACTCGGACGCTTGACTGCTATGGCATGGGCCCCATTCCCAAAAGCGTCCCCTCAGCCTTGAAGATACTACAAGAGTCACCGGGGCCCCCGACTCCCGCAGACTTCCGGTGGGGAGCGACTGCCATGATTGCTCGCGGAATGGCCACGCCGTAGCCACGGGGTGCTCTCATGCTGACGGCAGCTTCAGTCTGAAACATCCAGAAACACTGTAGACTACCAATTCGATCAGTTCCGGTGGAGCCCCAACGTGACCCGGTACAGAAGAACTTGCCCTCCCCTCTTTGACTGATGGTTCTTGTTGCCTGTCCCTTCTGTTGTCATTTAACGGAACTTTTTGGACTGCTGAAAGGGGTTCTGTACCGACCGCTGGTTGGTGGAGACATTTTGACTATATTCTGGACCTGCCCGGCCTCGCCCAAAATGGCGTCGGTATAAATTAGACTCGCAACTCCTTGATGTGTACTGGTTGCTCAGCCTTGATATCACGAGATATGTATGCAGTTTTGGAGCACATGGCGGGCGGGGACGGGTACTGATTGAACATTTGCACATCCCTATTGATATTAAGTTCTGATGTATTATTCATTACTGTACTATTGAAAGTTCGAATTAACGTTACTCATGGTACTTGCCCGCAAATGTATATCTAGATAATTTCATTGTAACTGGTCCTGTCGTACTTTCATTATAAAATTAACGTCCACCAATTCCGCAACTGTTAGACACCTTAATTCCTGCAACCTAATGGCCCGCCCGTTACGTTTTTCTACAGTGTAAATGTCCCCTCATCATATACGATTCCAGTTTGCTCCGTGGCCGGCCCACGTGTTTGTAGGCCTGTATTTGTATAGTGACATTTTTGCAAAAAAGAGTTTTCGAAGGAAGTATGGAATCAGCGTCATAACAATCGTCTAGGTTGGTAGGATTTTAGAATAATGGCTGTTATTCCCAAACAATAGAAGACAGATAATGCAGACCCTTTGACTGAATTTTGGATTGATTGAAATTTGTATCCGTCACACCTGCCCTTTTTCCAGAATTGTTAGAAAATGGTCGACCGTAGCTTAAGGTATCTGCCGAATGTAAGGTGTGGTATTTTGTCCCATAAAATAAGACCAATTGAGAAACAAATACACGAAGAGGGAACTCGAATTTAGAGACAAACAAAATGAAACATTTTTTGGCATCATAAGAAGGGGAGGATATGTTACACAGAAAAATAATGCGAAAGGGATAGCCAAGATCTGTTGTATCACACGTTCCTGCAGCTAGTCTGATACATGGTAAGTAGAAGCTTTTTCGTGTTTGCGCGCGCTGACATCCTCTGAATGCTGTATCCCCCCCCCTTTCTTTTCTCCTCTGTAGGTTACATCGGAGTTCCGACTGAAGAATGGAGTGGACATGGACTGCACCGTGCTCCATGTAGGGAAAGACAAGCGCTGTGAGATATTGCATGGAGTGCAGACCATCACTGTGAACGTGAAAAATTGTATGGTGTGACTGTGCGTACATGACCTGATTGTATGGTATGAATGTGTATGTATTCCATATGCCCGGCCGATAAACGTTCTGTTTGCGCAACTGCCGCGTTAGAAAACAACATTGTGACGCGTCGCGTAACCGCGACGTATCGCGTTGTCGCGTAATGCGTCATATGACGCGCCGCGTTAGCGCACCCGGAAGTGCTCCGGTGCGCGAGGCGCGAAGCGCAGCTTCCCGGAAGCGATCCGGGGCGCGGCGCGGAGCGCGTAACGTAAGCATAACAGGTCATGTGACTTGTTAATAAAACTTTTCATTGGTTCATTTCACTTTTGGGTTCCTAATGATGTAAGGCTAGGTCATGTGACCTAAAAATAACACTTTTCATTGGTTTAGAACTATTTTTTGTCCCAAAAGATGAAAACCCCTCCTTGTTTCCTCACTCTGACTTTCATCTTTGTGAGAGGAAGACCTTTTTTCATCACTTAGCAATGGCAAGTGTTGTAGCTTCAGCTGGTGCATTCCCACCACCACCACCACCTCCTAGGAAGAGAGTACCACCTCCTCAGGTGGTGGTTGAGCAAGAGGTGCCCCCCCCCACCTTCTTGTTGCCTGATTCGGCCAGCTCAATCGATCGAGCATGAGACTCTGTTGTGATCTGAAGAACCGCTGCCTGCGGTGCCTCCCAGAACCGCTTGACGGAGGCCCCCGAGGGGCGGTGTGGTGGCGCGGACTGGGAGGGGGCGCTTGGCTCCTGCCCCCTCCCCAAGTCTCGCTCGGCCAGCTGAGTTGCACCCACTCTTGTGGCCTACGACATGGAGAGGCCGAGGCGTTGACTAGGCGGGGCCTCCGGCCGCAACCACAGCACCAATGATCGCTGCTGACGGAGGGGAGCCTTGCCGGTGAGAGCCACTGATCTGAAGAACCGCTGCCTGCGGTGCCTCCCTGAACCGCTTGACCGAGACCCCCGAGGGGCGGTGTGATGGCGCGGACTGGGAGGGGGCGCTTGGCTCCTGCCCCCTCCCCAAGTCTCGCTCGGCCAGCTGAGTTGCGCCCACTCTTGCGGCCTACGACATGGAGAGGCCGGGGCGTTGACTAGGCGGGGCCTCCGGCCGCAACCACAGCGCCAACGATCGCTGCTGACGGAGGGGAGCCTTGCCGGTGAGAGCCACTGATCTGAAGAACAGCTGCCTGCAGTGCCTCCCTGAACCGCTTGACGGAGGCCCCCGAGGGGCGGTGTGGTGGCGCGGACTGGGAGGGGGCGCTTGGCTCCTGCCCCCTCCCCAAGTCTCGCTCGGCCAGCTGAGTTGCGCCCACTCTTGCGGCCTACGACATGGAGAGGCCGGGGTGTTGACTAGGCGGGGCCTCCTGCCGCAACCACAGCGCCAACGATCGCTGCTGACGGAGGGGAGCCTTGCCGGTGAGAGCCACTGATCTGAAGAACCGCTGCCTGCGGTGCCTCCCTGAACCGCTTGACGGAGGCCCCCGAGGGGCGGTGTGGTGGCGCGGACTGGGAGGGGGCGCTTGGCTCCTGCCCCCTCCCCAAGTCTTGTTGCCCTGGTGTGGCCTGAGATCGCCCCCGACATAGGCAGCCGGCTCCCGGGGTCCGGCGGAACTTTTTGCCTTTTGGTGACTCTTCCTGGTTGAGAGTTTGTAGAACGATGGCTTCAGATTTTCAACATACTACTCTTCAACATTCTTCATAAATGTAACAATGTGAGACTCACTAGGAGAACGGCCGTTTATCTTTCCTTTCAAAATGCTGCCAACAATATTTTCTGAATGGAAGACACCATCTTGTAGCATAAAGGGCTGCGTCAAGGGTGGTATTGCCCAGAATGTCTTGTTTTCTAGTGCTCGTAATGACGAAGCCAGAACTGCCGAAAGGGATTCTGGTCCTACCGCTACTTATTGGAGACATTGAACTATACTCTGGACCTGCCTGGCCTCGACCAAAATGGCGCCAGTATGGGAGCGACTTGCAACTCCTTATGACGTTCTAGTTACTTAGCCTTGACGTTATGGGGGATGTATGCGGTCTTTGTGCACATTGTGGGCGGGGAAGGGTACTGACTGGGAATACGGACAACCCTATTGATGTCGATTTTTCATTATTGATTATTGTATTAATAAAGCTTCGAAGTAATGTTACCCATGATACTCGCCCATGGTATGCGTATGGACGATTTTATTGTAACTGATCCTGTTATACTTTCAATTAAAAAATCAACCTTCACTGATCCTGCAACCGTTTGTCACGTTTAGTTTTTTCAATTGAATGGCTCGCTTGTTACATTCTCCTATACCCCTGGCTTTTGAAAGACACCATCTTGTAGAATAAAGGGCTGCGTCAAGGGTGGGATTGCCCAGAATGTCTTGTTTTCTAGTGCTCGTAATGACGAAGCCAGAACTGCCGAAAGGGATTCTGGTCCTGCCGCTACTTATTGGAGACATTGAACTATACTCTGGACCTGCCTGACCTCGACCAAAATGGAGCCAGTATGGGAGCGACTTGCAACTCCTTATGACGTTCTAGTTACTTAGCCTTGACGTTATGGGGGATGTATGCGGTCTTTGTGCACATGGCGGGCGGGGAAGGGTACTGACTAGGAATACGGACAACCATATTGATGTCGATTTTTCATTATTGATTATTGTATTAATAAAGCTTCGAAATAATGTTACCCATGATACTCGCCCATGGTTTGCGTATGGATGATTTTATTGTAACTGATCCTGTTATACTTTCAATTATAAAATCAACCTTCACTGATCCTGCAACCGTTTGTCACGTTTAGTTTTTTCAATTAAATGGCTCGCTTGTTACATACTCCTATACCCCTGGCTTTTGACCCTTTCCTGCGCGCGGTCGGTACTACCGCCCTCGGGCGATCTATGTAATGAACAGACTACCATTGCCGAAACACAAGGGAATGCATCTCAGAGAGATAAGTCAAGTACGTGGTAGATAAAAACATTTTCGTGTTTATGCACGCTGATGTGCTTTGAACGCTGCACCCCCCCCCCCCTCATCATTTAGATTACCACCGCCCATTGCACAAAACCGTACCGGGCGCTCCCCACGCCAAAAAAACGTTTTTTTTTATTTATTTATTTTTTTGCCCCGCGCGGCCCTTTTAAAGCCTCTACATCAAACCTAGGGGGTCAGGGAGGATCTACTATGCCCCCTTATGGTCATTTCCCCCTTTGTTTTGGCCTCCTCTTGTCTCTCGATCCTACCGAGAGACAAGATGGCGACCGCTCCGGACTGTTTAGAATTGTGACAGACACCGGAGAGCCAATCAGCTTCGCTTCGCGAAGTTCCGTTACGCGTCAAGTACGCGAACCGGAGCGCTACCTGGAGCGCTGTTACAGATATTTATATTTTTTGAACGTTAATTTATCAAAATCCACTGGAGCACATATATTGAGACCTAGCAAAGGCACATCGGGCTACCAGTCCCTACAATTTTGCCAAGTTTCGTGCAAATCCATTCAGCCGTTCGAGCTAAAAGTGAGGCCAACCGCCCTATGGAAATTAACATGGGAAAAATGAGTTTTGGGACCCCCCTTTTTTCTCGGCCCCCCCTTGACGAAACCCCCCCAAATTTTCAGGGGCTGCTCAGAAACAAAATGTTCCATTTTCCTGAAAATTTCAGCCAATTCCGTCCACAAACGCCAAAGTTATTAGACATAGAATTTTCAAAAATCCCATAGAGGAAAAATCCTAACTATATATACCTACTGGCGATATATATTTGCAATTCAAAGAAAACACCGCACTCTTCTCGGATGATTAAAGCAATTTAATCCAGTTCTGTAAAACTTCCTTCACCTACGCGTTTCGAACAGTAAATGTTCTTGTTCACGGTAGTAACAAGTCCGTTTTTACTTTCTGTTATATACCCTCCTTCCCACTTAGACAATTAGGATGCATTGTGGGGGTGGGGGGTAGTTTTTGCATGATTACATTAAACTCTCATAAATTTCTTATCTACATGTTTTCCGGCCACAAGTTATAATTAACCTTGACATTGTTGAAGCATGAATAGCGCTTATTGTGATGGGCTGAGTGCCCCACTTTGAAAACAAATTAGTTTCATTCTTCTAAATTGTGTATATATATTTATACATTAATCATAGCTGAGTGCTTGTGACTTATGTCTTTTTTGTGGCTAATGTATTGGTAAAGAAAATCGATAATGAAATACACATTTCAAATTACAAATTACAGGCAGTCCAAAGTTCAAACTTAAATATTTCATCCATTACTTCAATATTGACCCATAGTTCATTACTAGTTCTCTACAAAGTGTACTCCGTAGAGCAGTCAATGGTGCAAGGTCGAAGCAAAAAAGGGGGTCCTATTATCTAGTTTCTCATTTTCTTCGCTTTCTATAGTCTCCCATGTTACCTGATATCTTACACTTCAGTTTGTATATCCAGGAGATGTATTATGAAGATATAACTCATCTTTGTCATTGTAGTATCATTCCCTTTGGTATATGAATCTGTTCATAAATGTACATACAGTTCTTCGTCCCCATTTAGACCGATCGGGATCTTGGTCTTAAATCTTATTATCAATTTTGATTCCAACCGTCTCAATTTTTGTAAACGATTTCCTCCTCTTTCATTTTCTGGTATCATTGCAATTCCTGAATATCTGACATTCTGCCAAGTTTTGTTGTTATGAGTCATAAGATGTTTAGCCATTGCATATGCTTGATCTTTGTTTTGTATGGCTCTAATGTGCTCCAACATCCGTTTTTTGAGAGCACATATGGTAGAGCCTATATATCGCTTACCACAGTCACATTCAAGTAGATACACAACATAGTGTGATTCACATGTTATCTTGTGTTTGATTTCGAATGGTTGGCCTTTAGGATCAGTCAAAGATTTTAAGTTTTTTCCGATCTTGCATGCTTTGCATGATATGCATTTAGTGAATCCTTTTTGCCTTTTCTGTAGCCAAGTTTCCTCTTTTTTGTCTATGAAATGGCTATTGACTAAGGTATCTCCAAGAGATGGTGCTTTTCTAAACGAAATTAGCGGTGCATCTCCAATAATGTCGCCAATATCCGGATCTTTTTTTAGGAAACCCCAGTATTTGGTAACCATTTTTCGGATTTGTGCACTTTCCTTGGAGTATGTCAGTATGAGGCGTGGTTTGTCCTCTATGTCTTTTGTTAAATCTTTCTTTTTGTTGATCAATGTTTCCATTCTTGTCTTTTTTCTTGCTCTTTTCTCTCCTAGTTTGATGGTTTTCATACTATATCCTCTCTGTGAGAATCGTTGTGCTGTTTCTACAAATTTTGCTTCCATTTCAACAGGTTCAGAGCAGTTACGTTTCATACGTAAAAATTCCCCATAGGGGACATTTTGTTTTAAAGACACAGGGTGGAAACTGGTCCCGTGGAGAATGCTGTTAGTGGAGGTCTTTTTTCACCAGCAGGGACGTTTGCTTTTGAAAATATATATATATATATATATATATATATGGTTCAAATTTAAAAAATACAAACCACTGTACTTCAGCAGTCTTAGTTATCCCAAGTAACTATAATCTGTGCCCTAAGGTAACTAATACTCATGCCCCGGCCATGCACAGTTTTCTAATCAAGAATTTCCCTGCTACTCTTGCAGTAATATTATCAATGATGCCATAGAAGATGTCATGAGTGATGTAATATGTGAGGTAATTAGCAGTGCATAACAAGGTAATGATGTGGTTATAGTAAAGTCAGAGTGTGCATAGGAAGAGCTTTTTGTTTCACTTATATTTCCGACGCCATTTGACAAACCTTCGTAAATAGGTTCCTTCACCTCAGTGTTTCTAGGAATGTTTTAGGGTAATCTGTCAAGTGGGTGCTGAAGAAAAAGGGGGTGCCAAAATGCTTTTCCCCCATGCAATTTCTATAGGGTAAATTAGACAACGAAACAGAAAAGACAGCTGAACAGATTTACATTAAATTTGGCATAAAAGCTACAGTTTCACCCAGAAAATATGCTTTCTACAGTGTAAATAAGTTTACCCAGTTCTGAGAAATTAAGCTTAGAAAAATGGTGATAGCGGAGTGGGATAGGTGCAGATATGCTCTGAGCAGCCACTTTAAAGGAGACTAGTTAATTCTGATTGGTTGGGCACAACTTGAAGAATATGTTGTGCATCCATTACAAGACTCAAGGACATGGTCCATGTGTCTTGAAAATGAATTAAAAACAATTTAAGTGGGCTGCATGAGCACACATTCACCATAAAGGGTATGCCCCCTTGATTGTCTGGCCAAAACATGGATAACATGTTGTGGCAGGGATTGCAGGACTCTAGAACATAATCCCCTTTGATTTGCATTGGAGAATAAGCTTGTTTTTAGGGTCACAACATAAGCCACATATAAAGGGTGATAGCAGGTTTTATTCCCAATATAAATCATGTGTTGGTGACACCATACAAAGTTTAGGATTTGTGGAGTATTCAAAGGTAATTTTACCCTTTGTAAAATGCTGATCTTCTGCTGGGATTTGATGAACCATGTTTGACATAAACTGTTTTCTCTCATGATTTTCTTATGTTATGAGAGGTGCTCCAGAAGCTAAAATGAGAGGATATATTTTTTAATTCACACTACTTTCCTCAGGATCTTGAGAATAAAGTTTGTCATACTGAGTAAAACGTGCACTTTCACCATTAGCAGCAGCCTGTCAGTGGATTTTCCCATGTTCTACAACAGCCTACCACAACTAGAGCACTATCATACAATTAATGACATAAATGTGGCACATCTAAAACTATCTAAATTAAATCAATGATTAAAACACTCTGTTTCTAAATTATCATTTTGTTATATCATTTATGTTTGGTACTGTAAAAAGCAAAATTAGGACACATTTTCTATGAGTTCTCAAATATATCACTCATCCATTTCAGTAAATCATTCTGACTTGCAGACTGACACTTGCAATTTCAACACCAGCAGCAGCTGACTAATTAGCTACCTGGCGATCAACGAAAGCTTTTCCACAGTGTTCTAGGGGACAACCAGAGTGCTAACATTATGCATTTATGATAGAAGTAAGGAACAACTGAAAGTAAAAGAAAAACAGAGTTTAAAGAGATGTTATAGTGCGGTATGGGTAGGTAAAGATACTAACAGGTTTAGAAAAACCTAGAAATTCACTGAAGAAACAAAGGTTAAAGGGATGTTATAATTAGGTAACACTGTCAGTGACAACGTAACATTTTGAACCTAAAAAAATATTGAAATTTGCCAGTTGCAGTTCAGCAAGCCAACTATAACCAACGCCCTACACTGCTTATGACCTAACATATTACATCACTCTTGACAAGTACATTGACACCAATAACAATAACAGTTTGCTATTCTTTTATAATGCTGAAAGGAATTTAGCAAACTACAGTTTGACAAAATTAGCTACAGTCTGGGTAAGTGTTTGCAACATGCATAGCCTCGTAATTGGCCTTTGGTGTCTGAAGAAGGTGCGCTCCTGTGAATAGCTGTTCATAGGGCATAACTGTGCACAGAAGGAACTTTCCAACCTGTGTCTCGTTGGTTGCCTTTAAGAGGGCAGCTACTGGTGAAGGGTTTGGTAAAATGCAAACTCTGGGCCTTATTTATGAGGCTCCTTGAGCTGCCGTATTGCTACTTTTTGTGACGTCCCGTGGTGCAGGAGTTGCTCCATATTACGAGGCAGCACTAACTCACTTTTTTTGGCTTAATGTGGCCTCTTAAATATTTTTCACTTTAACGCAGCTTTCTGAGTTAAAGTGTGTTGCTGGGGCGCTCCCAGCAATATCCATGGCTTTTTGACACTGCCCCAGATTCACAAGAAGTCGTAAATCTGAGGCAGTGCCAAAAACATAGGCCTTCCCAGTGGAGGTGTAAAGGAGGTACAATGAGGAGAAATATCTTTTTTCCCCTATTTTTTCCTTTTTCTATGTGTGCTGCACACACAGAAAGAGGAAAAAGCCTCTTGTAATTGTTTTTGTCAGGGAAAGTTTCCCTTCCTGCACAAACATTATCATCCCGCAAAGCAGGCACCATGGTGCAGAGGTGCCTGAGTTGGCACACAGCACCCCAATGTGTGCCAATGCAGGGAAAAGGACAGGAATGTGCCATATCTAATAGGTACGGTGCCTTCCTGACCTTTTCTTTTGCAATGGGTAGCACAGCAGGGAGGCCTGCGCCACTGCCCTAAAGCAAACCCTCATAAATGTGTGTTGTGAGGTCTTGGCCACCCATTAAGGCTTGGGTGTTTGGATGGAATGAGCTCTCTGTGAAGGGTTGCACACAGGATGAAGACTGTGCATAGAAGCGCCTATCTACCCCATGAGTAGTTGGTTGCTCATTAGATGTCGACTTCTTGCAAAGGGTTTAGTACAGTGTGTAAGCTATGCAAAGTGAGGTCTTGGCCACCTAAATGGAGCTTGGTTTTCTAGCAGTGGGTCTCTGTGAACAATTGTGTGTAGTAGGTGTCTGTTCAAGTAAGGCTTGGGTAAATAGAGGGAGTGGGACACAGTATATGTATTTTGTATATGTGCATATGTTGTTAATTTATCTATATTTTACATGATTCTATGCCATTTAGTACCTATTTATAGATTTGAAAGGTTCCACTTATTTGGAGAATAAATAAAACAGCAGTAGGTTGGATGAGGTAATCAATGATGATATCGAACATTGATGATATCGAACATTGGGTGTAAGGGAAATAGACAGGACTACGTCCAATTCACTCCTAACCCAGAGGCCGTACAGAATTCCTGTAATATGACATGAATGTCACCGATTCCCTCTTGGATATCACAGATGTAAATGAGGAGAACATCCCCATGTAATAAAACAACATGTGTCCCATCTTACACCAGTATATTGGTTTAGACAGGTCTTACACTACAGAAGAAGAATTATCCATCTTGAATTTTAAAGTGAGGTGCTTTGTGGAACAAGAATATGCCACACTTCAAAGAAGCTGCCATGCTTTTGTGTGGTACCCTGCACTTCATTGAACGGGGTACCCCCTACTTGCCACCTCAGATCATTGAGTAAATATGGGAAAGCTGCATAACAACTCAGATGATCTGCTGGCTGAAACTATAAGGAGAAGAAGGACTGCCCTGCTGGAACCCTGGTATGCACCTCAAAGTATTGCAATTTGAGGGACTGCTCCTGCATCACACTTAGAACTACAGCCCTGAGAACCTTCCCTGGCTTCAAAAAGGATTAAGGAGTGGACTACCGGAGAGCGACAGGTAAACAAAGCTCCTGTGCACCATCTTCCTGAAGAAGTCCCCAGTCTGGAGTGCGTCCAGTGGACTTTTAAGTACTTGGCCACGTGCACTGTGGGAATTGTTGTCCCAAACTTCCAAAGACCATCTCAGAGCTTCTAGACCCTTAGATTTGTGTTTTGGACACTTTGAACCATCAAGGAACTTCCGGAAGAAGGCGAGGTTTGGTGCAACTTTTGGAAAAAGCTCTGTAAGGTGACTGACTCGGTTTCAAAAGTCATGTCGGCTACCTTCAACTGAGAACTGGCCAGGATTTCAGATTTGTCCCACTGAAAGTTCAGGAGCTCTATACTTCTAAGATCTGACCTGGGACTCGCGGAGAAGCAATCTGACGACGTGGCATTGAAATCGACCTGCTGGAGGGGACCGCTCGATGTCGGGAGAAAATCCTTTAGAAACTTTTCTAAGACTAACGGTGTAATTTGCACCGGGGCCTTCCGCTTAGCGTATCCCACTGGGGATTCATCGCAGTCAGCCTCGAACTATGACTTTGTTCTGATTAAGCATGACCAGATGTCTCGAGTTGGCGCTATATGTTTTTAAGCACTAGAACGTGTTTAATCTTTCACATTTCACAATCGTGGTTCCCTATATTGGATTTTCGTTGTTTTGGTGCCATTTTAAAAATTTAAATATTTCCTAGTTTTTTTTAATTTGTTTGGGATTTTTATTGTGTGTTGTGTCTTACACATTTGATGTAGTCATGTTTTTATATGCTTTACATACCTGTCTCCTGAGTTAAGCCTGCCTACTTGCAACCAACTACCAAGGGTTGAGCCATGGGCCATGAGACTTTGACTGGACCTTATATTGTTTTGGTGGCCTTCTTGCCAGTGGTGGGTTCATACTTACCCCTACTACTAATCCACTTTCCAACAGGGGTGACTTATATGTATTGAAAAGGAAGGTTTAATCCTGGCAATAGGTTTATTTTGCCTTGTCAAAATGGAAGTCTAAAACTGCACTGTACGATATAATGGCAAATATTTTGCAGTGATACATTAGTATGTGACACAATGAGTGTTGCTGCCCACTAGTCGCATTTAATTTAGGGACCCTGGATACATTGAGTGTTGTAAAATGTGACATCATAAGCAGTGCAAATTTACATTATAGTTAGGCCTTGAAATAATTTAAGCACTATCATTTTTTTTATGGAAAGATGTACTAGTTATAGTGTACTGACCTAACTCTAACTTGCCACCTTGCCTTGCACTGCTTATGACCTCACATATCACATAATTTATGATATCTCAAGTGACATCATAAAGGTCATTACTGATGACATCATGTAATGTTCTATAGTAAAGTGAACTACACAAATTCCTGAGATCGGCATCATGGCATACACCTCACAGTCATGCTTAGAATACCATTATGAAATAAGACACCTCTAAGTAGGATCCTCCTACATACTGCACTGATAAATAATCTGCAGTGGCTCAAAATCGTTAACAAAGTTCTAGACATAAACATCCACACTTTACAAGCATCCTTACTAAATATAATTTTTCTAAAGCAGTTGTAAGTCCTGACATCCTTGGTGTGGTATTCCCCCAAACTGTTTACCTTCACTCCCTGATTTTTCTGAACTCCTTTTTATTGGCATTAGGACCATGTGCACTTTACCCCTGCTAACAAGTGCTAACGTGCTTGTGATATCTTCTTCAAACATGGTGAAATTGGACTACACCTATTTGTTACATTTAGTTTACTAGTAAATCCCTAATAAATGGTACTACATGTATCCAGGGTCCCTAAATTAAATGCGACTAGTGGGCAGCAACACTCATTGTGTCACATACTAATGTATCACTGCAAAATATTTGCCATTATATCGTACAGTGCAGTTTTAGACTTCCATTTTGACAAGGCAAAATAAACCTATTGCCAGGATTAAACCTTCCTTTTCAATACATATAAGTCACCCCTGTTGGAAAGTGGATTAGTAGTAGGGGTAAGTATGAACCCACCACTGGCAAGAAGGCCACCAAAACAATATAAGGTCCAGTCAAAGTCTCATGGCCCATGGCTCAACCCTTGGTAGTTGGTTGCAAGTAGGCAGGCTTAACTCAGGAGACAGGTATGTAAAGCATATAAAAACATGACTACATCAAATGTGTAAGACACAACACACAATAAAAATCCCAAACAAATTAAAAAAAACTAGGAAATATTTAAATTTTTAAAATGGCACCAAAACAACGAAAATCCAATATAGGGAACCACGATTGTGAAATGTGAAAGATTAAACACGTTCTAGTGCTTAAAAACATATAGCGCCAACTCGAGACATCTGGTCATGCTTAATCAGAACAAAGTCATAGTTCGAGGCTGACTGCGATGAATCCCCAGTGGGATACGCTAAGCGGAAGGCCCCGGTGCAAATTACACCGTTAGTCTTAGAAAAGTTTCTAAAGGATTTTCTCCCGACATCGAGCGGTCCCCTCCAGCAGGTCGATTTCAATGCCACGTCGTCAGATTGCTTCTCCGCGAGTCCCAGGTCAGATCTTAGAAGTATAGAGCTCCTGAACTTTCAGTGGGACAAATCTGAAATCCTGGCCAGTTCTCAGTTGAAGGTAGCCGACATGACTTTTGAAACCGAGTCAGTCACCTTACAGAGCTTTTTCCAAAAGTTGCACCAAACCTCGCCTTCTTCCGGAAGTTCCTTGATGGTTCAAAGTGTCCAAAACACAAATCTAAGGGTCTAGAAGCTCTGAGATGGTCTTTGGAAGTTTGGGACAACAATTCCCACAGTGCACGTGGCCAAGTACTTAAAAGTCCACTGGACGCACTCCAGACTGGGGACTTCTTCAGGAAGATGGTGCACAGGAGCTTTGTTTACCTGTCGCTCTCCGGTAGTCCACTCCTTAATCCTTTTTGAAGCCAGGGAAGGTTCTCAGGGCTGTAGTTCTAAGTGTGATGCAGGAGCAGTCCCTCAAATTGCAATACTTTGAGGTGCATACCAGGGTTCCAGCAGGGCAGTCCTTCTTCTCCTTATAGTTTCAGCCAGCAGATCATCTGAGTTGTTATGCAGCTTTCCCATATTTACTCAATGATCTGAGGTGGCAAGTAGGGGGTACCCCGTTCAATGAAGTGCAGGGTACCACACAAAAGCATGGCAGCTTCTTTGAAGTGTGGCATATTCTTGTTCCACAAAGCACCTCACTTTAAAATTCAAGATGGATAATTCTTCTTCTGTAGTGTAAGACCTGTCTAAACCAATATACTGGTGTAAGATGGGACACATGTTGTTTTATTACATGGGGATGTTCTCCTCATTTACATCTGTGATATCCAAGAGGGAATCGGTGACATTCATGTCATATTACAGGAATTCTGTACGGCCTCTGGGTTAGGAGTGAATTGGACGTAGTCCTGTCTATTTCCCTTACACCCAGATTGTCCCAAACAAGAACTACTTGCGAAATCACAATTGTTGCTCTGGGAATCCTACACTTTTCACTAATTAGGGATTAACATTTATCATTCCACTCAAGATCTGCTAGATGGCAATGTAATTCAGACCATAGTCTCATTGCACCCCCATATGACATAATTAAGTGTCTTGCCACTTACGGTGCAGGGTAGTATATCCTTATCAAAGATGGTAATACTCAGACGGCTGCTTTATTATTTTCATAACCTTCCAGTCCACATCCCAAAATCTACATTTCAAACTTCTCTCTGCACTGGGCAGTGTAATATAGAACAAGGGGGGGCGACGAGTTGCTCTCTGCAAATTATAACTACTGGTCATGAAAGGGGGATTGGGGAGCCAAACTCTGAACATTATTATTTGCCAGTGCAACTGCAGTGGCCAGTGCACTGGATGGCAGGCTGACTCATGGAGGAGCTCGGCTTTCCCACACCTGATCGGCCACATAGTCTGATTCACTAGCTTATCCTGCCCGGGGACAATCTCCCACACAATGGCAATAGGTTGCTGAAGATAGCACATTGCTGCCTTCAGCACAGTCTGTGAATTGTGCCACATGTGGCCCAGTATTACCTGGAGATCCCCCTCAATTCTATAACCCAGTTTGCTGAGAGATTAGGTAGGACGGGGATGGAGGCTTGAGAGATGGACGGAGTCACTATACTAGGTGCATTATTCCATGATGGCATGCTCATGCCCTATCATTTGTATGAAGAGTATGGCCTGCCCGCTGGTCATTTTTCAGCTTATGGCAGATTGTTGGCTGTGATGGAGATCTTATGAGGCATATGGGACTCAGAACCTGACCAACATCCATTACTGCACACACTATATATAATGGGCATTGACTCATAACATGGTTCGTATGGGCCCGTACATATACTACACTAGATCCGCTGACAGGAACTTGCAGATGTTGGGAGAGAGATGTTGGTAGAGCTCTGACACGCAAGGAATGGGAAAGGGTGCTCCATTACCCCAGGAAAGTATTGCAGAATACAAAGCTCTAAAATATCCAGCATAAAATTCTTCAGAGAGCTTACCATCACTCAATCGCATATTTGGGACCCTTTCCACATGTCCATGCTACCTACAGGAGGAGGCTGATATGGGACACATGTTTTGGAAATTCCCAGCTGCCAAAAGACTATGGGAAGCAGTTTCAAAGGCACCTACCGAATTCACCGGCCGCACTGAGGTGTGCACCTTAGAAAGTCCATTGCGTGTTCTTTTTAGACACCCTTAAGCTTCCAAAGCTACAAATAGATTTATCGATTCCGCATTATTAAATACACGCAGGCTTATTGCCATGTATTGGAAAGCTCAGACACTATTCAGAGAGGCCTACTGGTGCAAAGCGACACTTAAATGGAGATGGGCGGAGGCAGTGGCAGTTAGATGGGAAGAAACCTGAGGTGTGTGGAAATTTCCCATAGCTGCAGAGTGGGACGCTCCATTAGCTAGCCTGCAAGCATAAAGTGGAGGTCTCCAGACTAGTGTGCCCTAATGCCTCTTTCCTTTTCTCCTACTGATCATCCTGATACTGCAGGGGCTCCTTGGTTTTCCCAGGTGCAGTAAGATTACCTCAAGCCTGGAGGACAATTTACGATAATTGATAGACAAATGGCAGCCTTGTGGATGTTATGAGTAAACTCCATTAATTATGTAATCACATTGAGGTAAAAGGAGGGGGCTCGTTTAGTCAACACCCTGAAATGTCCAGCATATTAGTAGTGTTGCCGCATGTTCTTTCTAGTTTGACTAGTTATGTAAGTTCATGAAATGAACCACAACTTCCTTCATTTTTTGTACAATGATACACTGTCTCTGTTTCTGTGATAGATATGTGCATGTTGTCATAATATTACGCCTCTGTGTAACATTGTATGGTGCTAATATGAAAATAAAATAAAATGGTTAAAATAACACAATATGCTGGAGTAATTCATTTTCATTAACACTCCCCCTCCAGACTTTCTGCAAATTCCATTCCTGGGACTGCCATCTGCCTGGGGGTACAGGAAGAAAGGGTAGGCTTGACATTCATTACTGTCCTGCTCTCTTTGAAGCCTGGTTTGATTTACCCAGCCCCCGTCTTGGCCTGCTCTCCGCAGCTGCAGAGCTCCCCAATCAGATATCCTCTGTCCCTGTGCAGGCTACGTATCTCATCAAAGCAGTTTGGCTAAGCCTGTTAAGGATGAACAATCATAAGAAGCTTCTAGAAGGCTGGTTTTTGGTTCACAGAAAGGAAAGTTATATTAATTATTTTCTGTATTAGTTTTGATAAAATCAACAGTGGAAAGTTGTTGGATTTATCATTACCGATCTTTGAATTACATTTTCATCTCATTCCTAGCAATATTTATACTTAAATAAAATGCTGCAATGTTAGACTATGGACCTATGTATCTACAATTGGTGAAAACCAAATTGGCAGTTTTTATCCTCACCAGGGAAAATAAACATCCTTTATATTGTCCCTGCTTATAGTTACATGGCATCCTACCCCTGGGGCACTTAGGGTAGACCTTAGATTACCACTTTGGAAGTACCTTTAATTCCAAAGTAGAATTTAAATATAATGTACTTTTAAAGACAGTTTGCAAAGCAGAGTTGCCTTTAAATATGACAGCAGGCAACACAACAGTGCACTGCCCAGTGCAGGAAATCTACTGGGCTTCTAAACCTCCCTGCCCTATTATATACTAGGGACTTATAGTAAGTTTGAATACCCCTTGCCTTATTATGTAATAGGGACTTACAGCGGTCAGGCATTGCCAATTGTAATTATATCTAATTACTATATACCTCCTTCATCAGAGGACTGGCCCCTGGGCCTGGTTAGCAAAGCCTAGGGCACAGTCAGAGCCAGTTACCACCAGTATCAGTAAAAACATGGGGGTGATCAGGGTAAAAAGGATGTCTTTCTCACAACCCTTAAGGTATGCCTTAATGGTTGATAGGGTTGAGTAAATGGTACTTAGACTGTAGGACATGTGTGTTTTAATTTTACATGTCCTGACAGTGAAAAATACCTGCATCTTCCACTGTTGAAAGGCTATCTCTCCCTTAGGGTAACACTGGTATACTTTATTACATTCAATAAGTGCTAACTTCAGATTGAAGGCAAATTGCGGAATGATCTTTACACTCAAATGAAATGTAATGTCAAATCCTCTTTAATGATGAGGTTGTATTTTAGGTTATAATTTTGAAAATGCCACTTTTGGAAAAAAGCCATTTTCCAGTCCAAAGTATCTGAGGCCTTTCTAGGAGTTTCCAGCTGCCTTCACCTGTTTATGGTTCCCCATCAAGGATGTATATTGGGCCCAGACAGTGTACAATGGGACCTGGGAGTAGCTGGAAGAGGTTCTTCCTGGCAGGATTGCTGGGGAGGAATTATACCCTGCCCTGAATATGATTCAAAGTACCTTGACCACAGCTCACAAAAAGGAACCTCATACCAGGCCTGCCCTGCCTCCCAACACCCAGGACAGTTTGGTGCCAAACCCAGATGAAGGGAAAAAACAGACCAGAAACAGTTTTGGGTGTAGGCCAGGACATTCCTCACACAAACACTGGCACCAGGTATGAAAATATGAAAAGAGGACATTCAGAACCACACAACAGAACACTCTTGGACTTGTGGAACATTCAGAAGAAATGCTACTCTGCTACAAGAAGGACTGCCCTGTTGCTTGAAAGACTGCTTGTCTAAAGAAGGAAGATTAGACCTGCTTGCCTTGAGCCCAAGATATCAAGAGTGCCTCCCAGGATCAGTTAGCTAACCTCCTGTCCGAGCTACAAGGACATATCAGGCTTCCAAGAGGCCTTTCTGCCACAGCCCAGCTGACCAGCTGCAACTGAATCTGCCTGGACCTGCCTGAGCACTACTTGTGGCCTCTACTAGAGCGAGTCCTGACCCCAAAGAGTTACCCTACAGGTCCTGGACCATTGACTGACATCAGTCAGAGCTCCTCCTGAGGTAAAAGACAAAAATCCTGAAATTTGAGCTCCTCACGACCAAAAACAGGCACATTCATGCCAAGACTCTGCCGCCTATGATGACCGCGACCATGAAGCTCGGGGGAGACCTGCTCTACAGTGACTGTCTGCAATGACCAGCAACTTGAGGCCTGCACTTTGAACATCACAGACAATCCACTAACGCGAGGCTCCAGAGATGAGCAGCCCTTTGTGCTACAGCAATGACCGTTCATGATAATTCAGCTGCTGTTCACGCCGAAAGCTCCTCAAATGTGAACAGAGCTTTTCATGTCAGACTTGAGAAGGTAACTCTTCAACGGGACTTCCATGGTCTCTTTATCTGGCCCACACTCCATTGTTGTCAGCCTGAACTTATGTCTTTTCCACGGTTTAGTGCGACCAGATAACCAAGATTTACATGGGAGGCTGATCCACTATTGCAGAAGAGCATCTCCCCACTGGTGCTACCCAGTAGAGGTAACAGTGAAAAAGAAAATGATAATAAAATAATTTTATTATCATTTTCTTTTTTCACAATTGCTTCTGCCACGTAGCCGAGTTGAGGAACCGGGCTATCTGCCTGAGCTTCAGGAGGAAAAGTTGTGGGCACTACTAAGTGCACATGGCGGTTTGGCAGGCCGTTTTGAGACAGCCAAACCGTCATGAGCACTTAGCATTTCTCCACTAGGCTGTGTTGCACAGCCGGGTGGAGAAAAGTCATATGCTTAAAGGCACTGTCTGAGCTGCAAACCATGCTGCTCAGACAAAGCACTTCTCTCATGTTGAGAATAGTATTCCTAGCATGTGAGAAGCACTGGGATTGGCATCTGAGAGCCTTTGCAGTGACCACAAGTCCAAGGTTCGGGAGAGGAGAAAGACGGAGCGGACAGAGCATCAGATAAGTCAGGGTTTTTTATATATATTTTTTAATGTATTTATGCCCTCTCATTGCTGCCTTACCTAGTAGCAGTGGAAGCTAGTGAGTGGGGCTTTCAGCTTCTTGGCACGTTTTTCACTAAAAACTTTGAAATTCAATCTCCCCAGTCCTTCCTATTGGATTTTTGATGTTTAATATGAATATGTACTCTATTCTTCTAAACTGGTTTAGGATTTTTCTTCTATTGTATTTTCACTTTAGAAGTGTTTGTGTGCTGCATAAACATTCTACATAAGGGGGCAGATTTATGATAACTGGCGCATCCCCAGGGATGCGCCAGTTATCTTGCGCCGCTGCTCCGCCACCCATGGTGCGCCGCATTTACAATGCGGCGCACCATGGGGCAAAAACGGCACAGATGAGTGACGCATCTGTGCCGTAAAGGTGGCGCATTGCTGGAGTTGCGTCGCAAGCGCGACGCAGCTCCAGCAAGGCTCGGGGGTGCCACATCTTCACAATGCTGCGTCAAGATCTACGCCTGCTTCAAGCAGGCACAGGGTTTTGACGCAGCATTGGCCTGAAAGTGACTGAGTGAAATCTTGTAGATTTCACTCAGCCACTTTTAGGAGGCGTTCCTGCGCAGGAAGGCCCCCCCCGCGCAGGAACGCCTCCTTATGGCGCAGGGCTTTACAACCTGACGCATCTCCTAGATGCGTCAAGTTGTAAATAGGGCGCATTGTTTGCACCGCCGTTGCGTCAAATATAGTGACGCAATTGCGGCGCAAAGAGGCGCAAGGGCCTCATAAATCTGCCCCATTGTCTCTAAGATAAGCCTGACTGCTTTCGTGGCAAGCTACTAAAGAGTTAAGCACAGGTTAATTTAGTGACTTTTGTGGTTCATCCTGATAAATATTGTCAATCAAAAACCCAATTTTTCACAACTGGTGACCATCAAAATAATACAACAAATCTTAATTTGTGGCATTCTTAGGCAGTGGTGGCTGGCAGGGAACGGGGATGGCAGGGCGAGGAGCAGGGGGACAAAATATTTTCTAAAAACTCTTACCTTTTCACAACCACCGTCCTCAGCTTCGCTTTCCAACGAGTCCCGGAAGCAGGAAGCACACAGGCTCCCCTAAGCCAATCACAACGCTGTAAGGCAGCATTGTGATTGGTCTCAGCAATGTGGTCCGGCACTTAGATGGGGACTAGGGGACTGGGAGACTGGGAGCCTAGTCATGTCCCTCACCATGCTGTCTTTTACAGCGTAGTGGGGAACATGCAAAGTGTGCATGACTGTTTGCAGGGCAGGACTGGCTACCGGGCAGTTGTGTGTGCTGCCGAGCTGGGGGCTGATTTCGTTGATGGGGACCTGCGTGTGCAAACAAATTCGTTTTGCTTTTTTATTTCAAAGCGCACGCAGGTCCCCATCAACGAAATAAGCCCCAACCACAGAGAAATTAGCCCCCAGCTCGGCAGCACACAGAACCGCCTGGTAGCCTGTCCAGCCTTGACTGTTTGGCAGGCCAAACCGTCATGATCACTTTGAGTCTGCCCACCACTACTCCCCCTGTGACCCCAGCCCCGGCCCTCCATAACCTAACCTAACCCCGTAGCAAAGAAAAATGAAATGATAGTAACAATGCTATTATCTTTTTATTTTTCCATTTTCCTGCTCTGAGAGCAGTGTGGTGATGCTCCTTCACCTTAGTGGAGGAGCAGCAGGCCCGGACTGGCAATTCCGGCACCGGGCAATCCCCCGGTCGGCTGGATGGGGTGAGGGCCGGTTTTGTATGTTGGGGGCCGGTTTTGTTTGCTGGGGCTGATTTGGAACCTGGCGTGATCGAGCAGCAAACAAGCACACAACTATCTGCATATAATGCAGCTGCTGGTGCTGCACGCACTGTATGCCCGTGTCCAGCACTGCTAGCACTACAGCATATTATTTATAAAACAATCCACTGGCTGGTCTGACTGTCTGCACCATGCGCGGCGTCTTCAGTATCCGCCTTCACGTCTGCGCAGTGCGTCATTCACCCTTACGGTGGGGGGTCTGGAGTCAGAGGTCCGGGTCAGGGGGGATCATGCGCAAGTGCTTTGGAGTCACGCATTAAAAGGTGCGCATGAGGAGGCCAGAGAGTGAGACATAGAGAGGCTAGAGTGGAGCCTGGAGAGGCCCGGACCCCATAATTTACTTGTAGCCTGCCCCGGCCCCCGGGCCGTGTCTGCAGGCTGCCACCCGGCGCCCACAGGTGATTGTTGACCCTGATCATTTAATTATTGGGCAAGTACTGTGACTGTCTCTGGGGGCGTCGCGACCGGGAAGGAATTAAAAGCAATTAAAGCCTGGATAAGCCCCGGCCCGGTTCCGCAACCGCAGCGCAGAGTGGATGTATTATTCAATGTGACAAACAGGCGCTTCCTTCTGTTACTCAAAGTCAGATCGGGTGAATGCGCAAAGGTCTGCCAATGCGATATATATTTTACTGTCTTTGCATGTGAAAGAGCTATTGTGCCATGTGGCCGCCATTATGAGTTCTCTAGCTTGTTGTGGTAGAGTGCAGGCAATAATTTGCAAGCGTGAATTTCGACTCGAGTCCAGTGCCACAGAAGCGAAGCAATAGTCTTACACGTATCGAGGGAGCACAGTTGGAGTATTTACAGGCCCATGTCTCTCTGCCCAGTTGAGTGCAAAATGCTTAAATGATGGCGCTCAGTGTCCTGCTCAGGTACAGTCGCACCATATTGGCAACTCTCTTCAGATTGCCGATGGAGAGTTATCTGATAATCAGCATTCCAGATCCCAGGTGCCTTGCTGCTCCAACCTCCACATGGGAGATAGGATAGTGCACTAATCAATGAAAGTTGCCATTGGCCGGTTAGTAGAGTTCTGCCACATTTTCTCAGCCCCCATGATACTCTATTTTCCGTGCTAGTAGTAAACATTACCATGTTGTCTACTTGAGGGCCTGCAGCCTGTGTTCGCTGGTCCAGAGCCCAGCAGATTCACTCTTCTTAAGATCCGGGGGGTTCCGTTGCTCTGCCATTCAAAGGCGAGCTGCGCTAGATTTTATGGTTAGTCCGTGCCGAGGGGTTGGAGACTCCCTCGGATCGGGGATGTGCACAGTGATGTTTGCAGCACTTGTCTCTATCCAACATATACCCATGAATTGTATGCCCACAAGCCAACTATCATACTCTAACACAAAAAACCAAATAAACCAAAATGCAAAGAAATTGTCTAATACTTTGAAAGCAGCAATGCCACAAACCTTTAAATACATGAAGCTTAAAAGTTAAGGCATTCCCTCATTGTGATATTTAAACAGTGGCCCTATCACGTAGCCTTCCCCCCAGAAAGACTGACTTCTGTGCACCCGTTACTGATCGAGCTCTTTTTAAGACTTAATTAGCAGCAATAAAGGAGGAATAATATAAATGTTGTGGAAGCCTCATCAAGTGGAAAAAATATGAAAAAGGAAGAATACTTCTCTTTCTGTGAAAGTTGAAGACAGGCCTTCAGCTGGAGCACACTGACAGGCCGCGGCCTGCCCTGTAGGAACCCGCCTCTACCGACTGCCTTCTTTTCCTGTAGAAGGCCGCCTCTGCCTGTAACATGCCTGTGTTACGTGCACTGGCAATGCCTTGGAAATATTCAAATCATGCAAGAAATTTTGGCTCTGTATGAAAACTGACATAGATTTGAGTGAGTCACACACACGTGGGAAACTGAAGAGACTGGTTATTTATTTCACATTTTATTCTTTATTTTAGTTTTGTTTTTAAATAAAGGATCTGATCCAAGGGGCATGGGGCGCTGAATATAGCAAGGGGAGGCCAAGAGGAATGGATTGAGATGGCACACGAGGCTTACAGAGGCCTGATTTACCGACCCTGGGAGGATGGAATGCTTAGCTGGTCTTGTCAGTACTCGAACATCACAGCTAATGCCAGAGGCGAGAGTTAACTCACTCCTAGCACTGTGTTTTCCATGGGCGCAGCTTTTTGTGTGTTTCACGTCACGAGGCGTCCACTGAGGGGTCCTTAGCAGGGGGTGGCGGTGACAGTAAGTGCCGGGAAATTGTAGCCTTCCCCGGGCTGTGGCCCTCCCTCCTTCAGTGATGGCCGGGCCCTGCACTTAACTCACTGAGCCTCAAGGAAGGACTAGGTTTAAATGTAAGTGATTTAATCAAAACCAGCAGAAGAGACAATTTGAAAGAGGAATAAAGTCTGCAGGATGGACGATCTATATGAAATCCGTGGCGAACCTCTGCCATAGTGTCAGGTTGAAATTTGAGAGTTGATACAATTGAATATGTAATGATAAATGTGCTGTAAATTTCACAGTTTTGGTCTGTCTTTTACCAAAATATTCTTGCGGGGAGAATACCGCCCCCCCACCCGCCTTCCCCCAAACCCCTCTAGGAGTGGTCGGGTTCACTCGCTATGCGCCGAATGGGGGCTGGTCTAGCAACATTTGCCAGGGCTGCTTTCAGTTCCCAGTCCGGCCCTGAGGAGCAGCCCCTGTTTTTAGGATATTCCAGATATCTTGTGTTAAAAGTGAGATTCAAGACACCCTCTGATTATAAGTTTACCTGCGAAATAAGTAAAATAAATAAATAATGGGTAACTGTATAATATGGTCCATATCGCCACTCTTGTGAGATTATAAACCACAAGGCTGAATTGGTTTTTAATTGCAACCAGAACCCCGAGATGTAAATATAGGGCCATATTACATATGTTGCCCCTTTTTTATTTATTCCATTACAAGCTTTTTGTGGGGTACTACGATGGGGGTGAATTTTCCCCTTCATATTTAAGTATCATAATAAAGTGGTGGGAACAGGACCATGCCTGTTATTTAACTGACTGTGAATTTTTACAGCCTGCGACTCTTTGGCTGAGATTCATTGATTATATATGTATTTTATGGAAAGGTGATTGAGAACTTCTTCTTGAATACATGAATTATCTGACTATGTATCCAAATAATATAAATTTCACAAGAGCAAATCATATTTTTGGATGTGTTTGTCGTAATGGAAAAGGTTTAACAACAACAACACATGGAAAGATTATAGCAACCAGTGACTTATTGCAAGCAACATTACGCCATCCCACCCCAGTGATATAAAGTATACCTTATGGAAATGTTTTATGTGTGAGTCATAAATGTAACACAAAAGAACATTTCAAAATGGAGGGCAAAAAATATGTTACAAAAATGTGAAGATAAACAGAATTAGACGTATTACTCAAAATGTTACTGGTCGTTGACCGATCAGGAAGATGTTAGCTAAACACTGGCACTTTATACTACGAGACAAAGCTTAGAAGTAGCAATATTCCCCTAAATTACATTTGCTAATCAATCAATCAGCATTTGTAGAGTGCAGCACTGTCACCCCTGGGGTGTCTGGGTGCTGGGGTGTGAGGTCTGCGTCGTGCTAGCTCCTCTGCGACAGGTCTTGAGGAAACACCGGGAAGAGGGAAGAAACAAGCAGAAAAATGCAAAACAGAGGGCCAAACAATGAGAATGCAGAAGAGGCAAAACAGACAACTGAAAAAGGAGCTGAAAAGGCAAACCAGAGTGCAGAAAAACAAGCAGAAAAGACAAAAAGAGCAAAAGCGAGCAAATCAGATGGCTGAAAAACGAGCAGAAAATACAAGAGTCCAGAAAAACGAGCAGACAAGGTAAAACAGAGGGCAGAAAAACGAGCAAGAAAAGGCAAAATAGAGGGCAGAAAAACAAGCAGTAAAAGGCAAAACAGAGGGCAGAAAAGGCAAAACAGAGCAAGAAACGAGAAGAAGAGGCACAAACAGAGGGCAGAAGGTAGACAGGCAGCAGAAGGTAGCAGACTGCATGCAAGCCGGACAGGAGAACTGTCGCAGGGGGAGCTGGCACGAGGGCTTGCTCAATGGGGGTCACGCTACGTCCTCCATTAAGTAGGTGCTGGGGGAGGGTGGGATGCTGGGTAGGGGAGCAAGGAAATACAGAGAGTAGGCAAACATCGGAAGAGGGAAGAAACAAGCAGAAAAAGGCAAAACAGATGGCTGAAAAAATTAATAGAAAAGGCAAACAGAGGGCAGAAAAATGAGTAGGAAAGGCAAAACAGAGCAGATTGTTTACGTTAACTGAATCTCTGCTTCTCTCTCCCCCCCGAACTTTTTTTAAAAACTTTCCTTTTTAATACACCAGGCACCCCTATAGTAAGCCCTACTGAGCCCTAAGTGCTGGGAGCAGTGTATTTAACCCCTTCCATGCTGCCATCGGCCATTGACCGACTGCAACGCTACCTCGCTGGTCCTGCCGTCGGCCAATGGCCGACACGGCTCCGCCCATTTTGCGGAAGTGCCACACTTCCGCAAAATCGCGGGCGCATGGGAGGGGTTAAAAAGTTAGACGTATTTTAATGTTTACATGTCTTGGTTGTGAAAAACTCTTAAATTAATTTTCCATTGACACAAGTGAGTCATTCCCCTTTGATTACAAAAACAATGTATTTTGCCATGGTCAGAGTGACAGTTTAAACAGTACACATAGGCTTCAATTGGAGCCTGACACATGCTTAATGGGCTACTTAAGTGGATGGCCTAATCAGTGCTGCAGGCCCACTAGTAGTATTTAATTGTAAAGATTTCTTGACAATTTGATTGCAGCTTCTTTGACAAAAGTGCATCCTTCACTATACCAATGTAACTGTGGGTCCTTCATAAATCTTCTTGGACACCTAAGAAACTTAATAAGAATTGCCTAACTCATTTCCTCACATGCTGGAATTGTTCAGGGAATATTACTGATCTACAATGCATGCTGTCCTATTGTGATGATATTAGGTACCACTGGAGTCAAATTGAACACACTATTAGAAATATTTTACAAATCGATGTTACTATTGGTCTCCCAACCATCATCCTGGATCCATGGCATATGACCCGTCCTGATGATTTAGATCAATATGGCAGATCCTTAATGGACGAAATGCCTTCGAGTTATAGGCAGCAGCCCCTGCAGTACGCTGGCGTAATCTAAATCCTCCAATTTGGGGAATTTCCACCTTCTTGGTGGACTTTTTTCCTCCAAAGTAGCATCTGCGCACCCGGCAAGGGACGTTTCTTGAGAAAGGACACCCGTGGTGGCAAGTTTACCATACCAAATCAGTTCTTTGATGAAGATGGATCTACCAGCAGCAGCCTTTCTTCAGAAATAATATAATAACCAATGCCTTCCACGTACCAGGAGAACAAACACATCCAGAGTTCGGGGATCTTTTCAGGACTTTTTCTGTCAGTCTAACCCAGGACCGCGTGGCTAGCAAAGAGAGAAACTAAGGGGCATATTACCAACAACTTGCGATAATTATCGCTATGTTGGCTTAGCGGCAATATTTTTATTGCCGAGCTGCGGCGATTTTTATCGCTTAGGAACCTTGCTATTATCAAGGTTTATCTCCTAAGCGATAAAAATCGGCCGAAATGCATGAATATCGCTGAAAAGTCAGCGATATTCATGCATTACCGAGCTAATGCTCTTAGCCATGTTATCCACCTACCATTGGATAACATGGCTAAGAACTGCTATGGGGCAGGTAAGCGCGAATATCTCCAAAAGTTGGTAATAGGAGATAGCGATGTTAGCGACTGTTTCCAGTCGCTAACATCTTGGCACGCCCACTTTGCATGTCATTAGTGATAAATTTCACTGACATGCAAAGCGGGGCCCAAGATGGTCGCTATCTCCTACTAGCTGTCGCTAACTGGTGTTAGCGACAGCTAGATAATAGGGAGATAATTTTATCTCCGCTTTCTTGGCTTTTAAAGCCAAAAAAGCAGAGATAAACCCCCTTGATAATATGCGCCTAAGTGCGCTACTGGAAAGACACCAAACCAGCCCCCTCAATTGACATCGTCTTTGACACGTCTTCCATGGCTTCAGGGGCTCCCTTTGAGGTTTTTTTTCCCAATGACGTCGTTATTGGCTGCTCCGCTATTGGTCTGCGTTCCACCACACTGCAAAATACGTCATGGATATATATTTCTTTATAAGACGTTCCGTTATCAACCCTCTTCTAAATGAAGCCGGCAGTCGAGTGTACGAAATGAGACCTGTGATAGCTGCACCTTTTTTGGAGTAGCACACTGATATGTCCACATTAACCAACAGAAACAACATAACTTCAGAGACACAACCCACACATACACGCGCAGATGCAAAACAGATGAACACTCCCAGGCAAAAAATTATAGTCATGAAAGAGAGGCACAGGCCTAGAGGCCCACACTGAACTACACACAAGCCTTCACCCACACAGACATACACTTCAGTTGTCGCGAAGAAATGAAACCAATGACTTAGTTGGAAACAGCGCGGCCGTTGTTCTTAGAGAATTAACACTGACAGGTAAGCCAATAACAGCCACATAAGTAAAGATGGAAGCGGACAGGCCCCTCACAAGAAGGAGGTGAGCAGCTGTGGGCAGTGTACAGGCAGCGCGCTCTCCTCACTGGACTCAATGGGCCGTGACAATTTCATCAATCCATTCTCGATACCAGGTCATGCGCGAGTACACCGCAGGCAGGCTGGAAGAACAGTTAGGACTCGTCCATGACGACAGGCCAACCAGGTACCAGGCGCCATATCTCTCGCAGACCAGAGGGCCTCCAAAGTCACCCTGCAAACAAGAGGGCATGAGAAGGTCAGAGGACTTGCACTCAGACTACGGTTCAGATACCCTCATTTATCATGTATGTTCTGGTTTTGTGCCTAAATGTGCTATTGCACACAAACATGTTTTTTTGCACCTGCTCATGTTGAACAAATGGTTAATGGTTAATGTGATATTTCAACTAAATGTCTTTTTTACCTTCTAGTTGTAATCCCTGCTAATGTCGAACCAATAATGTTTTTACACTATAAGTGATTTTTAAAAAAAATGCAGTTTTGCTCCTGCATCTATTGCACGGAAGGTGAATTTCCTCTTACCTGTGTTTGTGAGTGTAAAAGTGATTTTGAGCCTAAATATGGCCTTTCTTCTAACTACTTTTTGTACAGTTAAAAGTCCCTCCACTGAACCGTGGTGAGTTCACACATTAAAATAATTTGGCACCTAAATGCACATTTGCATGTAAAAGTATTTCCACCTTCCTGTCTTCTTCCTAAATGTATTTTCAAAGTCCTGCTCCTGTTTAACTAAATGTGTGCTTATTCACGTAAACATAGGCATGCCACAAGTGTTATGTCTTCGCACAGCCTGTCTTTCTGTGTCTGCCCTTTTTTATCCACAGAGCACAATTCAATCACTTCTGGTTCGAGGGATCCAATATTATCCAACTTCGGAGGTACAGGAGTAAGCCTACGTTAACATATTTTTACCCTCTCAAAAATTTGCCATATCAGCCTTTCAATATAAACTTTTATGAGTTCCGGGTGCAGGTATCACTGGAAAAATAGTAAGGCCTAGGAAGTGTATCGCTTTCCATCTGACACTCTGGTTCTGGTGGCTCAGTGAACTATTACATCCGCTCCAAGAATCTGTTGATAACTTCATCGTCTCAGGTTTGAATTCCAGCAGCCTTCATCACTCCAAAGTCAATAAAATGAGAACCGCAGAGTTAGGCGAGTGAAGGTAAGTCCGTCAGTATGGCAGAGTACTTTGCTTCCATCATACCAATAGTCCCCTGTCTGCCAGCCTTACGAACAACTCTAAACATTGGCAGGAACTACAGTAGCGGCGGTTCATGTTAGTGTTGTCAAAGTTTGATGGACAGGTCTGTCAAACATGACGGCCGCAAACCAAACTTTTTTTTTTTTACTTTTACCAAAAACTAATTCCCAAAGTGAGAATACGTTTAAAATTCGTTTAGTTATACCTTTAATCCCTAGATTTTACCTTGCGGTGATGAACAGCAAACAAAATACAAAATACTGTCCACTCTAAACCAGTTGGATGGAGGTATATGTGAACCTCTGGCAACTCTGTTGGGTTGTCAGAGGAGTGTCAGCGTTGGAGCCGCTCGAACATACGACTTGTACATCAGGCAGGCAGACTTTCAGTTTGATGGAGAACTTTCTCTGCCAAAATCTAAAGCAGCCACCAAGTTCTAAATTAATAATAAAAATAGTAACTGTCCTTCAAAAGTCCAGTGGAGAACCACGACGGGGGTGGTGATTGGAGCATCAGCTTTTAACCTTTTGAGCAAAAGCATTTTTATCTAATGAAGAAATCAATTTCAAATAGAACAGTAAACAATGATTGACAGATAGAAAAAAGTCTCTATTATTTGTATGTCATTGTTTTTCTACCAGATACTACTCAGTGTTTGAGACAAATCTGACTAGAAGTGTGAAACGTCAGATTAGGAACCCTCTCCACCCCCAGAGGAAGGATGACTCCCCACAGGTCCTGTGATGCAGGCTTCCAGCAGACAGAGCCCTGGGTCTCCTTCGCAGGCAGTACGTTACAGGCTGTGTGTCGTGATGTCACTGCCTGACCTCTGTCTGCGACAGGGCAGGCAGGAAGGGAAGGGGCAGAGCAAGGAAAAGGAAGTAGGAGAGAGAAGGCAGTTAGGAGGTATGCACGTAAGAATAAAGACGTGTCCACCTTACCTCCTCGGCTCCCGTGTCTCATTTGGGTAGAGAGTGACAATGGCGACGAGGGTGGGATCATCAGACTGAATCCCACGTCGCTCCAACACCCTGCTGCTCGCGAGCAGCCGAACACCCCGAGCCTGCAGCCCACATCGGAGCGGTGAGCGAGCGGACGACAACGCGCCCCCCGCTGCCTGGTTGCCATCAAAGCGGCATCAACAAAAGAGAAGCCGTCTTCCAGGGAAAGCGACCCTGATGTCCATTGACCCGGCGGCTGTGACCGGGAAAGAGCGTGAAAGACGCTGCGACCGTCTGACAAGAATAAAAAGGCGCGAGAAACGCGGCGACCACGAGGAGGAGAGCGCGAGAGACGCTGCGGCCACAAGTGGACGGGGTGAGTCCCTGAAATGCAGCGCCAAGCCCCGGTGCAGTAGTACCCCCAAAAACAACTACTAGCAAGCACCCTGCAGCACGCTCCTACAATTAAACCTGCCTCACACAAACAGAGCCACGTGTCACAAACGGCGGCCATCTTAAAGTCAGGCATCGCCCATAGAACTTCATGTACTTCATCTGTGTCGGCCATTTTGAAGTCAGGCACCTAACAATAAATACAGAATTCATTCAGAAATAAGCACTCACACCAGGGATGTCAGTGCAACCTACATCATCCAGTGATACAGGAGGGACCCCAGCGACACAAGCGCCACCACAAAATCCTGTAGTGATGAACCCAGGGCCCCCGACAATCATGGGACCATCATATCTCAGGCCACCAGAGCCTCTGGAACTTACTTCCGGCAGCAGCATGGGCCCCAAATGGAAAAGTTGGTCCGAAGACTTTGAGGACTACATGACTGGGTCACAAGTTCAAGACCCCAAGCAGAAACTAATTGCCCTACGCAATCTAGTGGGGAAAGACATTGCACAAATCATTAAGGAGCTGCCTGATGCAGCCACTGCTTCATATGATGACGTCAAGGGAACCCTTGACCGGCAATTCTTACACAAATACAATCTCGACTATGAGCGATACACATTTAACCTAACCACGCAGGAAAAAGAAGAACGAATGTGCGACTTCATACTGCGCATACGACGACTAGCTCGTCACTGCAACTTCGACGACTTCAACACTGAAGATGCCCTACGGCTTCGCATAATTGAAGGATGCCAGTCTGAGTCCCTACGGCGGCGTCTACTAAAAAAACACTACTCCTTGGCGGAAATCGAGGAAATGACGCGCATAAACGATCAGGCAGAAGATCACGCCAAGAAAATGGAAACAAACAAAGCAGACAAGAAGGAACAAGCATTCAGGCTCCATGCTCATAAAGATCCAAAACACAAGTCTGATCACCGAAAATCGAGCAAGTCATCATACCACATGTCATCTCAGAGAAGATCTCGAGAAGCACGACATACCAAACCCAACAAATCTGCGTCAGCCTGCTACAGGTGCGGACAAGACTATCCACACTCCGGCCAATGTCCGGCTATGGGGCAGCGCTGCCACCGCTGTGGCAGGGACAATCACTTCGAAAACGTTTGCCAGTCTAGGTCATCAAGACAAAGTTCACCGCGCTCAGGACGCCGTTCGTCACAGCCTCGATCTTCAGCACGTCATCATGCACGAGCAGTAAGGGAGCGGGAAAGACGCTCGACTAGCTCCTCCCGATCCAGCGACCACTCGCTCAGATCACGTCGGTCACGACGATCAAGGTCAACATCCCGTGACTCAGTGACACATACACCGGTGTCCCAAGACAGTGATGAGTACATCTGTATGGTCTCGGACCCGGACCGCCTACGGAAGTACCCAAAGCTGGACATCCGGATAGGCGATCATCCAGCCAAGTTTGTCCTAGACTCAGGCGCCTCGCTGAACTACATCTGCGCCCTAGAATACCAAAGCATGAAACCACGACCAGCGCTAGAACCGGCAGCAGTGAGAATATTCACATGGATGTCCCGGAAACCACTGCCATGTCTTGGTCGTTTTCACACAACCCTATCATTCAGGGACCGAGCGATTCCAGCCTACATTCACGTAGTGGAGGGACCTGATGTAGCCGACTGCCTACTCAGCTTGCCAACAGTGGAACGACTTAAACTGGTGGAACTCCTCTACATGACCGAGGATGCCCCGGACATCGTGGCCAAGTTCCCAAACTTATTCAAAGGACTTGGAAAACGGAATCACTTCAAAGTCAAACTACACATAGATGAACGGGTAACGCCAGTGGCACAACACCATAGGAAAGTACCGTTTCACCTGCAACAAGCAGTAGACGAAGAACTGCAAGAATTACTCAGAACGGACATCATTGAACGCACCTCTGGCCCTACTCCGTGGATATCACCGGTAGTGGTAGTCCCCAAAAAGGGTCAAAACAACAAAGTGCGCCTGTGCGTGGACATGCGTGCGGCCAATGTAGCAATCGAACGGGAACGTCACCCTGGCCCACACATCAGTGACATGATTGCCCGCCTCAATGGAGCCACCATCTTCTCGAAGCTGGACCTCAATAAGGGCTACCACCAGCTTGAACTTCATGAAAAATCCCGTTACATCACCACGTTTACCACTCACCAAGGACTCTTCCGCTACAAACGCCTCAACTTCGGCATATCATCTGCCGCCGAAATCTTCCAAGAGACCATCAGGCGCGTAATTCAAGGGATACCTAACTCCTTCAATTACAGTGATGATCTACTGGTGTATGGCAAGGATCAAACCGAACATGACACTGCCCTCGACAGAGTGTGCCATGCCTTACTCAATGCAAACCTGACGCTGAACTCAGCTAAATGTGAATTTCACAAATCAAACCTCAAGTTCTACGGACACATATTCTCCAAGGACGGCATGACTCCAGACCCTGAGAAAGTCTCTGCACTGGCGGACACACCAACACCACAGGACGTGAGCGACCTTCGTTCATTCCTTGGCATGGCAAGCTACTGTGCCCGGTACATTCAGGACTTTGCCACACTCAGTCACCCCCTGCGAGACCTCACCCGCCAAGGGCAGCCATTTGAATGGACGGACGCATGCCACCACTCGTGCCTAAAGATCAAAAAGGCTGTCAGTTCTGCGATCAACCTGGCTTACTTTGATGCAAAGAAACGTACAGAGCTCACTGTGGACGCCAGCCCGGTAGGCCTTGGTGCCATTCTTGCCCAGTACACAGAGGACTCTGACCAACGCCACATCATCGCCTATGCCAGCCGCAGTCTCTCTGATACTGAGACCCGGTACTCCCAACCTGAGAAAGAAAGCCTGGCAGTGGTCTGGGCATGTGAACACTTCCATCTCTTTGTTTACGGTAAACATTTCACCATCGTCACAGACCACCAAGCCCTCCTCACCATCTTCGGCAATCCCAAGGCCAAGATGCCTCCACGTATCGAGCGATGGGGTCTCCGTCTTCAAGACTACATCTACACCATTGTCCACAAGCCTGGGAAGTCGGAGAACCCAGCCGACTATATGTCCCGTCACCCCGTAGTCACCACCGCTGCACCGCAATCGGTTGCGGAAGAATACCTACATTTTGTCATTGATGCGGCGTGTCCTCCCACAGTACCGCTCGCAGCCATTCTAGAAGCTTCCATCCAAGACCCAACCATCCAGAGTGTGACTGAACGCATTCGCGCCAACTCCTGGCGTCACGTAACGGAAGACCACAGTACTCAGTCTCGTGAACTTCTAGCCTTCAAACACGTCCACGACGAACTGTCCATCAGCTCTGACGGTCTGATTTTGAGAGGGGGGAGGATTGTCATTCCCCAAAGACTGAGACAAGGTGTGATCAACCTTGCCCATGAGGGCCACCGAGGGATAAGTGCCACCAAGAAAGCGCTACGGGAACGCTTCTGGTTCCCGACATTAGACCAGATGGTGGAAGCCTCCCTCAAGGACTGCATATCATGTCAACTGGTAAGCCGAGACGAACTACCAGCTCCACTACAGATGTCGGAATTGCCTGAGGGAGTGTGGCAACAAGTTGCCGTAGACTTCTTTGGACCCCTGAAGTCAAGCCAGTACACCCTCGTCATCATGGACGAATACTCCCGGTTTGCATTTGCACATCTCATATCATCCACCAAGGCCACTGCAGTAATTCCAATACTGGACGAGGTATTTGCGGCATGGGGTATCCCACTACGTGTCAAGTCAGACAATGGACCCCCATTCAATGGCCATGAATTCGCAGACTTTGCCAAGCATTCAGACTTCAAACACCAAAAGATCACACCACTCTGGCCTCAAGCAAACGGCATGGTGGAAAGATTCATGGGCACATTGAAGAAAGCTGTACAACAAGCGGAACTGGCCCACAGAGACATCCAACAAGCACTGAATGAAGTGTTAAGAGCCTACCGCACCACGCCTCACAATACTACAGACCAATGTCCAGCTACTCTCATGCTAGGAAGGATTCCACGCACTCAACTGCCCACTCTAAGCAGTGCGAGTCAGTCCAGACCTCCGAACATTGATCATGAAACATTAGTCAACATCGATCAGGAGAAGAAACTAAAAATGAAAACGTACGCTGATCAGCGCAGACATGCCAAGCACACCGACATCCGAGAAGGAGACTGGGTGGTAGTCCGACGGGATCCAGGAACAAAAGCAGACAGTCGCTACCTTGCCCATCCCTTAAAAGTCAGCCGCCGGAAAGGAACCATGATCACGGCGCAAGGTGATCACAAGAGAATCACACGAAATGTGTCGCATTTCAAAAAGTACAGTCCACAAGAACCTGACGATCGTCACACTTGGGAATCGCCTACGGATTCCGAAAGCCAAAGCAGAAGCAGCGACCGCAGTCAGTCCAGCCCAGCTAGGCATGATCACCACTCACATCACCGACGCATCTCGGAACCATCTGAGAGACCAAGACGTCAAACTCGACGGCCAGAACGCCTCATCGAAGTCATCTGAGATACAGTAAGACTTTATACAAAAGGGGGAGATGTTGTGATGTCACTGCCTGACCTCTGTCTGCGACAGGGCAGGCAGGAAGGGAAGGGGCGGAGGAAGGAAAAGGAAGTAGGAGAGAGAAGGCAGTTAGGAGGTATGCACGTAACAATAAAGACGTGTCCACCTTACCTCCTCGGCTCCCGTGTCTCATTTGGGTAGAGAGTGACACTGTGCTAGACAGAGTGCTTCTAGCTTCCGGCTGGTTACAAGGGGTTGTGCTGCAATGCTTCAAAGTACTGAGTCTGAATGCCCCTGCGTTGAAATAGACTGCCTACAGCTCCTTTACATTTTCCTGCTCCTGGTACTGCGGCGATGATCACGACTCCTTCTCGTTCCTACATTCTCCTATTTTACGACAAGAAGGACATTTCAATGACCCCTTTCTTTATGTACCACTGCTGTCTCCTGGAAACCTGCTTCATGTCCCATCTCTTGCCAAGCATTACTACTCTTCCTTTTTCCACTCTCTCGCTGACCTTTTCTATGTCTTGCCTGTGTACTGCCCATTCTTTGCTGCTCCACGCCAGGCATGCTCCTCCAGTCGCTTTGGCAGCCTCCTTTTGTTCAAACTTGGCATCCCACCCCCTGTCCTGCTTCTGAGATGAACAACAAAGGCAGCAATGTTGACAACCCACCCATGGTTGATCGTAGTGGATGTGCTAGACCTAAGAGATCTAAAGGATCCCCTTAAGACTGCTCTTGCAGTGTCTACTTTTGCTATTTAAAGGCTTCCGGTAGGTTTACTTATTAATACCAGCAAGTCCAAAATCAGGATCTACAATAGGAACATCTCCTGTCAGTTTACCTAGCGGTCAAACACATTGGGTTTTCCACTAGTTTCCAAAGAGGAAAACTAGTGAGGACCAAAAGCAATGCAACAGCAATGCAGCTTGCAGTCAAAAAGAGAATGGCCCCAAAAAATAAAGTACCCTTCTAAACACGGGCGAGGAAGGGAATCAGGCTGCCTGTCTTCATGATGTCTTTACCTGCTTGTCTTCTTTATAATACATTATTAACAAGTTATCAATGATATAGATCTTTTTAACCATGAGCGATGTACCAACTTCTCCAGATCCGAACACAGCAGCTGATGCATGAGTCTCGTACCCATAATAAAAGGGGTAGTAATGTAATTCTGAAAGCTTGGAAAGTAGAGCTAGAAGCAATACATCTGTAGCCATAGGGAATGAGCAATCCTTGTGTTACCTATCTTCGTACTACTGGTAATACGGTGATTACACACCAGTGTGAGGAAATCGTAGGAAGTGCTTGGAAAGGTGCCAATACAGCAGGCCTCACAGTAATTCTTGGGGTACCTTTACATGATTACAAGCACCCCCATGCTGGCACAAGGAGAACGCCTGGGAGTCATTTGTCACCAAAATTCATTTACACACCACATAGAGGACAACAGATGATCCTGGTGTTCTAGGGTGCCAAGATGGTAGGACCCATGTCCCCCTAACCCCTCACCATAGTTTAGGTAGTTGTTATATAATCCAGTAAGTGATTAATGCATCCTCTCTGTTGTTGCCCTTTGCCTTGCTGCTCAGTCTATGTGATGTCATCAGAATGTTGAGAGTGTTTGAGTGGAAGAAGGAATTAGTTGGTGTGGAAGGGCTGAGCAGCAAGGAGGCAGCTCCTGGTGGGGCATTGTATGAAGCACAGTATGAGGCATAACGTGGATCCTATCTGAAGAATAAAGCTGTGATCCTAATATATATCTCTGGTCTACGTATCTTTCATTTAATTGTAACAGTAGTCCCCGGGTTTTTTCCCCAATTTGTCATGCATGCACTTTCAGCTGTACTGTACGTTGGGGGGAGGGCCCTGCAGATTTCCTGAGACATGAGGCATAATTACGATGTCGGGTGGACGACATCGATGCAGATTGGAATCACCCGACCGAACAATTTGGATGTAACGGCACTGTGGGTGGTCGAAAACATCCATTTCCCAATGGCAGCTTGTGTAGCCGGCGAAAAAGGCCCACAGCACCAGTTGCCATTGGATGATGGATGTTTGCAAACCTCACGGTGCCTGCTACACGGTGCAGGGATGTTTTGGGAGGCAACATAGGCCCCATAATGGAGGGCCAGGGGAGGAGGAGACCCTGCTAGGGGTCCCCAAAGTCACTTTCTGACAGCCTTTCCATGTCAGAAAGGCCGACATAGAAAGGCTATCAGAAACCGACATTGCAATCCCAACAGCAGAGCCAAAGCTGGATCAGCCGTCATTCATGTGAATACAATTCCACTCCCCTTCCGAAGGGCTTTAGAATCCCCTCATGGGTTTCTCTCTGACTGCCTTCATTGTAAAACAGCAGTCAGAGGGAAACCCTCGATGTCGGGTGGAAAGCCTTCGAGAGTCAGTCGGATGACTTTCCACACAACATCAAAATCACGCCTGCAGTGTAGGGCGTATGGGTGTGTATCACCAGATGTCCTTCTAAAACCATGATTAAGTACCAATGTTCAATTTCAACATGTTGGAAGTCTCCTCGTGTATGCTGCCTTGTAATTTGCAGCCAGGAATCCAGCAGCAGAATTTAGTGGAGAGAGGCCTCCTTCCACAAAGATCTAAAGGGAAGTCTATAGGTGTGAGACACAACATAGCCTGGGCTATACACACCGAACATGATGAAGAGCCTGCACCTCCAGCGCAGATCATGGAGTCAAAGATGACACTGCCGTAGTAGGCCTCACAGTCTTTGTTCATCAAGAGGGGAACAGCCGCCTGATGCAGTTTGTTTGGAATAAAAAGCGCTGTGGAAAACGGTACATCAAGAGAAAAGGAAATTATGCTTGGCTCTGCATTGCAAGAACAACAATAACATCAACACAAAAAAAGCAAAGCAAAGCAAAATTAGGAAGCTTAAACTTATATGGTGCTAGATTTCATTGTTCAATGTCAGAACCTACTATAAAAAGATTGCAGCAATACATTATAGTTTTCTTTTCCTTAACTGCTGTTCATAAAGGGTTTCAGATGCACAGTTAAGAGTAAGCAAAGCCACAAATGTGCCATCTCCTGCAATGCCTGGAACACCTTTCACTTTGCTGTTTATTCAGGTTACCTTCTTTGCTAGAGTTGCTTCATAAAGATACGTCAGTAGCATTCATATGGTAGCATTCGTATGGTGTGACTGAAACACCTACCGCCAGGGTCGGATTGCTAATGTGGGCACTCGGGAAAGGGCCGGAGGACTGGTAGCCGAATTCTAGCAGTGGGCTGCTTTTTTGGGGAGCCTGTTGGCTGTCTGTGCTGTTAGGTTGCCACCAGAGGCCCAGCGGGTGCCTGAGTGGCCTTTCTAGAGGCAGATGGGCTGAGGTATCACCCCCTTTCTCTTGCTGGGCTGGCCCATTATTGTATGCTGATAGAGCAGGGGCAGGGGGCCTGAGCAGAAGTGGTCTCACTTGCATTCTTGTGTGGCTCAGCAGTGTTAACTAATCTGTGCATTTAAAAAAAATCTAAGTGAAGTTAATAAAACATGTACCAACCCCCCCCCCCACACCCTTTCTTTTCATAAAACTTTGCTGAAGCAGCGTTTTGCTGAAAGGCAATAGGTAAATGTGGGCCACTTTTTTTTTTTGGTGTACCGGGCCGATTTTTTCTTATCCCAATCCAACCCTGCCTACCTGTTGTAAAGAAGTAGGTCCATTCCATGTAGTTTCTTTAAATGATTTATTTTAAGATAAGATGTTACAATAAGAGAGCCCCAACAGGAGCAGCCTCCCTGCTGCTCAGCCCTTCCTCCAACTGACACTCTCTCTCATCCAACATTCCACAACCAGCTCTCACTCCAAAATTCCACTCCAGAGACACACAGGCTGAGCAGCAAGTATAACACTACCTCAAATGCCCTCCCCTCCCCGCCAGAATATTGTAAATATGCATAATATGCCAAGTTTAAAGGCACTGGCATGCATTGCACTTTGAAACAGGCTTTTTTTCTCCAGACAAGATGCATATGAAAACATGAGGTGAGTGTGCTCTGTGTTTGGTAGCTGTAGGGCATATGACAAAAGATGGCAGAAGTCCCTCCCTCCAATTTCGCAATTCCTCCTTCTATTTAGAGTTGGAGGCACTGCATCGTTTCCAACGGTGGAGGGCAGCTGGTGCCAATTTTGGAAAATCTTGACATTATTGCCAATCCGCCCCTGGGCCATGACTGGAAGTGAAATAAATCCAGTCTTGAAGGGCAGGGATACAAATCCTTATGTGTCAATGACATTCAGCAAATAGGTGACCTTGCAGAGATTATACCGAGAAGAAATGTCAAAATGTTACCGAATAAATATACTTATAGAGATGGCTGGAGACTAAAGCATGCCGTCAGCAACTAGATGTTCCCACAGATTATAAAGAGAGAAAAAGCGGATACAGTTCCAATCATCGGTAGTCATCTATGCACTCTAAATCGGGTGGATGGGTCACTTGTTGTCTGTGGTAGATGGTTTACACCCACTCAACTCTAAATCTGGCCCTAGATGTCCTGACAGAGATTACTGACAGAAGAAAGGCCATTTCAGTTCCACTAACAAGTAGTAAATATCCGAAAATAGTAGACACAGATGAACCCCTGCAATACTCTTGTCAATTACCAGATGTCCATATAGGGTTCATATGCTGTAGTTGCAGTCTCTAGTCTTAGATATCCTTCCATAAAATAAATGGGGTAACTCACATGATTAAAATACAGACACTAATAGTGTAATAACTGTCTGCAAACAGATTTCCTCACAAAGTTCTAAAAAGAAAGCTGCTGTAGTTATAGTATGAAGTACATTAAATACTGATGCTAGGCTCCAATGGGAATGTCCCAACTAGATATCTGTGCACAGCTTAGATAAAGGGGAAAGGCTGCTTAGCAAAGGCATATAATCTATGCATGGCTTTTGCATATCGCTCTCCTGACCAGAGCTTGGCCACACACTGGCAATGCGCTAGCACCTGCACAAATAATCTATGCATAACTACACAGCAGCCTCTAGGCCAAGATCCTGGCCTTCAGTCAGGTCATGCACCTATCCTACCCAAGCTAGCTGTGCCCTGAGCACACCCATGCGTACACTGAGTACTCAATACTGCATCATGTACAATTTGCTCTGTGAATGTTTAAAAAAATTCAGGATTCAAAAATCTGTGGCTGAGTTGGGGTTTACAAATCCACGTCAAGTTCCTGTTTCATTGTTCCTTTGATCTGCGATCTGGATTTTATGGCATGACACGGATGCCAATATTATGCAAGCTCCTTTTATTGCCAGCTTACAGAGCAGCAACAATTAAAAGAATTCAGAACGTTTAAAACATTCGGATCATGTATAAAGCACAACAATAGGTAGCCATCTTCCTTCTTTTGTTGCTGCTGCTCACAAGATAAGTCACCTTTATTTTACTCTTTTAAAATACTTGTTTAATCTATTATTACTGCGACCTACGGGTTGATTATTTTATTTATTTATTTATTTATGCAGTTTTATATAGCGCGGACTTTACCCGAAGGTGTCAGAGCGCTTCACAAAAGGAACAGAAATGGAACATAATGAGAAACATTACAATAGCATACGTTACGTTACAAAAATAATAGTGACATTTGTGATCAAACAATATACATGAGGTATTAAAAATTGTGAGCAACCAAAAATACATGCTGTAGTAAAGATAATAATGACAATTGTGAGCAAACAGAATACATGAGGTAGTAAAAATTGTGAGCAACCAAAAATACATGAGGTAGTAAAGGTAATAGAGACAGTTGTGAGCAAACAGCATACATGGGGTAGTGAAAGTTGTGAGCAGCCAAAAATACACGAGGTAGTAAAAAGTGCACAGGAAGAAAAAAGTGACAAGTGTGCAGTTACAAGAGAGAACAAAGTATCATTTTAGGTGTAATACTGCAAAAGGTGCTTGACACTCAGGCACACGAACAAGCGTTATGTAGGCAAGGTGGCACTTGTGCAAGTATCAAAGATAAGTGAGAGGTAGCAAACCGTGTGATACAAGGGCAAAGTGGTGTGTGCATGTTACACAAGGGCACCAGACACCGGTACATGGAAAAAACTCCAAAGAGTCAGACACTCCAACCCCAGGAATACCCTGGGAAGGCACTTCCATGGGCATGGAAAATAACAGTAGTGGGACGTCTTCCTCCAAATACCAAGAGGACGTGAATCACTTTTGGAGGTGTCTCTGGAGGAGGAGAACTTTGAGGTCCCTTTTGAAAGCCTGGGAGGAGGCAGTGGTCCGGAGCTGAGGCGGGAGTGAGTTCCAGATTCTCACTGCGTTGCCTGAAAAGGATTGGGCCATTGTTCTTTCCTTCTTGAAAGTGGGAGGTTCAAGTAGAAGATTCTCCGCATTGCGTGAGGGTCTAGAGCCTCCAGAGAGTTTCAGTTTATTCGCCAGGTAGCGAGGAGAGGAGGAGTGCAAGGCTTTGTGAGTGATACAGGCGGTCTTGTAGATAGCTCTAGCCTCGAAGGGGAGCCAGCGAAGGGTGGATAACATCGGTGTGATATGATCGCTTCTTTTGGCCCCATAAATGAAGCGAGCTGCTGAATGGAAAACAGACTTAAGTGGGGACAGGTGGGATTTGGGGAGGCCAGTAAGAAGAGAATTGCAGTAGTCTAATCTGGAGAGGACCAGCGATTGCACTAGGGTTATAAGGTCCTGTTCCGGGAAGAAGCGTCTGATTCCCCAAAGAAGGCGCAGTTGGTAACGAGCAGATTTTGCAATCGAATTGATGTGGGGGGTTAGATTGAGTTTTTTGTCTAGAATAACTCCAAGAGATTTTGCGCTGTCGACAATGATGGGTTTAGTGTTGAGTAGATTCAGCTGATCCATCCATGATTGAACCGGGGGGGAGAGAGTGAGGAGGAGAAGAGGAGGAATTCAGTTTTGGAAGGATTCAGAATCAGTTGATGAGTTGACATCCAGTTTTGGATGGAGTCCAGAGTAGAGCTTAGGAAGGAGAGATCATGGGTGGAGGCAACCTTGAGGTAGAGTTGAGTGTCGTCTGCATAGAGATGGTAGTGAATCCCGGATTTGCTTAGGAGGTTTCCCAGTGGTTCTAAGTAGAGATTGAACAAAGTGGGTGCAAGTATAGAGCCTTGAGGAACACCCTGACCTACCGCCACAGGAGAAGAAAGACTGTTCGCAATTTTGATCATTTGGGATCTGTCAGAGAGGAAGGATGCAAACCATTTAAGCACAGTGCCCTCCATGCCCATTCTCTGTTGAAGGATGTTGAGGAGGGTGTTGTGATTGACAGTGTCAAAGGCTGCAGAAAGGTCCAGGAGAATTAGAAGACAGGACCCCCCCGAATCGAGTATCCTCAGCGCGTCATCAACCACTTGCAGTAGGGCTGTTTCAGTGCTGCAGTTTTGCATGAAGCCAGACTGACACTTGTCAAGAAGATCATTGTCCTTGATATGACGAGAGAGTTGTTTTGCTACACATCTTTCTGTGATCTTCGCAAGGAAGGGAATGTTAGTGATGGGGCGGAAGTTGTTGAGGTCCTTCGCATCAGCAGTGGGCTTTTTAAGCAGAGGGGTGACCTGCCCAGTTTTGAAGGGGACAGGAAGGGAGCCTTGCCAGAGAGAGAGGTTGATCAGAGTGGCCCAATAGGAAAGAGAATGGGTATAGAAGTCCAAGGCAATGGCACTGGGGATAGGGTCAAGAGAGTGGTTGGAGGGCTTTGTTTCGCGTATGCACTTGAGAAGGGCATCTTCAGATATGGGGTCAAAGCTCTGCCAGATAGCTAAGGATTTGCGCTCCTCTGGAGGTGTAGGATGCGCGACCTGATCCACAAGTGATTTCACTTTTTCATCGAAGAAAATAGCGAAATCGGCTGCTCTCTTAGTAGGATCCTCCACCTCGGAAGAATGGGGAGAGCAGCTCGGAGACTTGACGAGCTCGAATAGTTTTTTAGGTCTATTTTTGGCGGAGTCAAGGAGGGTTTTGAAGTGCGCCGCTTTCTCAAGAAGATATGCTTGTGTTACCTGGATCTTGCTGTGCGAAGCATGGCTAAATTGTCTGTGGAGGGCACTTGTCTCCATTGCTTCTCCAGGAATCTTAGCTGCTTCCTTTCCTCATAAAGGGATTTGTTGAACCAAGGTGCTGAGGGAGTGGGCCTTATCCTTTTGCTTTTGAGTGGAGCGACGTTATTAATTTCAGCTGCAAGAACTGTGAGGCATTGGGAGGTGAGATCGTCAACAGCTATGTTTGGGTCTAGCCTTGGAAGTGATAGCAAGGCTGATTCACAGAGGGGACCAACATCAATATTTTTGGCATCACGGAACCAGGAGATGGCCCTCTTGGGTTGGCCAAGAGTTATAGAGTGTGAGAGTTGAAGAGAGAATGGGATGAGGTGGTGGTCAGACCAATCAACATGGAATGGGGAAGAGGTAGAAAGCATGCCTGCTTTAGAAATAACAAGGTCCAGGATTGCACCCTTAGAGTGGGTTGGTTCAATGCAGTGTTGGATAAGATCGTTTGTAGAAAGGAAGGTGGCCAGAGAGTTCGCAGAGGAGTCTTGCGAAACGCCCCAGTGGAGATTAAAGTCACCCACGAAGGTCTGATTGTCACTTTGTGTATATTGGTCGCTGATGAAGTCCATGAGATCCTCTATAAATGAAGGGCCACTACGAGGCGGGCGGTAAATGATATGGAATCTGAGTGATGGACGGTGTTTCAATTGAAGCTCAAGAGAAAGGCATTCAAAGGTGAGGGAGGAACTGCTTGGAGAAGCCTTAAGTTGGAGGGCTTTTCTAAAGATGACTGCCACACATCCCCCCGTGTTGTCAGTTCTGTCATTACTAAGTATGGAGTATCCTGTAGGTACTAGGAGATCAAAAATAGAGTGAGAGGTATCTTTGAACCAGGTCTCAGTGATGAAGAGCAAGTCAAGATTGTGAAGGGTGATGGTATCGGAGATTTCAAGTTTGTGTTTTACTGCAGATCTGCAGTTGTGAAGCATACAGCGCAGCTCTGTCACGACTGTATTGGTGACGGGGGCACTTGGGCTCTGAAGGGTGATTGGGATATTGTACTTATGTGGGGGTGCTCGGGAGGGTTTAGGAGGATGCTTTGTTCTGACAGAGGTGATGGTCGGAATAGTGTAGATAGTGGGGTTGCTAGGGTATGTTTGTGGCAGGAGGGTGGTGTTCAAGGGCTTGTGTGAGTTCAAGACGTTTGCGGATGAGAGGTTGGACTTGGCTGTATTGGGGTGAAGGGGCAAGGTGCATCTCATGGGAGGTTGAGAGGGAGTAGAGGTGCATGGTTGGGTGGAGATCTTAGAGCATAAAAGTGAAATGGCAGCTGTAAGCTGGGAAATGGAGGTGATCAGAGAGCCTAGCGTATTTTCCAGTGAGAATGAGGCAGAGCACGGAAGGTTGGGTGGCTCGATTGAGACATGAGGTGGTGGTATTGGTGGAGGAAGGCAGGACGAGGTGGGGGGACAGGAGGTAAGTTGTGGAGAGGTGGGGGGACAGGAGGTGAGTTGGGGAGAGGTGGGGGGACAGGAGGTAAGTTGGGGTGTGGGGTTCACAGGTGGAGTAAGTGCATTGGGCGTTAAAGGAGAGTTGTCATTGTTGGTGTCGCAAGAGGGAGAGGAGTTAAGGACAAGTTTAGAGGGAGAAAGGTGCGGAACACGGCGGTAGGGGAGTAGGAGGGGGGAGGCCTGGGTAGCGTTAAGGGTATGTAGGAAGTTAGGGAGGAAGCGAGGTGCAGTAGTTGTGGAGGTCCTGACAGTAGGGGAGGCGGCGATGTGGGAACGGTCATCTGGCAGAGTGAGGGGGATTGAAAGAGAGGGAAGTTGTGGAAGGGAAATAGTCCTGCTGGGTCCGAGGGAGGGAGATGGGAGGGGTTACTGGGAGAGGAAAGGGGGTAGTGCAGCAGTACTGGAGGAGTAGGAGGGAGGGGAGAGAAGCAGTGGGAATGTGGCGCAAACGGGATGAAAGGCGAAGGGATGAAGGGGTGGAGAGGAGGGATGGAAGGAGGGAAAAGGGAAGCATGGGGAAAATTCATCGGGGGAGAGGGTTGGAGGAGAGGTGAACTAAGAAGGGGGGTGATAGGGAGAAGTATGGGGGAGGAAAAGAGATTTGAGTATTGCGATAGTGCGGATGGTACGAGGAGCGTATTAGCTAATGGTAAGGCTGAGGTAATGTGAGAGGGGACATGCTGTGAGGGGGAGGAATAGGAGATGAGGTAAGTTGGGGCGGAGAGGGAAGAGGACCGACCTGTGCTACTCGAGAGTGCAGCCAGTTCGAGTGGGGTGGGGTCGGCGGGGGAGAAAGGGAGAAATGGGTGGAGCTGGACGGAGAGACAGGGGGAAGCCCGATTGCAGAGGAGGGGAGTAAGGAGGGGAAGAGGTGGTCAAAGAGCGAGAGGCAGGTGTCTTTGCCTTGGATCATGACAGTACCGTTGTTATAGAGTGAGATGGTGAGGTAGCCATTGAAACACTCAGAGGGGGAGATTTTTAGTTGTTTCCCATAGGGGATAGAGGAGGAGGCGGAGACGTTGAGGGAATTGTAAAAACTGTTGGACCAAGAGAGGGTGTCGCGAGTGAAGAAAATGAGATCGTTTTTGAGCCTCCCAAGACAACCATTGTAAAATTGATCAACGAAAAGGGAGTCCGGGAAACGTTCAATAGTGTTATGCTTCAGTCGTTTTATTGAAGCTTTAGATTGATTGGGAGGAAAAATGATTTTGTAGCAATTGGCTCCAGACTTAACTCGGGAGGTGGCCATGTTGTGTGGATGAGGCGAGGAAGGGTGGGGGAGGGATGAGAGGGGTGTTATTGGGAAAGCGGTGGTGAGGAGAAATAAAAGGGCAAAACGGGGGCGCATAATCCAGGCGTTTATGGTTAGAAAACCGAATTAATGTACAGTCAGGGAAGTGCGGTGGGAGATTGTTGGGCCCTTCATCTAGGAGTATGAGGTGCCACCTGGCACTAGATAAAAGTTACAGGGGACATAATTGCAGATAGTAGGGACCCATCACAGAGCAGATACAGACAAAGTAGAACAGAGTAAAAATGACCACCCAGAGATCGATTAGAGTACACTGAACTTAGTCCCAGCCTGCTGTTAGAACCAAATTTGGTACCAGCCGCCATGTAAGCCCAAGTTCTCACCAGACTACTATATGACCTGAAGCTTCTATGAGACACTGACGTTAGGGCAAAGAGCATAAGGTGGATCACAAGTTGATTAACAATGTCTAGAAAGTGCACAGCAACCTCGTCATCTTCAGACCACCTCTAATGCCGCAGGAGTCATGCCTCAGTTTGAACTGATCAAATGGAGAAAGTTACTTAATAGGTGCAGCAGGCACTACTGGATGTGCACTTGTGAAAAGGTCTAAACAATGCAGCTGGTATTATTTGCTGTGCATCTAGTGTGCGCACTACTTGCTGCGTAGCTGTAAAGAAGGGGCCTAAGCGAAGCAGCTGGCGCTACTTGCTGCGCAATTGTAACATGCCTAAACGTTGCAGCTGGCACTACTTGCTGCGCAACTGTAAAAAGAGCCTAAGCGATGCCGCTGGCACTGCTTGCTGCGTAACTGTAAAATGCCGAAAACGGTACAGCTGGCACTACTTGCAGCGCAGCTGCAGAAAAAGGCCTAAACGATGCAGCTGGCACTACTTGCTGCACAGCTGTAAGAGGCCTAAACGGTGCAGCTGGCACTACTTGCTGCGCAGCTGTAAAAGGCCTAAACGGTGCAGCTGGCACTAATTGCTGCGCAGCTGTACAAGTGTTAAAACTAAGAACCACACAGTTGAAGAGTTAAGCGGATGGCGATTATGATGGAAGAATGCATTTCTCGCAGAAGCCCGCAGAGCTGTCCAGTTGTTGCAGGAAGCATTGGCTGTGAAGAGGACACATCTAGAAGACAGACTGCTAGCTCACTTTATACAGCTCAGTAGGAGGGAATATGAAATCTGGAAGACAGTGCGCGCTGGTGCGCGTTGTGCGTGGCGACGAGGCGCTCACCTGCTCCCAGGTCTGCTCCCAGCTCTCCCCCGATTTGAAGGGCAAGCTTGTGTCCATGAGAGACCAGACAGAGACTAAAGAGGTCTATTAGCAGAGGACTTGCTGCGCTGCAGAAAGAGAGTCTTCCCGCCCTCCTGTTGTGCTTCAGCAGTTATCGGGCTCGCTCACCGCACCCCTCTGATCACGCCTCAACTCTTGCTACTTAAACTGATGCATCCAAAGCCAGCAATGGGGGGAGGGGACGGGGGGAGGCCCATTAGCACCCTGCAGAACTTCGTTTCACTTGGGAGTGCTCATCGGGGCATCACTCATCCGACCTCACCCTATGGCCACCCACAGGGCACCCAATGACTCATGCGCCGGTAGGGGAGAAGCAAGGAGAGGCCCTCAGGTCGCCACAGCGTTTCGCGGAATCACCGCGGCCGCCATTTTAAGGTCAGGCAGAGGGAGTCTGTTACCACGACGCTGCTACCAGGCACCGCACCTCCGCTCCCTCTCCGGGGCTTACCGCCGGTATCCTCGTCGTCCCAGTGCCCCCTTCTTATCTCAGCAGCAACGCCACGACCGCCCGGCAGCAGCTCCTCGCCGAGGCTCACCGGAGCTCGCCGGCCGCCATCTTGTCCTCACTGCCCGGCCTCAAAGTCCACTCGTGGGAGCCCCCACGGACCCCCGGGAAGCCAAAGGTACCGGCAGCTGGTGCCCTGGGAGCTCCGCCGCACTCGGCTGCTCCGTGGAGTCGGTGCTGCAGGTAGGGCCGCCACAATCGCCCGCCGCACAGCGCGCGGACCGGGAGCCGAAGCAGGCTCCGTCTCCGTCCTAGCTCCGCCCTGATGAGCCTCAATACAGCGATATGGAGAAGATCATATATCCACGCTGTGTGTGCTCCGACTGGCCGCTGTATCCCTCTCCCTTTCACTCCTCCACAGGCTCTTATGTGGATTTCATTATGCTCCTGTTATATAATAGATTATTACTTTCTCAGCTATAGCCCCTTGGGGCTTCCAGATGTAAATTGTTAGACTTTTACTGTATTTATCCATATTGTATTTAGTTCAACACTTTTGCCGTCCCTATTTCTTATGGGTTTATTTAATAAGATCCCATCTTATCTAATCGCTTTCCCTATTTAAATTGCTTCTGAATCTATTTTTATTTCGGGTCTCTCGTTCCCCCACATTGACATTCAAATATCGCTTCGGGGGCCTCACACATACAAGCGCGAGCCCCGCACTTTGAAATCACCGCCGTCAGCCCAGGCCCGCATTTAAACATTGAACTGGGCCTCTGGCTCACCAGCGCGACCCCCGCGCTCTCTCACCTTTAAAGCACGAGGCTCACGCAACCTGCAGCAACAATGCCAACGTGAGCGTTAGTCTCATTACAATAAATGTAAAACATACCTTGGCTCCATAGACTGTGTTGGACCTGGGCCTTTTTGGCAGGTTCACCCCTAAACTTTTTGCCTTAAGACTCTGTCATGGTAGCAGTGATTTTAGGCCTTTGGGCACTTTAGCATTGTGGCCCAGTGTAAAGTGCGTGTTGTGAGCTGGCCTGCCCTCCCATAGGAATACATGGGGGATAGGTGTGCCCGTGGTAATTCCTGATATGTGGGGAGTGCATTATTTAGTGTCTGTTTCAACTCCCCCTCCAAGTAAAATGGATTTAGAAATGATTAGCAAATTAAGGTACGTGAATTAGAGGTAGAACATAATCCTGTGCTAATGGGCTGAAGCTGACAAAAGCACATCTGTGTTACATGTCATCTATACTAAAGCCACCTGACGGGTTGTTTCCAAAAGACTGTTTTATTAACAAAATAACACCACCACCACCAATACCACGAATACTAATACCAGCACCACCAATACTACCACCACCATCACCACCAATACCACCACCAGAAATACCACCACCTTCACCAATACCAGCACCAATACCACTACCACCACCACCAATACCACCACCACCACCAATATTACAATCACCATCAATACCACCAGCACACAAATACCACTTCGCATATCACCACCCCCACCAATACCACCACCACCACCACCAATACCACCATCACAACCCCTAACACCACCACTAATACCACTACCACCACCACAAATACCACCAATACCACGACCACCACCAATACCACCAAACCCACCACCACCAATACTACAATCAATACCACCACATTCCACCACCACTGAAACCAATACCACAAATACCAATACCACCACCACCAATACAACCACCACAAATATGATCAACCAGGAATACCACCACAAATACCACCACCACCAATACAACCGCCACAAATATGATCAACCAGGAATACCACCACAAATACCACCACCACCAATACCATCACCACTAATACCACCACCAGTACCACCACCAATATCACCCCCCATATCATCACCACAAATACAACCACCAATACCACCAACACCACCAATACCACCACCAATACCACCATCACCACCAATACCACCACCACCATCAATACCACCACCACCAATATCACCACCACCAATACCACAACTATACATACCACCACCACCAATACCACCACCACCATCAATATCTCCACCACCAATCCCACCACCACCCCCATTCTCACAGCCACCAATACCAAAACCACCAATACCACCACCGCCAATACCACTGCCAATGCCACCATCTCCAATACCGCCACCACCAATACCAATACCACCACCACCAATACCACCAATACCACCAACAATACCACCACTAATACCTCCATCACCGCCACCAATACCACCAATATCACCACCACCACAAATATCACCACCACCAATACCACCACCACCACCAATACAACTGCCACGAATACCACCACCATCACCAACGCTAATACCAATACCACCACCACCAATACCAATATCACCACCACCAATACCACCACTAATACCATCACCACCAATATTACCACCACCAATACCAATACCACCACCAATACCATTAATACCACCACCAACAATACCATCACCAATAACACCACTAATACCTCCACCACCAATATCACCACCATCACCAATATCACTACCACCAATACCACCACGTCTAATACCACCACCACCAATACCACCACCAATGCCACCACCCCAATACCACCACCAGCACCAATACCACCACAACCACCACCAATACCAATATCACCACCACCGCCAATACCATCACCACCAATACCCTACCACCAGTACCACCACCACCACCAATACCACCACCACCATTACCAATATCAGTACCCCCACCACCAATACCAGCACTAATACCAATACTACCACCAATACCACCACCCCAATACCAATTCCGCCACCGCCAATACCACTACCACTAATACCAGTACCACCACCATCAATACCACCAGAACATATACCACCAACACCTATACCAATTTTGCCACCACCAATACCACCAATGCCACCACCACCACCAATACCACCACCACCAATACCACCAGCACAACCAATACCAGCCCCACCAATACCACCAATACCACTACCAATATCACTACCACCACCACCATCACCAATACCACCACCACCAATACGAATACCACCACCACCAATGCCACCGCCTCAGCACCTCTCATTCAGTAGTAGTAGCAGGGGCACTGCATGAGGCCAGAGCTGTAGCCGAGACCATCCCTCCCTCCTTCCATGCCTGCAATAAAGCACAGCCCACCATGCACCAGGAGAGGATGCCAGGGCCCTACTACAGCTGGAGTATTTTTTGTTAGGTGAAAAATAGCAATGACATTACACAATGTCACAATGCCAACTCAAATCACGGAGAGGGCAGAAAATTGCCCCCTCCTGCTTTTCCTCCTCAGCTGTGACAGTATAATCATAGAGCGAGAGGTGTTGGAGAGCTTTGTTAGTGTTTATAGCTCGGATCATATGTAACTCTCGCTTCACACTTTGTGTCTGTATAATTTACAACATTATCACCTCTTCTTCACTGCACTATTTATCACTACTTTGAAGACGTGGCAGGCTAGTCTCTTCCTCTAATATTTACAATCTAACAAGCGGTCAGAAGGCCCTTTATTGCAATGCAATAATGTCATAATGGAAGAATGATCGGATCCAGGTGGTATCTTATATGTAGTTTATTAGGTAGAAGTAAGATAGATACACGAACCCCAACAGGAGCAGCCTCCTTGCTGCTGAGCCCTACTCTCAACTAACATTCACCCACGCATAAAATACACTGTATGACATCATACACTCATACTAATATTCCACACACATCCACTGGCTGAGCAGCAAGCTGGAGCAGATACCACACTTCTTGCCCCTTTAATAAAAACACAAAAATTGAAAATGCAAGGGATAAGCATAGTACCGACATTACAAGAAAGAAGCAAGCAGTCAGAAAATCAATAATTAAATAACTAAATGAGAACAAATTGCAAATATTATGACAGAGAATTGTGCAATAAAACAAAGGAATTAATATGCAGACTAACAATCAAAACATAAACACTAAAATAAAGAAGAGGACAATGAGTACCTCGACAACGAATAACAGGAATAACCAAATAACACACACATATCTTCCCCCTTTAATAGAACGACAAAGAATAAAGTGAAGGAAAAGCAAAAGAAGAAGAAAAGTAGGAAATGCTAACAAGAGATACTAACAAAGTACAGAAGGACAACAATAGAATAGCAATAGTGACAAAACTTGCATAGCATAAAGAATTGACACTCCAATTCACCGCCAAACATGTCAGTTGGCCAGACTAGACTGAAGATGGCAAGAAGAAACAGCAAAAGAAAACAGACACTGCAGGTAAAGGCAAGAACATCGCTCTCAAAATATATGAGAGATCTGAAAGGAAAACTATTAGTATTTAGAATACGCAAGAGAGTAATAATGTGACACAATGAAAAATCAACATACAAGTACCATGTAAGAAGAAGTACAAAGTGTCATACAACCCAAGAACATGAATAAGTAATAACATTCAAGAAATAAGAAACATAAGCTATTACAACACAATACATATATAACATATGCCCAAAAGTAGGCACAGTAAAGCAATGTAACGTAAGGTAATGCAATGTAGTAAGACACTAATGTTCGTAAGAACAAAGAAAGTGACAAATCTATATACAGGAGGATAAGACACATGAAAAGTAAGATAACAAAATATATAACAGTGTAAGTGACCTGACAAGTCACGAAACAAGGCAAAGTAACATTCCAAAATGATAAAAGTATTGGTGACCAGAAGAGTCACGTAACAGAAACAAACATACTGTAATGCACATATGTGACCTGACCAGTCACGTAACATAGGAAAGTATCGTATCATAATGCATAACGCTGTAAATGACCTGACAAGTCAAATATAAATGGCACAATATTGCACCGTAACATATAACAGCATAAGTGATCAGGAAATCACATAACATGTTAGCAAAATTGCTCATAGATCTAAATAAAGAATTCCATAAGGGATATTTTAAATCCATTAAAGTTGTAATAATACTAAAATAGTACCTATGAAGATCCAGCACAAGAAATTAAGAAGACATCACTGTAAGATAAGGTATACAACCAGTAGGCTATTAAAACAGATGCACTAAGTCATTGAAATTATGAAAAGGGATGTGGAGTAAGACCACACGAAGGAATGAAATATGTGCAACAGTTAAAGTGCATGCAAAATTGTAGTGAAAAGAAAATCATGTGAAGAATCTCATTCATTAAATTCAATGTGCTGTGAAATAAATATAATAATGTAAAAACGACTGTAATAATTATATCACAAAGTATTTATTTTGAATGTAACTGTACAGATAACATAGTACTTATTTAAAAATATGACTGCCAAAAAATATATAATTGAATACATATGTTAAAAATAAACGTAGAGGTATTGAAATGAACTTCAGAGGGAGTTGAATTTCACGAAGAGAAGTTGAATTAATGGATAAGAAGATCTGCATTTACTGTCTTTAAAACGCATGGACATATATTTTCCTTATTGAGGTGGAAGGATGAAAAATAACCACTAGATGGCACTGATGTTGAAAATTCCCAAAGTAGACATAATCCATGTGAGGAGTCAGTCGGCTGATAGTACAAAGTAAAACAGTACCTGCGGAAGATCCAATGAAGCGCTGTGAAAACCTTGAATAAAATCGATGCATCGGAATAAAGCACAACACAGACTAAGTGGTATGCTAGATTTGACTTCAATAAACTTTCCAGACGCCAATGACATCGTGGTTGGCACAAGACGTAAAATGCAGGGAGCTTGATGAAATGAAGTAATGTGCAAATTTAAAATGGCGGCACGTATTTGACGGTGAACCAAATGGCTCACGGCGGAAAGATGCACCCAAAGTTGCAGAAGGCTTAGATGGCACTGAAAAGAATCGTCACCAAGGGGAATCCAAGCAACAAGTGCTCGTGGCACGGAGGTGTCTCGCACTGTCTTTGAAAGTTGCAAAGTGGTAATGGTAAGAGCAGAAGGCACAGGTAGGGCTCTGTCATGTTGTGGTCGTGCGCCGGAGGTACACCAAACACAGGACTCAGGTTGGTCTCACATTTCTTTATTTGCATCGCTTATTATTACGAGTTAGCACCCAGTGCAGCTGCCGGTCAGCACATCCGTCCCCGTCCATCTCCTGGTCATCATCTGTCCCCTTTCCTGTGTCGTCACCGGATCTGGTGTCCGGTGACCTGGTCACTCTGCCTGAGGACCCACGGGGTCCTAACGCCCTACTGTCCGTCGCCCGCACTGTCAGGTCACGACATCTCCCCCCTTGTTGCAAACAAATGTTCGTGACACATTTACCATAGTCCTCATTCACAGTTACATTGATGGAGGTGAACGAACGAGAGAAAGAGAGAGAGAGAGAGAAAGAGAGAGAGAGAGAGAGAGAGAGAGAGAGAGAGAGAGAGAGTACTTGTTATTCTACATTTCTTCAATTAGTCTCTGTTGTTTACTGCATGTCCTTCGTGAATCTACTGTCTCCATCGCTTCCTTGTCCTCTGTCTTCTACCTTCCATGTCGTTGCAGGGGTCGCTGCCATTTCTTCCTTTTCCGCCTTCCCTGTCCTTGAAATGCTATCTGTTGCTTGTTATTCGTTGTTGGTCGAAGGCAGCCGTTATCATCGATCCTTTCACTTTCGTCACCGCCAGTCTTTGGAGAGCTTGTTGTCTTATTGTCAATATTCTTTCTGTCTCAACACCTTTGGTCCTGGCCCTGCGGTGCCGCTTGCCTTCATTTCCTTGGTGGCGCTTGTCCGCTCTGCTCATTGCATGTCTTTGTCCTTTCTCTTTGCTGCTCTTTCTCCTGCGGTATGTCTTTTCGTGTTGCTCCTTTTTACACATTTTCTTTCTAGGCTCTCCTTGTCCTTTTCTCTTGTGTCCCTTTTGTGTTCTTTTTCTTCCTTTTCTTCTGTTATTCTCCTTTTCTTTTAGCCTTTTCTAGGCTCTCCTTGTCTTTTTCTCTTGTGTCTCTTTTTCGTTGTCTTTGCCTTTTCTAGGCTCTCCTTGTCCTTTTCTCTTGTATCCCTTTTGTGTCCTTTTTCCTTCTTCTTCTTCTGTTATTCTCCTTTTCTTTTAGCCTTTTCTAGGCTCTCCTTGTCTTTTTCTCTTGTGTCTCTTTTTCGTTGTCTTTGCCTTTTCTAGGCTCTCCTTGTCCTTTTCTCTTGTGTCTCTTTTGTGTCCTTTTATCTTCCTTTTCTTCTGTTATTCTCCTTTTCTTTTAGCGTTTTCTAGGCTCTCCTTGTCTTTTTCTCTTGTGTCTCTTTTTCGTTGTCTTTGTGTCTCCTTTCGTTCTCTTTTTCTTTTATGTTCTCCTTTTCTCTTTCCTCTTTCTTTGGTCCCTTCTTTCCTCGTTATTTTACTCCTCTTTCTTCTTCCTTCTTTTCTTTATTGCCTTGTAACTTCTCCTTTGCTCTTTCTTTTTTGTCCTCGTGTGATCTTTGTCCTTTTATTTCTCTTTGTTGTTCTGCTTTCTTTCCTTTTCTTTTCCTTTCTTTTCTTTGTTGTGTCTCTTTTCTGTCTTTTATTTAGCCTTCTCTTGCTTCTTCCACTCTCTTGTTCTTCTTTCTTTGTATGTGTATATGTTGTTTCCTTCTTTCTCTTTCTCTATTTGTCCTTTTGTTATTCTCTGGTAATCTCTTTTCTATTGCACCATCATCTTCCTTTGCCTTATTGCTCTTTTTCCACTTGTGCGCTCTTTTGCCCGTTATTTATCCTTTATTCTTCAATCACGACCTTTATTTCCTTTGTCTCCCTTTTCAGACCTTTTCCGTGCTTATCTTCCTTTTCTTCTTTATCTTCTTTTTCTTCCTACCTTTTCTTCTTGCTCGCGTTCTCCTTAATTCACCTTCTCTTATGCTCTTCTTCTTCTTTGCCCTTTGCCTGGCTTTGAAATTGCTGCTCTCCTTTTTTCTATGACCTTTTCTTGAATGTCCCCTTCAAGATGTCACTTTTGTCGTCTTTGTCCTTTCTTGTCCTTGATATGCCCCTTTATTCTCCTTATTTCTGCCTTCTTTTTATTTATTTCAACTTCTTTTCTCATTTCTTTCTTTTTCGATGTTATTTGGCCTTAAAATTGCCACTCCATTATTGTCTAGCTTTCTTTCCTTATCTAAGATGGCCGCCGCTTTTTTTCACGCAATTTCGCCGTCCTAATCGCCTTGCCTGTTCTTAAGATGGCCGCCGCCGCTGTTCTCACTGCCCATTGGCTCAGCTCGCCTCCTTCTAACATGGCCGCCGAGACTCTCCAACGCTCTCGCGGGATCTCGCGCCTTCTTTCAAAGGCCCGCGCTTGTTCTTAGCGCTTACCGCAATCTGCTGCAGCTTTTTTACAGTCGCTGTCTGGTGGGCTCCCGCGTCGCTCTTCCCGTCTACCATGTCACTTGCGGCGCATCCAGGGTGGACACACGTCGATCCACGCGTCGATCCGTTTCTCCTCGTCGCCAGTTGTCATGTTGTGGTCGTGCGCCGGAGGTACACCAAACACAGGACTCAGGTTGGTCTCACATTTCTTTATTTGCATCGCTTATTATTACGAGTTAGCACCCAGTGCAGCTGCCGGTCAGCACATCCGTCCCCGTCCATCTCCTGGTCATCATCTGTCCCCTTTCCTGTGTCGTCACCGGATCTGGTGTCCGGTGACCTGGTCACTCTGCCTGAGGACCCACAGGGTCCTAACGCCCTACTGTCCGTCGCCCGCACTGTCAGGTCACGACAGGCTCCACAGTCTGTGTTTTTCAGAGTAGTAGCTCGTGCCAATTTAAAAATGAATGGCAGCAGATTAACCCCCTTACGGTGGAACATAAAGGGCAATATGCAAAATATAAGAAGTACTCACAATTTGTGTTCCTAAGTCAGCTATGGTCTGTCACCTCAAATATTTGCGAGAATGTCCCTGTTAATGAATGCGTAGGCGCAGACTTCAGTTGCCAGCACCGCAGGACAGAACTGACAGAGTGCGGCCCCCGGGGGAAGCGAAGGTCGCAGACCAGTCTTCCCCCGGGGTTTTCGTGCAATACGGAAGTACAAGGTGGAGGGCGGGACTACAGGGGCTAAAGGAAGGGGTGGGATGTGGGGAGGGCATATAAGGTGTCAGGAGAGGAAGTTCCGGCCTCTTCCTGACACCTCAGCACCACCGGGAGGGTGTTTTTAATTTTGTCCACCCGCCCACCCTGCAGGTTTTAGGGAGGACCGGGGGTGTTTTGAGGGTTGGGGTGCCAGTTTAGGGCAGGTTGCAGAGAAGTGGCTGTACGGTACTTTGGAGGGGTGGGGAGTCACATACGGGCAGATCCACCCCTCGGGTGGGGGGAAAACGGTACACAGGTGACTGATAGTGGGGCATGGGAGGCAATGAGCAATAAAGGCAAAGTCAACAGAGGATGCTTGGAGGGCAAGTGAAGGTGAGAATGGGGAAAGGAAGATAGGTTATCGAGTGAATGGGTGAAGAGTCAAACAGGTGAGATGGTTTTGGAAAGGCAGAATGGAGAATGCGTGGGTATGGGATGGAAATGTATATTTCATGCATTGATGTACTGTTAATAAGCCTAAATGATTGCAACCTTGTCCTAATAAATGGCCTTTTACGCTTCAAGTAACAGCGTGGAGTGTAGTTATTGCGCGATAGACATGGTTGAAACAAGGTTTTTCTCCACAGTAGAAGGTTTATTCTCCACGGTAGCAGGCTTACACTGGGCTTGACAAGACTGGTTACTGAGGACAGCTCGGCGTATATGGCATTACAGGAACAACCCTCGAATCTCGTAGTTGCAGGCAGTAGAAAGAAACCGGAAGGCAGCAGTAAAGCAGGTTGTGGCTGATAATCCAACAGGCCGCTGGACAGTGCTCCAGGGTAGCAGTAAAGAGTAGAGACAGGTTCCTTGCGCATAAATAAGAGGAACCCACTCAGGCAGGTTGCAGATACTGGCACGTAGTAGTTGAAGGCGACCGGTGGGAGGTCACTATTGGGGTTTGTAGGGTGCCAGAATGCTTTAAAGGTTCATAAGTAGTTACAAGATCATACCTTGTAGTTGCTTAGTTTTTAGTCCTGAGAATACAGATGTATGTTCTTCAGATCGTCTCCAGTGTCGTAACGGAAGAATGACCGGGTACAGGTTGTATCTTATATGTAGTTTATTAGGTAGAAGTAAGGTAGATTCATGAATCCCAACAGGAGCAGCCTCCTTGCTGCTCAGCCCTACTCTCAACTGACATTCACCCACGCATACAACACTCTATGACATCATACACTCATACTAATATTCCACACACATCCACTGGCTGAGTAGCAAGCTGGAGCAGATACCACAAATAAGTCTTGCATTTGCGAGAGTTTAAGCTATTAGTTTTGTAAATGACAATGCCTTTTTGTTCATGTTTTAAACCCCAAAACATGAATAAAAGGCATTGTCATTTACAATGCAAATATCTCAAACTCGCGTGAATGCGAGACCTACTGCATTGCAAATGCTTGTTATGACTTCATTTGACCCCCTCCTTTTTTTCACTTTTTCAGAAACAAAATAATCAAAATGGAGTTTCCATGAACCAAAAAGAATTGCGGACAGGAGCTGGCCCCCTAAAATCATGCAGGTTTCGTAAACATCCATGCAGTGAAATGTGCTGTAGATGCAACTGGTTTATCCATATGGGACTACAATTAACATGGGTTCCACACATTTGAGATTCTCCCATAAGTTTTGGCCCTTTGGTAGATCATCACAAATGTCTCCAATAAGACTGAGGGCCTGGTCATTCCTTTTGCGGCGCGCCAAGCCAGCGCTCTGCAGGAGGACAGCCAAAGCCGTTCTCACACCACCTGCCAGATTATTATTCAAAGCCTTGGTGGGCGCATGGCGTTGTGGCTCATAGGAGAGACTTAGACAGGGGGCACCATGAGACCATTGCAGCAAGCTCCAGCAGAGAAGAAATAACCTAACATAACACGTGTATTTGTAAAGCATGCATTCACCTCCAAAGGGGCATCTTAGTGCTGAATAACATATGTTTATTGTTACCCAAATCAATGGTACTCATTTTATCTTCGACCTCAGAAAGGATGAAAGGCTGGGTACACCCATCAGGATTTCAACCTGTGACCATGATGTTGAACATTGGCCCCTAAAGTGGATGCATTAGTCTACTAGGCCACCAGACCCAGTATAAATGCGCTATGTCGTGCATTGCTTCATGTGCAGGAATTGATGGGGCATATTCACAGGGCGGCACAACATGTGCCCCCATTATGTACCCCCAGGCACAGAGGCACAATGGGTCTCCCTTTGTTGCCTCACTGCCACCCTTTTCATGGTGGACACACGGCCATGAAAAGGTTGGCATTCAGGCAACTCATAATATTCTCGGGGGTGCCACTGCAGCTCTCCTAGCATATTACTGCCTCTGACCGATGCAAGAGTGCTGCGGGATCCTGGATCCCCAGCGACTGCTGGAGTCCTGTGGCAATCCGACCACCACACTCGTAATGCAATGCACTGTACTGCAATGTGGTGGTGGTCGGACCGCCATTGCAACTACGGCAGTGCTATGGACCGCGGTAGTCATAATCAGGCACTAAATGTGGATTTAACAAATATTTTAGGCACATTTTGTGTGGCTGTTTTATCAAACAGTGCCTAAAAATTAAAAAAAATTGCAGGCCCATGGGTCAAAGGATGTGACTAGAGGCTTGAAATACATTTATTTGAATACCTATTTCTAAATTACTCTGTCTCTAAAAGTTTGCCTGTGGGTGGTTTATTGGTGTGTGTGGTGCCAATAACCAATTTTGTAATGTCTACTTTCTATCTCTCATATAATGGGCCAGATTCACATACCAACTAGTACATCTGCCCCCGCAAAAAATATGCCTTTTATATGGGTGCAAATTTACTACTACTGGGAATTCACAAATCCTGCCAGGACTATGTGGAAAGCTGTGCCAGATGAAGGCTTCCAGGTGTACTACTGAGAACGTCATGCAACCTCTCCCATGGCCACCTGTTCGTCCATGCTGAAAGCTATCTATATAGCTATTGATTGAAGGACATGGGCAATTGAGACCTCTTAGCAAACTCACATATTTTTTTCACAAGGAAAACATTATACGCCTTCGAGACAACCTATCCCCTGCATACCAGTAAAAATGAGGTGATCCATTCTCCTTCTTATTTAGGAATGAGTTACTCAAGCCCTTGACTGTGGTAACTTTTGGACAATTTGCAAAGTAGGAAAGGGTCGGTTTTCAGTTTGGTAATACCAACAAATCTAAATGTTTGTAAACTTTCACAAACTTGCTAAGTTATCCTTGCCTTGTAACTCGCACTTCCGACCCCTTCAGAGGGATTACTACTGAGGATTTATCCACACTGGTAGCAGATAAACACAAAGGGCCGATTGAGGTGTTGGGCGGCCTCCAACCAGCCATTGAAGGCTTCCCATCTGATATCGTAATTTTCCTTCTGACCGCCGTATTAGCATAGCGAAAGTCAGAATTAAAACAGAGGGGGATTGCGACGTGGTGAGCCTCGCAAGCCAGCATAATCACCTAATGACAGCGGCGCCAGGCTCGGCTCTGCTGTCGGGATTATGATGACACTTTCTGACAGACATTTCATGTCGAACTTTTGAACTTAAAAGGCTATCAGAAAGTGTCTTTGGGGACCCCTAGCAGGGCCACTTTTCCACCTGGCCCTCCGCAATGGGGTGTTTTCCGCCAGCCGCAAAGCTTCCATTAGATAATGGATGTTTGCGACCACTCTATGGTCGGGTGGTTCCAGACCAATACGATGTTGTCCGCCCGACATCGTAATCAGTCTCAAAGTAATTAAACTAGTTGTATGATAGAATATCGCCAATAAAACTATTGTGCTAAAGAATATTGAACCGAAAAACATCGAGGACAAAAAATCAACTTTATCTGCTTTATAATTAAAGTTAGAAATATTGACTACAAAAATATATAAGACTAAAATATATTCAAATAAATGGCACGTAGTTAGAATTTAAAACATTTAACACTACATAAACTTAAACAATTTAAAACATTAACTTAAAAAATTCAACAAGAACATAAATATATTACAGAAAATGTAAACATTATTATAACTTAAAAATATCATACGAAAATATATTGTTTATATAAATATAAAAATATTAAATACAATTTTAAATAAATACAATTATTTAGATGAACCTAAACCATAGGATAAACATGCTAATAATATTTAAAATAATCACCAGAAAAAGGTACTAAAATTCTTTTAAAAATACAATACAATTCTTAAAATTAAAAAGCTATTTGAATAAAGAAATGAATACTCTATACATTTAATAATTTAGATTAAAATAACTTCTAAAGTTAAATCAACATTTTTTAAAAAGTTTTTTTCTTTAAAAAAACAAGTTAAACAAATAAATTTGGAGGAGTAACATTTACTACTCCTAATTCAACCTGAGCAACAGTATGGAAAATGATGGACTTTGGAGGGGTCAGCTTTACTATTCCCAGTCAAATGTAAGCTAAGCAACAGCAGGCAAAGTGTTGGACTTTGCAGGGTTAAAGTTTTGTATCCACTGTGACATAAGTATCTGTAGGGAAAGTGGTAGAATATGGAGAGGTCAGATTTACTATTCCCACTTCAACCTGAGTAACAGTTGGAGAAGTGTTACATTTTGCAGGGGTCCGATTCACTATTCCCACTTCAACATGAGTAACAGAATTGATTTTGGATTGATGGCCTTTGGAAGGGTCAAATTTACTATTCCCGCTCAAATGTAAGCTAAGCAACAGCAGGCAAAGTGTTGGACTTAAAGTTTGGTATCCACTCCGACCTAAGTAACGGTAGGGAAAGTGATAGAATATGGATGGGTTAGATTTGCTATTCCCACTTCAACCTGATTAACAGTTGGAAAAGTGTTTGCAGGGGTCTGATTCACTATTCCCACTTCAGCATTAGTAACAGTAGGGAAAGGGATGGACTTTGGAAGGGTTGAATTGACTTTTCCCATTCCAACCTTAGCAACAGTAGGGAAGTTGTTTGAATTGTGAGGGGTCAGATTTACTATTTCCACTCCAACCTGAGTAACAGTGGTTAAAGTGTTGGACTTTGAAGGAGTCAAATGTACTTTTCCCACTCCAACTTAAGCAGCAACAGGGATGGTGTGGGACTTGGAGTGGTCAGATTTAATATTTCACCTCCAACTTAAGCAACAGTAGGGAAAGTGATGGACATCTGAGGGCTTCGATTTAGTATTCCCTCTCGAGCTTAAGCAACAATAGGAAAAGTGCTAGACTGTCCAAGGTTTACGTTTAATATATAACCACTCCTAAATTAACCTATATATAGATAAAATAATTGAGCAAAGTCTATATTCCAGCAAAAATATGAAAATATATCTATTATTTTAACATGATATAATTTTCATAAATTGTAAAAAACTAAAATTACTAAATGAACATTTTAATTGCAAAACTTATATAGAAATATTTGCAAACAAATAAAATTAAAAATAAAAGATTTCAAATACTTCCCACACTCTTTCACTCCAGAAATCCAATATAGACAAAACAAATAAAAATAGTATTGGAAAAAATGAAAATAAACATGAATCTAACACAAAAAACAATAAATGTATTTTTTTTAAAAAGCCTACAATGATAATACTATTAGTTAACATAAAAATTATTAAAATCAATTAAATAATTTACAAAATCAATTAGCCAAATAATTCAAATGATTAATTGCCACTTGATTGAAAATGTTATAAAACTTTTAAAAATAAAATTATAAATATTATTCATTATCACAATAACACAGTAAAAGTTACAAAATAAATAAACTATGTACAAACAGTTAAATAATATAATAAATAATCTTCCCACCCAGTTCTCCTGTGAACCCAACATCTCAACTATAAATAAATATTATAAACAATAAAAAAAACTTATTTTTAAAACTAAAAGAAATAACTGGTCAAAAAGTGATTAGTAATACTTAACATTAAAATAACAAGAACTTATAACACAGCTACTAATAAATTCCAACAAAAGAATCGCAAAAAATATTATATACACCTATTTTTTTAAAAGAGATATAAAATACTTAAGAAGTTATATTTTTACCTTCAATATTTACCTGCAATATTCTGCCCCACAATATTCTTGACTTCATGATATGTTTGACACAAAATTTGTGTCAATCAGAAATTTGGAAACAATATTACGATACAATACCAGTAAGATCATATATGCCAGCGATACATTTGTGATTTCTTGGAAGGCTAAAATGAGGATAACACAATAGAATTGAACATGAGGTCTTTTAAGATACGTTTTTTCAGTGAATTTGTGCATTAAAGTATACATCTTTTGGGGGCGCGGCCGGGCAAGATGGCCGAGCGGACGTAAACCGCATCGGATCCTGGTCCGCGCGCTATCCTGTGGCGGTTTTTAGCACCATTCTGAAGAAGAATCATCTAAATACGGCACCTACCGGCAGCGGAAGATGTGAGGCGCTGGTGGCGGTAATTTCGCTGTCCTCGGCAGGCCCCTGAGGTGTGCGGCTGACTGTCCCGGCTCCCGGAGGTAGCTCCAAGCTAAAATGGCGGCCGGATCTTGGTGATGAGAGGCGGCAGGCGGGCTCCCCAGATCATCGCGGCGCACGCGCTTGCCTAGAGGTTGCACCGATCATTGGGGGCATCGGCGGTGAGCTGTATGCAACACGTGCTTGTTCTGCGGCGGCGGAGGCTTCAGGACGCCCTGCCCCCGCCTGCCTGACTTTAAAATGGCGGCCGCGATGCCTCTCCCTGGCAGCGACTTCTGCTGAACACTTTGCCTCCCCAAGAGCCAGCATCTCAGATCTAGGGAGAAGCGTGCCTGCAGGGAGAGGCGGAAATTTACCCTCTGTGTCACCTGTGACGCTGCTGCCGGGGCTATTGTGGATGCTAGGTCGGGGAGTCCTTCCTCCACGTGGCTTTCAGTGTGCTCAACCTCCTGGACTGCCCGATCTCGGCTATGCCTGCACGGACTGCTCGCTGCTAGGCCCCGTTACACATACCTCTCTGCCCGCATCATCGATGTCTGTCTGAGGCACTCTGCACCATCTGGGGGCCCAGGCTCTTTTGACCCGCCTCTCTGGGCCAGATTCACCCTATAGCCCTCTCCGTGCCCCTGCTTTCCCCTTGGCAGGTTGAGGCCTCTCCCTGACTTGGCGACCGCGAAGGCATTCTGAAGTGGACCACCGGCACCCGTGAAGAACCCGGAGTGGCCTCATCACTGACTCGCAGGGGTTCCGGCTGTGAGGCTGGCCTTTCCCCGCGCCTTCCCTTTTGGTTAGGCTTGTTCTAGAGGCGCGACTCTACAGGGATCGGAGTGGCGGAGCTGCGTGGGACCTCCTCCATATGCCGCCGAAGAAAGGGACGAAAAGGCGACCAGCAAAGTATCGGACTTCTTCTCCACCGTTGACATACGCCCGACAATGCGTGGAGACACGGACGGGGTAGCCATGGCTCTGACAAAATCGGATCTGATGGCTATGCTTAAAGAACTTAAATCTGAGCTCCGAACCGAACTCTGTCACGACATCAAGTCCTCCATTGATCAATTGCGATCGGATCTGTCGGACCGTTTGACCTCTCTCCAGCAAGACGTACACTTGGTGGGCACTAGAGTGCTAGATCTGGAAGCGCAACATCAGGAACAAAGGCAACATACCAACGCGCTACGTGAAGATGTTCGCATTCTTAAGGAACAACTGCAGCAGACGCAACTTAAAGCAGAGGATCTGGAAAATCGGGCGTAGAGGGAGAACATTCGAGTCAGAGACTTGGAGGAAGGTGCAGAGAAGCCGGATCTGGAAGCTTTTATAGAAGGTCTCTTCGCGGAGATCCTGAGTCCCCTGACACTCAAGATAAAGCTTGATAGAGTTCATCGAGTGGGTCCTTTGCAGAGTGGCGATAGGAGGATGCCTCGTGACGTTTTGGCAAAATTCCATTCCTACAAGGTTAAGGAGTCTGTGCTACAGGCGGCTAGAGCGAAGGACTCTATCTCCTTTCAGAACCATTCATGTACTATATATCAGGATATCGCCCCTTCTACACTGGCATGCAGACAGACACTGAGGCCGATCACCGCCAAGCTCAATGCGGATGGTATCCGGTACCGCTGGACGTACCCCTTTGGGCTAAGCTTTGAATATCAGAACAAACGGCAACACGTCACGGCACTGAAGGATGGATTGGAACTCTTGGGCCTGCCTCCAGAGGAAGAATGTCTCAATCACGGTGCCTCCGGGGACTCCTCTCAAGCTGGGAAACCTATTCCTGCTTGGGCGTCGGGCTCCCGCAGAGGACGTTCATGATGGCTTTCATGTGACAGCTTTCTGGAGGCAGGGCCTCTTGAACTCACTGGACATGCTCTGCACTACTGCACGACAACTGGTCCACAGAGTTGATACCACATGAGATCTCCGGACTAGACTGTGGTGAGAATATGTACTCTTTATATTAGTCAAGACCCGCCCTCTGACTTCCATCTGGTTCCTACTCTGGGGACGTGGACCCCTTGGCCACCTATGGGGACATTAGATACTTGGATGGCTCCATACATGGGAATTACGTTTTAATAGTAGAACTTTTATTCTGGTGGGTTGGTTAGTCATTAGTCTGGGGGGTACTGACTTTGTGCTGTTAATGGCCTAGCAATTACTTTGCTCCCTCTTCAGGATACAGGCCGACTCAACTTGCTTTGGTACTTGGGCTCTTCAGGTGGGCCTGTGCTGCAACTTGGGCATGATAATTCCTCCCTAAGCGATTGCCGGGATGGTCGCAGACTGGGTCCCTGGCCCTGTTGTTACCCCGGGTCCATGTGGGGGCGCCCCAGCCTCGCAGGGAGACCTAGACATGGTTTCTGTATTGTTTTCTTGTTCACTGGTTTGGGGGGGAGAGGGAGGGACGTGGTGGTGGCCTTTTTAATGGTGACAGTTGGAGGTTTTTCTGCTCCTTATACCGGTACAATAGATCTACACTCTTGCGGCTGCGCGGTTGCTAGGGGGGTGCGGAATGGGGGTGGGCTGTGGTCGGTGGAGCCCTGGGAGAGAAGTACAATGTTCCCATAACACAATGTCGATAACCATTGGCACTTGGAACATCAAAGGTCTTAATTCCCCCCAAAAACATCAGTAAAATATGGAAGTATATTATCGATCATCATTTAGACATGGTGGGCCTTCAAGAAACTCATCTAGCCAGGGCTGAGGATACGCCTCTTAAACACAAACACTACCCGCTCGTTTATAAATCCTCAGCTTCCACGAAACATAGAGGGGTGGCACTTATGTTCCGAACTACTATACAATTTCAGCTTCTGGGGGTACAGAGCGATAGAGATGGCCACTGGGTTATGGTCAAGGGACGTCTCAAGGGGAGGATGTGTACTTTTGTAGCGCTATAAGCCCCTAATACTGGTCAGACGGGCTTCCTGCCTACACTGCTGGGGAAACTAACGGACTTTGCTGAGGGTCCTATGTTCCTTATGGGGGATTTCAATTTGGTATGGCAGACAGACCTGGATAGCGCACACACACTCCGCTCTGAACTAGGCTCCTTCGCCGATGACACAAAAGGGCATATTCAGGACCTAGGCTTGTTGGACACTTGTGTGCTCTCTACCCCCAAACTCAGGATTATACCTTCTTCTCTCACGTCCACCGCTCCTACTCCCAATTAGATTACATTTTTACCAGCCAATCCTTACTGGGTGCCCGTCGAGAGGCCAAGATATTCCCCTTGTCAGTCTCAGATCATAGCCTATACACTATCTGTCTCAATTGGTATGGGAGCGCCCCGACTGCCCCTAGATAGTACTTCCCAGCGTCGCTGGCTCGGGACAAGGACTCGTGTAACAAACTCCGCAGAGCCATCAAAGAATTCTTTGCTTTTAATCGGCCAGAGGACACTTCAGAATACATCACTTGGGACTCATTTAAGGCCGTGCTGCGAGGTAAATGATTCGCTCTTAATACGACCCTGAACAGTCAGCGCACTAGGGAGAGGGAACAACTTGAGGCGGAACTGTCTTCCCTTGAACATACCCATAAACTTAACCCCACTAGACAAACTCTGCGCAAACTCACGGCGGTAAGAGGTAAACTTCGGGCTATTTACACCAATAGGGCAGAGTTCACACTTCTTAAACTGCGCTATTTGTCCTATACACAGGGCAATAACATTGGAAAACATCTTGCCAGACAATTAAAAGTTAAGCGGGAGAGGGAGTATATAGGGGGCATCCAAGGACCTTCTGGAAACATCACTTATAGAGATGACGAAAAAGCAGAGATTTTCGGGTCTTTTTACAAAACTTTATATTCTGGGGAACCCCTGGATTCGAGTAAGGAGCAAGAATTTCTTCGAACGTTGCCCCATACCTCAGGTCTCCCCTGAATGGAATGAGGCACTCACTGCCCCAAACACCCTGGAAGAGGTCACCTCAGCTATTAAGGCTCTGAAAACCCATAAAGCACCTGGCGCTTATGGGTATACTGCTATTTTTTTATAAGACATTCTCTCTGACATCTGCCCCCACCTGGTAAGGCTTTTTAATAGGATGGCTGCGGATGGGGAAACCTCTGGTTCTATGTCCGAAGCCGTGATCTCTGTGATTTCCAAATCAGGGAAAGAACCCCTGCGCTGAGCCTCCTATAGGCCTATTGCCCTTCTGAACCTAGACGCGAAATTGTATTCCTCATTCCTCGCTAAGAGGTTGAATGACCTCATGCCGGTCTTTATTTATCCGGACCAATCTGGATTCATTAAGGGTCGCCAGACGCATGACAACACCCGCCGCATTATCCACTTGATAGAAAAGGCTAATAGATATAGGATTCCAGCAGTTTTAATTGGGCTAGATGCCGAAAAGGCGTTTGACTGGGTCGATTGGGTTTTTCTATTCCACACACTCACAGCATTTGGCTTTTCACCCCAATTTCTGAATATGATCCGGGCCAACTATCAAAACCCCCGCTCTAGAGTGACGGTGAATGGGGTGCAATCCTCCACCTTTGTTCACTCTAGACGCACTAGGCAGGGATGCCCTTTATCTCTCCTGCTCTTTGCTCTCAGTATTGAACCATTACCACTAGCGGTCAGGGCAAATCCTGGGATTAAGGGCCTGCCTTTTACGGGGGAATCACATAAGATCTCCCTATTCGCGGATGATGTCCTCTTATCCCTTTCTGACCTAGCCGCGTCCCTTCCACAACTGCAACGGGAATTTGAACGCTTTGAAGCAGTAGCGGGCTTCAAAATTAATTTAGATAAATCCTACATACTCAATCTCACAGAAGAGGTCCTTCGACTCCAGTCCCTTACACCCTTGCATTGGGCCACTTCCTCCATCCAATACTTAGGAATCCAGCTGACACAAACTGTAGGGAAATTATATTCGGCCAACTACCCCCCCCCCCCATTCTCACCCGCATCCAAATAGAGCTTACAAGATGGAAGCCTCTCTTTTTTTTTCTTGGCTGGGTCGCACACATACAGTTAAAATGACTCTTCTTCCTAAACTTTTATATTTATTTCAGGCCCTACCTATAGAACTAGAGGGGGACTTCTTTAGGCGTGTGAAAGCTATGATCCTGCACTTTATTTGGCAAGGGGGGCGTGCCCATTTCTCCTTTTCCCTGTTGTGTCGCTCCCATCGGGAGGGGGGAATAGGTCTCCTGGACATGCATTAAAACTATAAAGCGGCACAACTCTGAGTGTTGGTTGAATGGTCAGAGAAGGAATCTGAAAAGCACTGACTTCATATGGATCGTAGTGTGGCTGGCAGGACCATATGGGATTTAATTTGGCAACCAAAAAGAGATAGACCTAAAAACTTCTACATTAGCACCCCCACACACACCACCCTACGAGTTTGGGATTCCGTGGCAGGGGATGATAGGTGGACTACTTTTCTTTCACCATTTACACCACTCCATTTTACCACGGCATTACCCCCGGCTCTACCAGAGGGGCCCTTTGACACTTGGAGGGAGGGTGGATGTCTTGCTCTGACTCACCTCTTCCACAACTTTGACCCCCTTTCTTTTGATAACTGTAAGAGAGATTATGGAATTGGGGATACGGAATGATATCACTACACCTAGTTAATGCATTGGGCACTTATTCCTCAGATGCGGGAAGGAGCTACTCGCCCTCTCACTAAATTTGAAGCCTTTCTCACCAAGACTTCCTCCATGAAGGGAGTAATTTCGTTGCTATACAAATTCCTACTCTCCACCACACTCTCTTCCCGTCTGTGGTATATGTCCATGTGGGAGGGGCTGATTCAGCGTGACATTACGGACGAGGAATGAACGCATTTGTGGTCTGACATCTTAAAATTTAACCAATCCAAGGACCTCTGCGAGGCACATCTAAAGACGATGATGGATTGGTACTTACACCCTTCCAAACTTACCCAGATCTTTGCCGACACTTCAGACAGATGCTGGCGGGGCTGTGGTTTGCTTGGAGACTTCCAGCATATATGGTGGGACTGCCCAACTATTCGGCCCTTCTGGGAGGAAATTCTGACACACATAAAAGACATGCTTGGGTACCCCATCCCCACATCTATGGCGGGGGTCCTTCTGGGCCTCCGAGTTCCTTCTTTAGAACATCAGACCAGGGCGGATAAAAGGATAATGTGGCTGAGCATTGGAGCGGCTAAGATTACTTTAGCAGCGGCTTGGAAGAGGAAGGAGGCACCGGCAATCTCTCTGTGGCATTCCCGCCTCTGGAAACTGCTTAGCCTGGAGCGCATGTCTGATATCTTTAGAGATGATTATAAGAATTTTGAGTTCAGGTGGGGTCCACTGGTCTCCTTTCTCTCACGAGGCCTCCCAGCAGCCGTCTGTCCTTCTACGGTTAGGGCTCTTCATCTCTTCCAACTTTGAGTAGATCATACTGCCGTAGGCTAGCTTATTAACTTTTGTATTGCCACCACCACGGTAGGGGAAGGGGGTGGGGATTTGGGGGGGTTTGTTTGTTCCTTTGTTGTGGTTTATTTACTTTCTTTCTGTTCCCTGAAGGGGAGGGTCATGTTATGCCAACCCCCACTGTGGTTTCGGCCTACCAGTGGGGATGTCAAGAGGACTAAGTTCGACAGAGAAGAAGATGGTCTACCATAAAACCACTATTGACATTCCTTCTCTATCAATCTGCATTATGAACCCGTACTTATTAGAAGCTTAACCCCTCAGTTAAGCTACTTTCTGTAATCGGGACTGCCACTATGCTGGACAATGTACTCTGCCATGTATTTGTTTACTTGCTACTGTATGCTTCTCCCCTGCATGGGATATTGTACAGATTTTGTTTTCGATTCCTTGTTGGAAAATCAATAAAAATATCTTTGAAAAAAAATGAAATTATACATCTTTTGAACATTTAGGAGTCTGCAACCCGTCCTCAAATAATTTTCACTGAAGCAGATGACAAGTGGAGTGGCAATATTTGAGGAATACTAAAGGGTGGAGGGTGGTGCACAGCGAGTATAGAGGCGGTTCTAGGACCGTGCTATGAAATGTTTTTGGGTGCACTCGTGGGTAGTATTTCCGTCCAAAACACCAGAACTAATCATCAATAGTTGTGTATGCATAGGCAATGCAAAATACATCCCCAGGTGAGGCACTCCGGGCTCAAATAATGATTCAAAGGTTGGTCATCCAAATGTTAGGATTTATTCAAACAAAGTTCATCACAAGTATTGTATTGATATTGCTTTCATATCAATCAAATGTCTGTCGTGTGTATTTTTCAAAAAAGGAATTATCGAGGTGAACTACTCCGATGCATTTCGGGCGGGGCCCTTTCTCAAGGAGTGCTGTAAGGAAGACAGAAGGGAGTGAGGATAGGGATAATGGAGTTCGGTAGATGCATAAGTTAAGTGCCGATCAATAAGTGCTCTGTGCTGAATGGTGTGCATATGAGGGTGCCGATTCGTGGACTAAAAAGTGTGTGCACATAATGGTAAATGGACGTGGGAAGATAGCGGGGGTAGAGCGAACGCGAGTGAAATGAATAACTTACTTCTGTTCCATAGTAACGCAGCGCGCTACTTCACAAGTTCTGGCGCATAACGAGAACGCTACAGAGGAGTGGACGGGGAATGGTAATGAAGGCTGAAGGGAATCGAAATAGACGAAGGACTAAGGCAATAAAGAAATGCAATGGCAGCGTGGGGGCCATATTGGAATGGTGTAAAGGAAGATAAAACGAACAAAGGGATGGGTCAAAGAAGGAAAAAAGTTACAGTTTGGGGAAATGGTGGAACATAAAGAAGCAATGTACAATGCAATTCGAGGAAATTAGCAGAAGCACTGAAGCTAGAGCACACACTTTAGCATATGACGAAGAGGAACGTCAACGAATATACTCATTGATTGAGGAAGACATCATTCCAGCCTCCACTACCCGTAATAAAGAGCAATGTATAAAGCAATTACTATATTTATCCAAGCGGCATATCAACCAGAAACTCCATGCGAGTACTCTACTTAAATACCACCGGGCACTCAGAATCCCTCGCGGATTGCGGATCGCTTTGAAACCCTCCCTTTGTAAAAACTCAAAAACATTCAAAGACAAATGGGATGGGATACTCAACAAATGTAGCCTCGACCTGATTCTTTTGATCGTCGAAGAATTATCTGGCATCTTAAAAGAACTTGAACACGAAATTAAAGATATTGACAAAGAATTGAAAGACATGTTAACACCAGAAGAGCTATCCAGTACTTTAGAGGATCTGAAAACAACACTTGATAAACACCAAAAAGAAATAAATGAGCGTAAAATAAGAAAATTTTGCAGAGACACGCTTGATTACAAGCTAGACGAGGTTTACTCTTGGGCGGATGTCTATGCCCAACAACGACGTAATAGACCTCCCAGCATGCAGACCGACACCTCATCCTCTGGTAGTGATAATACAATTCGACCATCACGAAAAAGTATAGCTCCAAGATCTACAAATGGCCAAGCTAGCACGTCCATAACTGGACAAGATCAACCTGCTGCGGTTCATTTTTTAGAGTTAGGCACGGAAACCATCGAAGACTCAGGAGGAGCCAGAACAAAAGAAAAGGAAACAACTGTCCCAAATACACGGAGCACAGTCACCAAGAAGGACCCCAAACCAAAAAAGACCACCTAGTCATCAATATCTCAAACACTACCATCACACCACATCAAACAAACCTACTTGAGAAAGGTACGTCTTTCATCCCAACGGCACGTACGAACTTATTGGAACTCGAAGTGAGTACCTTTAAGTTTATAAGGAAACTCAAGCTACGTCATTTTTTTGAAAACGTTTTGCCACCTACTATAGCTACTAAACCTGATGAACTCAAAGGTTTGAGACCACCGAGCACATACCAGGCTCCCAGCAGCCATAAGTGTATTGACTTATTCGAAAATTTGGTTCGCAATGACGTGTCTAAAATCAATTTCAACAGAAGTACAGTGCATCAAAACCTCACAACCAAGGATCGTGATACCCTTAAATCTCTGGCCAACAACGAGAAAATCAGATGTGTAAAAGCCGACAAGGGCGGCGCATTGGTAATCCTCGACACCACCATGTACACACAACGGCTCCACGAACATATACGAGACACCACCATCTATATGCAACTTGACAACAACCCCACGAGGGAGTTCCAGAGCATCCTAAAAGACTTGGTCATGAAAGCATTCCAAAACGGCATCATCCAAGAACGCACCAAAAACTTTCTACTGCAGGAACATCCCCGGAGCCCCACCATACACATGAGTCCCAAAATACACAAGGATCTTCAAAATCCACCTTTCAGGCCAATAGTTTCCACTAAAGGATCCATTCATGAATCCTCCGGGAAATTCATAGACAGATATTTGCAACCGATTGTCACCAAAGCCACCAGCTACATCAAAGACACTACCGAGTTTTTGCTGAAATTGGCGAACGTTCAGACTGATGACAACAACCAATTTATATTATGCACAGCTGATGTCAACTCCTTATATACATCGATCCCCCATCAGGGAGGCATCGATGCCATCGAACAAGCTCTGCTTAACAGCAACATTGACGCATCCATGCAATCCTTCCTTATGGAACTTATGGTATACACCCTATACCACAGTTATTTCCAAGTCGACAACGAATGGTACCTCCAGCTATCTGGAATGGCGATGGGAAACTGCGCTGCCCCAACGTATGCCAATATTTACATGGAAAATTTTGAAAAAGTGAACATATATGGCAACACCAGTTTCTATGAGAAAATAAAAATGTTCGTCAGATACATTGACGACCTATTCATAGTTTGGACGGACTCCAAAGAATCTCTAAACCAGTCTCTACATGAACTCAACGCTAAGGGCGAACGCATTAAACTTACATGGCAGATCAGTGACACTGAAATCACATTTCTTGATGTCAAAATCAAAATCACTCAAAATGGTCTCATCACTGATCTTCATAGAAAAACTACTGACCGCAACAACACATTACATTATAGTAGTTTTCATCAAGGATCACTGAAAAGACACCTGCCGTTCTCCCAAATGCTGCGTGTCAAACGTATAGTTTCTAATGAACAAATCATGATCGCCCGCACCAAGGAAATGCATGACCGCTTCCTTGATAGAGGCTACCCTGCACAGATCCTCACCGAGGCGCAAACCCGAGTGGCACAAGTCACCAGACAGGAGTGTCTCACTAAAAAACCCATTAAAGAACAACAACGCATCGTTCTTGTCTCTAAATACTCCACAGCAAGCCTGATCTACAAAAAGATCATACTCAAACATTGGTCAATTCTCCAAATGGAACCTGATTTTCGGGACATGTTTGTGAATCCCCCCTTGTTTGCCTACACCAGAAGTAAGAACATTAAAGAAATATTGTCGAAACCCACCCCCATTGGCAAACAATACAAAGGAACCCAACCCTGTCTAAATTGCAACCACTGTAACTGCATCATAAAAGGCAATATCATCCGCCATCCTATGAAGGGCAATCCTATTAAACTTCAAGTCAACGCCCCATGTGACTCCACAAACCGGATCTATGCTTTGAAATGCCCTTGCGGCAAACTATACGTTGGAAAGACAGAAAGAAAAATCAAGACACGCTTGAATGAGCACAAATCCAACATACGTCTTAAAAATGAGAAATCCAATATTGCCATGCATTTCCTGGAATATCGCCATACCATCGCACAATTACAATTCATCGTCCTGGAAATAGTGATCAAAAGAGAAGGAATTGACAATAACAAACTGCTTCTTAAAAGAGAACTGGAATGGATGTTCCGCTTACAGACATTGAAACCTCTCGGTCTCAACGATCGTACCGAATATAGCTGCTATTTATAACATGTTGCTGTACATTGCTTCTTTATGTTCCACCATTTCCCCAAACTGTAACCTTTTTCCATCTTTGACCCATCCCTTTGTTCGTTTTATCTTCCTTTACACCATTCCAATATGGCCCCCATGCTGCCATTGCATTTCTTTATTTCCTTAGTCCTTCGTCTATCTCGATTCCCTTCAGCCTTCATTACCATTCCCCGTCCACTCCTCTGTAGCGTTCTCGTTATGCGCCAGAACTTGTGAAGTAGCGCGCTGCGTTACTATGGAACAGAAGTAAGTTATTCATTTCACTCGCGTTCGCTCTACCCCCGCTATCTTCCCACGTCCATTTACCATTATGTGCACACACTTTTTAGTCCACGAATCGGCACCCTCATATGCACACCATTCTTATTTTTTAACCAGCACAGAGCACTTATTGATCGGCACTTAACTTATGCATCTACCGAACTCCATTATCCCTATCCTCACTCCCTTCTGTCTTCCTTACAGCACTCCTTGAGAAAGGGCCCCGCCCGAAATGCATCGGAGTAGTTCACCTCGATAATTCCTTTTTTGAAAAATACACATGACAGACATTTGATTGATATGAAAGCAATATCAATACAATACTTGTGATGAACTTTGTTTGAATAAATCCTAACATTTGGATGACCAACCTTTGAATCATTATTTGAGCCAGGAGTGCCTCACCTGGGGATGTATTTTGCATTGCCTATGCATACACAACTATTGAATATTTGAGGAATCACATTGGGCCTGATTCCAACTTTGGCGGTGCGGTGCCGGGTCCGCTCTACCACCACACTACCAAAGACATGGTCAGACCACCCGCCTGATTAGGATTTCCTCCTGTCTGGCAGGCTGGTTTTTTACTTTCCCACTGCGGTGCCTCTAAAAATGGGAACTGCAATGGGAACACCACAAACAGTTTCTGCACAGCATGGACTTACAAGTCAAGGCCGTGCAGGAACTGGGGCACATGAACAGGGGTGGCACATGCTGTGCCCCCTGTCTGCATCCCCAAGTGGAAGAGGCACTGGGGACCCTTCAGAGACCCCTGTGTTTCCTCACCACCATGGTGTTTATGCAGGAGAAACCTCCATGACACCACCGGCTAAGAGGAAACTTGTAATATGCTTAGTGGGACCGTGCCCGGACCTCGGTGGTCCCACCAAGCATACTGTAGCCTACCGACCGCTGCAACTCTGCCAGGGAGCACCGGTTACCTGGCGGCTGTGGCGGGGCTGTTGCCACCCGACCGCCCAAATTGTAATACGGTGGTCAGGAGACTGCCATCGACATGCCTGCTCCCTGCCATATTCGTAATCTGGTCTATACTTTTCATAGATCATGCAATGACTTGCAGATCATACGTAATTTCTGCCTCCTTCCAACCACAGATGGTCTTGTATAGCCATGGATAAAACGGTATTGTGGTCTGCAGACCACAGAGCTTTTCAGAAAGCTTTTTGGTGGGAGTGAGGGGACTTTTTATTAAGTTTTAAGAAGTGTCCTCATTTCACCTAGCGGCTCCTTAGAAATATGTGCATCTCCTTACCATTGTTTCGGACCAGGCCCCATCCTGTAGTGACACACAGTTCAAAACCTGTGTATTCTTCCTCTTCTTCTGGGATGCAGACTGGTGAAACGGTTTTAGTGAAACCAACGGGGGTTGCAAGTTTGAGAAGAGCTATGTCAAACTCTTTTGTTTCTGGTTTCCAGTCAGGGTGAACAAACACCTGTAAGGAAAGAAGCAGAGAAATCACATGAAGCCCTTTGATGATCAGAATTGCAGGTCCGACGCCATTTTCACTATTTTCCAATATTTGAAACATTTTGATGGCCATTACTGCAGCTGCAACACAACTGTTTTAAATTATATTAAGCCTTTTGATGGTCAGTACTGCTGGTATAACAGATATTGCGTGGTCTCACTCTAATATATTGGATTCTAATCAGCTTTTTTAGGTTAGCTGGAAGGCTAAGCCCTGCTCACTCTTATCTCTCAGCCAGATCAGCATCCCAGGGTTCAGGACTAGCTATCTTAGCAGTGCTTAACCTTCAATGGGATGCTCTTGGGTCTTTTTGTTCTTCACCATGATAAGATGCCAATGCACTCTTGAATTTGGTGATCTTCTATGAAGTGGAGCGAGGGTGTGTGGAACTGGGGTGCTAGTATAATCAGTATTTGCTCTACTGCTCACTGCTCCCCTATGGCTGTGTCATTCTCCACACTCCCTTCCATAACTCCTTGAGGATATATTTTCTTCCGTCACCCGCACATCCTTTTTCCCACTGTGTCAATTTCTGTTCTCTCTTACATAGCTCTCCTCTCTCTTATCTCTATTACTTTTTGTCTTCATTTCGGTCCCTCCCCTTTCTTTACTTTCATTCTTTGCTGTCTACTCTCTGGCTATTGTTTCTCTTCACTAAGATACAATTAGGTTTCTTTGTTTTGTGTCGCCTCTTCTCTTGCTACCTTTCTCTACACCTCTCATACCTCTCGTCCAGTTTTTTCATTTTCTACTTTCATTTGAATTCACATTCCATCTTTTTACTGTGGCACGCTGCTCTTTTCTTTATCCTTGTACTATTCTCATCCTTTTCCTGCCAGCATAATCTGGTCTTTTGCACGTTTTTCATCCTGCCACCTCCCATACAGGATAAATTAATTTCTGCCTCTCCACTGTAAAAGTTCACCAGCCGCCACTGACTGTGACAGTAAAATCCTGGAACAAGGTTTGGGGACACGTTAATTTCTGATGTGAATATTATGCATACACCAAGTGACAAATACCATCTACTGAGAAGCTGATGCAAACAGCAATCAGAGATGGCCACTCTTATACTTTAAGCAGAGCCACATAAATGGGGCTGAGGAAGGGATGCTGAGGGAGAGATGAGAACCTCCCAGGCCCCATCTGAGGATAAATGGCATTACTACGGGTAACAGCAGCACAGGAGACACCTCTAGGAGACCCTGTGCACAGTCATTAAGGACACCACTTTTCACAGATGAAGACCAGAAGTTGAGAAAACAGATGGGGAGGAAAACGTTTGTGTTGAGGAAATAGCTGAAGAGTTTCAGGCCTGGACTAAACCATCTGGTTTGAGGACAGGGAGGCCCACCGCCTAAACGAAGACTGTGGACCAAAAACAGGCTACATTTTCTGCAATGGGCTACAGTTCTCCTAAAGCAACAACAGCTCTGTGGGGAAAGCTCCTAGCTATTGCAGTGTGCCTACAAACAAGAGAGTTCACAAACCGGAGTTCATGGCAGAGGATAGGGAAAGGCAAACTGAACACTGGACAAGGGTTTAGTTGATAAATACATTCTGCATTGTAACAGGTTGCTGTAGAGTGAACCAGCAGTGCTTGCATACTACTAGCCCAGACTAGGTTACCAACAGGCTTAAGCTAGATGCAGAACCACTTTATTTAACAGAAGAGATGTGTAGAATCCAAACGCAGGTGAGTAGGGATAGAAGGCAGAAACAGGATGCCGGTAACAAGAGCCAAGTAAGTGTTGTAAAGGAAACACTGCAACTTCTAGTTTTCACTGTTGTGGATCAGAAAAAACACACAGTCCTGATATTTGTGATTGTAGATGGATGCAGAGTGAGAGGGAGCTCTAACCTCCAGGGCTAGAGCTTCTGGAGGGTAGGAGCATCTAATGCCCCATGTGAAGTGGTGAACATGTGCAGGGCGTGTCCACAAACCACCACCACCTCAAGCCCTGTGACAGGCGTTTGCCAGTCCATTGACATCATGGTGACCGTCAGAAACAGACCCACTACTGAAACTCAGACACAGACTCAGACACAATGAACACCAGAGCGCAACACATGCTCAATGGAAATCATGCTAATTGTTCTCACCTCGGCAATGCCGACTGTCTTAATGACCTCTGTGTTATTTCCTCTGTCGTGTTCTCCAAGAATCACAAGGTGGGCGGTTCTGGCAAAGAAAAAGTTTCACTGTTAGTTACATTGCGATTTCAGGGAGGCCACTATAGACCTTTCAGACCTAACAGAGTGTCTGATATTGATCTGGTTACGTTCTTAACGCTGAACCATCTGGGTGTTGGACAAATTGGCAAGTTTGGCACTTTCCTTAGTATGCAAAACTTATGGAGCTCACCAAATTCAACCACGTTTTAATCCAATTTTTCTCTTTTAAGAAGTTTCTCCCTTTGGTTTTTCAAAATTCATGAAGATTATAAAATTAAATTATTTTTTTTTACAAAAGTGAGGAGGAAACCCCTTTGTAAGTTCGCATACCCTTAGAAAAAAGCTCTTAGTTGCATGCTAGGATGGAGATAAAAATTACCCTACCAACTTTTGCATGTCAGTTCAGAAGACCACACACCTGCAGCTGTGATCTCACCCAAAAGAATTACATAGTTAGACATCTATCTAGTCTTGGCCAGTTAGAGCATCTGTTTTTCATGATGATGACCAAGCTATATAGCAATGGGGCTCGACAAGCATTTTCACCCAAATTCAAAGAACTCACTAGCCACCTCTTTGTGGTGTACACCAACCTAAAAAACATCAAAATCACCTTCAAACTCAGACTACAAAAAATACATTTTCTGCTTAACATGTGAAAAACCCTTGTGTTTATGCAGCCTGTCTACTATGCTTTATTGGACCACAAAACAGTACAGGAGCATGAGCTCTTTTAAAAAAATATGAGATTCTGCTCTCATCCAATGAAAGGAAGTATCAATGGTTAGGCTGTTCTGATTGGATCTGTAGTAGCTGAGACCAGATTGGTCATTTATTCTATCATGCATTCGCAGGGAAAGGAAGGGCCAGGTGCCAGGGCCATAGGAGACCTATTTGTGAAGATCCAAGGCATCTGACGTTATATTCTCCAGCTCCACAAGGGTAATAATGGCAGGCATAGTGGGGGCTTCAGTAGAGAGGTCACAGGTACTGAAAGTAGAGATGCGGGGCTTCTGCAGTAACCCCAAAGTAAACACGCTGGAGTTCAGAATGTGAATGAGCAATAAAGATGCCTTTAGATTTTATTTTTATCTTCTCACATTTGTTATGTGTTAAAAGACAGAGGTCAAAGATTAGGCTACATCTTCTGACTAATTGCTGAATATTCTTTTAACCTGCAGATTGATGTTTACTTTTCTTTATCTGACATAAAAGCTAGATGATTTTGTAACATGAACTACATGACAAACTTGCTGGTGAGAAAGGAAAGGCTGTAGTACACCACAACATAAGCTATTGGCATTGTAAATGAAAATGCCTTTTATTTATCTTCTAAAAAGAAAACAAAAAGAAAAGGCATTGTTATTTGCAATGTTAAAAGCTCAAACTCGCCTAAATGAGAGACCTATTGCATTGCAAATGCTTGTCCATTTGGGCTTTAGGTCTTAATTTAGAAATCAAAAGTAACAAAACCCAAATTTGTAATATTGTTTCAATTCATTGTTCTTACGTTTTAATTTCGAAATTGCAACCTAGATTTGTCATTTGATATAGTGTGCGATATTGAACACTTCATTTTGCTTCCTCGTGCCTGTTTCAGGGGTTTTACAAAGGTGTTGGTGGTGGGTAAGAACACATGAGTGCGAGACACAGCACAGTAACATAAGAAACGGGAGGAAAAGCACATGAGGGTGACAGACAGCGAGGGGACAAGGGAAAAGTACATGAGAAAAATATCACAGGGGTTGGGGGGAGCACACGGGGATAGAAGGAGAAAGCTGAGAAGTTCCCTAAAACCTGTCCCTCTACTTTTTTAATGCACTTCGACCGCTGGTTACATAGCAAAGAAAAAGACAACTTGTTATGTTATGCATGATACTACGTGACACAGAAAAAAGCAGTTCACAAGCACATAGGCCCAGATGCATCAAAGGAAAATCTGGTCCCAAAGGGCAGATTCTCATAATCTGCCCCTTTGCGACCGATATTTTTGCATTTGGGATGCATCATCCCAAATGCAAAAATCGCAATTTAAGGAATCTCTAAATTGAGATTCCTTAAATTGCGATTGCATTTAAGGAATCCCAAATTGAGATTTCTTAAATGAAATGCAACAAAGTAAAAAAAATAGCGATTTCGCTACTAGGGGGAGCAAATTACCATGAAGTTGAACTTCATGGTAATTTGCAAAAACTTTGAAAAATGCACTTTTGTGCATTTTTCAAAGTTTCATGTTGCGCACACACATGCCCTTAGGGCATGTGTGTGCGCAACATATGTGCACAGATTAATTTCAGGGGTGCAACAGGGTGTCCTTTGGACACCCCTGCACCCTTGAAATTGCATTCTCAATGTGCGATTCGCTAATTGTGAATCGCAAATTGAGAATGTCTTCCCATTCATTCCTATGGGCCTCTAGGCCCATAGGAATGAATGGGGAGGTATTCCTTAATTGTGATTCGCAAATTGCGAGTCGCAATTAAGGAATTTTAAGAAATCGCTATTTTTAAAGTGATTTCTGCATGCATAGCCTTTTGCTATTCCTTATTAGCGAATCCTTATTTTTCGCTAATAGGGAATAGCAAAATGGGTGCTTGATGCATCTGGGGGTTAGTCTTTAAGTGGGCGGACTAAGGTTAATTTTATTTTGGCTGCATAGTTAAAATATCTATCCTCTGGTTCCTGGAGGTACTCTTACATTTGTTTTTAGGAGAGAGAGAAAGAAACTGTTTTTAAAACCTGGCTACTGCTGGGATATTCCTAGGAACGGGTGTGTGAATATGGGAAAGGAGGATTGACGAGCATTCTGATACTAGGTCTGGAGTCGGACTACCCCTTTAAGTGTTTTTGCCTGCACTCAGGGCAGGGGATAACGTTGCATTTAGTAACAGAAGACAACAGTTTGGACGGGATCGGCGGTAGCGAGGGGCCGAGAGACAGTGGGGGTTATTTGAAAGGACACAGAGACCTGATACGTAGAAGGAGAGAGGGGCTGCAAAAAGAAACAGAAACAAGTAAAATAAACATATGGCTTGGCTGCGTCTCGCTGATGCAGTGGCATGTCTCGCTGTTGCAGTTTGATTAGCTAGTAATTTGACAAGCGTGGAGTCTGCCTGGAGTATTTGTCAGGCGCAACTGCTAATTTCAAAACAAGCATTTCAAAGAAAATCAGGGCGGCACGTTAAAAGCAATCAGTAACAGGATACTAGGTTAAGCAAGGGCAGCCACGTTTAGAAAGGCAATAACTTGCTATATCAGATAACAAAAGCATGTGACAAAGGAGGAATGCAGCTGCCAGCCTGCTCGCTACTGAGAGCAAAACGCCATGGGTGTGAACATTTTAAGAAGAGGTGGGACATGCACCACCCATTGGCCAATTGCGTTCTTTTATTTATTGAAAGCCACACGCAAAGGCCAATAGAATTTGATAACCCGATGCACAAGCTTTCTGAAAGCTTTCTGAATGTCTGGCAAACAAGCGAACGGTTTAACATCGGAACTCCGAGCACGCTGAAATTGCACTGAAGATCCTGGATTGCACTTGTATCTGTATGCCCAATCTTTGTCCCGCATACAACAAGGTATTTACAGCCCGAAATAGATTCTCCCGCTATACCGGAGCCTTTATTCCTGAATGTTGCCTGATCTCAAAATGGTGGATCGGGTCCGTCTTAGCCTTTAAAATGCCAGCTATGGCATAGCTATTCTTGTTCCTACCTGGTTCTAGCATCTCTCCTATCCAACTACTGGGGCGTTGATGCTGCTTCCTTCCTGCATGTGTTGACGTATACCTGCTTGATGCCTGACCCTTTGATGGCGGCGGATGTTACTACGTATAGATCGAAGTGCCAAAGTTGATCGGAAACGATTGGAGAGGAGGCCACATGATTCTTGTCGAGTGAATTGGATGGTAGCAAGGTCTGGCTCCCAAACTCTGTGGCTTTTGGTACGAGGCGTTTGCAACACAGAATTCTCATATTGATGATGGAAGGAGGAGGCTATGGGATCTCACAAATAAGGTAGATGTTACACAAGAATCCAGGGGAAGGCACTGCATGCAGTCTGTTTACCGAGCTTAGTTGCCCTGAAGCGGCTTGACACGGCGACTGTGCGTGTATGATGGGCTATGTACGGAAGCACATGTGTGTGTGTGTGCGCCTGTGCGTGTATGAAAGACTGTTCACATTTGTGTGTGCCTGTCCATGTTTGTGCATGTAATGGTGTGGACATGTACTTGGGTGTTTTTGTACTAGAGCATGTGATTCTATGTGTGCTTGTGTTTGTGCGTGCAGATCTATATTTATGTGTGCTTATGTCTGTGCGTGTGATGGTGTGTGCATGTTCTTGAGTGTTTTGGTACTAGAGCATGGGATTGTATGTGAGCTTGTGCATGTAGATGTTTCTGTATGCGTGCTTGTGTGCGCCCTCTGTTCGTGTATGAGAGTTTGTGCACACATTTGTGTGTGCTTGTGCATGTCTATGCGTGTGATGGTGTGTGTGTGTGTGCATGCACTTGTGTGCACGTCCTTGGTTATTTTTTGTTCTGGAGCATGTGATTGTATGTGTGCTTGTGTTTTTGGTAGTTTCTGTATGTGTGCTTGTATATGTGTGCGTCTGTGCATGTATGAGAGTGTGAGTGCATTTGTGTGTGCTTGTGCATGTCTGTGCATGTGATGGTGTTTGTGTGTGCATGGACTTGGGTGTTTTTGTACGAGAGCATGGGATTTATGTCTGCTTGTGTTTTTCGATGTTTCTGTATATGTGCTTGTATGTGTGCGTATGTGCGCATATGAGAGTGTGTGCTCACATTTATCTGTGCTTGTGCATGTCTGTGCATGTGATGGTGTGTGCACCCTGGATTTGTTATTCTCTGGCGGCCGTTGTCCTGAATATTGAATCTAACTGCCAGATGCCGGACCTTAGGATGGCCACCAGGGTACCACTCTACAGTACAGTCCCTTGTCTGACCCCAAGATGGCTTCCATAGTGGTCCCCTTCACGTTATTTTACTTCCCTGGGACAACAATTGGACATTGACCAGACCTTGAACCTATCTCCTAACCTGCTTACACATCAGGACTTGGAACCTCCAGAACTTACCCCAGACTGTGGAGACCACGTGATCTGGCTGATGCCTGGTGGAGCTAACATGTAGCTAAAGAGGAGTTGGTTTGTGGACTCCCTCCCTTCCCCTTGCCGTCACCTACCCAGCCGGACCTTCGGCAGATTTTCCCCTCATCTCTATGTCCTATCTCCCTCCTACCCCTTTACCCTATTCCCTTACCCTTCCTTGCTCCACTCACCTAGTACCCTATGTTCTTTAAATGCTTTTCTTGATACTTATGTAACTTTTATCTGATGTAAATTGCAACATTATTGTTCCTCATGTAAAGTGCTCTGATTCCTTCGGGTCTAGCCAGCGCTATATGATAAACTCATTAATTAAATATGTGCCCATTTAGTACTCTTTCTCTCTTTATCTACTTCCCTAGCTCCTATCCCCTCTCCCCTGAATCTCTCACCTTGGCTGCTTGTCTGCCTAGCCCCCTGTCCTTTGTGTCCTATGACTAAGCACTACTTCTCCCCTTGTTGGGGAAAGATCCAATATTTTACTCTGGAGTCTCAGCAAACCCGCTGAGAGAGTCCACTGCGCCAAGGGAGCCACTCACAGCTGAGGTATGGTATGGCACCCCTTGCCAAAGCACTCCCTCTCCCCTTTTTGGGGAAGGATCTAGTATGTAGGCCTTGGATTCTCAGAGACCCCTCTGAGAGAGTCCACTGTGTAAAGGGAGCCTCCCGCAACAGAGATAGGGAAGTGATACCACTTCCCCTGGGATCACAGCTTACTGTACTTTGGACGTCGCTTTGACTCGTCTACCGGTTTGTGTCCCCATCTCCCTTCCCCTCCTCTTTCCATGCTGTGTTCTTTACCCTCCCCTCCTATCCCCCTCCTCTGAATCTTTCCCCTTGCCTGCTTTTCCCCTTACATATTTGTGCTTATTGTTTACCTCGACCTGACAAGTAACAATGTTGCCATGCTCCAATAACTGTGTAACCTTTGTAACAATGTAACCTGTAACTATGATCTGATGCTCATGTAAGCGCTCTGATATCTCCGGGTCTAGCCAGCACTATATAAAACCTTTAAAATAATAAATAAATAAATAAAATAAACCGAGGTTTTAATAGGATCAAAACAAAGAAAGACACTTTCGGGTAATGTGCAGCAACATATACATATATTTGCTGAAACCCGATTTCAAACAATATTGTATGTGCATTCGTAGAGTAGCCTGGGTGGGACACTCCAGGAAAACCAGAGAAGGAGACTGCATTGCAATAAATTTTAATAGCCCAGTACCAGTTGAGATGATACTTAGGGAAGCAGAGGGTGTTCCCTAGCTGGGAGGACAGGGAATAGAAATTTTGCCCCTTGGATTCTTTTATAGACCAGGGTTGCAGGGTGCCCCCAGCCATTACATCAACAGAAATAGGATGCCCGTTAACAACCAGGTCTATCCCAGAAGGCTAGAAGGGTGGGAAACAATACCACGGAGTTTCAATGCAGTCCAATTGAGGGATGGACCAGGTTATCTGTCGGGCATAAAGGTCACAAACAGATTTAATGCCCTTTCGGGTTTAAATGATTGCGACTGACTGGGAGGAAACCCTTCTAGTTACCTCCGTTATGATGGTTTTCATACTGGCCCTGTATACTCCTCAGCACCGGACAGCCCAGAGAGTGATTTTAATAATCTTACCTCTGACATCCCTTTTAGTTACCCATCCCCCCATGATACTTTTTATACCTCCCTTGTATACTCCTCAGTACTGGTTAGCCCAGAGAGTGATTTTAATAACTCTACCTCTGGCACCCCCATTAACACTGCACCGCCAACAGATAAAGGACCTTGTGGGGCAACACACCCCAGATTAACCCAACTTGAACCATCTAGACAGTTTGTCAGGGTGATTGGAGAGCCCAACCAAGAATTACCTGGGGTCAGTGAAAGTGTAGAATGGAGAACTGTCACAACAGTGGACGGGTGCAGGGTGAGCCCGACCACTGAGTTAAGAGTAAAATATGATGTTAGTGATCTAGTGGGAAATAGGGCCTTACCAACCAGTGATGGAGCTTCAAGTTATACATTAACGGGGGAGGCCGTGGACCGGGACGATCGAACTATGAGTCCCTTAGTGAAACATGGGGACGGTGACCCAGTAGTAACTGATAGCTTGTCAATAGGGAGTCAGGACCCTAAGGAACTAAGGGCCATATGTATCAAGCAAATTCGCATTCGCAAAGGCCGAAATTCGCAGAATTTCGGCCTTTGCGAATGCTAATTTGCTAAATGGTATGTATGAAACATTTTGGCTGCAAAATAAGGAATCGCAAAATTTGCCATTCCTTATTTTGCCATTGCACTTAAGGAATCGCAAATTTTGCGATTCCTTAAATGCAATTATCAAAGAAAAATTAATAAAAAAATGCCAATAAGGATTCGCAAATTACCACCAACTTCTAGTTGGTGGTAAGTTGCGAATTCTTTTAAAAAAGCAATTTTTTTAAAATCCAAAGGTGCCATATGACGCTCATCATGCCCTTAGGGCATGTATGTGCGCCATATGCCCACACATGTCATTTTCAGGGGTGCAGCAGGGTGTTCTTGTGACACCCCTGCACCCTTGAAAATATTCGCAATTTGCGATTAGCACATTGCTAATCGCAAATTTCCCCTTCATTCCTATGGGCCTCCTGGCCCATAGAAATGAATGGGAAATTTGCGATTACCAATTTGCTAATCGCAATTTAGGAATGTTAAGGAATCGCTAAAAAGAAGCAAATTCCTGCATACATACCATATTGCGATTTCTAAATAGCGATTCCTTCAAAATCGCTATTTAGGAATCGCAAAACGGTAGGTTGATACATATGGCCCATAGTCTCTCGATGTCTGTGAACAAGTTGGCGATCCTATCCTGGAATATCGCCGGGTTAAGAGCAAAAAGAGGGGATACTAATTGGGAGGCGCTTCTTGGAGCTTATCATGTTATTGCTTTACAGGAAACATGGGAAGCCAGAGAAAGTTATTACCTGGATGGGTACCAATCATTTGTTAAATTTGCAACTCCAACAAGAATGGGGCGATCCAGGGGTGGCCTTATGTTGTTATTTAGTTTGAAATTATTATATAAAGCTGTATTAGTAGCGACAAGTTCCCCTAATATCTTAGCAGTAAGATTGGAAGGTGATAACCTGCCAAATATTTTAGTGGTAAATTTTTATAATTCCTTTACCAGGAATGACGAATTAGAACATTTACACGTACTAGCTGGGTTCCTGGATGATTATGATGATCGCAACAACACTTTTTATTATTTGTTAGTGCTTGGTGATTTTAATACTCATGTCTGTCCCACTAAATGTTTACAGAACATGGACTCTGAGGAAGACCCATTTGAGGCCACTCACTTCGAGCATACCAGGAGTGGGGTTTATCTGGAGAGTTTTTTATCATTATATTATTTGTTTGCTCCAGCACAGGGGGAAAGTCAGCACCCCGTTCCAACTTTTAATAGCCAAGGTAAAGAGTCTACAATTGATTATATTTTTGTGTCATGTTTGTTGAGGGATTCACTAGTTCCTTTTAGTGTCACACAGAGAGGCTATAGTGACCACAATCCACTCACGTTGACTATCAATATCAAGGCGCTCAATACTGAATCTGTCTCATCCAGTATCTCAAACTCTAATATAGCCTCTAAATGTCAAGACCGCAGGTTACGCTGCGAGGCGGTCTCTCCTAGTGACTTTCTGGAAAACCTGTATAGCAGTAATACTGAAGATCTGACCACCTGCTTAGGAGGTAATTCAGATCCTACGGAGATTTTGTCCGCTTTTAATTGTATTACAGCACAGGTAGCAGTTAATTTGACTAGGAAAAGTAAAACAAGGCCCAAGAAACTGAAAAACTGGTTTAACAAAGCCTGTAGCGACTCCCACGCGGCACTATTAGAGGTGCTTAAAGAGCCGGGCAAGGATGCTCAGAAGGTTGCGGAAACAAGAAGGGCCTATAAAAAGGCAATTAAAGGAAGAAAATTGGAGTTGAAAGACATGGCATGGGAGGAACTGACCAAAGTGAGTGTACTGAAAAGTAGCACTCAATTTTGGAAAGTAATTAATAGCCCTTTGTTCAATGAGACAGAAAACTTAAATCAGGACTGCCTCATCCCTCCAGACAAGTGGGTGGAGCATTATGGCGGCCTCTACGCTGGAATAAACAATGTATCTTCCGTGTATCAAAGTGATCTCACCCAGTTAGGGAAGATAGTTTTTTCAGAAGAGGAAGTGCTGAAGGCCATTGAGTCCACTGCACATGGGAAAGCACCTGGCCCGGACGGGGTTCCGGCAGATCTCTATAGAGCAGACTCGCATCTATGGGCAAAGGTTTTAACCTCCGTTTTTAATGCCGATATCATAGTGGGTCCCCCAGCGTCCTGGGGTAAAGCAGTCATTGTTCCAATATTGAAAAAGGGCTCAAGAGAGGATCCGGCATGTTATCGGCCAATCTCTCTTTTGGACTCAGCTGCCAAAATAATGAGGAAAGTAGTCTTGGAACGGCTGACAGACTGGTTGGAAGTGAATGCAGTCATTTCAGACTTACAGTACAGGTTTAGAAAGGGAAGAAGTACTGCTGGGCAGTGCCTCAAGTTACATCTTCTTATAGGGACGTACACAGTCGCAAAGCAGGGGGATATACATCTAGCTTTTATGGATTTATCCACTGCTTTCGAACTTGTAAATCGCCAGAAACTCTGGAGTGCCCTGTCTGACATAGGACTAGACCCTGTGCTGATATCCTTCCTAGCCGATATGCATAAAGACACAAGTGCAGCAGTTCCCTACAATGAGGACGGGAGCCTGACAGACGCATGGCCGGTAAAGCGAGGGGTAAGGCAAGGCTGTATCCTTGCTCCTCTGTTATTTACACTCTATATAAATAAGTTGAGTGAAGCCTTGATTTTATCATGTAAGGACATCCCCAGAGTTGGTCAAAAAAAGATACCTGCATTACTATATGCAGATGATGCCGTACTAGTAGCTAGGACTGCACGAGGTTTACAATCCCTGTTAGACTGCTTTATTAATTTTATGGACTCTTTGGATTTAAAAACTAATTTTAAAAAATCACACGCTATGCCTCTAGGCTGCAGACGGGCGAAAGGGGCATCGTTTGTCTGCAAGGGGCTAGAGCTCAGTAAAGTACCCACCTTCCCAAACTTGGGTATAGTTTTTGATGACAGCAGATCATGGGCCACGCAGCGTGCGCTGAAAAAAAAAAACATTAGCGAGGGCGACAGTGGCTCTGTTGGGCTTTGCTAAACGTTTAGGCTGTAAGCCATTACCAGCCATTATGAAAATTTATAACGCTTAGTGTTTGCCCATGGTGTTGTATGGGAGTGAGGTGTGGGGCTATACTAACTCAAGTGAGATCCAAATGGCAGAAAACGTCTTCTTTAGGAAAGTTCTATCGCTCACTCAATCCGTAGCATCTTTTAATGTGCATGAAGATTTGGGGGCTGGCTATATCTCTGACCAGATTGTGGTAGCGCCGTTACTAGGGTGGCTATGAATCTGGGCACAGCAAGCGCCGAACTTAATCCAAATAATTATCCAGGATTGCCTGTCCCTAGATAAGGCCTCGGCGATACCATGGATCCGATATATTAAAATGCAAGCAGACTTAATGGGTAGCCCTGACTTGTTTACAAACCCTAGGGCCCTAAGTAAAATCATGATTAAGACAGTAAAATCCCAGTATTTAAACAGGTTGAAGGCACAGAGGGAAGAGGAGGAATTGGATAAACCTTCGGTGAGAAAATTTGTTATGTTAAGCATGGGGAGAGAGATCCAGCCGTACTTGACATACATAAATAAGCCATTCCACCTGTTTGTTCTGCTAAGGTTTAAACATGGTATGCTGCCTTGGCTGTTATCGTTCCCCAGAGGATTTGCCAAAAGTGGGATGTTGGGGCCGTGTCCGTGTGACAATAAATCAGAACAAAATGCCCTTCATATGATCTTTTTCTGTAAATTTTATGCATTGCAGCGAAAGAAATTTATTCTCCCACTATTAAGAGGGTGTAATTTTGAACAGGCCCGACCAGCCCTGGTTTATTTGCAAATGTTAGGATCTGTTGTGATATGTTTTGGGGTGGCGAGCTACATCACAGGGGCTGTGAGATGTCGCAAGAAAGTGCTGCTACCATAATTACCCCCCTTTGCATTCTTTGCACGTAGTTTATTAGATAGTTATTATATAATTGTATGTGAAAAATGTTGGATTCTTGAATTTTAAAAATTATTAACTCTCTGTTTGGTGACAAACTTCTTTATTGTATATATGTATTCACCAATTTATATTGTAATATACTTTGTCGTGTAATTAGGACCCAGTGACATGATTAACTGTGAAAAGGAACTTATTGTGTATGCTTTGATGGTTTCAAAATATTTAACCGAGTAAAGCTAGATCTTGAAATCTTGTATGTGCACTGTTAGAAATCGGGTTGTTGGTTGAGGAAGGGTGTGAGCTCAAGCAACAGTCCCACTCCTTGTCAGAGTGAACCACAAAAGTCACTAAATTAACATCGCTTAACCCTCTGTCAAACTTGGAGGCAATGTGTAAAGATTTTCTGCAGCATTTGAGCAGTAATAAAGTGAAACACAAACAAGACAAATCAATTAAAATAATATATAGTAACATGTAATACATTATTTGACACCAAAACAATAATAATACAATCAGTAGAACCAGAGCTATGGACTTTTTATGTTTTAAAAGAAATCTAGGGCCAGATGTAGGTGGCCAATTACCGGTCAGTAACGGTCGAATTCGGCCGTTACCGACCGGTATTTGGCTACCCAGATGTAGGGGGACTGTTACGCTGCAAATCGGTAATTTTACCGGTCGGTAAATATACCGGTCGGTAAATTTACCGACCGGTATATTTACCGACCGGTAAAATTACCGACCGGTATATTTACCGACCGGTAAAATTGATATGTAGGTGGGACTCTTCTGAGTCCCACAAGGCCTACAAAATCGGTATTTTACCATCAAATTGTATTTGATGTTAAAATACCGATTCAGGTGTGCATGCACGTGTGCATGCACACCTGTGCCATATGACAGGCAGACCTGCCCTTAGGGCAGGTCTGCCTGCCATATGGCCCCCGAACCTTTTTTGGGGGTGCCAGAGGGTGTCAAAGTGACACCCCCTGCACCCTTGTCAAAATCGGTATTTACCGATCGGTAAATACCGACCGGTAATGCCCCATTCATTCCTATGGGCTTCAAAGCCCATAGGAAAGAATGGAGCATTACCGGTCGGTATTTACCGATTCGGTAAATACAGATATTTACCGATCGGTAAATTGGAACATCTGGATGTTCCTACATACCCCCCCCTTCTTATTTACCGATTCTTATTTACCGAATCGGTAAAATTCGGTAAATAAGAATCGGTAAATAAGTTTTACCTACATCTGGGCCCTAGTGCCTAAAAGATCAAAGCTCCAACCGCTGAATTTAGGCATGCGAAACCTAGGCAAAGTTAAAAGTTATGGCCAACCGCAATGAACCTTGGTTTTGATATACAAAGGGGATTGGGCCAGGACTTCACTTACATTTGGACTTTAAAAAATGTGAAAGAAAAATGTCTGAGAAGGTAAAGTTCAGTGGGGCAAGGAAGCTGGCGGCGTGAAGGAGGAGCCACAGTACGATGTCCCAGGGAAAATGTATACATTTGGACGTAGTCTCTTCTTTGGAAGTCGGCAATCCACAGTGGACCAAAGCTGCAGGCTGTAACCAACGAGGGCTTTATGAGGCCAGATGCTCTTCTAAAGGGGAGCCTCTTAACAGTATTTGCTGCTGTGGAAAAGAACGGAGCTGCTGCAAATTCAGTCCATTTGGTGATCCACCTCGGGCAGATCAGCATGCAGGTAGGTTCTAGTCTCCTCTCAGTTCTCAGAGCACTTTTTGGCAGAAAATGTTTTAAGGCCCAAGTTTTGGGATACCTGGGCACCTTTGGCACCAGGACTGCAAGTGCATCACTTGGAGGATCAAGACACACTCAGTCTGGTTCTAGGTTCAGGTTCAAGATGGTTGAATTTTTTTATGTCCCTGTGTCTCTTATCAGGAGGCCAGCCATTTAGCCCTTTCAGTCTCTCTGGTAGTCCTGGGTGCAAGCAGAAAAGCAGGTTTTATGCATCAGGCAGTTCACTGAGGGTACAAGGCAGGTTTCAGGCAGCAAGGCAGTCCTCTTGGTACAGAAGGGCAGCCCTCTGAAGTACATAGCAGGCCACAGGTAGCAGGGCCGTCCTCTGAGAGACACAAAAGGTTATGGGAGGAATGCTTGCAACTTGTCTAACCACTGGCAATTGCTCAAGGTAACATCCTTACTCATTGTTGTTTTGCTCACTGTTAAAAAAAGGGTTTTCTGCTTGACTGGGAGGGAATCCTGGGCAAGCAGCACCCACAATCCTAGTCAGGGTAAGGCACAAGCAAACCCCAAATGAACTTGTGCTCACCTTTTGGTAACTTGGCACCAAGAAATCGAGCTTCACTTCAAGGCAATGTGTAAAGTATTAGTGAAATACTTCAAACAGTAAAAACAGTGAAAACACAACAGAAAAAAATCCCATGCCAGATTTTGAAAAATTCTGTAGATTTTAATAAATAAAACAAGAACAAAACAGCAAAGATCTAATCAGGGAAGCCGGAGATATTACATTTCAAAATGTTAAGGTAAAATAGCACCAAATGGCACAAAGCACCAACAAGGGGTATCTGGTCACGCCAGAAGGGGCAAAGTCAGTAGTTCAGGCCGACCCCGATGGAGCACGGACCAGCCACAAGGACCCATTTTGGCCTGCTAAACAAAGTACCTTAAATCCCGGTCACAGACAGTTGCGTGGATCCGAGGTGAGGAAGCGTTGCGCAGTCGAGGTGATGAGTCGGTTCTGAGATGTGGTGAGGCTGGTGGTGTGAGGAGAGACTGCTTTTGATGAGGGATGCGACAACCTGGGTCAGAGATGTGCTGCGCTGTCTGCAATGCATCAGTTCCGGAGATGCAAGGGTAATGCGGACCTTCTGCTCTGGACCCATATCCATGCAGCAGCAGCAATTCATCAGTTCTGCCAGAGGAGGCACCGCCAAGCCAAGAAGAAGCATCAGTTCAGTTTGAGGAAGCCACTCAGCAGAAAATACGCTCCGGTTCTGCTGATAAGCACCTTAGGACCACTTCCAAGTTGTCCAGGACTCAGGTGGCACCACTTGGTAGGGTAGACTCACAGATGGCAGAGTTCAGGTGCAGATGTAAGTTTGTTGGAGGCCTCTTAAGTCTCTTAGGCTCAAATAAGGAGGCCAGCCAACTATCCCTTGAAGTCACTTTGGGTTTTGGGGTCAAGAGATGCAGGTTCAGTCCTTCTTACCCAGGCAAGCTGGACAGCAGGCAGCAGATCAGCACAGCAATGCATGAGACCAGTACAGTAACAGTTCAGAAGTGTGGCCGTGTGGCAGCCCTGTCAGCAGCACATCAGTTCTTCTTCCGGGCAGAGTTTCCACAGGTCCAGATGTGTACTGAAGTGGGGGTGTCTGAGGTCCAGTGCTTTTACCCAGTGGTGCCTTTCAAGTGGAGAAGACTTCAAAGGCACGTCTTTGAAGTACACAGATGGCTTACCTTCCTGCCCTTGCTCCAGACTCCCTCCCGCAGAGGGGTAGGCAGCCCTTTGTGTGTGAACAGGACACAACCTATCCAGGTGTAAGTGAGGCTGTGCCCATCTCCTCCTTCCCATCCTGCCAGTTGGAATACACTAAGTACAACTGAAAACTGCACCCAGACATGTGATCAGAGACAGGCTGCAGGCACCAAATGGCTAAGGCAAGAAAATGTTGATTTTCTAAAAGTGGCATTTTCAAAATTGCAATTTAAAATCCGACCTAACCATTAGTTATGATTTTAAATTAGGATTCAAGAGGCACCAAGCATGAACCAGTGGAAATTATGTTCATAAAAGGTAATAAGGTAATTCCAAGTACTGCCTAGAATAATTGGGGTTTTACTATGATTACTCTTTGTAATGATGCTTTGTAAGTTGATAGGCTCATTTATTAGACTCAGTGTTAAGCCAGTGTTTTCATTGAAGTAGGTCACAATAAAGTAGTAAATAAACACTTATTAATATTCACACTTTTATCTATTACACATCAATCACTTTTGTTTTTATTATATGCAAATTGTATGAGCTGAATAAAATTGTTTAACAGTTAACAAATGAAATGATTCAGGCTTTAGGGATAGTTTTGATACAAATGCGTTGAATCCTTTCTGGTGAAATCACAATAACCCTAAGCCCCTACCTTTCGTAGAACATTTGAGATGCATCTAAACTATTGAATGCAGAATTGTTTTTAAAGCCATTCTATAACCAAGTAATGACTACAGTCCTACCACAATTGAAATGTCTTAGATAAGCCTGTTATAGCTGCTGATGTTTGATATGAAAAATATTGTCCACTTACGTAATTGAGCATGTGACAGAGGTGACGACCCACCGCGCACTGATGAGGGACCCACCACAGACATGCCATCCGTCCTTTTCCTGCAAAATAAACACAACATCCAAGTGGGTCATCCTGAATAATGATCATAATAAATAGTATTGTGGTCCCTTGAAGAGAGACCCAGCTCATACCAGCATACAGGCTGATAGACAGCTCCAAAGCAAGCATCTATGATTTCCTGACCTCGTTTGGTGCTACATCATCTCTTGTCGTGGGTCAAGCCTATAATCTAACTTTACTCAAGTTGAGTTATCTTTTGCATATATAGTTGGGTTTACACATAAAACAAACTTGTGTACATACCAAATATTTTTTTAACAAAATGACAACATAGGACTGACCTTAGTGTGAGATTTTTACATTAATGATCCAAGGTGATCCATCCATGCATGTGTGGTGTCAGGTGATTTGCTGCGTACCACTTATTTTCATTACAAGGCATCTGGAGACAGCAGGTTTAATAAATGATTGCAAGACCCAGTGTCAGATCTGGTGGTAGTGACCTTTCTATATACCTTTATATTTTCTATATACCTTTATATATTAATATCATTTTTATCAGGCAACCCAACAAAGCGCGATCTCTCGGATGAAAACTATGGGAATCGGGCCTGAGGTAAGGATGTTACAGATGATGGCTTGAATGAGTTCTTACCTGAGCATGTTATACAGCTAGAAGTGCTTCAGGAAGGCAACTTGGATTAAAGTAATGTAGCACAGGGTCTACAAACTATCTAAACTTCATAATCAGGAGGAAGGCAGGTCTGATGCATGTTGTCTGTTATGAGGGTATTTAGCTTGCATTCCTTCACATTGCCCAAGCTCTACACTTCTAGACAGAAGTATTAAATGTTATATTCAATACCCAAGTCCCTAGAGTTCCAAAATATATGCTGGTCTGTTGGACTTGGCCCTTTTGGCAGGTTCAACCCTGAACTTTTTGCCTTAAGCTCTGACATAGTGGTAGTCATTTTTGGCCTCTGGGCACTTTAGCACTGTGGCCTAGTGTAAATTGTGTGCGCTCTCTGAGTGTGTGTGGTGAGATTGGCCTGCCCTCCCATAGGAATGCATGGGGGTAAGTGTGTCCTTGGTAAATCCTGATATGAGAGGAGTGCAGGGGCGAGTTTAGTATGTGTGAACTCATGAGAATAAATGCTGCGCAATGGTGTGCACAGATTTATGGTGACTGGCGGAGAAATGCCACTTTTAGAAGTTGAAAATTCTGTGTACAGTGTGTCTGCCTGCCTTATGTGAATTACATGTCTAGCTTGTGATTGACAGGTGCTGCCTGATGTGGGTGGCTCCAGGAGCCTGGATGAGCCTGCCCAGTGGCGAATAGGGAGATCTGCATGTTGATGGGAGGGAGGAGTTGCACCTGGGACCTGAATAGGACTGTGCCTTCCCTCCACAATGCCAGCTCTGCCCCCTGTGGTGCATCTAATCCCTGAGCCCCCACCTGACAAAGGAGAGAGGAGCTGAGCAAAACAAAGTGCTCCAAAACTCCCCTATACCAGTTCTAACTGGTACCCCTAAACCCTGTGCTGTGACTCAAAGGGAGTTGCTAATATAAATATAGGGGCTGTGTCCCCATGAAATTGTTCAATGTTCCTGTTCTCTTCCTGACAGAGGGGGGCTTGCTGCTGGTGGGACCCAGGAGGGACCTCCATGGGGGCCGCCTCCTTGCTGGAGAGCCCTGTGTGCTGGCTCCTGGGCCCTGCATTGCCCCCTGATGCCTGAAGGACCTTGGGGGACCTTTTTCGGATCCTCCAGGACCTTGGAGGAGCTTGTTTCTGATTCAGCGCCCTGGGAGCGCTGTACCTGTGTTCCTTTTTACTTTCCCAGAATAGGAGCATGTCTGCTCTGCAGGGCGAAGCTGCAGCCTATTTTGAGGGAATCCCGACGTAGGGATTGCCCCGCGTTGTGCCCAAAGCCGAGCGAGTGCCCACCCCACTGCTGTGCCTAATTGCGGGAGCCTCCTCCGCATGTCCGCTAATTTTATAGTCTTAGAGCGGTTGCCCACCCCGCATTCTGAGGGAGCCTTGAGGGAGCCTACCCCGCTTATCTTTATATTTTTCTTTCTGGTGCACCTCCCCGCTCTACATTTTAATTTTGGAGGGTGCCTAGCCACCATTTTGCTGCTGCAGCCCAGCCCAGATTGTTTTAGAGCCCCGTGTGGCTCCAACGTTGGCACATTGAATCAAAGGGCACAGTGGTGCCAGGCCTCATTGGATATTTACAGCTGCCCAGCAAGTAGTGAAACGCCGTTGACAAAGATAAAGAGACATACCTTGCCCAACAGTTGTCTATAAATTTCAACTGTTGCACTTCAATTTTTAATACTTATAATTAGGTCGTCTTCTTGTAAACTGAAAGATATACCTGAAACCTTATGTCTACACGTTATTATGTTTCACTTTAGCAGCTTAGGTTATTTTTTCTTAAAAATCACTTGGGACACACCATCACTTCTTGGATTGTATATGTGTTGATAATGCTACAGAAATGTTGTGTAAACTATTGATATATATTTTCATAAATGACTATAACATTTGCATTGTGTATATACAGCCTCCTTCCTTTGACATCCACACCAATCACTCTCATCGCCATTGTGTGCTATCTTTTATCATAAATAGTACCTATTTTCCCACAGGAGCCATTGTTTTTTCTCTAAATCTTCACCCAGGCTCCAAGTGAGTAGGGTTCCCTTGTTTTCTTTCCCAGTCAGCAAGTAGTGGGCAGCTGCAACGTTTAGGTCATTTGTTTCTTTGGGGGACATGTCGGAGTTAGGAGTGAGGTGCACTTCTTTGCCCCTGACATTCACAGCTGCGCAGCACTTAGTGCCAGCTGCTACGTTTAGGTTTGCGCAGTGGTGCACCCTGGACTTTCGCTGCCTTGGCAGCGTGCCCTGACACTCTGGACATAGGGCATTGGAGCCCCTTCTTGAGATGACCAGTTGACTAGGGGGACTGTTAGGATTATACGGCGCCAGGCCCTAGTGTGATTGTGGTGCTAGGAAATGTAACATATGTGGTATGATTACGCACCCTGTTTTATACCTCTAGATGTAGTTTTTATGATTATGAGGTTGTTCTGCATATTATGGTTTATGCTAGTGAGATTATGTTTCACTGTGTGACATATGCCCCTTGTTAGACCTGGCATCATTGGTGTGAGTCTCCCTTACATTTTGAAGGATTGCCTCCTCTGTTTTGATATATTTTTGCTGGTTTTATGCTTTGGGCACTGTGCCACTGCTAATCTGTGCCACAGTGCAAGTGCTCCCTATGTTAAATTAATGTACTAATTGGTTATTCCATGATTGGGTTATTTGATTTATCTGTCAGCCCCTAGTACAGTGCACCATGTGTACCCAGGACTTGTAAATCAAATGCTGCTGGTGGGCCTGCAGCACTGGTTGTGCCACCCACAGAAGCAGCTTGTAAAGTGTGTCTCAGGCCTGCCATTGCAAGGCCTGTGTGCAGTCCAGCCCTGCCATGTTGACTTGGCCAAGTGCACCCACTTTCCAGTCCCTAAACCTTCCCTTTGCTTCATATTAGACACTCCTATGGTAGGCCCAAGAGCAGGGTGCATTGTAAGTATAAGGTAGGACATGCTCTGATGTGTGTAGCATGTTCTTATAGTGAATCACAGCCATTTTCGTTTTGGTTTTTACTATTGAAGGCTACCTGTTCTCATAGGCCAGAATGGGCAGTTGAATTATTACATTCTTATAATCCTAACTGACTCAGGGAACATGGTAGAAATTCGAATTTAGCATGCCTGAACTCAGAATCATAAAATACGTCTTTTAGTAAAGTTGGTTTTAATATTCTGTGTTTGAAAATACCACTTTTAGAAAGTAGGTATTTTCTTTCCTAACTGTCCAGGCCTGCCTCTGCTAGGTTGTGTATCCCTTGTCTGGGCTGGGGGATTCCAGGAGACAGGCTGGGGCAGTCCAGTGGTGAATAGAGAGATCTGCATCTAGATGGGAGGGAGGAGTTGCACCTGGGCCCTGAATAGGGCTGGGCCTTCCCTCTACAATGCTGGCTCCACCTCCTGTGGTTTATCTGATGTCTCTGCCCTGCACTGTGAAAGGAGAGGAGGAATCATGTCAACAGAGTGCTCCAGAGCTGTATCTTCCCTCCCCTGTGCTGGCTCCATCTCCTGTGGGGCGGCTGATGTCTCTGCCCTGCACACTGAAAGGAAGAAGAGAGTCATGTAATCAAAGTGCTCAGGAACTGGTTTGGACTAGGGAGAGGCCTCTCTGCCTTCAGAGAACAAAGGATTTTGGGGTATAAATATTGGGACACTGATCCCAAAAAATTAGATCACTTCTGGACAATAAACCTTTCTGCCAAGGAGAAAAACCAAGGAAGCTGCAGGAGTTGTACTGCCCCTCTGCCAGTGTGCTGTTTGCTGTGTTGGCCTGCAGTGGTTGCTTCATTGCCAAGGGAAAGGAGAAGAAACTTTGTAAGGACTTTCATCTACAGAATATTCTCCAAGGGCTTGAACTGTGCTTGCCTCCTGCTGAAGTCTCAGGGACAAAAGACTTCACCTCCAGCTCCCCACTGAATTTCCTTGCTGGGAATTCTGACTCCAGACACTTGCGTGCCGCTGGGATCTAGAAGCGCGACGCATCGAGAGGAAGCGTGTCACCGCCGCAGCTGAAATTGTCGCATCGCCGGAAAAGAGAGCCTTCACCGCATCTCCCTGGAAGCGTGTGTTCATTGAAGCTGCCTGCTGTCGCATCCCCGGAGAAACGTGAAGACATCGTGAGAGTTGCCATCGCATCACCGGAGAAGAGTGTCGCATGGCCTGCGCGGCTCCAAAAGTATAGAGTCGTCGCAAGGCTGCCAGGGCGTCATCGCATCGTCATCACATCGTCGCATCAAGGGCACCATCTTCTCGCCTCGCAACCGGATCAGCGCATCGCATCAAGGCGCCATCTTGCGCAGCGCAATGGGCCCGCAGGCCGAGAATCTACGCATCACCTCCGCACCTGTAAGGATCACGACGCATCCCCTACTCTGCGCAAGCATTGAGGCACAAAGCATCATCTCCCCAAATCACGGAACCGACGCATCTCCCCTTTTGCGAGCCTGTTGTTTACTTTGCCTTATGCATCCCAGTACTTTGCTGAGAACTTTGTCGCATTTATCAGCAACTTGAACTAATCAATGTGGACTTTTGTCGTTTGTGGTCTTGCGTTTAAGTCTATATAAGGAATACTTATTTTTATAAAACCTGTGTTTTGTCCATCTGTAGTGTTTTCACTGTATTACTGTGTATATTCACAAATGCTTAACACACACGGCCTCTGAGATAAGCCTGTCTGCTCGTGCCAAGCTACAAAGGGGTTGAGCAGGGATTATTAAGTAGTGTAATCCCCTTATCCTGATTTAGAAGTAAGGGTCCCTATTTGGACGAAGGTGAATACCATTGCCAACTAGAGACCCCCAGATCTAACACCCCTGATGTGAGTTATGCTTAGGAGGTTAGGGCCTAATGTGTTTAGACTCATGAGAGTATTGCATAATGTGTTTATGCTGGTAAGGTGGGTGCAGAATGTAATTTGCGCCTGATGTGATGCTTTGCATAATGTAGTTTATGTTGCAGGCTGTTTCTAAGTACAGTGGTTGTACGCTTATGATCTGTTTTACTTTTACTAAGTTCGCTTTGTTATGGTTCTGACAGTGGTCCATGTGGCCCTGTCATGTGTATATAATCCCTTGTAGATATGACCCAGTGCCAGGTGGCACCATGTGTATTATGTGTTTACTATTCTAATGTGTTTTGTGAATACAAAGGCTATTTTTGATATAACCTTGTGTTGAGTTCCTTTTGTAGTGTGCCTGGGATGTTGTTGTTGTGTGCGTGCGCAAATGCTTTACACATGGCCTCTGGAATAAACCTGACTGCTCTTGCCAAGCTACCAAGGGGGTGAGCAGGGGTAATCTTTGGTGTGTAACTCCCTTGCCATGAGTAGAGTGGTGGTCTCTGCCTGGCTTTGGTGCAAGCCTTAGCCAACCAGAGATCCCATTTCTAACATGCTCCATCTCTCAATTAGACAGGCATTGTTTTTCAATTCTCTCGGCGATAGACAGATCTTGTTGGCTTATGCGCAGCCTGACAATCGATTATTGCAATAACTGACCATAATACAGTGTTACATTAGTAGTCAGTTAACCTCAATACAGAGGACCCAAGTTCTAACCAATGAGGAGAGTGTGCCCTACCCTCCACCCCAAACCATGTGTGTATGTGTATAATATGTATGTGTTATTTCTGTTGAGATGTTCACCACTACCTTCGGATTAGGTGAGAAACGTATTATTATTCTAAAAATAGAAACCTCTTCAATAAGAAGACTGGCACACATGAGGTGCATTTACTGCCTGCACCCAGATCAAAAGCCTAAAGACTGAAAGATTTGCAGAACATTCTCAGCAAAGACTATGGGGCAGATTTACAATAACTGGTGCATCCCAGCATATTAGCAGGGATGCACCAGTTATTTTGTGAGACTCAAAAAAAACCTTGCGGACTCAAAAAATCCCTCGGGTCCGGCGTGCTCCGGCGCCCTCTACGCTCCGGTGCCCTCTACAGCGAGTTAAGTTGCAAATGATCATCCAGATGCATTGCTACAGGGGAGCTCTGACTGTGAGTGAGGAGACAGGCACGACTTGTGTATGCCTTATCTGACTGAGGCCGAGAAGATATCTGCTCAGTGCTTATTCCAAGCTTTAAACATCGGGAGTCCCCCGCCTGAATCTGGTCTATTGGCATGTATGCCTAGGCATATATGACTGTATAACTCCACAGCCCCGGGTGCTGTGATGCTTCAGCATGGCCAGATCTATTCTACACGAAAGGGAACCAATTCGAAGAAACCGTCCTGGGAGCAGCACGGCTCAGATGCCATGGTATGGTGCCCTCCCCTCGGTGGTCACCCATGCCTGGCACTAGACAGGACAGAGCCAGCTGCGCTGAGCCTCCCTGCCTGGTCACGAGTGTGCCAGGCAGCTGACCACAGCAATAATCCATCAGCGTCCTGCCGCAGCTCCGAGGGCGATGACGATAACACCAGGTCGTCTCAGGGGCGCTTCAGGAGCATCAACGCAGGGAAGCCCGGGGTCGTATCCCGAAGGTCCAGGATACGAGATCGACCGTCGGACCAATGTGCAAGGAGGCCAGTGCAGGGTCCGATCCAGGGTCGTGTCCCGAAGGTCTTGGGAACAGGATAAACCGCCGGACTAGTATGCGGGGGACCAGTGGAAGGTCCAACCACTGCTACGGCATCGAGGACCCAACAGTTTCCCTTCACTCCGGGAGCCGATCGAGATTCAGCCTCTGAGGCTTCAGGGGTGACAGGATCAACCAACGGACTACCGGACTAGTCTGTAGGGGGGCCAGTGTAAGGACCCACCGCTCTTGCGACAGCGAGGTCCCAGCGGTTTCCCTTGACTCCGTTGCAGCTTAAGAACTCACTGGGTCACTTTCATGGACTTCTCTACTTTTGTCCTGCCCGCTATTTTGCTGCTGTTCTCGGCCACTTTTCTCTGGATCCTAACCGGCCATCTTGTCCATTCCCTCCTCTTAACCCTTTTCCCTCTTTTCCCCCTTGACGATACTCTGATTAGCCTTTTCTCCATACCCTTGTATCCCTCCCACCATCCCTTGGTGCTGTGACTGCGTCCCCCTCCGACCCCACTTTATAGAACTCTGCTCTCCTGATTATTATTATTTTTTTGGGTCTTGACCTGAGAAATTCTACTATTTGTATTTATATGTATATACAGATAAATCTAACCACTAGTATATGTAGTAGACATGTACTCTCTACCATTCCTATTTGACTCTTAGAGTTTATCCATTTGTATCTCTTCCTTGAGTGACGTTACAACTTGTACATTTGCAATTTTTTCTGTTTGTATCTCTTCCTTGTGTGACTCTACAACTTGTACATTTGCAATTTTTTCTGCTTGTATCTTTTATGTAACTCATGTAATCCTAAGTTCTTATGTATCGCAACTGGTTCTTCTGTAAAACGCTCTGACACCTTCGGGTAATGTTCGCACTATATAAAATCACAATAAATAATTAAATAAATAAATAAAAATGGATGCGCCGCATTTACAATGCGGAACACCATGGTGCTAGGATAGACAGATACATGACGCATCTGTCGGCGTAAGGCTGATGCAGTGCTCGAGTTGTGTCGCAAGACCAACTCGATACCAAAAAACAATGGTCCAATGGACTGTTAATTCCAATATAACAATTAGTTCAACATTTTATATTTCACATGGTAGAGTAATCATGAAGCGAAAAACAGCCAAAAATACATAACCAGTGGTGATAAATTTATTCTCTACCACTAATCCTCATAATATTATTTTTTATATTTACAAGTAATACAGGGTCAAAGGGTTGCCCCAATCAGAGCGTGCACAAATAGAAAAGTTAAGTGGATTTAGTGATGAAGAAGAAAAGAAGGAAATTGGCAAAGATCGTGACATAAAAACAATTGTATATTTCAAAAACAAGGATCAATAATCATCCCCACATCAAGACCTGACCATATATTAATGTAGCAACAAATCATTCAAGATTTTTTAAGACAAGTTGTGACTAGTACATCCTGTGCACATAAAGCAGAAATAATAATGGTCCAGGTCAATAATCAGTAATAAGCGTCGACGTTTCGACTCGACTAGTGGCCACACGGTGGATTATGCCTGGGCCGGGCGAGTCTTCATCAGGACTAGATGGGCAACCGAATATTCTTGGGGTGACCCTGAAGAGACAGAGAATAATCTAAATAGGCTGTTGACTAGTAGATACTAGATTGATAATGACAAAGCAGGGATCATATGGCTTACCCTGACGTAGATAGATGTATCTATGTTCAATTTTTTTGGTTCCAATTAATGAAGATGACGTCCTCCTAAAAATATAATTGCATTCTAGTGAGGACCAATTTACGAACGATATTAAGCATTAAAGCGTTAGAAACTGGCAACTCAAAACTAGTTACCTTGGGGTATAAATATATATCCCTCTGGAGCCGCTTGAACGACATAACGAGGTTTAACGAGAATGGAATAATTCCTGAAACAGTTAGGTAAGTGCTTTTAACAGTTCTATTTGGCCTTACCTACAAAATATAAAAAACATTGAGGCTCTCTATACCGCCGACGACCCTGACTGTCCCTCCCTTTCGTTTTTGCAGTGAGAAAATATATCTTGCCGGTTTGTGGAAAATACACTGTGCCGTTTTGGGGAGAATATCCAATTACTAATAATACCTGTATACAATACGTCTGCCCTAAAATTACGGTAAGGTCTTGGCCAGAAGCAGCGCCTCGACAAGCCAACATTAACTTCCTCAATAGTTCCATTTCAACTAATGTAATACCTGGAATATGTCATTTTAGATTCCGGTAACCTTTGGAACAATGGAGGGGACAAATTGAGAACTTCATGGGAATTTTTCCAGAGGGATATATATTTATACCTCAAGGTAACTAGTTTTGAGTTGCCAGTTTCTAACGCTTTAATGCTTAATATCGTTCGTAAATTGGTCCTCACTAGAATGCAATTATATTTTTAGGAGGACGTCATCTTCATTAATTGGAACCAAAAAAATTGAACATAGATACATCTATCTACGTCAGGGTAAGCCATATGATCCCTGCTTTGTCATTATCAATCTAGTATCTACTAGTCAACAGCCTATTTAGATTATTCTCTGTCTCTTCAGGGTCACCCCAAGAATATTCGGTTGCCCATCTAGTCCTGATGAAGACTCGCCCGGCCCAGGCATAATCCACCGTGTGGCCACTAGTCGAGTCGAAACGTCGACGCTTATTACTGATTATTGACCTGGACCATTATTATTTCTGCTTTATGTGCACAGGATTTACTAGTCACAACTTGTCTTAAAAAATCTTGAATGATTTGTTGCTACATTAATATATGGTCAGGTCTTCATGTGGGGATGATTATTGATCCTTGTTTTTGAAATATACAATTGTTTTTATGTCACGATCTTTGCCAATTTCCTTCTTTTCTTCTTCATCACTAAATCCACTTAACTTTTCTATTTGTGCACGCTCTGATTGGGGCAACCCTTTGACCCTGTATTACTTGTAAATATAAAAAAATAATATTATGAGGATTAGTGGTAGAGAATAAATTTATCACCACTGGTTATGTATTTTTGGCTGTTTTTCACTTCATGATTACTCTACCATGTGAAATATAAAATGTTGAACTAATTGTTATATTGGAATTAACAGTCCATTGGACCATTGTTTTTTGGTATCGTCATATTCCCAGGTCCTGGACTTACTGGGCTACCCCATTTATATTAATGATCAAGACCAACTCCAGCACTGCTCAGGAGTGCCCTATACCTAATATGCCGCATCACTCCTTACGCCTGCTTCTAGCACGCATCAGGATTTGATGCAGCGGGGACGTAAATGTGATTCAGTGTAATCTTGTAGATTTCACTGCGTCACTTTTACAGGGATTCATTGCGACGGAACGCCCACCCTGCATATATTATACCTGATGTAGATATAATTTAGTGGAGGGCTTTACAATGTGATGCATCTAACTAGATGCGTCACGTTGTAAATAGGTCACATAGTGGCACATTGTTTACGCCGCCTCTGCGTAGTGACGCAACAGTGGCGTAAAAGTGTCTTTTGAGGTTGTAGAAAAAATATCTAAAGCCATGGATATTGTTGGCTGCTGAGCCCCAAATGTATATGCAACTACTAACAGGCTGCCACAATATTTTACTTATTCCAATGGAACACAGGGGGGGGAGAGGCAGGAACTGTTTTATTTTTCGTGAGTGTAATGATTTGCGATTGTTCACAGACCAATTATTATACATGCCAAGAAGTTATTTGTCATAAAGTAATGTTTGTGATAATGAGAATTAAATGCCAATAAAATAAGGATAAAAAAAAAAGCCATGGATGTTGAATAATATGAGGTGAGTCAGTCCAGAGCACTCCCCCCTGATGAGAAGAAAAAACGCATAAATGCCATTTGGACGCTAAGGCGTCTATTAGGATGGCGGTCAGAAAATCACTACGACCGCCATGGTAGCGGGAAAACACCGCCCATTAGGACCCCGGCATCACCGCCGGTCCAATTAGTATGTTCCGCAGTCAAAATCCGACCGCGCCGGTACGATCACGGCATTTAACATTGCGGCGGTTGCTGCTGCCAGCAGCACCGCTGAGATGTTCAAAAAAGCATCTCCAGGATATCCCTGCACTGCGTGGCAGGCACTGCACAGTGCCTGCCTCCTGGTACACTGACATGTAGGGGGTACCATGGGTACCTTCCCAGTGCACCCACAGCCCCTCAGACACATTGGGGGCCCGCAATGGGCCCACGGAGACATTCTCCGCATGCCTTTCCATGGTGGTTCCACCGCAGCGGAAAGGCTGGCTACCGCTGGCATCATAATCATGCCGGCGGAGCATGGCCCCGCACCGGCCCCATTTTAGCGGTCCAGCTCCGCCCGCCAGGCAAGCGCCTGGACTGCTACTGGCGGAAAAGTGGCAGGTGGAAAATCTCACCGCCGCGGTCGTCACCGCCATGCTAATGAGACCAGCGGTTTTCTGGGTTGCGATCGCGGGCGGATGACCACCGCTGGCCCGGCGGTTGCCATCACTGGCCCGGCGGCGGCCATCCTGCCGCCATCCTAATAGACCCCTTATACTTGATACAAGCATGAGGCTCTCCCTCTTCTACAGACAAGACTCTCTAATTTAATGATCAATAGTTTTCTCACCTGTACTGGAAATCTGAGGTGAAATGCCCTCTAGTGGTCTTTGATTGGTCTTTGGGTATTTTGCATTGAGGTTCACTAACTGCTACTATGTCAAATATAAATTTATTAGGACCAGAGTCCTTTAAACATAATGCAATAAATACCATTGAGTCATCAACTTATACTATTACACCTACCACCTTAAAAGAACCTGTTCAATTTTGCAATTCTTGAGTAGCCTGAGAGCAGAAATATTATGCAAGAATTGCATTGTGAATTAGAACTTACTTGCTTCCAATAGCGTATTCACACTATATGTGCTTAAAACCGGCTTTAAAAACTTCTGCTTTCCCTTTCGTGAAAATAAACTTTCTAGTAAAATAAGTGCCTTGGAACATTTCACGCTTATTCCACATTTATGTACCTACCTCCCAATTTCATTTACATGCCTTAGCCAGCTCAAGGCAAGCAAGAAAGGGATATAATTCATTTATACATTTTAAAATAGATATTCTCATTTTAGGATTTGGTAATGCAGAGATATAAGGTAAAAAAAAACATACCACTTCTCCAAGAATTCATTAATTGTACAATATTTGCAAGTAACTGTGGGCAGTTCTCTTGTTACGGGTTTCTTTTTGGCCACCTTTTGACTGACTCTAAGCAAAGGTTCTTCCTGCTCTTCACATCTGACCTGTGTGCTGATTTCAGTATGCTTTTGTAATTTTGTGGCATCTTATCAATTGCTTCAGTCCTGCTTCAGTCTTCTTGCTCTTCCCTCACAGCATGGAGTGGACAACTGATTTCTGTTGTGGTGTTTGCTTGTGTACAGTCCTATTTTGTCGATTCCATCTGACGTGGACCTAGCATGCACCTCCTTCAACACATGCTTATGTCAACACATGTTGTACTGCAAGATACTCACAAGTTTGAGATCGGCTTGATTCCTTCCTTGTTAGCAGGCTTTCACATTTATCTAGTTGTATATTGCTCTGTGCTCTTCTTTTGACGAACACTTTGAACGGTATTGCTGTGTTGACTAAAACGCTTTGATATCATTGGGCCTAGTACCTGCTACAGAAAAATCTTATAAATAAAAAAAAGTTGGCAACTGCCCCCCCCCCCCTTTTTTTAGGACTTCAGCTAATTTAGCCTTGTGTTTATAGTGGGCTTAAATTTTCCTTTCTGGGTACGTACCAAACCCTGCTGGCCACCCATTTCATCGGGGTACCAACACCATATAGCCAATTCTAGGAGTGGTTGGCCTCCCAACGAAGAAGTTATTTTCGAGATTCTTATGCTGTGTGTGTGTGTATATATATATATATATATATAGTCTGCCATCTAACAAGTAAATCCCTCAGAGAGGCAGCAGTATTGGACAAACTTCTCATGGAACCGGAGCGCATCGCTTAGGTGGCGGCAAACTGGGTGTGACCTGGGCCTAGTATGACTGTAGCGGGGGCCTACGTGACTCCCAGAGGTGTGAGGCGATGAGGATGGCATTGCCCAGGTTCAGCCATGAGGAACACTTCAGAGATGTTCTTCAGAAGCACCTGGACCATCGGAGATTTGGGGGGGTCTCTGTAATCTGAAGGTTATGTGACTATGAAGACCCTCCTGAGGAGTGCCGTCAAGCCTCACCTTCAACAAGATAGAATGTCTGTATAGGCGCTATGGCTTTCAGGCTAGAAAAACATGGCAACTGCCTGATAGAGGTGGAAGACAGAATCTATCGAAGGCAGTGCTCACACAATAGTGAAAAAAGTTAAAAATATACAAAGTACTATCTCTTATTAAGGCCAAAAATGGAGCCCCAAAAACCAGATCCCACGATAACCACTCCTCCATATCGAAATCGACAGGTACAGAGAAAATGGCAAAATTTGTGGGACATGCTTTTTCAGTGCTGACCGCTTTTCAAATCTGTGGTATTGTGTGCACTTTGTTTGCAGGCAGCACAGCAAACTTTCAGATTAGACATCGAATTCTGTTATTGGTGCGAGATTTGAAAGACCTCCAATAAGGAAGCAAGACTATCTCATCCTTCCTGGATTTTATGCTTGTAGTACAAGAGTCCCGCAGGGCCTCTACCTCCGTTAAACAGCTTGGGATACCCTTGCTGTACCCCGTGGGACTTCAGACAGCTCACAAAGACGAAACAAGGTTTTTCAAGGATCCACAACGAGCAGTGCTCTTGGTCAAATCCTGTAGAGAACAGCACAAACGAGACCACAGCAGGAACCTGCTCACTGCGTACATTATTGGAGGTCGAAAGACACCACACACCCCTTTACCTAACAGGATGACTTGCACATTGTGGATTCTAAGTTTTGCATTTTTCTCACCTGGAACTGATGACCCTACACAACAGGTGGCGGCCTTAACCCACTCATGGATATATCAATGCTCCAGGAAACCCACATGGGCTCTCCCTAACACCGGAGGACAAAAATATCCTGGGCAAATGGACAGGACTAAAAGTCCCCTCCTACTCTAGAGGAGTAGGAATATATTCAGGGCCACTGAATTATGTGATTTTGCGTCCTCAGTGATTTTTGCATAACTTTAGATTTGCCTCCATAATCCATCATCTGCAGCAAAATCGCTTCAGATTTTTCAAAAAAATGTGTTTCTGGCTCAAACGGTTCAAAAGTTTGTAAAAATGTGGCAACATGTGTTACAGCACAGTGGAAGGCCCTTACAAAGTTTGACTATTCACCTTTCTTTAACTTATTGCTTTATTTGTGTGTTGAACCTTGTGTGTTAAAGTGTTATCACTGAGGTACAACTCGCACTCAGACAGTGTTAAAAAGCATATAAATGACAAAATAATGAAAACCATCACGAAATGTGCTGTATAATTTGGCTTTTCTTGCCACATAATTTACTCCTCCTTGCTGCCCCATTCTACAACTATGATCCCCAAAATTACCCTTTCTATACTCTTCCCTCCTCTACCCATCTTCTCATGATCTCATACCTCTTTTACTATCCAGATCTCCCAAACTAGCCTTTCTAAGCCATTCCCTCTGATTCTTCCCCTCCACCTCCACTTTGCTCAACCCAAACCTCCTCTCACTGATATGAACTAAAAAAAAACTAAAAAACGTTCTAAACCCTTCACTCTTCTATCCCTCTACTATTCCTTTTCAATCCAAATAACAGACTAACATGTCCACCGCTCAAAATAATGTCCTATTTCCCTATACTATTTTTCCACTAATCCTGTTAGGGTTCCGGAGTAGCGTGCTACTCGCCGAAAAATGCTTCAACACCTCATCAGGGGTAGCAAGCGCCATATAAATGCAAACCCTTCCCTCTTCTATTGCTCCACTATCCTTTTCAATCCAAATACAGACTAACATGTCCACCGCTCAAATTAATTTCATATTTCCCTATACTAATTCACCACTAATCATTTTTGGGTTTTGGGTTCTGGAGTAGCGTGCTACTCGCCGAAAAGTGCTTCAACACCTCATCAGGGGTAGCAATAACTATATAAATGCAAACCCTTCTCTCTTCTATCCTTTTCAATCCAAATAAAAGACCAACATGTACACTGCTCAAATTAATTTCACATATCCCTGTAATAATTCATCACTTTTTGCTTTACGGAGTAGTGTGCTACTCACCGAAAACATCACTTCAATACCTTATCTGGGGTAGTACAAGCTTTATAAATGCAATTACAAAACAATATGGAGGAAAGTGAAGAATGCGGTAGCTGGGGATTGGAGGTGTGGCTTTTGGGATTTCCTTGCCCAGGATGGGAATACTAATACGTCTGCATTGAAATAAGCTCCCTCCTGGAAGAATCTGTCCTCAAGGTTCATGGTCCTTTCCTGCCCTAACTTAATATAAAGTTTTGAAAATAATCCATACTGAACAGCTACGTTTACATGGACGCAATGTGAGGAGAAATCTATGCAAAGCCCTTTGGTGCTTATTGGTGTTACTATTTACCACATACTGAGATCCGGATGGGGATGTGTGGCTGCCAAATGGCTATTTGTTCTCTGATGATGTTCAAAAGACAAATTAAAATTCGTTGGTTGTTCCTTTTGCTGTAATACTTGGATTTGATATGTAAATGCAAATAAAAAGAAGAATCAAGAACATTCTGCAAAACGGATTAGGACTCTTTTCCACAAAATATTGGCTGAGGTGCACCTCGATCTGTTTTATAAATAAAATTACAGATGTACTCAATGAGAACCAGATCTGTTTAGGCCATACCTGCACTGACATTTACATATAAAACCGCCAGGATATTTTAAAAGACAAGGTGGTTCTTAAACGTATTCCCTTAATTAAAATTTAGGGCTCCAAAGGGATAGTGTGTGTGTAGTGTTTGTGTGGGCATGTATAACCCAAGCTGTTAGGGCCGGATTGGGGATGTGTGCGTGTTTGTGTGAGAAAGACAGAGAGAGAGTGAGCAAGTAGGAGAGGGCGACAGAGAGAAAGAAACAAACAAAGAACCATAGAAACAAAGAAAGAAACAAAGACGTCAATGCTTCATATAAAAGTGACACCCTCACATCCAAGTGGTGTGTATTCCGAATATAATATTCAGAATTTCACGGGACACTAGCATTGAGTGTGACAAAATATTGAAAGATACGTATGTACAGATTTTCTATAACTTACTCCACATGTACCTTGATAATATAAAAAAAAGTAAATCACCACTTCTCTATATTGACCTAACTTTTGATATTTTGTCCGTTGATATTCTGGCTATGAAATGTGTGTGCCACATATTCCAGCATTCTTGGACTAGATATTCCAGAGTACAATCCCTCATGACGCCTAGGATAATTTGCCTTGTGCAATGCTCCAAATTTAAAACAACATAAAAATATATTCGTACAGCAGGACAGACAGCTAAGCAGACAGGTCTGAACAGGTCTGTTGAAAAAACTCGGAGCAAATGGAATAACATTAGCATTATGAACCGCTCAAACAGTGCATGTCTACTCGGAAAAAATATACATGATTCCTCGTTTTCTGTCTTAAATCATGTGACCAGTACTCTGCATTTGTCATTAAAGGAGGTTAGCATGCATATATTCAAGTTAAAAGAATTGGCAGTGTAAAAAGTCACAGGAGTGATAAAATGTGTAACAAGTATTAGTAAATACATTAGGTTCCACCTGCGTGATTAATAATAAGCTGTTTTGTTTTGTAAGTTGTAGCTTGCTGAGTAGTTGTACAATATAAGTTACAGAAATCCTGTTAAAGTATTATGACTTGTTTATGTACAAAGAATGTGATACATTGTGCGGTTACTAGTGGTAAAGTCTGGATAAGTAATAGGAACATTTTGAAAAATGAAATGAAAGAGGGAAATAATAGAATGAATTGATGTAATGGCAATATTATATGTTTAGAGGAGTTCTGACAACGTTTGAGCCCCGGGCCACCACACCTGCTGCACATTCAAATCATGCCTGTAAGATAACTGCATTTGTGTCTGCCTGTATAGGAGTAAAATATAGTAGTAAAATATAGCAATATTAGGTGTTTAGAGGAGTTCTGGCAAACTTTTGGGCCCAGTGCCACTGCACCTGCTGCACCATTCCAATCATGACCCTGTTGTGTGCAGGGTAACTGCACTTATGGTTGCCTGTTTAGGAATAAAATATAGCAACATTTGGTGTTTAGTGGGGTGCCTGGAGCTTCTGGTCCCGGTGCCACTGCACCCGCAGCACTATTGCAATCATGACCCTAGTGCTTGCTAGATAATGCCTAGGGTCCTTTTATTTGTTCTGTGTTATGTTTCAGTACCTGTTCAAGCGCCAGGACGCCCCTTCGCTGGGGCAGCTGTGCGCGATATAAAAATTAATAACATAACATAACATAACATAATTACATTAATGACTGCCTGCTTAGTTGTAGAATATAGTAATATTAGGTGGTTAGAGCAGTTCTGACAACTTTTGGACCTAGTGCCAGTGCACCTGCTGCACCATTCAAATAATGACCCTGTTATCTCCAAGATAACTGCACTTGCCTGTTTAGTAGTAATATATAGCAATATTTGGTGTTTAGTGGAGTTATGACAACTTTTGGACCCGTGCGACTGCACCTGCTGTATCATTTAAATCAGGCCCCTTTTAACTGCAAGGTAACTACAATTGTGACTGCCTGTAAAGGTAGTAGAATATAGCAATATTAGGTGTTCCGAGGAGTTCTTATAACTTTTGGTCACTGCACCTGCTGCACCATTCAAACCATGACTCTGTTGTCTACAAGCTAACTGTACTTGTGACTGCCTGTTTAGTTTCAAAATATAGTATTTGCAGGTCTTTAGAGGGATGCTTAGAGTTTTTGGTCCTGGTGTCATTGCACCTGCTGCTCCATTGATATCATGAGCTTGTTGTCTGCCATGTAAGTGCACTTGTGACTGCCTGCTTAGTTTTCAATTTTAGCAAAAATCTGGTTTTACGTGGGTCCCTAGAGCTTTTGGACCCGGTGTTACTGCACCCCCTGCACCATTCAAATCAGGTCCCTTTTAACTGCAAGGTAACTGGACTTGTGACTGCCTGTTCAGTTTTATATCTTGTGTGGTGCAGCGGCAGCAGACTCGGGAGCACAGGGCTCATAGTTCGATCCCCGGCTCCGGCCTCAGCTCAGCACCACGTGACTCTGGGTAATAGCTCACTTAATTTCTGCAACGGCCCCCAGCGCCTTCTGACCTGTAAGGGTGTGTAGTTTGCGGTTTACAAATACAGATTTTTGTACATTTTATTTTTTGCAATAATCTGGGTTTATAGTGGTTTCGAAAGCTTTGGCCCCAGTGCCACTGCACGTGCTGCCCCATTGAAATCAAGTCCATTTTAACTGCAAAGTAACTGCAACTGTGACTGTCTGTTTAGTAGTCCTGGTCAGAGTCACTGCTCTCCCCCCGAGCAGCTCCACCTTTGTGGAACTGCCCTTACCGCTGCTCGAGCTCCTTGCCAGGTAGGTGTTTGAGGCCCTCCTTTACCCAAAGGCTCATGCCTGCGCCTAATCCCTGGTGGTCTAGTGGAAGAGCTTGCTCATCTGCTAGTCCGCTCTGTGTGTCCTCTTTTTTTCTGTTTACCTTTCTTTCCATTCCTTTTTTCCTGTGCTTTTCCTTTCATTGCCTCTTGTTTCTTTCTCTTTTCCTCTGTCTCCTTTTCCCATGCACTCCATGCCGCTGCTGCCCCCAAGGCCCCTCCCCCCAGCATGTCGTTCCTGATCCCGCCTCCCAGCTGTAACACCCACCCGACCCCTACTGTGGGGTCTGCACCCATCAGTGACCCGACCCCGACGAGCGCCAGGGACTCTGTTCCCTTGACCCCTCACCAGTACGACCCAAGCTCTCTCCAAGCACTCAACGCCGGATGCAACAACAACTGCCATCATTCGATGCCAAGCAACACCCAAGGCCCAACCTGCTGCCATCACTGCCACCGCACCTTTACCCACCTCCAGACCCAGGTAGTAACCCCCAACCTGCCAGATGCCACCACACACAAGCCACTGAGTTGCATCCTCCTCAACATACGCTCCCTGCACAGACACGTCGTAGAAATCAAGGACCTCCTCAACACTCCCGACGTCTCTTTCCTCACAGAGACCTGGTCCAAAGCCAGCTCCATGCCTGGCAACACAACCGTCATCCCCAATGGATACAAAATCCTGAGCAAAGACCACCCCAACCGCCCAGGAGGAGGCCTTGCCATTGTCCACAAAAGCTCCCTCCGATTGACAACCAACCTCTCGGACGACACCAAGCCCCCCATGAAACACATCCACTTCCAGATCCAGCCAAACTCCAGAATGACGCTCCGCTGAACACTCGCCCACAGACCTCCTGGACCCTGCAACCCCTTTGCCAATGTCATCACCAACCTAATCCCACCCCATGCCGTCACCTCTATAGATTACTAACTGCTCAGAGACCTGAGCATCCACCTGGACAACCACAGCGATCCCAACACCACCGTCCTCCGTGAGTACTTCACCTACATAGGACTGAAGCAACTTGTCTCCACCCCCACCTACACAGCAGGACACACACTCGACCCCACCTTCACCGGAGGAAACAACATTCTCTTCAGCCACCCACTGCAGCCATTTCTCACTCACGAAACCCAACGCACAAAGCCCACGCTCCACCCCCAATGCACAAACTGGAAGAAAGTCTCCGAAGAACACCTCACTTCCGCTCTCACTTGCACTCTTCCCCCAACCATGACCGACGCCAACACAGCGACAAGCAACTTCGACCAATTGATCGCCACTGTGCCAACACTCTCGCTTCCCGCCAGAACACCACGACATGACACAACAAGAAAGCCAACTGGTTCACCACGGACCCCTGATAATCCAAGCGATCCTGCAGATGACTAGAGAAAACATGGGGAAACAGCAAAACACTGAAGTACACACCATGTACAAAGCAGCCATCACAGCACACCACCAACTCATCAAATCAACAAAGAAAAACTAAATACAAAACCAAATCCTCTCCAACGCCCACAACTCTAAGGAACTCCTCACCATCATACAGAAATTCGCCATACCCAACAGTGCAGCAACCGATGTCCCTCCCTCCCAAGACCTCTGAAACAAACTCATCTCCTTCTTTCACCTCAAGATCAAGACACTCTACGACAACTTTGATGACCAAGACTACGGCACCGTCTCAATTCCCACCCCAAGCAATGCCATGCAACACCTTTCTCACCTGCACCCCTCTCACCAGAGAAAACACCTTAAAGACAATGAAGAGCATCCACTCCGTAGCACCTACTGACCCCTGCCCGCCACGCAACTTCCACAGGGCCGCCACTACCATCGCACCCGAGCTACGCCAAATTCAACCCCCTCCTAAAAAAACATCTGCAGACCCGACAGATCTCAAAAACTTCAGTTCCATCTCACTGCTCCCTTTTGCCACCAAAGTCATTAAAAAAGGATGTCAACACCCAGCTAGCTCACTTCATAGAAACCAACAGCATCCTCAGCACCTCCCAATACGGATTCTGCAGCAACCACAGCACTGAGACCGTACTCCTCGCCACCACCGACGACATCTGCACCCTCCTTGACCAAGGCCACACAGCAGCCTTCATCTTCCTGGACCTATTGCCAGCTTTTAACACTGTCTCCCACCGCAAACTAGCCACCACACTCCACGACGCTGGCATCTGAGGAAAAGCCTTAGACTGGATGCGATTTATCCTTTCAGGCAGAACACAGAGAATAAGACTCCCGCCCTTCCTCTCAGAACTGACAGAGATCAGATGCGGACTACCCCAAGGATCCTCCCTCAGCCCCAGCCTCTTCATCGTCTACATGGCCCCACTCGCAACTATCGTCAAAAACCGCTGGCTCAACATCGTCTCCTATGCCGATGACACGCAGCTCATCCTCTCCCTCACCAAGGAACCTGACATCACCAAGCGCAACTTCCAAGAAGGGATTAAAGCTGTTGCGACCTGGATGAGAAACAGCTGCCTGAAGCTCAACTCGGAGAAAACAGAAGTCCTCATCCTCAGCTCCAGCCCCTCTGCCTGGGATAACACCTGGTGGCCCTCCACCCTCAAACACCCATCTACCCCAACGGACCATGCACGCAACTTTGGCATCATACTCGACTTCTCACTCATCATGAATCACTAGATAAACGGCGTATCCTTTGCATGCTTCACAACCCTCTGCATACTTTGCAAGATGTTCAAGTGGACCCCCCAGCCTCCAGAAAAAACATCACCCACGCACTCATTACCAGAAGACTGGATCACGGTAATGCTCTCTATGCTGGAACCAACAAAGCACTCCTCCGCAAACTCCAGACTGTACAGAACACCGCAGCCAGATTTATCTTCGACATCCCGCAACCTCCACTGGCTCCCCGTTGAAAGAAGACACACGCCTACAAAACCCTCTACAACACCGGACCCCAATTTCTCAATAACTAACTCTCTTTCCACGCCCCTAAGAGAAACCTCTGCTCAGTGGACCTCACCCTAGCCACCGTCCCTCATTTCTGCAGGACCACGGCAGGTGGAAGATCCTTCTCCTGGCAGCCAAGACCTGGAACGAACCCTCGTATCACCTCCACAGAAGCCCGACACTGCACCAATTCGGAAAGGATCTAAAGACCTGGCTCTTTGAATGACCCCTATGGAGCTGCTTACACCTGCTGCACCATTCAAATCATGACCCTGTTGTTTTCAAGAGAACTGCACTTGTGGCTACCTGTTTAGTAGTAAAACGTAGCTTTGTTCTTGTATATGAACTTTATTTTTAACATGCAATGGTTATTGCAACATTTATATTTTGAACATAATTACCAAATAAATTAAGTTGAAAATATCAAAATGATAATGCCTAGAAAGTGCAAAGAAAGGTACTGAGGCAGGAATAGAAAATGCCACAAACGTTCTAAGGCTAAAAGCATCGGCTTTACACAACTAAGTAATAAAAAAGAAGCATCCCAGCATACTTTTGGAAGCTGTCTGCCTTTTTCATGGGAAGAGATCTTATTTTGACAGTGAATGGGGCTAAACATTGTGAACAGCTTTGGAAGTATCATAAATCCATGCAGCCAGGGAAAGTTAAAAAAAGTTCCACACAAAAGCGAATGAACACAGTAATTCAGCCATGGCAACTGATAACAGACACGTTTTATGATATATTAAATACAAGGGATTTCACAAGCACAGTGCAAGCACTGTGCAGGCAAAACCTTAAGATGTACCCTATTTAAAACCTTGCAATAAAGGGATCACTGAAAATTATGGATTAAACACATGTGGGCAGATCTACCAGTAAGTGCCGCAGCGTGGCAGCGCAAACACTTTGGCTGCGCCACACTGCGGCACTTTCAAAGCACAGGAATGCAACATATTTACAAGAATATTTCGCATTCCTATGCTCTCCTCTGCGCTGGCACACAAACAGCTGCCAAGGATGCCTGCGCCATGGGGAGATTGTTTTTGTGCAGGAAGGTGCCCCTTCCTGCACAAAAACAATCACTAAAGGCTTTTTTCTCTTTCAGTGCGTGCTGTAGAATGTAGCATACATTGAAAGAGGAAAAAACTAGGAGAAATTAAAGAATTTCTCCTCGTTGCGCATTCTGAGGCATCTCCAGAATTACGTTTTCTCGTAAAGCTGGAGATGTGTCTTGTTCCATGGGTGTTGCGTGGGCACACCCACAGCAACACCCATGGAACGCCCCTTCAACGCAAACTGCTGCGTGTGAAGGGGCTGTATTTACAAGGAGAGGAAAAGTCATGCAGAGTGGCTTTTCCTGTCCTTGTAAATATGAAGGAGCCACCTGCGCCACCAGTACGTCACGAAAAGTGACATACTGGTGGCGCCAGGGGCTTGTAAATCTGCCCCATGTAATTTAAAGCCTTTCTTCTTGTTTTCTACCTTCTCGCCATTAAAGAAGGGAACAGCCATATGCAAAATGAGGTCAGTCTAGGTTCCCCCAAAGGCACAGTCCATCCCGAACTGCTAGGACATGTGTCTCGTGCACGGTCTGGTAGGCTTGGATGTCACCACCCAGGAGCACGCCTCGCCCAACTCACTGAAACAGCTGAACTGGCAATTTTGTGTAATTTTGCATTTTAGAAAAGCACCAGAATTTGTTTTTTACGACATGTACTTCACACTGAGGAAACTGAATAGGTAATCGTTTGTCATGCACAGTCTCCAAAAAGTACATTAGAGACCCAGGCCTCCAGCGCGCCCTTTGCTTTATTACCTGTTCGTCGCTACTAACCAAACACTAGGAGGACATTACTAAGGCCTCTCCCGTTGGGTTGGTGCAGACATTTCAGGCTAACTCTGCAATAGTTATTTTGGCCTCTGGGGTTCACCAGGTAAAATATGCAATGAGAAAGTAATCCTGTAGTTCCTTACTAATCGGAAGGCATGAGGACATGGTTGAAATATATGCCTTGCTCAGGTGCTTCGCTGATAGGAGGTGCTGCTTTTTGGATGACTGGGGTAGCAGCAGCGACAGCTTTAGGGCGCCTAGAGGCAGAGGAGAGCATCCTGAGGTGTATACCATCATTAAATGTACAGGACGACACTGGAAGGAGGGGGCCAGAGGAATCCACGTAGCCTTCACTAGCAGGGAGCCTCCTCTGAATAGAACTAAGCGGGCCCCTGAGCCCCCAGCTATAGAGGGTGACAACCTCAGTGGAAAACAAAATGTAATAAATTGGAGGAAAATATTCAGGCACATCGATGTTATTGTTTCCTGTGTCAGTAGTCAGCAGCTCGGTAAGTCCAACCTTGTTCACTAGTGCCATATGCGAGCAAAGAAGCATTTTTGAAGGTGAAAACCTACACCCTCTTTCTATCCCTGGAAGGTGTTCAAAGTTGGTCCCCATCCCCTAGTTATTTAGTATAGAACAGACATGAAAAGCACCCGCCCACGCGCCAAAGTGTTAATTTCTCTCTTATAAGCCTGCAGTAGGACAGCCTTGCTAAAGCACGGTCAGCAGAATGTACAATATTGGCGGCTATGGCCTCTTTTAAGTGCACTTATGGGGTAATGGGGGTTCTGCTAGAAGCCTCCGGCATAGGGCGCTGTCTTGCTGGTACATTACCTCCACGCGGGCTTGCACACTTGTCCTTACCTGCAGGGAGACTTGCCAGGGCCAGGATCCAGGGACGGCTTCCTCGCCCTTTATAACCCGAGCAAAGCCGCTCAGCACCGGGTGGATCTGCGGGACCCCACAACCTAGAAACGAAAGGCACAGTTTGTCGTTTCAGTCGCGTGTAAAGAAAACAAGAGTTACCCTGAGTCCAGAGAGGCATCACAATGTGGAACATTACTAGGTGCCTCCTCACAAATCGCGTTAGATGTGCATAATACTACAAAAGTACTTTGAGCAACATGATGGAACTGGTCAGCGACCGTCAAAAGCGTAAGATACACCCCTGACACCTTCGACTAACAGAGGAAGGCGTGGGTGCCCCTGCGCCCTCTGCTGCTGGGTTAGATGGGCAACAAGACACACTTCTGCCCTTGAACTCTTGTTCGTGCACAAACTCTGTTTAACTCGGGGTGGTACAGGGCCATCGATGAAGACCCCGGGTTAACTCTGTTTTTGAACAATTATATAAAAGAGATCTCTCAAAAACTGATCTAGGGTTGGGAACAGAGGGCATTGTCGTTCTGAAGACAAATCTTACCCCGCTTGGAAGGTAGCCCTTTAGGCTCTGGCACAGAAGTACAGCTGCTGTGTCTCAGAGAGTGGATAACAAGAAGCAGAGATGACTTATGGCCTGGTGGTGAGGGCTCCCTAGCAGTCAGAAATGATGAAGCCTCACTGCTGCTACTTACCAAGGGCGGTGCCGGCCAGGGCCAGGGAGCACAGCAGAGCCAGGAGAGTCATGGTGCAGTGAGAGCTTCACTCGGGATCTGCAGGTGCGCTTGTGGCGCGTGGCCTCTATATAAGGCCAGAAGGGGTCGTGGAGGCACGGTCGTCATTAGCGGTGCAACGTTGACTTCTGATTAGAAACAAGGTTCTCTCTCGCGGAAAGTCAAACATGGTGTGTAGGAGCAGCAGGTGTTTTTGTTGGTTTGACAAAGGACGCTGCATTAACAGCACTGATCAGCGTACTTCCCCGGGAGCCTTTGATAGCCAACCTGTAAGAGCGCACCGAAGGTCTCACAGGCACCGAAGGTCTCACAGGCACCGAAGGTCTCACAGGCTCCAAAGGTCTCACAGGCACCAAAGGTTTCAAATGCACCGAAGGTCTCACAAGCACCGAAGGCCTCACAGTCACCAAAAGTCTCACAGGCAACAAAGGTCTCACAGGCACCAAAGGTCTCACAGGCACCGAAGGTCTCACAGGCACCAAAGGTCTCACAGGCACCAAAGGCCTCACAGTCACCAAAAGTCTCACAGGCAACAAAGGTCTCACTGGCACCGAAGGTCTCACAGGCACCAAAGGTCTCACAGGCACCAAAGGCCTCACAGTCACCAAAGGTCTCACAGACAGCAAAGGTCTCACAGGCACCAAAGGTCTCACAGACAGCAAAGGTCTCACAGGCACCAAAGGTCTCACAGGCACCGAAGGTCTCACAGGCACCGAAGGTCTCACAGGCTCCAAAGGTCTCACAGGCACCAAAGGTTTCAAATGCACCGAAGGTCTCACAAGCACCGAAGGCCTCAGAGTCACCAAAAGTCTCACAGGCAACAAAGGTCTCACAGGCACCAAAGGTCTCACAGGCACCGAAGGTCTCACAGGCACCAAAGGTCTCACAGGCACCAAAGGCCTCACAGTCACCAAAAGTCTCACAGGCAACAAAGGTCTCACTGGCACCGAAGGTCTCACAGGCACCAAAGGTCTCACAGGCACCAAAGGCCTCACAGTCACCAAAGGTCTCACAGACAGCAAAGGTCTCACAGGCACCAAAGGTCTCACAGACAGCAAAGGTCTCACAGGCACCAAAGGTCTCACAGGCACCGAAGGTCTCACAGGCACTAAAGGTCTCACAGGCATCAAAGGTCTCACAGGGGAGCAACGGAAGCACGTTTTGGCCCATAGAAATTGTCCTGAGTGAGTGAGCGAGTGAATTATTTTTAAAGCGCTCTTATGCCGAGGCGTCTTGGCGCTGTGGGACAAAAAGAGGTATCAGGCTGTTACGGCATCATGAAGAGCCAAGTCTTCAATGCCCTTCTGAAACTGGCTCTGTTGTTTTCCGATCGCAGTGTGATAGGCATGCTGTTCCACAGCTTGGGGGCCTGGTTGGTAAAGGATTTACCGCCCCACCGGACTCTCCTTATTTTGGGGATTTGAATTAGGTTTTGGCTGCAAGATCTTAAAGTGCGAGCTGGCACATAGCGGGGGAGGAGGTTGAAGAGCTCCAGGGCGGTGTTCCCATAAAGTGATTTGTGAACCAGGCACAGGGCCTTGAATTGAATTCTGCGCCTGACTGGGAGCCAGTGTAGTCCTCTTATGGCTTTAGAAGTAGGATGTCTTTTTGGGAGGTTGAGTAAGACCCTGGCTGCTGTATTCTGGATGGACTGGAGCCTGGCCAGCTGGTTCTCACCTGCTCCTAAATAAAGAGCATTACAGTAGTCCACCCTGGACATGATCAAAGCTCCCACAACTGTTTTCTTAAGTGAAAACGGTATGTAGGGTAGGAGTTTCCTAAGTATCTTCAATGTAAAGAAGCATGCCGAGGAAACCTGACTTATCTGTGCAGTAGAGGTAAGGTCCTTGTCAATTATGAAGCCTAGGTTCCTGACCTTCTTGGCTGGCACAGGGCAGCTGCCCGCTTCTGAAGGCCACCATAGGTGGCTCCAGATGAAAGGTTTTTGGCCGAACTCGATCACTTCCGTTTTTTCGGTGTTAAGCTTTAGGAAGTGAGCGTTCATCTAGTTCTTTACATCAGACAAGCAGCTTCTGAAACTGTCTGCGGTAGCTTCCACCGATTGAGAGAGTGACACCACTAATTGGGTGTCATCGGCGTAAGACACTAAGGGGCAGATTTATGTTAACTGGCCCATCCCCAGGGATGCGCCAGTTAATGTGCGCCACAGTGCGCCACAGCTCCGCCACCCATGGTGCGCCGCATTTGTAATGCGGCGCACCATGGTGCAAAAACGGCACAGATGCGTGACGCATCTGTGCCGTAAAGGTGGCGCATTGCTGGAGTTGCGTCGCAAGCGCGACGCAGCTCCAGCAAGGCTCGGGTGTGCCCCATCTTCACAATGCTGCGTCAAGACCGAGCCTGCTTCAAGCAGGCGCAGGGTTTTGACACAGCATTGGCCTGAAAATGACTGAGTGAAATCTTATAGATTTCACTCAGCCCTTTCAGGAGGCGTTCCTGCGCAGGAACGCCCCCCCTGCGCAGGAACGCCTCCTTATGGCGCAGGGCTTTACAACGTGACGCATCTCCTAGATGTGTCACGTTGTAAATAGGGCACATTGTTTGCGCCGCCGTTGCGTCAAATAAAGTGACGCAATTGCAGCGCAAAGAGGCGCAAGGGCCTCATAAATCTGCCCCTAAATGCAAGCCATGAGATTTTATTAGAGAGGCAAGTGGGGTGACATACAGATTGAATAGGGTGGGTGATAGGGCCGACCCCTGGGGTACCCCACAGGGAAGATGGAACTCTGCTGATTGAATCCCACCCCAGTGGATTTGGTGTGTACGGGCATTTAGGAAGGACTCAAAAAGTACTAAGGCGGTGTCTATGATGCCTAGCGCCTTCAATCTATTCACTAAGACCTCATGGTTAACGGTGTCGAACGCCGCTGTCAGATCCGGCAGGATCAAGGCAGCTCTTCCCCCATTGTCCATGATCCTGCGGATGTCTTCTGTTGCTACTATCAACGCGGAATCGGTGGAGTGAGAGGCCCTGAAACCGTGTTGCGTGGGGTCTAGGAGATGATTGTGGTCTAGGTGTTTTGTAAGCTCCTGGTTCATGGCTCTCCCCAAGATCTTGGATGGAAGAGGGAGGCAGGATATTGGTCGATAGTGCTTGGATTCAGTTGGATCCAATGTCTCCTTCTTGAGAATGGGCCTGATGCATGCTTTCTTCCACCTATCGGGGAAGAGACCGGAGCTAAGCACAGTGTTCAGGAGCGAGGTGAGGACCGGGCAGATTATTTCTGGGACTTGATGTAAGATATAAGGCGGACAAGGGTCCACCGGTGATCCAGATTTGGTCTGTGAGAGCAGTCTGGCTACCTGAGTATTGCTCAGTGGCGAGAATTGTGAGAGATTAGAGGTGTTAGGTGCTAGGTCTGTTGTGGGAGGGGCTGACGTACTGACAATCGTAATGTGCAGGTCGTCATAAACCGCCTGGACCTTTTGCTGGAAAAATTGTGCTATATTTTCCAGGAAACAGACCTAATTAACATCAGCAACAAGCTCAGACTCAACAGCCTTTTTTAGGCAGGGGCCAACAGAAATCCAGAGGCAGGGTACGTTTTACACAACCATGGCAAATGAGGACACGTCAAAAATCGTACAACAACTAGAAGTGTCACCCATCTACAATTTATCTGATCGGGTTCTGTCGGAAGCAGAAACATCTATCCTGACTAAAGGACTCAACTTTGTCCCATCAAGACCAACAGATTTCACTAGAATGAAACTAGAGACACTGGAGTTCTGTCGGAAAATCCGTTTGAAAACATTTTTTCAGGACTCTATTGAAAGCTTTCAGGAAGAAACTACTGGCCTTAAGAGAAAGTCGACATTCTGCCCAAAAGGCCCCAAAATTCCCAAGGAAGTCTCAACGTTCGAAACAACTGTATTGTCAGGGATTTCATCAATAGAGAAAAAGAAGTCTTATGTGAAGTTCAATCTCTCTAAAGCAGAAAAGGATGCCCTAGAGGCTGTTAAAAATGACAACACTATTGTAGTAAAACAGGCCGATAAGGGCGGAGCGGTGGTTGTATGGGACATTAACAACTATAAATCAGAAGTCAACCGCCAGCTCAATGACCAGAACTGCTACAGACGCATCGGGAAGGATCCAACCATAGAATTAAAGAATCAACTATTTGTTATCATCCAAAAAGGTTTCGACGAGGGAATTATAGGACCTAAGGAATTTGCGTTTCTACAGAACAAGAATCCTAGAACCCCTGTGTTCTATGTGCTTCCGAAACTGCACAAGGACGAGATCAATCCTCCGGGACGTCCCATAATTTCAGGGTGCGATTCCCTGTTCGAACCGATTGCCAAATATATAGACCATTTCTTGAAACCCTTCATACATACCATCCCTGCTCATCTCCAAGATACCACTGCATTCCTCAATCGCATTTCCACTATCCAATTCAATAAAAATAGACAACTTCTAGTCACATTAGATGTGGTGTCGCTATACACCCAGATTCCACAAGACCAAGCACTTGAAACACTAACCGTGTTTTTGGAGAAAAGGGTGAGACCGGTCAGAGTGCCCACCAACTTTATACTTGACCTTGCACGGTTTGCCCTGCAAAAAAACTTTTTTACGTTCGACGCTGAATTCTTCTACCAAATCAAGGGGGTGGCGATGGGTTGCCCCTTTGCCCCAGAGCTAGCCATCATGTTCATGGGACTTTTTGAGGAGAAATTCATTTACCAAACTAACCCTTACAGCGGTAACATTTCTCATTATATGAGATATATTGATGATGTGTTCATGGTCTGGACAGGAGAACAAGAAGACCTTGGACTATTTGTGGGCTGGCTGAATACAAGGACGACTGATATTCAGTTTTCAGTGACGTCATCTAATGAATCCATCAACTTCCTGGACGTTAAGGTAGAACCTTTTAATGGAGGTTTAAGTACAACACTGTTTCGAAAGCCTTCTGACAGAAATAAGGCGTTGCATTTTTCTAGCAATCACCCTCGGAGCCTGAAACAAAACCTGCCGTTTGGGCAATTTCTGAGAATTCACAGAAATTGCTCCAATAAGGAAGAGTATTTTAGACACGCAGAGCAATTGAAACATCGACTTATGCAGAGAGGGTACCCTAAAAAGCTATTAAAAAACTCGCTCAAACGAGCATGGTGGACCCCTCGTGAGACTCTGCTTGAAAAAAGAACTAAGCCGGACGTCAAAAGAATGGTCTGTGTGACCACTTTTTGTCCTGCAACTAACTTACACAGAAAGCTGATCACAGCAAACTGGCATCTACTAAAAAATCTGCACGAAGATTTCTCTGTTCCACCGTTATTTGCATACAAAAAGGACAAAAGTGTCGCTAATTATGTGGTGAGGGCGGCTTTACCCACTATTAAGGCTCCCACACTACAAAGTCTATTCGGATTACCTCCACCTAAAGGACACCACAAGTGCGGTACTTGTACTTGTTGTGGGGAGACTATTGAGGACTCTGTATTTTCATTTGACAATATCCATTGGAAACATGACACCTTCACGAATTGCAAATCAAAAAACGTCGTCTATGCAATCGTGTGCCCATGTCCTCTAGTCTACATAGGAAAAACCTCACAGGAAATTAGAAGCAGGATTACGCAACACAAATCACGTATCCGTAGGAAGGTCGAAAACGCCCCACTAGTCAACCACTGGGCTAAGTGCAACCATGAAAATTCAGATTTGCGCTGGACAGTTTTGTCTAAAATCGAAAAAAAACCAGAGGAGGGGACATTGATGCCCAATTGTCCCAACGCGAGGCAATGCTAATAATGAAATTTAACACTGCCACACGGGGGCTAAATGAAATTTCTGAAATCTATAAGCCCACTGTGTAATTTTTCATTGCCGAGTCCAGTCCGGGTTTTACTTTTCTGTTTTGCAGAAACTACCTTTTGAACTACATATCCCAGAAATCCTGCACAGAGGTGGATATCCAGGAACTGTGGTGGCCACGCCTCCATCTGAGGAACACCGGCGTGTCTAACATGGAAACCGCCTAAGGAGTAGGACCGCGCTCACCGCGCTCGCCGTTTTGCACTGGTACGTTGTACTGCCTTGCAGCTAAATTACGATGCCAGCCCTAAAGCGCCAAACAGCTAACACGTTTGTCGTCCTCCAGTTATAGAATAGGAGCCCACGCCCTGAAGACTCATCATTAAGCGGCATACACAGAACTGAAGCGGAGCGGGTAAGTTCGACAGCTCCCCGCATCAGCTCGTCACAGGCACATTGCAGTATTGTTTGAATGCGTTAGTGTGACACAAGAGTAAATGTTGTCACGTTTGTTGTTTCTCTGCACAGCTGCTGTCATAACATCCTTTTGGAAAATACAACGACTGAATTCTCCAGTACCTACCATTGACTATGTTCCTTATCTTGATGTAAGGTAGGAAGCCTCAGCTGAGCACAGGGAGTCGATCCCTTTTTAAGTGGCAGTTGTTTATGCTCTAGACACATGCGCTAAATCCCGTTATTTCTATTGTTTCAGAACCTACCTGGTCCTGAGGAGAACCCCACCTTAATTATAGGGGTTTGAAACGCGTCGACCACTTTGTTTACGTCCAGCATCTGGCCAATCTCTTTTTTTGCATTTAATTTGGGTCACAAGACATCTTGTGAAAATATCATCTATAATAATTTTGCAAAAAATATGAAAAGAAATATTTTGGACTGAATTGCTTTCCGTTGTTTGGACGTAGTGTTTTCTAATATCACTAGCTCTATTGTTGTGAATGAATGGTGTATGAATGTATGGCCAAGTGTGTTTGAAATCGTTTTCTTAAATGTTTGTATATATTGTATATATCATTGTATGCTTTTTGTATTCTGTATTTTCCATGCACAATAACTTAGGTGCTGTTATAAGAAAAGTGACATTTGCATGAAAAAGAATAAATTTGTTTGAAATTATAAATAGGTTGTTTTTGCTTGAATCGAAACACCCTTTTGTTGAAACTCCAGTGGTTTTGGAATGAAGTCTCAGTAGTGGCTTTTGTTTTTGATTTACAAATATTTTCCACAAAAGCCTGGTCAGGTGTGAATATTGTATCCCTAGGGCTTTTGGCTAGATGTGCAACCGTCTTAAACAATTCTTTGGAAGAATTAGAAGATTCTAAAATTTTCTTTGAGTAAAAAGCCGCCTTAGCTTGCTCTATGATTGTCTTATATTCCTGTAGGGCTGCTGTGTATTCTTTCCTGGAATGAGAACTGTAGTCGGCGCGCCACATCCTTTCGTGGCGTCGACATTTTATCTTTATTAATTTCACCTCCGGGGTATACCACTGCGAGGTGGCTGAGCGTTTCCTGGGCTTCTTGGATTCCTCTGGGATTAGCTCATCCACAGCATGGCTAAGCCACGTGTCGAAATTGTGAGCTCCGTTGTTACTGTCATAGCTCTCAACTAAGGGAGGATCTCTTGATAGAATGCTCGCAAATTGCGCGGCTTCGAGCTTCTTCCATGGGCGAATTTTTACTGGGAGGGAAAGATCTCTTCGCCTAAAGTTTGCAGGAGTTGGCAAAATGGATAACTGCATGATCGGACCATGACACCGGGATGATTGAGGTTACCTTTATATGTTTGTTATTGGTAAAGATTGCATCGAGCGTATTACCCGCTATGTGGGAGGGCCCTGCTACTAATTGGTCCATCCCAAAGCAGAGGAAGTTCTCTAATTGGAGTGGATGTTTCGGCAGAATTGTTGTCCTCAAGATGGAAATTGAAATCGCCCAGTACCATAAATGTAGCTAGGTCCAGGGTAGATTCCAGGAAAGTTAGAAGGGCGTTGGTAAATAGACCCCTATGCCCCGGGGGTCTGTAAAGCAAAAGGACCGAGAATATTATTTGATTGCTAAGTTTAACCGTAAAGGATAGGGACTCAGCCTCCTGTCCAGTTTGTGGGAGGGTACTAATTTTAAGGTGTGACCGGTGAATAATTGCTATTCCACCACCCGTGGCTCCTAGTCTGTCCTCATTGTTTACTGCTGTTTAAAGCCTTTCTGATTGATATATGTAGCTGCCATGTTGTCTCAGTCTTCTTGCGCATGGGTTTGCATACAGTTTCTTCTATTGGGCTCATGAAGGTGTGCTGCAGAGTCCTGCCTCAGGTGGGTACCTCTGTTATCCTGCGAAGGTGAGTGCAGGCAGCGCGGGGCGTCAGTGCACCAGAAACTACTCTTCTGAAGCTACTTTTAACCTCTCACAGGGCTGATAAATAGACTCAGTGTGCGACATCAACAGCTGCTGTCAATGGAGATAGTGTCCATTGGCTTGAGGTCTGTGCAGGATTTGTTTTATAGGTTTCTAGGTTTGGTGGTTATGTTTGATTTTAAATGTAAACTCCTGATGTCCTGGGGCCTGATATGCTTCAAAGCTACTCCCTCGCCCAGCATACTTTGCCTGCCCGGTGCTCCGTGGGTGGGCAAGTTTGACTACAAGCGTCCCTCCCCTCATGTGCAGAGCTCATGGGGCAAAGTTAAGATAATAATAAAATGAATTGAGGCATCATACCAAATTGGTAGCATTGAAGCAACATACCAATTAGGTATCATATAAGGCATAATAATATACCTTGAATAGGCACTGAGGAATATATCAGCCATCATTCAGGAGTGGTATTAGGGGGTCAATTGTTCTTGGTTCTGACCATATGTCTCAGGGGAAGGCTTGAAACATGTATTCCAGGAGTTACACATACATTATACTGTGCACCCCCCACCCCCTCCTTCTAACAATATCAGCCACAGGATTCAATAAAGTTTAGGTTCCTAGTGGCCAGGTACTTTTTAAGATACTTTGCCTATTAATTCACTGACCCTTCCACTCCTATTTTTCTAGTAATATAGCCCACACCTTCCAGCAAGTGGTCTCACGTCTCCATTGGTCACAGCATGCCCCGTCCCGCAGTGAGGGATGAAGAACCCGATGATGAACCAAGGGGCCTTTTGGTGGGCGAGGGTTATTTAAATAAAATAAATATTTTCCCTTAAGAAATACCTACACATCTAGAATGATATCAGTTTAAACTTTCTGCTGGATTTCTTTTGATTGATTTATCTCATACAGGAGGCTAGGTCCACTACGTACCTCTCTGTCCCGATTTTGATTAACGTGGTCTCATATGAATTGACCAGTAGGCAGCTCAAGGTTAAAATTAATACTTTATGAATTCTATGTGTTGGCTGACTGAGTATTCATTGTACCAATTTTAAATCATTTAACAACCTAATATGTATTCATTCCTCCTCCTACTGGACAGTGTACATGTCCCCAACTCCAAACAACCCTCCTTTCTCTGTGGCCTCCCGTGCCACTTCGCTAAGTGAGACCATATCCCGTAGGGTTAGTGGGGGTGACTTTAACTGCATCCTGGTCATTTCCCTAGACTATTCACACCCTCCTCTTCTATCAGCCCCCACTGCAATCAATGCCCATAGCCCTCCCCCCTGGCTTCGATAGTGTTCCGTGCAACACACATGGAAACACTTAAACCCAGGAGCCAAACGTTATTTCTACTGCTCTACAGTACATGACTCGTACATTTGCCTGGACAGGGTAGTATGCGCTGTGATGATCTGCTCTGCTGTTTCCTCCCCCGACTGCTTGGGAAAGGATCTGTTTGACCACAACCTGCTATTATTAAGTTTGCATTGGGGCAGGACTCCCTCCTCGATCTCCACTTGGAAATTGCGGCCCTGGAAGACCCAATCTTTAGGGCCACCCTAGCAGGTCACATTATAGACTACTTTGAACACAATAAGGGCTTGACCGCATCTTTAGCAGTGGAATGGGAGGCCTTTAAGGGAGTTGTCAAGGGGTCTACCTTTGCCGAGTGCTGGAGCCTCATCAGAGAGCTTGCAAAAGCTGAGCAAAAGTATATTGGTATGGAACGCAGGGTCGTGGATGACCCAACACAGCAACCTTACTCGTCCCAGTTCAGAGGGGAGAAGGACAGATTACTGGAAAGACTGTGATGCCTTTACTATTTAGCTTACATTGCATGTTCACACTTAGAGAGTGATAAATCAGGCTGCCTGCTGGCCTGATTGATAATAAATGAATCTAGCATCCCCCAGTAATGCCACTCAGCAGATCAGAAGATACCTTCATTTATTTGCATGGTGAGGTCTACAAGGTTTTCGTGGATTTCTACACTGGACTGTACCCTCCTCCTTTGGGGACCCCAGAGACAGAAATCCAAGCATTTCTTAACCGGGTTCCCCTACCCCTTACAGCAGTCAAACAGGCAGAGGATGATGGCCTTATCATGGTGGTGGACACTCACACTGGTGTTACAGAACTGGTCACAGGGGAAACACTGGGGACAGATGGACTCCAAACAGAGTTTTATAAAAACCTTTATGGCTTCCTAGGACCATGGTTGACTAAACGGTTTGGAAGTGTTACTAGTTTCCCTGTTGAAGCCCGGAAAGGACCCTACAAGCCCAACATCTTACCACCAAGTAGCTATTCTGAACATGCATTATAAAATCCTGAAAATTCTGGCCACTTGGATCCAACAAGTTCTCCCCTGTCTGGTTTATGCAGACTAGGATGGCTTCATCCCTGGTAGGTGCACCGCTCTCACTAACAGGCAACTACAGTGTATCGTAGATGTTACACAGACCTAGTGGCCTCGAGCAGCTGCCCTGGTCTTAGACCTAGAAAAGGATTCGAATCCCTTGAGTTGGGAATACCTGTTTGCAACATTGGGCCGCTTCTGCTTTGAGACACTATTAAATTAAACTGACTGTTATACACTGAATCCACTGTGAGAGGCCGGTCAGTGAGCCTGATTTCGCAACCAATACAGGCGGGCAGAGGCACTCGGCAGGGATGTCCTCTTCCCCACTTCTCTTCGCACTGGTTGATGGTACCTCTTCTGGCACACACTTGTCTCTCAGGGAGGGACAGGAGCATCCCCATACCAGACAGGATGCATGTAATCTCCTTGTACGTGGATGAACACCAACCATTCCGGTTTGGCCCAACTTCTAATGTACTTTGGGGACCTTTCAGGTCTACAAGTGAGTAGGACCAAGTCCTGCCTGTTCCTTCTAACCCCTACAACAACCCAACAATACTAGATATAGGGAAATCCGGGTGTGATAGAAAAGGAGATCTTTCTGGTATTTGGGCATTAGGATACTCCATACTTTGCTGCATGGAAATCTCACTGCCTCAGTGTTGTTCCTTCAAGCACAAGTTACTTTTTGGAAGTCCCTTTCACTGCCATTGAAGGGCTGTATAGCCCTCGCAAAGATGATGTTTCCTAGGCTCCTAGATCATTTCATGTGCCTCCCAGTAATACCTTGCCAGTTGGTCTTTCGAAACCTAGATAAACAGCTGGGGGACTTCATCTGGCACAACTGCCTCCTGCGAGTAGTCCTATCAAAGCTGCAACTTTCTCTGGAATCGAGTGGCCTGGGAACCCCTCAGTTTAAATGATATTTCCTGACTGCCCAATTGCAATGGCTCACCCCTTGGCTGACAGGACCTTGGCTGGAGGATACCGGAGTACGGGACCCCCCTATCCTGAGCAGCTATCCTCGATCTGCCAGTGCCAGGGCTCCACACAAAAGGAGGTCTTCATCACCTGTTACAGGTGGCCCTGTGGTGTCTGTCCCAAGGATGTTGGCTCACTAGGGATTCACCCGTATGCTACCTTGATCCTCCTCCTAGCCCTTCCCAAAGAATCTTGTTACCTCACTAAGTGAGACCTGTAACCCTGGGACCAGGTGGATCTTTTGAATATGGATCACCTCCTCCATAATGGACAGATAATGACCTTCAAAGATTTAATGGACCACTGGGTCCGTTCCTGACATACGTCCTCATACGCCAGCTCCTTCGGGATCGCTGTCAGGTAAAAGACCCAGCCAGCCAGGAGCACCCTTATTGATTCCTTAAATACAGTGGGCAATGGGAGGCAACATGTATCATGGATCATGCAGGCAATGATCACTCAAACTCATAAAATTCAATGTGACCTTGTGTAATGTAACTGATGTAAAGCGATTCAATTTTCTCTTCCAATTGCAGCTCACCCCCATAATGTTTGAACCAGCAAGTTATTGAAGAAGCACCACTTCTCACAGGTTTGCTAGATTTCAGGGCTCATAGCAGCTCCACACTCACCATTCTGATCACTAGGGGTGGGAAGAGTTTACAGAGTTTCACTACGCGGAATTCCGCAGAACTGCATAAAAACTCAGTGGAATTCTGCTCTAGTTATGAGTATGTCAACATTGCAGAAGGGCACTCGCAGATGCCAATTTGGATAATAACTGTTAGTGCTCCAGCTGACTGTAACCAGACGCACAGTTGGAGTTTGGTTCTGTCAACTAGAGCAACAGGTATTGTGCGGTTTGATTGGTTTATACCCATACTTGTCTGTGATAGACAGTACTACCAGCCAACTGGCTTTGAACCATTGCCTGGACACTCTCCATCAGGCCGTGGGTCTGTCGGGCTGCTGCTGCTACAGTGTGGGAGGCGTCGTGGCGGCTGCTGGAGGGCAGGTATGGAGGTAAGTCGGGCACTGTCAGGGGCACTGGCATTCATTGTAGGAACCTACCGGGCACACAGTAAGAAGCAACGGCGGTGCATTCATTAAGGGCGCTGGGGCATTGCCTCACAAGCCGCCGCACCCGCAGCTTCCTCGGTGTCTCTGAAGTTAAGTAAACTCTCAGTTTACTTAAGTTCAGAGATGCCGAGGGATAACTGACAATCATGTTAGTCAGCATGACGTTGGACCGCCCACCCCCTTAAGAGTCTGAAGGGGGTGGGCGGTCCAGCGTCATGTTGACTGGCATGATTGTCAGACCAGGGGCAACAGGCAGCTGCACAAGTGCGCATGAGTGGGGACGGAGGGTGAATTTTTCTGCCATGCCCAGTCATGCGCACTGGTGTCTGCTGAGGCTGGCATATGCCCTTTAGGAGAGCGAGGGTTGAGCAAAGGCTCAAACCTCGGTCTCCTAATGGGTAGACGGGCGGTGAGTAACCCTGCTCTAAGCCATCCTGGTGCAGCTGCCAGCACCAGGATTGGCTGAGAGGGGTTGCCAGCAGTGAAGGAGACAAGGCTGTTCCTGTAGGCGCCAACGAGACTCCCGAGCAGAGGCGGCGCGGACCTGGTAAGTTTTTTATTTTATTTTTAAACACCCCTTGGCTCCCAACCCCGCGTGACTCCCCCGGCCTCAGCGCGACCACCCCCTACCCCGACCCGAGTATTGCGAGCCAGGACTGCCACTATCTCATGAAAATTATTTAAACACTCTGCCCGCCCATCCACAGAGGTGCAGGTACTATTCCTTCCTAATTAAAGAACTGCGGGTACTCACTTTACCCAGGTTACTGTGTGATACGGAAAAATGCTGGCATTCTCTCATGATTAAAAGTATTTCAACGCACCCAAGAAGTGCTGGTACTATTCCTTACTAATTAAAGAACTGCAGGCATTCAGTAAAAGCGAGTACTTGGCCATTCAGAGCTCTGTGGCTGAAAGTATCATCATGAACAAGTCCTGTGACACTAACGTACAATGTTCACCGACGTAATTGCCTTGTAATGCATAGCTCACGCCCTCTTTTCAACGTACCGGATTTTCTTCCTCTGCGCTGCTGAGCACTTGTGATACAAAAGGGGATGATGGATGGAGCGTATGAGCAAATCAAACACTCACCCCCAGTCAACTGATCTGGGTTTAATCCATCACCATTCTTTAGCTCACTCCGCCACCCCAGTTCAGACATGGCCATATGCAAATCAGTCTGACCCTGTGCCTCATGGAAACAGTCCAGCCCGAACTGCCAAGCCATGTCTTCCCAGGACCAGAAACAAGCATCATGGGACCGGTTTCCGATTCATAATCCTCATCAGCCAGGCTATCTTGAATCCAGTGGCAAAGTGAGCAAGGGACTCACGTCTGAGCATACCCTGCCAACTTAGGGCGAACAAAGCGATACAAAAGGGGATGATGGATGGAGTGTGTGAGCAAATCAAACACTCACCCCCAGTCAACTGATCTGGGTTTAATCCATCACCATTCTTTAGCTCACTCCGCCACCCCAGTTCAGACATGGCCATATGCAAATCAGTCTGACCCTGTGCCTCATGGGAACAGTCCAGCCCGAACGCCAAGCCATAACCTCCCTGGACCGGAAACAAGCATCCTGGGACCAATTTCGGATACATAATCCTCATCAGCCAGGCAAAGTGAGCAAAGGACTTATGTCTGAGCACTTGTGGGCCTCTGCGATAAGGCCTGTATGCAGCATCTTTGTTTGAGAGGCACACCAAATAAATAATGAAAGTGCGGACACGGTAATTGTTTTTTTAATTTTATGTTTTAAAACTCCCCCCCCAAACGCGACCTTCCCCCCACCCCCGCGAGTACTGTGAGCCAGCACTGCCCTGTACCAATAGACAGCAAACCCAGACCCGCAGCACCTTGTGAAATCTCTACCTACCAAGGCGGCACCAGTGCCTCAGCCACTATCAGCTCCATGAACGTGCGTCTCCTGTCTTCCTTTCTCATCTCTGCAGTTCACTTCTTTCATTCCATGATCACCCCTTCGCACCTCCATTGCCTCCAGCCGTTGCGAAGTCCTCATTGCTTTTATGAAATATACAATCAGCCTCGGTAGGTGTGCGCTCCTCCAGCATACTCTGCTGCGCGAGGGTATTGTGGTACCACCCTTGATAAATCGTGGCACAGAATGCGTGTTGCAGTGCACACTCCAGTGGACGGTCGTCCTGCGTGAGTTAAATGTAAATGTGTGTGTCTTGTAAAGCGCACTGCTACCCGTAGGCGTCGTGGCGCTATAGACCTCTGGGAAACCCATCCTGGCTTTCCCTGTGAGATGTTCCCTTCTGGGTATCTCCAAGGTGAAACCAGGCCTCCCCGGCGTTTGTGGTGGGCCGTGGTGGAGATAAGGCAAGCTAATGCCCAGAGTTGCCGAGTGTGATCCCTGGTTAGATTAGGCACCGAGGCGAGAGTTATCGAGTCCGCTGACCCTGGTTCACGACCCTGCCGTGTCGGGAATTAAACCCTGGGCCCCGGCCGTCCTCTGCTTCCGGGTCTGCCGCCTCTAACCAGTGAGCCACACCACTCCACTGTGAGTTGCTACTGTCGCTAAAGTTGACATTGCTTAGCATCTATCACAACGAAACATGGAGTGATAAAGGCTGCTTTGTTTTCAGTGTGGTGCAAGAAAGGATTCTCTATCTCGCAGGGAGAGAATCCTCTATCTCGCTTGTTCTGATATAATTCAAGGACCCCTCTTGGATTATCTGCTGTTTGTTTGCTGTTCCTACCTGATCTCTCGCTGTTTCCAGAGACCTGGTGACCTGGTGTGCCCCTGCAGGGCGGAGGCGGCTTCTTTGACGACTCGCCGGACCCGATCGCGGGTCCCGCAGCGCGTCTGTGGCAGAGGAGCCTGATAGTCTCAGGCGTCTGTTGGGAGGAGCGCGGGAGTGGCGGTTGGACCAGCGGGGCTGCGAGCTGCTAGGCAGGGACTCCAGTGTCCAGGAGCCCCTGCGCGCCCATCCAGCAACACCTGGGCTGCTCTCCCCGCTGGCCACGCCCCCTTGCTTATCAGCCAACGACAACAGTGCCTATAGTACTTAGGACCGCGGAGCTTCCGCTACGCGGGAGCGTGCGGGAGCGTGCCGGGAGAAGCCCGGGACAAGGGCGGGACCGTCTGTGGCCGTCCGGGGCAGCTGGAGGCCGGGCTGGGCCATTTCGCTGATATTTGCATTCATCTATTAGTCAACAGTTAAGTGGGCTTTCAACGTCCCAACATGCCGGACCACTCCAATGGTCCGGTCCTGAGGTCTCCAACGGCCGATGCTGGCCAATCTGTGGTTGGTCCCTTGGACAAGTTTTTTAATCGCCCCGTTAATCCTATTGACAAAGAGCTATCGCTGGCTGAGAGGCGCGCAGAGTGCAGACTATCAATTGAACTGTTAAAGAATTCGGGGGACAAGCGCTCTGGCCAAATTTATCCCGCTCTAGTAACACCATTGTCCTCACTCCAACTACCTGATTTCTGCAATCTGGGTCAAGACGCAAGCACGAATGGGGACAACCAGGGTAGTGTGGGTGATTTGTCCGTCCCCCGTGCAAGTGGAAGTCCTATCACAACCCCAATCCCCCTATCTGTGGTAGGTGCTCCACTGACCAACTCAAAGCCGGGTCTCAAAAGGAAAAGTAACCATACATCTAGGAAAAGTCTTCCCCCTAAACCACCCCATAAACTCAGGAAAGTTAACAAAAACATGTATCTTACCAAGACAGCTACTGTAGAGAGTCGAGGGGGCGAACCCGCGCTAGAGGGGGTAATTATACCTTCTGGCAACATAGATCCTAGTCCACCCACCTCTATAGACACAGAGATGGTAACAGCTGACACACAGCCGTGGTTGACCAGCTTGCTTCCTGAAGTAGAACGGCTATTACGGTCCCTATTGCTTCCACTAGAAGAACGCATCACAAAGCTTGCTGACCGTTTGAACCACTTCGAGCAGGCTACTCTTGACAATTTCTTCTCGACTAAGGCACTATTAAAAACTCAATTAAGGCAGGAGGGCAACAGCAGCTGCAAGTTCATTGCTGAAGCCCCATCACATGCTAAGGGTCAAAGGGAACATCCCAACTCTCCCCTGCCTGTAATAACTAGTGGTGGAATGGCAAAGAGACCCCCGAAGTCGCTTAATCCAGCACCACTAGGTATTGTCGCAAATGCACCCATCATTGCATCAACGGGCCTATCTGTTCTGCAACAGCCAATGCCTAGCACTATTCGGCTGGGTACTGTAGAGGGAGGAGGATCGGAGGGTACCAAAAAGGGTATTGTTGTATCATCTGCCCCAGGAACTGTAAACCAGTCAACAACGATCAAATCGTTACCCCGCCCTGTCCCGCCTGTCCCCAGACCGCCCCTACCACCCTTGAAAAAGCCCCCACATAAGACACCCCCTATGAACCTCACCCCTGACTCCTTCCCCTATGCAGCGGTCCTGATTAATGTCCCACCACTTCCATCCGGACAGAGAGAATCCTTCCAGACGCTTAAGAACAAAGCCATGCACTGGTTAAGGGTGAATCGGCCGCTGCCTGGGGACGTAGATGGTCTCATTCTGGGAGTGAGGCGAATAGATTGGATAGGTTCTACTACTAAAAACCTGGGGGGGGACTGCATTTTGATCAATTTTCAAGATCCAAGGGTGGTGGGGTGGATTACCAGACAGGGCTGGTGCACGGGCAAGGGAGGCATTGGTATTGTCGACCTTACATTTTTCTACCCGCGCCCCTCTTGTGTTTTAACCTCCCTGATCGTTGAGGCGAACGGCCCTGGAAATTGCCTGTGGCCAGGGATTGCAGGCCAACCCATACAGAACCTTACTTACCCTACCATCCCGTCCACCTCCGTTGTGGATGTGTGGAATGATTTGGGGAGGGGGCAGTGACAATCCCTTGACTGCCAGGTTAACAATAGGACCCCAACACCCATCAGAATGATTGGTACCCCTTATTGCGGGAATTTAAATTCTTTTGTTGAATCTATCTCGTCGCCCGCTTCTAGGGAGCATAAGGTACTAGGTGGCGCAAGGGAACTAGAGACAGTGCAGATTCCGACAGAGTCTATGAACACCTGTCCCTTGGTGGAAGTTACAGATCTGGTTAATATCATCGAGGCCGGTAGCATCCCGACTGTGACGGATCCCCTTTTTAGGATTCTCAGTTGGAATGTGGCCGGGCTGGATAGGAAACTTCCAATGCCTGACTGGAATACCCTGGCGGAGGACTATTCTATATGTCTGTTCCAGGAAACCTGGTGCAGGGAGCCTTCTCATAAGGCGGGATATTCATCCCACCACATACCAGCGGTACAAACAGAGTGCGGTCGTGGCCGTCCTTCGGGAGGCCTCCTTGTATGGGTAGCTACCGCACTCAATTGTAGGGTGGTTGAGCACGATACTCAATGTCCCGACCTTCTTAATATCACACTAAAAAATCCTAAGGGCCAGGTCATCCTTAATATATTTAACATCTATGCCCGAGGTGTAAAGGGAGGCAGAGAATCCCCCATTATAGCACGGCTGGAAGCCCTGCTACGAGCATCGCCATACAAGCATTGTACCCTGGTGGGTGGGGATTTTAATTGTACCTTTGAGCCTCTTGGCCTTGAAGTTTTAGAGGATCAAGAGGTTGTCGGCAATAGGTGGGGCATTCCGGCCTTAGAGCTTAGTCCAATCAAGAAATGGTCGGAAGTGGCGCTCCAGGTCATCTCTATAACATCTGAGTTTGACCTGAGGGCACTTAATGGTAGGACCAACTCCGATAAAGAGGGAGCTCATACCTACAATAGGCCTGCGCACTCCTCCAGGATAGATTATCTTCTTCTGCACACTCATTTGTGGACTTTTGTTAAGGATATGGTCATTATACCTACTGTAGATAGTGACCATAACCTTCTTTCACTCACCTTGTCCAACTGGTGTTTAGACGATTCTGGTAGGAACAATCTGTGCTCCTCAGTCCCGGATATGTCAGTTGTTTCGAACTGCGGTCGTCGGCTTAAATGGGCCAAGTTGTCCCTTTCACCTGAGAAATTACTTTTCATATCTCAAAGCCTAGCGGCAGCAGTAGGTAACCTTGATCCTCGGGGGTGCGGGGTGGGGGACGTACCTGCAAGATTTTGTACCTTAACCCAGGCGCTTAGTGACCTCTTCATCGTCCCAAGTAGCACCAAGGGAAAGAGACCAGGTTCTTGGGCTAGACAGGGGTGGTTCAACCGCGCGTGCAGAGAGGCGAAGACTCTGCTGGTTGCTGCAGTAAAATCTAAATTCCAAGAAAGGACTAGGGAGGCCAGAAGGTCATATTCACTATGTCAAAAAGCCGCAAAAAAGGAGTGGGAAGACAACTTCTGGCAGGAACTCCTGACGGCCAGTCGCGGGAGAAATGCGAGAAGTTTTTGGAATTTGGTGGGTAGTAGGAAGCGTCCTGATGATACCATGAGGACGTGTACTATCACTGCCAAGGCATGGTTTGATCACTTTTTGAGTCTCTACTGTGCTATTGAAGGCCCACTTAACGACCAATTCATTCTCCCCTCCTATCCTATGGATAGAGATATGGTTCTTTTCTCAGCCCAAGAGGTTACGAATATAATTAAAACCCTCACTCCATTAAAAGCAGCAGGCCCGGATGGGCTACCAGGGGATCTACTTCGTGCACATCCAGGTGACTGGGGGGTGTTGATCTCCGCTCTCCTCAATGCCATCATGGGGGGAGGGTTGGTTCCAGAGTCCTGGAAAGGGGCCGAGGTAGTCCCAATATTTAAAAAGGGAAATCGGGACCTACCGGGAAACTATAGGCCCATAAGCCTGATTGACTCGACCCAGAAGGTGGCGGGAAAAGCAATTTTGGGTAGGATCCTCTCATGGGTAGACGAAAACCATATACTATCCGAGATGCAGGCTGGGTTCCGTACTGGCACAGGAACTATTGAACAAGTTTTCAGACTCCTGTTACTGTACTGGAAGGTGGTGGTACTGGGCAAGGGCAGTCTTTATCTGGCCTTTATAGACCTAAAGACTGCCTTTGACCTTGTCCCCCGGGAGGAACTCTGGAGGGTGCTGTACGGCCTTGGGATGCCCCCATACATCGTGGACCTCCTAATGAAATTGCACAAAGCCACCTATGCTCAGGTCAGATGGGGCTTGAATGGGGAGAAGACTGACAAGATCAAGGTAGAGAGGGGTGTACGGCAGGGTTGCGTCCTAGCACCCACCCTTTTTTCGCTGTATGTGAATGGGGTGGTTGATTACTTGCTTGAAGATCCAGCAGACGCCCCCACACTCTGTAATGTTAAAATTCCAACTTTGTTGTTTGCTGATGACACCCTTCTCATCTCGAAAACTCCCCAGGGCCTCCAAAAACTCCTGAACCGGTTCCAGGACTTCTGTTCAATGAGAGGTCTCGTTATTAATGTACAAAAAACTAAATACTTAGTAATGAACCCTCCCAGGAAATTGGGGTGTCCCCCTATCCTAAATTCGATCCCGCTGGAAAAAGTCGCCGAATTTGACTACTTGGGAATTCGGCTGAGCGACCGCATGAGTTGGGTACCCCATATCACTAAAATGACACTGGTCCACAAAAGGGTGGGGGAAGCCCTGCTCAAGGAGTATAGCACATCATCGAAACATTGTGTATCACCAATCATTGATATATACAAGGCTAGAGCGGTACCTGCATCGCTATATGGAGCAGAGCTATGGGGTCTGGGCTGCTTGGAGTCCTTGTCTAAAGCAGAGAACAAATTTATTAAAGATTTGATGGCACTCCCGATGAGCACCCCGACTGTACCGATGCTTATGGATGTGGGTTGTAAACCAATGAAAGATCTGGCCCGTCTGCGGCCCCTCCTACTGTGGGCACGACTTTGGAGAGTCCCGGAACTTAAATCCTATGCAGATGGGCTGGCAGAGATAATGCATTCGGTTGGTTGGTCAAAGATTAAGTGGCTCAGGGACATTAAATATCTGCTTGGGGAACTAGGTCTGGACAACTGTTGGCTTACTCACTCAGCCCCCCCAAAGGAGATCCTGAAAAAAATATACTGGGGTTGGGTGTTCACTAAGCTTATGAGCAACCATCACCACTGCAATTCCACCGCAGTATATTTAAGGATTAAAGATGTCACTGCCTTTGAACCCTTTTTGGACATTATCACCATCCCAATGGATCGGGCTTTGTACATCAAGTTCAGACTAGGAACTCTACCTCTAGCTGACCTCCTTTCTAGATGGAACTTGCAAAATCAGGTATCACGCTTCTGTGCGCTCTGCTCTGACTGTTGTGAAACTGTGGCGCACTTTCTCCTTGATTGTCCAGATTATGCGCTCCCAAGATCTGTTTGGCTTAAACCCCTCTGCAACGAGTTGGGAATTCGCAAGCATTCTGAGGCCCTACGCATTTTATTGACTAATACTGCCCCCCCTATTGTTTGTGCTGTGTCTAAATTTTTTAAATGGGCCTGGTTGATACGTCTCAAAAGACTGTCCTTATCGATTTAATGCTTTTCTTAACAAAGTTATCTATTTATTCTGTTTTTACTATGATGTTGTACAGTCTATGAGTTCTGATATGTCGTTTTTATATATTTTTGTGTAATGCTTTTATGATATACGCATATCGAAATAAAGCTATCAATCAATCAATAATTCAAGGAACTAGCAAGTAAACAGTGCACACATGATATGTGGAATGCGATGGCTGGTGAGCGATCAAGTTCGTTGTAGGTTATCTAGCAGCAGGATTGAAGGTTGTAAATAGGTTTCTCAGCTGGGAATCTGCCGGTACTTTGATTTCATTCTGGGATGCAGGAATCGCTCATGTCTGTGTGTGCGGCAGAGCAAGTGCTATTTGCGGCGTCAATATGATGGGCGGGGTTTCCATTCCGTTTTTAATCTCTCTCTGTGCTTTAATGATGAGCAACACTCAGCATTGAGTGTCAGGATGAAGAGTTAATTTTCACGTAGCTAAATAATAATTGTCATGGGCATCAACGAACTGAAAATGATTAATTATATTCCTACTCCAATTTAGATGGCAACAGTTTACAGACCATGCAAGGTTGATATTGGGCTTGTGTATTTTTTATTAGCTTCTGAAATTTGTTACATTTTGTGTCATTTTTTTGGGTCGTGGAAGATTGCTTCAAACAGAAAATTTCTAGCACAGAAACATTTTCCGCTCAAACCAGTCTCCTACTCTCTTGTCAGTATTCCGTGTGTTTTTTTTTATATATTAGGTGTGACTTCATGTGAACATTTCACTCGAGATACAGCCGACCATATTTTGTGCAATCTGAGTTATTTTGTGTATTTGTTAAATTTCAAGGAAATAAATTCAGATTTCTGATTTCCAAGTGAAATGGCAAAGGAACTGGGTCAAACACAATAAGTCATTTATTAAACACTGTGCTGTCCATGCCCGCTTAAGTGCAGATTGGCTGCTGCGAGTGTTGCCTTTGAGAAATATAATGTTCACATATCCATGTAAAATACATGCGTATTACTAACATTCCTTAAATTTACAAAATGTTTGTCTTGCTACACATCTCTATGTTACGGTTTTCATATGTACATGTAGGTAAAGAGGGAGGGGTGCTTGAATTTGCAGAGTTGAGGTGTGCTGCAAGATCAGACTCTGATAAGGAGTTAGTTACAGATGCACTTTCTTGTCTCCCTAGTGCCTGACGTGCAACGCCTTCAGTTCCATGGACTGTGCTGTAGTTTGTCTCTCAGTCATTTCTCTAGGACTGGATTTTCACCCCCAAGTCAAGGGAGGGTATTTCTTTTGTACATTTGTCTCTGGAGTTATCTCCCATTTCGGTTTTTCTTCTCTGTCCCCCAGCAGTACATCTTTAGCCTTTTGTATCGCTTCGGACATTTTCCCTGGCCTTGGCCCAAAGGAGTGAACCCACTTCCCAGTGCTCAAGAGAGGTTCAAAGCCGATTGTGCTTCTCAGAGGGAGCAGAAGAAGACTCCAATGATGCAACAAGCTTAAAGTCGCAGTAATGTTCCCTCTGTTACTGAAGCTAATACTAGAGCAGGAGATAACCCCACCGGTGGCCATTGTCTGAGATGGATTAGATAGCTCAAAGAAGCCTTCAGTCATGCAATTAAGTGATCCAAAAATCTCAGGGGCACCAGTCTGAATCTCATTTTCAGTCTCACCCCCAGCACATTTGATAGCTCCATTAAATCTTCTATTTTGTGAGCTTTGACACTGTCCTCTCTATACCAACGCCTTGCACCCTTTTCCTGTTTCCTCTTATAAGTGTAATCTTATTGACAGAATTGTGCCCCCTTTGCCATAAAACGATTATAAATATTTCCAGTAGTACGCCCGTTTATTATTGAGCATTCCTCTGGCACTATATTCCCTTCCGTGTCATTCTCAGTGTGCCCTATCACTGAGTACTCGACTGACAATCTTGTCCTACGCCTCCCAGAGCACTCATATTTGTGTCACCAGATACTATTTCATCCATTTCTGCAACATCTGTGGTCAAGCTGGCAAATATGAGATCTCCATTTCGGAGGGGGTACTGAACTTCATCTCTAGAATGTAACCCTGATTAGAGTTTCTGGCAGAGACATTTCCCCTTCTCCTCCCAAGCTTTCCTACCAAGGGTATGCAAGTCTGTGCGTCAACCTTTCCATGACCATTTACATGAGAGGGTAGCATCAGGTCCACGGTTTTTACCTTCCACCCTCCATTCGAAAGCCCACCTCTCCTCCTTTCACAGTCTTTACTTCTATATTAGTCATACTGCCCAGACTAGTCCTCCTTCGAGTAATTTTCCTTTCCTGTTTTCCGCTTCCTCTCCCCTTCCTTGTTTTCACCATCTCTAATGTTATTGATCCTGTGCTAGCACTCACCAGAGTGGCTGATAAGCCAGGAAGCCCCAGGAGTTTCCCTTCTGAGTGTCTGATGGCAGTCAGGGCTAGCAAGGCTCTCCATTTTGGACTTCAGCTGATGTTTTATCACAAGTATCCCTGTCATGAATTTCACCACTGTTGGCCCCCAACTTTACCTGCTCCCCTGCTTCTGCCTCAGCTGGTGGCCTCCTTCCCTCCTCTAGCACCTTCTGGTTTGCTTGAAAATGCACCATGTTCCCACTCTTTTTTAAAAATGTTCTCGGGGGGAACCCACAGTAAGTGGTTCAGGCCTGCTCGCCGCACTGAAGTACGACAATTGTTTTCTGCCCTACCATTTTCAAATGTCACCAGCCGCCACTGGTAAGAAGCGGACAGCAGTTACTCCCCACCTCGGGAGGAGTGCTGATGGCAGTCAAGGCATCCGGTGTCTTTGGAACAAGGATCACTGTATGTCCTGGGAGGCGGGACAACTTCAGAGCAGCATCCCCAGAACTACCTGCTTCCGGAAGTCACATGAGTATACAATACACTGGTCCTTTTTCTGGTTTCACTGCAGAATAAAAAATGGTCTTAAACTATTAAGATCTCAGATAATCTGTAAACATGTGCACTCTTTGCTGAGAGGAAGAATGCTCGCATGTCATTCTTATATGCAGACTAGGCCTGGGTGGTAAATTCCGTTCCGCTCGCGGAATTTGCGGAATTTAGAGTTCAGCGGCTTCGCGAAATTTTTTGCTTGTTCGCGTTCTCAAAATACGTGTTAGCGAGATATTTCCCCCCAACCACGCAAACAGCAATTGCGAACAGGAAAAAAGCATTGCGAACAAGCAATTCCGCGTGTTGGCGGAATTTCTGCGTGCTCGCAGAGATTTTTTACTATTTCGAGGAGATTTGCGTAACGCAATTACGCAAATTCCGCCTACCCCTAATGCAGACCTCATACTTACTCCCATCGTGAGAGCGCCACATGCAGAGTACTAGCGCTACAGTTTAGTTAAATAGTGGATTTTCAGTAATATTTACTTCCTTCCTTTGAGTTTTCTTTGCTACGGGTGGGCGGTGGGGGCAAACTCTGCCAAGCGGTGGAGTCTGAGTTTTTTGCCGAACTGCATGCAGTTTGCAATACTCGGCAAACTCTGCTGGCAAGGGGGAGTTCACCGCCCACCCCTACTGATCACCCATTAAAGTCTGCATCATATCAGCCCAGCATGGCAAGTCCTCTTCAGCCCCCTCCTTATTTCTTACCATTTTCAGTTGCACTTTTTCTTCAAGTGTCCACTCCGCCATATCTCAGCTGCATTTGGAGACCATGGGGCCACTCACACATTGGTAATGGTGAATTCACTCAAGGCCTGACTCACACAAGTAAATTTACACTTCTTATGGTCTTTTTATGTGCAGAGACTCCACACTCATAAAGATTCTACTCCTAAATTCCTTTGTGTATAGCAAACAATCATAAACTTACACACAAGTGTAAGCTTACCTTTGTGAATCAGGCCCTCATTTTTCAGATCACCCTTTGCATGCCAGCTTTGCTAAAATCATCAGACCCATTAGGAAGCACTCATCCTGAGACTGGAAAAGTAAGAAGTGTCAAGAAATAATTACAGACACAAAATTAGAATCTCAGAGTACTGGATTTTAAGTAAGTAGCAAGAGGTGCCATGCCAACACCAATCAAAGAAATAGAGCACAATTGAACAATCACAGGAGAAGAATGATACAGAATGGCATTGTGTTAATAGAGACTTCTCAAAGATTTAGTTGGCCATGACAATCTCATCGATCCACTTTCGAAACGTCGATACATTCGAATAGACGGCCGGCGTAGTTGCAGAGCAGGTATTTTCAGTCCAGGATGCCACACCGAGCAGGTACCAAGCGCCGTATCTTTCACAGACCAGAGGGCCACCAATGTCACCCTGCAAGAAAGAGGATACGAGAAAGGTCAATGAAGAGCTCATTGGAGGATGGAGACAGACCATAACTGGAGCGTTTATTTCCTACCTAAGATACTTTCATTGGAATCCCTGTTAATAGTTTCAGGGCACAGGACGTAAAGTGCCTTCACTTTCTATGCTATTGAGTGGAAGATAGAAATTGTCAGAGTTTCATGGACTAAATATCATAAAAACATGAAAATAGACATAATCCATATCAAAGCTACCCTCTAAACCTTACCCAGTCGTGGTGAAGCAGTAACTGCACGTACCTTCTGAGCTCAAGGTTTGACCGTATCGCAGTGCGGCATTCTAATATTGGCCCTAAACGTGATAATAGACTTCATGCTAGCTTACATTTTCTTTTCCACCCCACCTGAGTCTCTTCAACAAAGCTTGAGCCACTTCATAATTAAGGAGAATGCTGGTGATGAGTTGGATTCTCACCAAAAGGAGTGTTTCAACAGAGTTTGTTAGTAATAGGGAGAATTTTGATAAGACTGCCCACCTGTGCCAGCCTCTTGAATGACTAGAATTACATATGCCCATTTGTCCATCTGTACATGCAGGACAGAATGGATCCTGAGGAGACGGAGATGCGTACCATGCAGGCGGATGCGCCGGCACCTCCTGCGCAGACCATGGAGTCGGTAATCAAACTGCCAAGGCGAGTTTCACAGTCCAGGTTGGTCAGAAGGGGCACAACAGCCTGCTGCAGTTTAGTGGGTGGGACGAATGCTGTGAATAAAGAAACATAAACGTCAGAAGAAGATAATATCACCTCTGCTATGCAACAAGATACCCGAATCAACAAAGAACTACAAAAATAGCAATCTTAATATTTGTGCTTGTTTCATATTTTGATAGTTTCGGCAAACCTGGCTTGGCTTGGCATGGATCTAATAACACAGCTAGATGGAGTTAGCTGCCATAGATGGAGGGAAAAGGAGTTGACGGAAGAAGGAGTTGTGTCAGAATATTTGTCATGCGTCCGGAATATCAGGGAAGTTGCAAGGGCATGTTTTAGTCAATATGTTTGGGCATGGGGTAAGGAGATTTTCCTGACAAACACTGCTGGGTACCCAACACAAAATCATGGTGACTGGGGTAGACTCGGGAAAGTTGGGTATCAAGAGGGTAGCAGATTGGGGGTGTTATGCATGATAGACAGTGGGATAGAGAAATTTTGAAAAGTAAGAAACACTTATGAATGTCATGAAGACCTCAATGCTCCTGTCCAGTGAGATATCTCAGGACATTAGGTGTTGCTGGGCATGACTTGTAGGTCACAGTAAGATAGATTAGTGAGTTAATGCCACTTATGTATCTTCTGTGCCCTCTATGCTTTATATATGTAAATGTGTGTATATATATATATATATATATATATATATATATATATATATATATATATATATATATATTCACTGTTGTGAATATATATACTGTTCATATGTCACAATTGTGAAGGATATAATAACTGTATTTTCTCCCTCTTGTTACATTGTGTGTTTAATTTTTGAGTACCCTACATGACCTTTAAAAGATAAAAATCTTCTTTTTTACATACACCTGTGTTTTTGCATATGTTTTTGCATATCTCTTGTTGTGATTTGGGCATGGATCCCTATTGTTTATAAGGAGCCACAAAAATATATAGACGTATGTTTATATCTCACAAAACGTCTTGAAAAGAAATCAATTGGCAAGTAAATGAAATGTTATTGCATCCAACAGTAAACTAAAATAGTATAACTGAGTATTGTGAATAAATCCCTTGAAGGCACCTCTACCCATTCATTTGACTTTGCCCAAGCCGTCAACGGTAGATTGGGTTTCCCACTATATCGAACCACCTATACTAAAGGCAACTGTCATTATGTGACTATGCAGCCATAGCATTTTCCATTTATTTGAAACCAACGGTCCCAGTTTTCTGTTTTTACTGATTTTTTGCAGATAAATACAGTAAGAAAAGAATGTGTTTCCTGCTTCCATTTATTTTAAAAAACTGACACATAGGGAATATTGGACTCCTTTTGAGAGACTTTCTTGCTGTCTTTCATTAATTCTAGGCCAACAGTTGAGCAGATAGACAGCATGGGTAGTTGGGAAGCAGGAAGAGAGGCCTTTAAATAATGGTGCAGGTCAACATACATTTGTAGCATTATGCCAACATTTACCTGTGGGTGTACTATTATGTTATATGTGGCTGCTTACTCTGCTAAAGCATCAGAGGCATCAAAGTATGAGTGCACATGTATCAGTTGAATACATGTTGAAATATATGAGCTAGGCTTTGAGGTAATCTATGAATGAATAAACAAGAACAGAGTTTTGAGCCAATAAAAAGACAAATCTCACAGTTGCTTCGCTTCAGCCCCCATCCTGTGGTGACGCACAGCTCCTGGCCTGTGTATATCTCGTCTTGAGCTGGTAGACAGACTGGTTTGACAGTTTTAGAGAAGCCAACAGGCTTAGCAAGTTTAACAAGGGAAATATCAAACTCTTTGGTTTGTGGATTCCAATCTGGATTGTTGAACACCTGTATAGAAAAAAGAAAGAAAATCACAAAAATAAAAAAAATATTTCCAGGACCATAAGGTGCAATGCTGCAGATTTCAACAGAATGTTCGTTTAGATCCATGGAAGATGATGTTTTACTCCAATACGAAATGGTGAGTTCTTATACACTGTATAGTGAATGTGCAGACTGATTACTGTCCATGATCCCAATGACGGTCCTGGTTCAGTTTATGAAAGACATTTCTTTGTTCAACCCGGAAGTACCTAAGCATAACATTTCATTTATGGTGGTATATAATCTTAAATCACTATCATTTGAGGATATCACCTCTGTGTATTCTGCACTTAGGTTACTTGATGTCATTAAAAATATATATATATAGTTTTGAGACAGTTCTATAAGCAATATAAACTGTCCTTTAATAAAGTTGCACTGCCTAAAATGAAGACCATAGACCTCTATAGTTAAGTGCCAAACCCATGATTGACTCCTGACATGGCATTGCTCAAATAAAAGGGACACCTGATAGCACATCAAAGCCATTAATCTAAGCCTGACTTGAACAAACTGCTTTGTAGAACACGTCATAGACAACACAAATAAGATATACTGATCCTATAAAGAGCATTATACGAAGAGGAGTGCATTCAGGATTTTTTCTAATTAATAAAGAACGAACGTATTTCAGTTTGTTGTGAAACTTTGAGCGACATTATTTTAGCAACAACTGTTGCTGTACTGATTCTGATACTTTTGAATGTACCATATATGTATCTGTGCTTAGAGTCTCTTTTAATCCGAATGTTAGCATTTTGAACAAGCTTTGCCAATGGATGTAATGACAATGTTGCTTGTTTGGAGCTATGGAACGAAAAGCAGGTGTTGTCCTAGCGTCACTGGTTTAAAAAAATATTGATGTGTTGTCAAGTAACCTGTCGGTGCTACGCTTGGCTAGTTAAGGCATCCTTATGAAGGGGTATTTTCTCAGCACTGCATTTAAAGAAGACCGTGCGCTGTCAGATAGGTTTCCGAAGCTAATTAATGCATCCTTGGAGAAAGGGCATTATCTGAGGCTCTGAGACACGCAGACTTCACTCCATTAAATTATGAAAGCCATTAGCAACTTTTTGCAGCTACGAATTTGAAACTTTCCACTCCTCGTCCAGACAAAGACAATAAAAACGATTGGTAAAGCACAGGTCCAGATATTTTTTGAAAAGAGTGTGTTTTCCTTGTTTTTTCAATCTGGATTCCAGTATTTAAACGGAAGGAAACTGAAGTTTTAGATATCGACGAGCAAATTATTGAGCTATGTGATAAGGTCCAGCCTGCAGCCTGGATCCCGTTGGATGTCTTGACCTTGAGCTTCTTCTTCTACATTTGGACCAGGCGGTGGTAGTATAGGCAGAGCCATAGATAGGATACATTGATGTTTGACTCACCAACATCAACGGATCTAAGTGGTTCAGTCGACACCAGTCTTATATTATTTCTGTGCATCGACCCTGGTATCAGATAGCTGCAGATGATACACAGATTCTGTTGATTTTACATCAATGGATCTGGTGATATTGGTTCGATTTCACATTGCCTGAAAGCCTTGAAAACATGGATGGCCTTTTATTTGAGCCACAGATTTAGAAGTGCTAACTACTGTGCATTTTCTTTATCATGTATATACAGTTGGCTCATTATTTAGAACTGTGCATCTTAAACTCTTGGTCAAGCAGTAGTACTTTCAAGAGTGCTGCACCGTTCCGTTGTTTATCTCAACAGGTAATGTCCTGGCTTAGTTTACGGGCTATTGCTTATGGACAGCCCTTAGCTTGATCAATCTCAATCCATGGTCTCTCTCTAGGGGAAGGCAGCCTCCATCAGTGATCCTTACTTATTCTTAAAACTATGGGCTGTGGCATGATACAATTGGAATACAGTCACGCTCTTATAGTTGCCAGTTACGTAAGATTTAGAGACCATTGTGCACTGATAAGATTGGAATATTATGAGTACGCATTGCGGAAAAGAATTGGAGACAGGAGAATGAAGCTGACTAACCTCTCATGACTGGCTCTACCCCCGTCCTGACTGCCTGCAACATGATAGACTCTTCCCAGCCCAATTGATCTGACATGAACACAGCGCGGGGACACGCCGGGATGGCGTCACCAAGCGCTTTATAATACCTTATTATTATTATGTGCCTGGCTTTAAGCCAACCGTACTTGTTTCTCTTGAGACATGCTCTGTCCATACCTCTCTCAAATGGCTTCTGCCCTAACCCCAGAGATCTAACATGTGATTGTCTCTTTCCCAGTCCACTAATATAGCATGGGACTGACTCTGCAACAGCCTTAGTGACCTGCCATGTGACATTATTCTGTGCTGTCATGTGTGTGATGCAGCAGTCTCTGTCCATCCTGCAGGCTTGCCAGACATCCAGTTATATCCCTGCCTCTCTAACTGGTTTGTGACTAACTCAGTGACAGCACTACTGAAGTGCTATGGACCCAACTCTGTCCTGTCCCTGCTGACTGCCATTCAGTTGACTGTAGCCTAGCATTGTCATTCTGCTTTGAAACTGGTGGTTTCAGAGGAAATGTGTTTCCTTTCCTTGAAAGGTTTTTAAGAATGCCAGTGTGAGTCTTCAGGACAGATTGGCTGCTGCTAGCCACGAGGCTGCTATGCTGGTAAGATTCGGAAGCCCCTTTCAGTTCCTCGGGTGCTACTTCAGGGATGATGCTTTGGGGTGTCATCCGCCCAAATAAATGCATCCTTGGCCTATTCGTTGGGTCATGGGGCCCTGAGTTGGCTTTTTTGTCGTCGCCCAAGAAAAAAAGACAAAACAGTGACCTTTGATGGGAACCAGGCGAGAGACAGAAATATACATCTGGTGGCGGAATTTCAAAATGTAAAACCAGATAACCTGGAATCAATACTTGCTTCCCTGAATTTCCAAATTATGTGATCCTAGGAAAACATTTGATTTCCCTGTATATTCACAAGTGGGAGCACTTTTAAATACTTGAGGTCACGATATGAGCTGTACAAGCACATGTCCTGATGATTTAATAGACTATAATGTTGCTCTATCTACAATAATAATCTAGGCCACTTTTAGGGTGTACATGACTGATGACTTGCCTCTTGTTTATCAACGACATTGTCATTGTGAGGTGAGCCAATAATGTTTCTAATTCCATGTTTACAAAACTATCACTTTAAAAAAATGTCTGTCCAGGCAGTGATATAATCTGATGTTCTAAACTGAAACACTTGTGCATGTTATAAAAAAACAATCTTTTGAATTTTAAAGCAGAGGTATCATATTTTTACATTATGTGTCTTGCAAGACATACATGCCAAATATTTTCATGACTTGGCTTAGGCATATACTCTTAGGGCCAAGCCAGATTCCTCGATCGGCTCTTTCTCCACTGGCCCTATCAATTTGCTGGGATGCCCACCTCCATTTGCAACTCAGTCTTCATACATACGGCAGTCATTCATATGATAAAATGATTTGTAAAAGGCAAGGACTTGAAACTTGGAACCCTTCCTACATGTACGTATTTGACAACTCTACCATCAGGGCTTCTGATAGCAGAGACGAAAAAGGATGTGTGCACTGAAAATGCATTTAAAATAAGTGACCCCAGGTCATGGACTACAGACTGAGTTGTACCTGATCGTAGTCATGAGCTCCCATAGAGAACTATCAGGCACACATGGGACATGCAGGGGCGTAGTTTCATGTGAGGGTGTTTGGGGGAGTGACACCCTCCAAGTGCATTCTTGGCTTGGTAATGAGGTCTGGGAGCCCTGAGTCGGGTCAACTGTCTGTGTCGTTTCTTCTTCTTGTTCCATTATACTAAGAAGTTTTAATTTTTTGATTTTTTTGTGTGGAATCTCAAATATATTGAGTCTGGTTCACAAAACACTTTTAAGTAAGTTTACTACTTTTTTGCTATTCACAAAATATGAGTGTAAATTTACTTCAAACGTGTAACTTACCTGTTTCCATCAAATTGAAGGGCTTGGAGGCTATTCACAAACTGCATTTTGTAGTACATTGTGCAGTACTACAAAAGCAGTACAAACATGCTATAAAATGCTATACCACACATTGGGGGGCATATTTACCAGAAATTACACATTGCTGCGCTAAGGCAGCAATGCATTTCTTGCCTGCATGAAAAATCATTATGACGTCATGGATGCGCCGTATTTACATATAGGGCTCTATGGTACAAGGTCCCAGGGATGCGTCAGAAAATTTGACATATCCGTGGGAAGAATGCTGCAAAGCATTCGTTTCAAAAGTGGTGCATTGTTGTAGTTAAGCATAAAACTGACTCAACAACAGTAATGTGGCAAAAAACAAAGACAATGTGCCGGTTTTGACTGACGCAAGGATCCTCCTGTATCGGGATGAATATAATAGAGTTTAGTTTCTTTTTAGTTCAAGTGTTTTTATTCAAATATAAAGTTTACAAATCAAACGTTATATATACAGTACATAATGAAACGCAGCGCCTTGTCTTCAGAGAAGAGAAAAGGAGAGAGGAAAGAAGAAAGAGGGGGGGGGGGGTCTATGCCTCTTTGCCGCGTGTCCGGGGGTGAAAAACTCAACTTGAACTCTTTTACATTGGTCCCGGATGTCATGCATGCAAGTGGGCATAGGGTACTTTTTTGTACAAAAGATTATCTAAGCCCTTATATATATGTTGTGAATTTACATTATTGTCTACGTGTTCCAGCCAATCACACCCATCAGACACAATGAACTTCAATCAAGTTTTCTAAATGTTCTCACCTGAACTATAGGCACACTTTTTATGACTTCTGTGACAGTTTCAAAGTCATGTTCTCCAAGAACCACTTGATGCGATGTCCTGATAAAGGAAAAAAGTTTTTAATTTCAGACATGAGAACACTCAGAGCTTAAAATTTAAGTCGTTTCCAAAGTGAGAGAAACATTCTCCGGGCGTGGAAACTCATATTGTGACAAAAGCAAGGGGTGCCAATTTCTTAAGCTCAATTTTAGTTGTTGATGTACATAGGTATATGTCAAGGACCTTATGAAACACTCATGTAGTCATATCCATCACAATTTAAAACAAGCATTGGCAAAGCCAAGCGGTCTAGCGCTGGCTGCTGACCATTTGGCTTCACCAATATTTATTTTGTTTTTAAATGGGTTTCTTGTAAGGCCTACTTTTTATGAACAAAAGTTTGTCTGAAAGCATGCTTTTGTTAATAAAAATTAATTGCACCAGTAGTACGTGGTTCTCAAAGGGACTTCTTATCCATGATATGCACGAGCAAAATGGTGTCACTATCACTCACAGTTAGGTAAACAAATGGCTGGAGTGGGAAGACCCTGTGCCTCATGCCATATGCTGTGGTTGGTTGAAGCAAAATGTGAATGACACTATAGTAGACCAATGGATAAAGAAGAGTGACTGAACTCCCTTGAAAGTAATTATGCACATTGCACTTTTTCTTTTATTAAAAACAAATATTCTTGTCTAAGGCCATGCCAAAAGAATGATAATTTCATCATGGTACTTGCAGAGTTAAACTACTTCATCTTTATACATAATGCACCTTAACTTTAAAGAGTCTAGGAATCAAGCACAGCCTTAATTCAACCACGCTGAAGTAACATATCCGATTCCTCCTTTAGCAGGATATTTTACTTGGCATGAAAGATAGCAGGTACCAAAAGATTCTGCTGCCAATCCTTGCTCTGAGGATTGGCACAGTGTGGGGTAATTGGATGATCAAGAGTATAAGGGTAATGAAAACTGCCAACAGGGAGTATGTACAGGATTCCCTAAGCTGTTATTGGAAGCCAGGGCCGGACTGGCCAGCCGGGCAAGCGGGCAATCCCCCGGAAGGCTGGAGCCCCAGGAGGCCGGTTTTGACACCTGGAGGCCGGTTGCGCACCCAGGAGTTGTGATGCACGTTACGCAATCGGATCCCGGCGGCCTCTCTAAGATTCACAAGCCCCTTTAAAAGACTAATTATTCTTGCACAGGTGCATGCATGATTAGAAACTGTAGAATAGCGCAACTGTGCTAAACTCTTACGTACTTGAATAGTTAATTAAATCCCCTTCTGAACTACCAGCAAAACTAGCGTATATAATTGAAACCTTTCAGCAGGCACCTTTCAGTTTGATTTTTCCAAAATTATCCTGGAAAAATAATACTCAGCAAAGGTTCGGGGTCACTCACTCGGTGCAAATGGGGGCTGAATTAATAATTTTTTGCCAGGGCTGTTTCAAGTTCCCAGTCCGGCCCTGTTGGAAGCATGTGGTTCAAGCCTTGGGGCCTCTATGGGGCAATTAGATTGGGTACAGAGATGGCAGGACAACTGCAATAAGGGGTACATGCCTGTTGGACAGGCCACCTGAAGGGCTTGCTCCCTCCCCGCAGGACAGGGCCCGGGCCACCGTCAGCACCCTTGCCCGGCCCAGCCGCCATCTTGGACACGGCACCACGCGGCCGCGCGGCCTCAGGCCGACCCCAACCCTGGGCCTGGCCAGGCCCCGACATCCCGGCACCACCCTCCACCCAGGAGGTGAACGGACCACTTGGCAGGTCAATGGGAGAAAGAAGTGTCGATGGCTCTCCCTCGCCAGGTGCCGAGCAACCCCAGCCTCCCCGGGCGCTGGCTCCACCCCCCTGCTGGGTGTCTGGACTCCCTCATCCCAGACCTCCCGACCTCCAAGAGCGAGGGTCCGGACATCAAAGGGCGCCAGACCTATAACTGAGGCAGCCCCAGGAAGGGAAGGCAGTTGTATCCTGGAGTCGAGAGACACCGCGACGAACTCATCCTTGACGGACTGCTGGCGCTGCCACAGCCCTGCCTTGTGAACTATTGTCCTGCCTGCTGGCGCTGCCGCGGCCCTCTGCAACCTTCATCCTCGTGGGACCTGCTGGCGCTGCCGCGGCCCTCTGCAACCTTCATCCTCGTTGGGACCTGCTGGCGCTGCCGCGGCCCGTAGTAACCTTCATCCTCGTGGGACCTGCTGGCGCTGCCGCGGCCCGTTGCAACCTGCATTCTCGTGGGACCTGCTGGCGCTGCCGCGGCCCGTTGTAACCTTCATCCTCGTTGGGACCTGCTGGCGCTGCCGCGGCCCGTTGCCACCTACGACCTCTTCGGGACCTGCCGGCGCTGCCGCGGTCTGACCCATCCGAACACCGAGCTCGAGGATTGTGAGCTATCACCGTTACACCTCCGTACCCGTGGGTACCAAGACTGTCCCGCTACCCCCTTCCCTTACTAGAGACTAGAATTGAGAGGATCATCGTGTCCTGATCGCCTTGTATCGTACCACTCTACTACCAGAAGTGCCTATAAAAGGTGTTACCCTGATCTTTGTGTGGTGTCCATCTGTGGGGGGGAAGTTACCTGTCTGTGCGATCACTGTGCTCGGCCGACCCTCCAGGTCCCCGTCTAACATTGGTGGCTAGCGGCGCGATCCGAACCAACGCGTACCGTACAGACAGTAACTCACCCTACGACTAAAACCACAATGACGACCAAAGAGAGCGGATCGGCGGAGAAGTTCCAGATGGAAAAGCTGGAGGAATACAACCACCGAGAGCTCAAACAATTTTGCATGGACTTAGGCATTGCTACCACCGGGCTAAGCACAAAAGAAGACTTCAAAAACGCCCTAGAGGCCTGGACAGAGACAAATACCGCAACCCCCCGGGACCCCGCAGCCCCGGAAGTCAACACCACCCGGACGGAGGAACGGAGAACAGGCCCTTCCCGTGAAGAGATCCAAGAGCGGGAAAAAAATAGATTACACGAGTTAGACTTGGCACGACTCAGATTAGACGGAGAATTGAAACTGGCGGAACAAAAAATAAACTTAGAACACTTACGGCTCAGAGAAGAGCGAGAGGAAAAACAGAGACAGAGAGACCTCGAAGAAAAAAGACTGGCATACGAGCACGAGTGCAAACTAGCGGAGATAGAAATACGCAAACTGAACAAAAACCTAGGGGTGCCCGAGCAACCGCACTCCCCGGGTCCTACCGAGCAGAAGGTCCACATCCCCAAGGATGTGGTCCGAGAATATCACCGGAACGACGACATACAGCAGTGGTTCAAGGCCTATGAGATTGCCATGACCGCCCACCGGGTCGCTCGAAGTGACTGGGGAGCCGGTCTATGGGGGAGATTCGTCAACGAGGGTCGTGATGCCCTGCTGCAGCTTCCGGACCATCAAATGACGTCCTATGACCACATGAAGGCCGCCCTCCTCAGTCGATATGGACTTACACCCGAAATGTACCGCCAGAGGTTCCGCAACTGCACCCGGATCCCAGGTACGATGTGGTTGGAATACGTGAACTATTTCAGCCGAGCCTTCGAGGGGTGGATCAAGGGTAACAACGTAACCACTTACGAACAACTCTTCAATCTCATTGTGTGGGAGCACCTCTCCAACAACTGCTTCGTCGAGCTCAGGCAGCACCTCCTCGACAGTAAATTGACTGAACCCCGGCAGCTCGCCACCGAGGCTGACCGGTGGGAGAGCACCCGAGTGGCCCGGAGTGGGCCGAATGAGCAGAACAGAACCAACCAAGGTCATCATCGTCCCCGAGGAGGAGGAGGAGGCCCGGGCCGGGGCAGAGACGCCGTCCCGGCCGCACCCACTAACGCCACCGCGGCCCCAGCAGGCCGGGGAAACCCCCCGATGCGCCCGGGGTTCCGAGCTAACGTGACGTGTCATCGATGCCAGCGAGTCGGCCACTATGCTAGTGACCCGACCTGCCCGAAGAACCAGGTCCCCGGGCCCCGCCAGATGGCGGCCGCCGCCCTGGGAGAAGAACAAGCCTCCGAAGACACGGAGACCTATGAGTCGGAGCAGTTCGAGTGGGAAACCGCCGCCATGACCCTGGCATGCCTAGGAGGAAGAGACATGGTCCCGCGGACTCCCCTGCTCGCCAACACTCGGAAGTACAGCCAATGGGTGAGCATCAATGGGCGCAAGGCCGAGGCCCTGCGTGACACCGGGGCCAGTGTGACGGCCGTCCGCTGTCACCTGGTGACCCCAGAACAAATCCTACCAAACGTACTTTGCCCCGTCCGATCGGCAGATAACTCGGAGAGCCTGTGTCGGATGGCCTGCGTCCCCTTCGAATGGGGAGGAGTGTCCGGCATGCTGAAAGTAACTGTCCGTGACGATGCCCCCGTAGACTGCCTCCTGGGGAACGATCTCGAGAGCTCCCCGTGGGCCGCTGTGGAAAGAAGAGAGCATCTGGGGATGTTGGGTCTCCCGGACTGGGCGTGCGTAACCACCCGGTCCATGGCCACCCGCACCATCCCTAGACCAGAAGAACCAGAATGGGCAGCACCTCCGCCCTCGATCACTCCAGAAGAAGACTTCCTCCAGACCGACCACCCGGACCCCGCCCCAGAGGGGTCCCCACAGCCCCCCGAGCTTCCCGACCTGGCTCAGTGGCGTCAAGAAGGGGGGCCCACCCAGGAACAATTCCGGCAGGAGCAAAAGACCTGCCCCTCCCTCAAGGGATTGCGACAGCAAGCGCTCACCCAGAGCCAAGGAGACACCACCGGGGCCCACTGGGTTTATTGGGACAATGATCTCTTGTACAGCGAACAGAAAATCGCAGAACTGGGGGCCGGGCGAGTGCTGGTGGTGCCCCTCCACTTCAGAGACTTCCTGTTGAACCTAGCCCATGATGTCCCCCTGGCCGGGCACCTGGGCCAAGACAAGACCTACCACCGCCTGGTGACTCACTTTTTTTGGCCCAAAATGAGAAATGACGTCTCCAACCATTGCCGGTCCTGCCCGACCTGCCAGGCCAGCGGGAAGAGCGGCCGCAAACTCAAGGCACCCCTACAACCATTCCCCGTGGTGACCACCCCGTTCGAAAGGGTGGGAATAGACATTGTGGGGCCCCTGGACCCCCGAACAGCACAGGGGAATCGCTTCATCCTGGTCCTGGTGGACCACGCTACCCGATATCCTGAGGCGGTCCCCCTTCGTACGATAACAGCCCCAGTAGTGGGTCGAGCCTTGATGGGGATCTTCTCTCGAGTGGGCTTCCCCCGGGAAGTCGTCAGCGACAGGGGTACGAACTTTATTTCAAAGTATATGAAATCCCTCTGGCAGCAGTGCGGAGTCACTTACCGCTTCACCACCCCCTATCACCCCCAGGGGAACGGACTAGTCGAGCGGTTCAACCGCACCCTCAAGGGGATGATCATGGGGCTGGAAGAACCCCTACGCCGCCAGTGGGACGTGCTACTACCGTGCCTCCTCTTCGCCTACCGAGAAGTCCCCCAGAAGTCCCTCGGCTTCAGCCCCTTCGAACTCCTGTACGGACACCCCGTTCGCGGGCCTCTCAGCCTAGTGAAGGAGGAATGGGAGATGGCCCCCCTAAAGACCCCTCCGGACGTCTACAAATACCTCCTGACCCTCCGCAATCAGACCCGGAAATTCAGGGAGATCGCTAAAGCCAATCTGGAGGCCAGTCAAGAGGACATGAAGAAGTGGTACGACCAACATGCCTCCTCCATCGAGTTTGAACCGGGTCAGCGGGTATGGGTGATGTCCCCCATCGAACCGTGTGCCTTGCAAGACAAATGGACGGGGCCCTTCAAGGTGATCGAGCGCAGGAGTCCCGTCACCTATCTCATCGACCTGGAGTCCCCCCGGAACCCCCTCCGGGTCCTCCACGCCAACAGGCTCAAACCCCACTTCATGCGCTCAGAACTCAGCCTGCTGATGGCTACCGACAGTGGTACGGAAGGAGACTCCGAGCCCCTCCCTGACCTACTGAGGACTCGGGAAAGGGATGGCTCGGTGGACGGGGTCCGACTCTCCGAGGCCCTGACCCCAGAGCAGCGTCAAGATTGCCGGGCCCTCCTGCTGCCGTTCGCAAACCTGTTCTCCCTCGCACCCGGAGTCACCTCCTGGTGCCTGCACGACGTGGACACGGGGGACAGTCCTCCTGTCCGACACCGGGCGTACCGAGTACCGGATCGGGTACGTACATGCATCCAAGAAGAAGTCTCCAAGATGCTCGCCCACGGGGTCATCGAGCCTTCGGACAGTCCCTGGGCCAGCCCGGTCGTCCTGGTCCCCAAGGCCGCGGCACCGGGCACCACACCTGAGCTCCGATTCTGCATCGACTATCGGGGGCTGAACGCGGTCACCCGAACCGACGCTCACCCTATCCCCCGCGCAGATGAACTAGTCGACCGCATGGGGGCAGCCCGCTACCTAAGCATCTTTGACCTGACAGCGGGCTACTGGCAGATCGGCCTCACCCCCAGGGCCCAAGAACGTTCCGCTTTCTCCACCCCGGACGGACACTACCACTTCAGAGTGATGCCCTTCGGCATGAAGAACGCTCCAGCTACCTTTCAAAGACTGGTGAACCAGGTATTGGCGGGCCTCGAAGAATTCAGCGCCGCCTACCTGGACGACATCGCAGTATACAGCCGCCACTGGGCAGACCACCTCCACCACCTCCGAGCGGTCCTGCAGGCCCTCCAACAGGCCGGCCTCACCATAAAGGCCAGCAAGTGCCAAATCGGCCAGGGGTCCGTGACCTACCTCGGACACCAAGTGGGGAGCGGTCTGGTGGCCCCCCTCCAACTCAAGGTAGCTGCCATCCGGTCCTGGCAACCCCCCGAGACACAAACAGAGGTCCGAGCCTTCCTGGGGCTCACCGGATACTACCGGCGGTTTGTGAAGGACTATGGCAGCATTGTGGGGCCCCTCACGGAACTCACGTCCAAGAACAGCCCAAAGAGAGTCAACTGGACGCCCGACTGTCAAGCAGCCTTCGAGGCGCTGAAGGCCGCCATGTGCACCGCTCCTGTGCTCCAGGCCCCCGACTACAGCCGCGAGTTCATCGTGCAGACCGATGCCTCCGACCATGGTATTGGGGCCGTCCTCTCCCAACTGAACCCCGAAGGAGTGGACCAACCAGTGGCCTTCATCAGCAGACGCCTACTGCCCCGAGAACAGCGCTGGAGCACCATTGAGCGAGAGGCCTTCGCAGTGGTATGGGCCCTCAAAAAGCTCCGGCCGTACCTCTTCGGAACCCATTTCCGGGTACAGACAGATCATCGGCCCCTGCAATGGCTCATGCAGATGCGGGGGGAGAACCCCAAACTGTTGCGATGGTCCATCTCCCTGCAGGGGATGGACTTCACTGTGGAGCATCGCCCTGGCCCAGACCACGCCAACGCGGATGGCCTGTCCCGCTTTTTCCGCCTCGACGAGGAAAGTCCCCAAGAAGATGGGTGACTCTCCCCGCCTTCAGCTGGGGGGGACGCATGTTGGACAGGCCACCTGAAGGGCTTGCTCCCTCCCCGCAGGACAGGGCCCGGGCCACCGTCAGCACCCTTGCCCGGCCCAGCCGCCATCTTGGACACGGCACCACGCGGCCGCGCGGCCTCAGGCCGACCCCAACCCTGGGCCTGGCCAGGCCCCGACATCCCGGCACCACCCTCCACCCAGGAGGTGAACGGACCACTTGGCAGGTCAATGGGAGAAAGAAGTGTCGATGGCTCTCCCCCGCCAGGTGCCGAGCAACCCCAGCCTCCCCGGGCGCTGGCTCCACCCCCCTGCTGGGTGTCTGGACTCCCTCATCCCAGACCTCCCGACCTCCAAGAGCGAGGGTCCGGACATCAAAGGGCGCCAGACCTATAACTGAGGCAGCCCCAGGACAGGAAGGCAGTTGTATCCTGGAGTCGAGAGACACCGCGACGAACTCATCCTTGACGGACTGCTGGCGCTGCCACAGCCCTGCCTTGTGAACTATTGTCCTGCCTGCTGGCGCTGCCGAGGCCCTCTGCAACCTTCATCCTCGTGGGACCTGCTGGCGCTGCCGCGGCCCTCTGCAACCTTCATCCTCGTTGGGACCTGCTGGCGCTGCCGCGGCCCGTAGTAACCTTCATCCTCGTGGGACCTGCTGGCGCTGCCGCGGCCCGTTGCAACCTGCATTCTCGTGGGACCTGCTGGCGCTGCCGCGGCCCGTTGTAACCTTCATCCTCGTTGGGACCTGCTGGCGCTGCCGCGGCCCGTTGCCACCTACGACCTCTTCGGGACCTGCCGGCGCTGCCGCGGTCTGACCCATCCGAACACCGAGCTCGAGGATTGTGAGCTATCACCGTTACACCTCCGTACCCGTGGGTACCAAGACTGTCCCGCTACCCCCTTCCCTTACTAGAGACTAGAATTGAGAGGATCATCGTGTCCTGATCGCCTTGTATCGTACCACTCTACTACCAGAAGTGCCTATAAAAGGTGTTACCCTGATCTTTGTGTGGTGTCCATCTGTGGGGGGGAAGTTACCTGTCTGTGCGATCACTGTGCTCGGCCGACCCTCCAGGTCCCCGTCTAACAATGCCCTATCCTGGCACTGCAGAAAGCATGACCAAAACGTGGGTAATAATAAACACCGCAGAGCAAGAAAACACACATAGACTATATTTTGTGCCACTACAGGGACCCAGTATCAAAGTCAGTCCCACAAGTGCCCTCCTTGAAGAATATTAAGTATGTTGTTATATGTGGTCCCTCAGAGAAGGTGAAGGTGTCCTGGGGTCTCAGGTAATTGGTTTCTGGGTTGTAGGTTGAGCCCCTGCAGGCACATCTGAAGTGAGGGGCTGCTGAGTGTTTTTCGATAATGGTGTAACCTAACTTGTCCACAGTCCAATGAGCGATGCCGGCCTAGAAGGGGCAAGGGTCAGATGGATGAGCTTGCAACCAAAGCAACGAATAAGTAGATCTTTGGATGAGCCTGTGAAGCAGATGTTGGCCAAGAACAAACAGGCGCAGTGAAGCAAAAAACAATCTGGAAAATCCCACTACTTGATCAGCTGCCCTGCTCTACAGAGTGTACCCAGTCCTCTCAAAGTATGAGTTTAGGACAAATGCCCATCAGCTGGTCTTGTTTCATTTAGAAGAAAACGGCACCCGAGTGGCTGTTATAGCTGAAATCTGCCTGACTCCCCTGAAGAGTGCTTTTAATGCTATGGCGCATCTCATCAAATGTCTGCCGAGTTTGATGGGATAACTGCAACACTCAAAGACCTGCACCCCACACAACCTGACATCGAACACAAAGACATCTGGATGGCTTCAGAGGACCTGCAGCAGTAACATCACCAGGCCAAAGCCCAGTCAGCGTGGGAACAAGAAGGCAAAACAGCAAGGCTTCTCTTTTGTTCAGTGCAATTGCCTGCTAATTCCACCCCACTTAAAGTCAACCAAGCAGAATTTCTCATTCTCTTCTGAAAAGAGCTCAAGGCCCTACACTTCAAGCAACACCAAGCCACTAAGCAACCCCTGAGTTATGCCCTATCCTGAATTATTTCACCTCCATCTTCCAAGCCCGGCCCTTACTCTCTCACCACAACGCAAGTCCATGGCCATGCTGCCATGTGGCATGCACACTCCTTAACCTGGCTTTTCAACTTACACACTACAAAGTCCCTCCACTCCTTATCCCTGCTGTCACTCTGATGCCAGTGCTGTTAGACCCATGTCATTCCTTGCTTATTCATCTCGGGGTGACCTCGCTCCAGTCCCACCACCTTCATCGGTATCCCTTCTTGTACTGGGCTTTACCCATCTTACCAGACCTCCTGTTGCTCATCTCAGCCATTGCAACTACGTCTAGAATGTGCTTTACTAACCCCTCCCCTTTTTAGAACTGCATCAAACTGTATCCTGTGATAGAGGGATAAGTTACTCGGAGTAAATGTGAGACTTTTTACTCTTTGAGTGCCTTTTGTCCCTGCCTCTATGTGGACCCTCCTTTATCGAGAAAATAATTGAGAAGAAGATATGTGAAGTAAACACTGAAGCCTGGCCAATTTTGTTTATTTGATGTTTAATATCCCACCAACAGCACCACAGGAGCTCCCTCACCTGCTCTCTGCAACTCTCACCCAACCACCATGGAACCCAGTGACCTCATGGAGATCTCTGGTTACTGTGACGGCATGACAACAGTGATGCCACAACCTCAGGAGCATAGAGGAGAACTCCCCACACCTTAGCACAATATATCATAGCTCCTTTCTTTACAACAATAACAATTGATTTCATGGTTCACAAAAGAAATAATATTTGGTTTAAACAAGTGGGTTAACATAAAGGAGTATTACTCTATTTTCCTTTGATCTGAGTTACAAGTTAAATGTCGATGAAGTGGAAATATGTTGTAGTTAAAAAATATATAAATCAATCTAGTTGAAATGAATAAAATGCACCTTATACTACATCTCCTCTTTTTAACAATGACAAATAATCATAAAAATACATGTATGAGAATCAAAGTTAATCCAGACACGAAAGGCAATGGTTGAGCTACTCATAAAAAAAAGTCATAAAAAATAACGGGTGTGCGATGGTCTCTGCGGCCTTCACCACGTGAATTAACAACCACCTTCGCTACTCTTTGCAGTGTCCTAATGCTCCGTCTCCTCCTGCTGTCCCATTCACTCTTTGTGCAAGTGCTCGACCACTGAGTCCAATGCTTTGTTGGGTTAACCATCTGTGAGTCATCCATTAACACGTTACCACTACAAGCAATTCAGTCATTGGGGTATATTCACAATAACATGTGCTAAACATCACCCAAAAATGCTAACGCACCTTTACACATCCCAGCCTATCGCGGGACAATAACCCCGTGTCAAAGTGGAATTCATCAACAAGGCAGTAGCATGCGATAGACTGCCTAAACCACGGCCAATGTCCGCAATACAACCACCTCGACGGAGATAAAAACACAAACAACAACACAAAAAAATGTGCAAAGAGCCCACTCGCGATAAGGAAAGCAGGGATAAGCACCGCCAGGCCCGCAACACACAAGGCAGGCAGGAATAAGCAAAACAAAAGCCTGAAAAAAAGAGCCAATCCAAATAAAAAACAACAGCCAAGCACAATAGAGGCAACCCAAGCCAGCATAGAACCAGAAGCTGGATGGCATGGTGTCGACCACATCAGTCTGGAGACGGTGGCAGGACCGGGGACCAGAAACTGACCAAAACAGACAACAGCAACAGGGAGAGGAACCAGCAAGGACCTGGGGGCGATAGGTACAATGGCACACATGCACCATTAATCTCAGCACCACTGCAGACAAAGCATGCCCAAGAGGAACAACACCAACCAAGAGTACAAGTCACGCAGTCCGTCAATATCACACCACAGAACAAGCACAGAAGTGGAAACCACACTGCCTGAAGGGGAGAAAGGTGAGCCAAATCAGAGTTGAAGGGACATCTCACACACAATGCAGCACACACACATAGGAAGCACAGCACCACAACCTCGAACACAATGTGGCACAAACACCAACATTTGCACAACTGAACACAGGACACAAATGCACCCACCTGGTGCCGGTAAACAGCCACATGCATCTGGCTAAGCAGGACACACGGACATGACAATGCACAAGTACAAACCCACAGCCTTAATGGGGTAGCAATGCACATATGACAGGGAGCCAGGGAGTCCGTGACACACACATTGGCATAAAAATCAAGACACAACACAGTTGGAGACAAGTGAAAGTGCGGAAACTTTATCAACAAGTGCGTGTCAATACGGCCAAGAGAAGTGCCACAATATGCAGACCAATGCAGCAGCATGATTGAATGAGGAACGGAGGACAGCACCCAAGTCCACCTCGGGGTAGTCCATCACCAACACAAGATTGTACCAACCCGCTTTGGTTGTCCGTGCATGGATCATGAGTCCAGGCAAAAGCAGCCATGTCCACTGTCATCTTGGGACATGTGACCAGATTCCCAACATGCAAACAGGCGTTGGGACACGTGCAATGGTTCACATCCAGTTGTGGCAACTGATACCTTGTCACTCGTCCATGAACGCAACTGCAGCTACGTAAGCCAACATCTCCAATGAGCGCTCATGGTCCACCACACCTGACATGTCATCAACGTAATGCATCAGCTGACCCAGACAGATGTGCTGGGTCCAACCACTGGCCCCAATGTGCACCAAAGCCCAATCGGTTAGTGGCACAATATGCTCACTGCACACGAGGACTCGTGCAATCTCCCAGGTCCAGTGTCCAGCCTGCATGCCAAACATCCATGCATGCAACAAATGGGCACCACGGTGACACTCCTGGTCATGGACCAACAGGGGGTGCACACACATGTCATAATCCAGATCAGCTACCGTTATGTTAGAGAGGCAGACATCCATGGACCACTTGAATATGCATGAGCGACTATGCAACAGAGGCTGAACGCAGGTGTGTCCGCTAGGCGGAACCTCAGCCGGTAACTGATTCACAAGATGGCAAATGGGAGTGCTCCCAGTACATGCAGCAGACGTGCATGGTACAGTTCCACATGACTGGATCCGAACATGTGTTCAGTATGATCTTCCATGGCGTCAGTGGCTCTGCTAGAAGTGGCGCTAGCTTGCCCAGCACCAGTCCTGTGGATGAAATGGCACAGCCCGGTGCACTGAGCAGTGTCTGTGTGCAACGGGTGCAGGCCTGGGATGGGGTGGGAGTACATTTGAAGGCCATTTCACCCACGCCAACTACGACCAAGGACTACTTCGTTTAGTATGTGTACCCGTTGGTCTCACTTCAGGCAGTGCGTAGTGTGAGAGTCGCAAGCAAATGCCATTGTATCTGTCAGGGGGTGCTGGCCACATGCCAGTTCCTGCTCGGAGCTGCAGATGTGCTACTGCCTGATATTTCACACAAAGGACCTTTTATCCGTACAGTAACTTCACCATCTGCATGCATACAGGAGATGCATAGGGCCTGGTGTGGGTGTGGTGGGATGTTTTCCACCCTGGGAACACCGTGACGCTGGCCTTTGAAGGTGTGGTACCACGTGGGCATAGGCCAATGGACCGGACAGTGCGGACACAGGTGTACAGTCCATGGCTGGCTGGGATGCACTGCAACTGAGCCCAGGAAAATGACTCATGCATCCGCAGGGCTGATACACAAGACACTTGGCATTTATGTGCCAAGACCCAGTGCGATTTTTCACTCCTACATGTCCCTGTATGTGCGGACCCACCCTCCTGGTGCATGCTACATTGCAATATCAACTACTGTGGCCCTGGTGGAGACTACACCCCAGCACAGAGACACACTTACCACACTTCCTGCCCAAGGCCAGGTCCGAGCCATGCCCTGCTTTCCCTGCCGATTCTGCACACCCTTGCGCTGACCTAACGCACCCCAGACTAGCACATGCCGCTTGTGCATGCAGGGGGGTGCGTGCAGGCACACATACTGAGTGACACCTGTGTTGGATGTGTGTGGGATGTGTGCACACCAGCAGGCAAGGGCTGCCTGGTGCAGTCAGAAATCAACAACAGTGTACATCGCAAAGGGCACAACCATTCAATCGTAAAGGCCCCATGACTTTTGCTGCACAGAGTTAGTGGCCCCGGATGCACAGCAGCCTGCACGGGCCTACTGCCACGGGACACTGACTTGCGGGGCACTGGGGCAGGGTCACGAGTGCAGAGAAGGTTCTCATAGATGTGAATGGAGCTTGTCACACAAAGTGTTTAGGTGGACAGTGGAAGGAGTACCCCCAGGGCATGATGCAGAGTGCAGGACCACGGTGAAACAGTCACAATGGTGGAGATGCATGGAACAGACACATGTCGGACACCAAGTCCAGTGCAGCATATGGAAGATGCAGGCAACCACCAGGCCATGGATTCACAAGCCACCAAGGTACAACCAGAAAGTGCCCATGACTCATTGCACACAGAGTTAGTGGCACCAGTGTTGTTGGGGATGCCACCTGCAAAGAGGCGTGTCCAAGGATGTGGACTCCTCCACATCTTACCCAAGACACAGTTCCACATGTGTGACCTACTGGACAGCAGTCTAGGCCTGAGGCAGCGGTCAGCGCAGGGCCACAGACACATGGCGTTGATGAGCCCATGACCACCATCACAGAGGTCATCCAATATATCAGAAGAAGGGTCCTGAACGTGACCAGCACAGAGTCAGTGGCCCCGGATGCACTGCGGCCAGACTAGGCACATCGCCACGGGACAGTGACTTGCGGTGAACAGTGCTGATGGCACCAGGTCAGTCGTTGTAAGTGTTCAAACACCTCCGTGACTCTGATCCGGCTTTCGTCCGGTCTGAACCGCATCTTCCTCTTACTCCTCTCCGTGCATTCACTGGTGAGGCCTGGGCCCTCATCCACATGTGGCCGGCTGGCATTGAACAGGGTTATTGGCACCTCGTGTGGCCAGCTGGCGTTGAACAGGGTTAGTGGCACCTCGTGTGGCTGGCTGGCATTGAACAGGGTTAGTGGCACCTCATGTGGCCGGCCCGCGTTGAACAGGGTTAATTGCACCTCGTGTGTCCGGCTGGCATTGAACAGGGTAAGTGGCACCTGATGTGGTCGGCTGGTGTTGAAGAGGGTTAGTGGCACCTCGTGTGGCTGGCTGGCATTGCACAGGGTTAGTGGCACCTCGTGTGGCCGGCTAGCATTGAACAGGGTTAGTGGCACCTCGTGTGGCCGGCCTGCCATATGGAATTATGCCTCACTGATCGAAGGGGGTCTGGTGCTGTGGCCGCAGTCACTGACTTGGGGTCACTGCCATTCAGGACTCAGGTCACAGTTCCACATGTGGGACCTACTGGGCCACAGCCGAGGTCGCGGAACTGGTGCTTGGAGCTTGCACCGGCATGTGGTGGGCCCTGTTTGGCACACGCCGGTGTAGGCAGGTGAGTGGTGCCTAGTTGGTGCACTGGGGCAGGCATGGCGGGTCTGGGGACCGGCGGCCTGGGGTGCAGCAGGCACTCAGGGACGTAGGCCCCGCCGCGCTCAGGGCAGGACTCGTGGTGGGCTGAGAGACACCGCCCTAGTTGACGCGTGGTCCATTCCGAATGAGAACCAACGTCAAGTGAAAGGGCTTTTTGTTCACACTCCTACGCAGACCTGGCGCATGCAGGTCCAACCCACTACGTACATGCAAGCAGGGGGGGACGTAACGTGCAACAGTTCCGCGTTCAGCCCCACAGCCTGTGAGGACATGGTAGCTAATCTAGCAGAGACTCGTTCAGCAAACCCACACCCTCAACTGTAAAACCATAAGTCTTTGGTCAGTATTTAATGTCAATTCTACTCCCCTTATATACGTACAGAAATACTCAGATCCACATGCATCTGCTAATGCGTCATGCTCATTGGTTGCATAATTGTGTTCAGTAAGACTCGAAGATTTAGAAGCAAAGGCCACGAGATGCACCACTCCCCCTTTAAGATGTGCCCCTAATCCATAACAACTAGTATCAACATTTAATATGATTGTGCTGTTGGCATCAAATGGTGTCAAAATCGTTGAATTCGATAATTTAATTTTTTATGTTTCCGAATGCTTTTATATGTTTTCTCTCTCTATGCAAACTCCTCTGCTTTCCTTAATAATTGTCTCATGGGTTCTGTTTTCTAAGATAAATTGTGAATAATTTTCGCATAATATTCAATTAGGCCCATAAAAGAGCATAATTCGTCTTTTCCATCAGGAGATGGAGCCAATCTAATGGATTTTTACTATATCTTGTACCCACAATACTTGATTTCTTGTAAAAGAAACTGGCATTTCTCTTTGCGAATTCTTAAACAACCTTCCCTTATCCTTTGTAGTATTTTACCAAAGATACATTATGTTGCTCTTCTATGGCACCACAAATTAGAAAATCATCTTAGAAAAAATGAACATTGGATGTGTTTTTAACCCCTTCCACGCGGGGCTAATTCCCCCTCGGTGCGGGGGGAGGTAGGGCCGTGCGCGGCGCCGTGGTCCTTGTGACAAGCCCAGCTCGTCATGCTGCACAGTGGAGCTGTCATGACTCGGCCCACTCCCATGGAACGCCCACACAGGAGGGGAATTAGCCCTGCCTGGGCGTTCCGCGGCAGTTATGACTAGCTCAGCTGGTCATGAGCACAGCTCCACTGTGCCTCATAACGAGCTGTGCTTTTCATAAGCACCGAAGGGGTTAAATAAATTACTCATCATAAATTGTAATACCCTGGGAGCTGATGCCGAGCCAAAAGGCAAATGGAAACACACTTACCATTGTAATGAAAGCAGTGAGATTTTGAGACTTGAAATACAATATAATCTGCTACTTAGCAAATTCTGAATCTAATCTGGTGAAACATGATTGAGTCATCAAATAATTTCTTACATGCTAGCCAAGGGTAACATGTCCACCTCAATACAATGTTTCAAGCTCCTCAAATCAACATAAAACCTTAAATGGGCATTCCCATTTTGTGTTTATAATTGAAGATAGCCACTCAACAGGTTTTATGACAACGATGAGAACCTTCCTCAACTCAAAATGTGCCTTACTGGTAGCACTCTCTGTATCAATTTAAATTCATTAATATGACCCATAATGAAGCCAAGTTGTCAAACACTGCATCCATTTCCTGGATAATTATGACTTGTTCGTTAGATCTGAGATCAAGCACAATGTGCAGATTATACTGCCCAATCCAAACCAATGTAGCTGGGCCATTATGAGCCAAACACAGCTCTCCTGCTGCCTCCTGAATTTTGAATGAAAATGTGAAATGTATAAATCCTAGGATTTGTATATATTCTCCTCCATAACCCTTAAGCTGTATGTCACTGGACTGTATAGAGGTGTGTGGCCATACTTTGCCAAATAAACATTGATCCAAGATGAACCATCAATTCTATGTCTGATCCCTTCACTAAGAAACTTCAATTTGGGCCATTCAGTTTGATGACTTCTTTGTTTCAAAAGCACAATACTGTTTCTGGGGTTTCATCTTTTTCCTCAACATAAGCCACTCTAGATCTGGATCCGTCCTTTCACACCCTACCTAATATGTCCTTTACCACCAAGTTTCCAACATTCTTTAACCCTCGCAAAATAGCATATGAAGTCAGCCTTGTGTGACATACTGCCACATCAGTGGCATCCTTTATAGACTAGTTTGATGATGGATTTGCTTGGTTTGTTTTTTGTTCTTTCAGTGAAGTTCTTTTGTATTGTATCTTCATAGACTTTTTTGTCATTTCTACAACCTTCACTTCATCACTTTTCCTTGCATCAATGTGTTGCATTTCCCTCACAAGGATTCTTCCACTATCTTTTCAATATCAATTCCTATTTTCAAAGTTGATATATATGCAGATCACAACTCTTCTTGCATCTTTTGTTTTTGCATTGATCAATTAATGATTTCTGATCATTTGGTCCATCATGTTCCTAAATGTACACTTAATTGACAAATCATTAATAAATTGGTCTAATGTTTCATGTCCTTCCTGGAGTTGTGTGCAAAATGTATGTCCCTTCCTGTCTAGTCTTTTCTTGGCTTCTACATAAGTCTCAGGAATCTGTGCATTGTCTGGGCCTGTGGCTATTGTTGAAAACTTGGAAATATGTTAACTTCTTTTCCTAATTAACAGCACTCTTTTCCTTAAAGTTCTAAAATTCAACCCACCAATGGCCTCCAAATAACTCTCAAAGTTGTCAATCCATTCTCCCCATTCATTTGGGGGTGGGCCAGCTTGTGCTAAAAAGGGGAGGAGCCGACACTGACTGTACTGGTTGATGCTGTACCATTTTGTTCTTCCTTTCTGGAATAAACTAGAAAAACTGACATTAAAAATTAGATGCTTTGCTCGATGCCCTCGGTTTTTCTCATTGCCCTCCGTGACGTGAAGGGAAGATTTTTTCAATTGAAATGGATGATGGTTCTGTGCAATTAAAGAAGTTTCCTTCCATTAGTCCCCTATCAGTGGAAAAATTATTACTGTCACAGCCTTTGCACTAAATTGCAGTATTTTTCAGAGAAGAGTGTGTGCAGCCCTTCGTTCCCCCCTACATGGGCACTAATTACAGCTGCCTAGCGCCAATGCAGGCACCCTTGCGCCATAGTGCAATGGTGCCTGCATTGTGGGAATGATTGTTTATGTGCAGGAAGGTGTCCCTTCTTGCACATGAACAATCTTAAATGGTGATTTGTAACTTCTATATGTGCTGCTTTGTGCAGCACACATAGAAGTTGCAACTCGTCATTTTTAAAATGATTGTTTATGTGCAGGAAGGAACACCTTCCTGCACATAAACAATCATGCATGGTGTTTTGCAGTTTCTAATTGTGCTGCACATTGTAGCACATATAAAACAGCAAAAACAAGGAGAAATAAAGCATTTCTCCCCGTTGCGCCATGTTAAGATCTGGCACGGACGGCTCTAGGGCAGTGAGATCGATGCCACCGCACCAGGCGCTGACTTGAGGTGGGGGTGTGATTTTTACAAGTAATATTATCATTTTAAAAGCACCAACCTGCTGGCACTTTCCTGGCCTCCAGCAATTTTTGTAGGCATCAATTAAAACGGGAAACATCCTTTATAACGAAACTTTCACTACGCGGTACCATTACCACGCAGGTTTTACAACGCAAGCCTTTACAACGACTTGCGCTGGAGGGCGCGGTAGGATAGGGAATAGTTTAATTTACTATCCAACACCTTCCTTACTATCCACGGGGACAGGAGTTGGAATAGTATATTAAACTATTCACTATCCAGCGCCCCCCAACGCAAGTCGTTGTAACGACTTGCGTTGTAAAACCTGCGTGGTAACGGAACGCCTTGTGAAAGCACGCGTTGTACCGTCATACATCCATTAAAACATCAAGATAACTCCGGTGATTTATCATGTTCCTGGAAAGTGACCGCAGGTTTGTCTAGTGGAAGTTTTGACTCATTCAAAGGTAGCGGAGAGGGTTAAAATGCTTGCTGATAAGAATGTGTACCATGCAGATAACAAAGTGCATGTAATGTAAATCGGTCAATGGGTTACTGCTTCTGTAAGAGAGCTCCTTTTGTTACTTGTCATTTGTAAGTCAAAATCGTAATATAGAACATTGAGCTATTAACTGTCATCAAAGAGCTGTGTGTAAACTGTAGGGTATATGTTTGAGCTTTATGTTTTTTGCCCAGTCTTTCATTATCCCAATCTTGCCCAAAAGGGCATTTGTGTGGAAAACAATTCTAGTCACTAAAGAGAACCCCTAACAATGGCGCTACATTTTAAATTCTGATTTTGTGCTTTTCCAGAATAAGGACTCTTAAACTATATTGCCTACCAGTATCGATGACATGTTACTCCTACAATACACCTTGTAGTCCTGTCTGATGTAAGATTTCCAATACACTGATATACACACTTATGATTATCTCTGTGCAATGTGTGTGATGTAAAGTAATATAATGTAATAAGAATTTCTAAAGCGCACTGTCAGACCTGGCACCATTGGCGTGGGTCTCCATTCCTCTTTTCGACGGATTGCCTCCTCTGTTTTTGAATTTTTTTGGTTTAGATGCTTTGGGCACTGCATCACTGCCATTCAGAGCGTAATGGAAGTGCTCCCTGAGTAATGTTAATTTGTGATTCCATGATTGGTGTATTTGATTTACTGTCAGACCCTCATATCGTGCACAAGGGGTGCCCGGAGCTTGTAATTCTAAAGCTACTGGTGAGCTTGCAGCACCGGTTGTGCCTCCAACCGGAGTAGCTCGTAAAGTATGACTCGGGCCTGCCACCGCAGAGCGACGTACGCAGCCCGTCCCACTGTGTGACTGGTGAGTGCAACCACTCGCCGGTCTGTGAACCTTCCCTCTGCAACATGTTAGTCACCCCTACAGAAGGCCTACAGGCAGGGTGCATTGTATGTAGGAGGCAGGTCATGCCCTGAAGTGTAGGTTGTGACCTGGTAGGGAATTACACCAGAGCGTGTTTTTCACTATTGCAAGGCTACCTTTCCCCCGTAGGTCAGACTGGGCAGTTTCGATTGTAGCACCCTGTGATCCTAACTGACCCAAGGAACCAGGTAGAAAATCGAGTTTAGTATGCCTGAACTCAGAAGGATAAGATGCATCTTTTAGGAAAGTTGATATTAACATTCTGTGTTTGAAAATACCCCTTTTAGAAAAACTGTATTTTCTTGCCTGACCATCCAGTCTTCTTCTGCTAGCGTGTGTATTGTGTGTCTGGTTTTGCGAGTGACAGGGCTGGGGGGACTCCAGGAGGTAGGGTGCAACGGCACTAATCTGATCATCCTGAGAGAAGTGGGGAGGAGTAGGTACCTGGGTCTGAATAGAGCTGGGCCATCTCCCCCAATGTCTGCTTCACTCCCTGTGTTGAGTCTGAAGACCCTGGCCCGCCCCAACAAAGGAAGAGGGCACACATTGGCGGAATGCATCTGAAACTGGTTCTGACCAGGCAAAGGACCCTCTGCTGCCAGAGGACAAAAGATTTAGGTGTATTATTACTGGGGCCCCGACCTCAGATCTTTAGGATCACTTTGGGAATGAACAAGACGACCCTCTGCCGAGGAAGAGCACCCAGGGACCACAGGAGTTGTACTGCCCCTCTGCCAGAGCGCTGTAGTGGGCTGGCCTGTGGTGGTGTCTCTCGTGCCAAAGAGAGGTAGAAAGGACCAAGGAAGAAACTTTCATCATCTTGCCAAACATTCTCCAAGGGCTAGAGCGAGCTAGCCTCCTGTTCGAAGACGCAGGGATACCAATGACTTCACCTCTTCTGTTTGAGCGGAGCTGGAACTGCAGTTTCAGCTGCTACAGAGGAACTCTGCAACTCCAGTCAGCTAACGATGCCACTTTCTGCAACGAGACAGTGAGCGCTTCTCTGACTCGCCCCATAAACCGACGCCTGCCGCTGTACTTCAATCGACTCCGAGATCTCCACCTGGACAGAGATGATCATCGGCAAGAGTCAACGAGCACTCATTGACTCAAAGACATCAGCAACGACCTATGGTGCCGGCACTGCCACAACGTCACCTCCTCTCTGGTAAGGACCGAAGCCGCCCCCTGTCTGCATCTGCATTCCGGGCCCCGCCGCATCGCTTCTCCTGGAGCAAGGAACCAACGCTACCCTGTGCCACATGACATCGCAGCTCCCTGATGCCGAGAAGAGCCTTCGCTTGTTTTTCTATAGGTACAGTCTCGTGAGAGTCCAGGTGTGACTCCAGGCCCGACGCTGCGCTCCTCGCAGGCGGCCTGTACCCCGAGAACTATGTTGTGTGTTGAAGTGATAACTCCAGTTGGGGTTATCTGTTGCCAGTGACACTTTTGAGCAACTGTAAAGCATATTCGTACTGTGGATTTTTGTCATTAAGGTCTTGTGATAAATATATAAAGCTTACTTATTTTTGATACATCCCGGTGTGGTGTCCGTTTGTAGTGGTTTATCTATAGTACTGTATGTGTTCACAAATGCTTAACACACTGCCTCTGAGATAAGCCTGTCTGCTCAATCCAAGCTACCAAGGGGGTGAGCCGTGGTTATCTTCAGTTTGTAACTCCCTTGCCCTGACGCAGACGAAGGGTCCCTATTTGACAAAGGTACATACCGTTGCTAGCTAGTGACTCCGGGTTCTAACACGCACTATCACCCCATGGGTATCCTGGCACTGACTTGCAGCAGTTCCTCTACATGCATGTATTTACCCACCGGATGTACAGCCTGCACTGCCTCCTGGGAAGAGATATGTTTTAAGTTTTTTCCTAAACTGAAGGCATTCTCCTATTTGTCTGATATCAGGCGAGAGATTGTCCAACAGATGGGCAGCCGTCCAGCTGAAGGCTCTCCCCCCAAACTTAGAGGTTCTTATTCTGGCGGTACAGACCAGGTGGGCAGTAGAAGAATGAAGATTTTGTGATGGAGCATGCATGCCAGGCAAACTTTTTCTCCAATGGTAGGGGTCTAAGTCCATAAAGGGCCTTAAAAACAATACATAGTGATTTAAACTGGATTCTCTGAGCTAGCGGGAGCCAGTGAAGATCACTAAGAGCCGCAGATGCAGAATCGCCTCGGGTCCTCTTTGAAGCCAACTTAGCAGCCATTGTCTGTATTCTTTGTAATTTCGGAATAAGGATGTTGGCTGAACCGAGGAGCAGGGCATTACAGTATTCCCGCCGGCTTAAAATAATGCTTATAACTTCTTGAGCCCTAGCAGCCAAAGGGAGCATAGGAAGAATTTTCCGCAGAGCATTTATGCTTGAGAAAAAAGTCCCAACTGTCTTATTCATATGTTTCTCCAGGCTCAGCTTGTCGTCAAAAACGACCCCCAAGTTGTGCACGGCTACCGCTGGTATGAAAGGCGTAAATGCCTGAATGGGCCAGAAATTGTCTGGAAGTCGACGAGGGATTTTCTTCACAGTGCAGTGTAAAATTTCTGTTTTCTCGCCATTAAACTGCAGAGAGTTGTCCGATAACTGTCTAGCAGTCTTCTGCATGCGTTCATGGAAGCTACTTAGTGATGTGGACTCTCTGCCTTCTAGAGACAGGATAAGCTGTGTGTCGTCAGCATAATTCACCAGCTTGATGTTGTATGATGTAATAATGGTAATCAGAGGTCCCAAATAGATATTAAAAAGGATCAGGCTGATAGACAAGCCTTGAGGAACCCCATGTTGGACCGTTCTGAATTCAGAACGAAAAGGGGGGAGGGCCACAGCTTGTTGCCTGTTTTCCAGGTGAGACTGAAACCAGTTAAAGGCCAGACCCTCCAGCCCAAGGTCAGCAAGCCGTCTCAGTAGTATTCTATGATTGAACATGTTAAATGCGGCAAACATATCTAAGAGGATCAAGACGGTCAACTGGCCATTGTCTTCCCGAAATTCTAAGTTCATCTAAGACAACTGCTAGAGCTGTCTTCATCCCATGGCCAGGCCAAAAACCAAATTGCACGTCTCCCAGTCCTCGGTTGGTTTCCAGAAATTGGGAAAGGCTTTTACTGACCAGGCGTTCAAGAATTTTTACCGGGTATGGGAGAAGGGAAATAGGTCGATAATTATTGGGGCACTGAGGGTCAAAGGTGGATTTTTTCAATAAAGGTGTCACCATCGCCTGTTTCCAGGAAGAAGGAACTATTCCGCTGTTCAAATATTGACTACAGAACTGATGGAGCTGTGGTAATAGCTCCCTGGAATTCTCCTTCCAGACATTGTGGGGGAGAGGGTCCATAGGGGACCCAGATTTAGTACTCATGGCAAGCTTGAGAAACTCTTCTTCCGTGGGTGTACTAAACTGGCTAAAAATAGCAGGTCTATTCTCATGTGCCCCTTTTTCTGTTTGATAGGCTAATAGCTGTCTTTTATTATGCAATTAATGAAAACTGTAACATACAAACATCATATTAATACTTAATAAAATTTAGGGATTACAAATTGTATACACATTATAAAATCTAGCAATACAAAAACAGCTTATCCGGTTGATGGTAATATATCGCAATTAGCTGTTTAGTCCATAGGAAAGTGTATAGTTTGGAAGGTAATAACAAAACTGTCCCAATGCTTGTTACTGATAATTAACTTTCATCAAAGTTCTTTTGTACAATAGAAAAAGAACGTGTCTGTTTCTTAATGCTGGGCATTGTGCATTGCAGTTAAAATAATATTAACAAACTTCCCAGCCCTTGCTATAACTTGGGCTGAATCATTACTGAAACACAAATCCGATGCTTCCCTGCAATGTCTCAGTAACTTTTCCCAATAGACTGGGACCAGTAAACGTCAACGATTGTTAACAAGATGAGGGTAACAGCATAGCAGGTGTAACAAAGACTCATGTGGATAATTGCAGAGCCTACATGTTTGCTGACCATTCCTACGATCCCACAGCGGGTTAAAATCATGAATTGGAAGGGCTAGCAGCCTCATATAATTAATTTTATTGTGAGTCTGTGATTGGAGAGAGTGATTAAAGTATGGTTGAGGTTTCCCCTTGATATACGAGGCATCCAGAGATGTAAGGAGACGCTTTTTGGAAAGCCGAGCGGTGTCTCTCTCGTATGACACTAGAGTAATTTGGCTTTTTATTGTTTTCTTCCACGTTGACAGGGGAATAATTGGGTTAGAAAGGTTTATGGTTTCAATCTTCAGTGTAGTAATGGCCAAGTGCAGCTGTTTGTACCAAGGAGAGAGTTTGTCGGTAAACACTGATTGCAATTGTTCTTTCATATATTGAGCTGGTGCACGCAGAGTGCAGATGTAGAATTTTATTAAGTCGCCTAGACAGTGAAGATCTGCACTTGCCAGGCCCAGCTCGAGTCTCAGCCTGGCCCTCCTTGCATGCTGGGGAACCGAAAATATTTTCTTATAGGCCATTATTTGATAGTTCACAAAAAATGAATCCATTCATCTAATAGCTGTCACCTTACACTGGTATGAGTGGTGCTATAAAACTAAATGAATCTGAGAGACAGTGGTTCTGGAGACTTGAGGGCCACTGTTAAAGGGTGGTGGTGAAGGAATCCGTGGCAGAGGTGGTCATTGTGGGGGCACCAACAGACATTGTCGCACAGGGCACCACCGGCGCTAAAGCCAGCCCTGAAACCAGGTTTGTTTTGATCTTAATTTTGGCGCTGCAGCATATTTAAGCCACCCTTGCAAATACGGGACAGTGTCAAAATCAATGGGAGTTGCAACAGAAGTATAGCGTGAAAGGGTACCTTATTACAAGGCAGCGGGCTTAACGCTGCCTTGTAATGACGAGGCTCGGATCGCCACAGGAATATCTTTAATGTGATGTTCCTGTGGCAATAGGGGCTTGTAAATATGGCCCTTTGTGGTTACCAGAACGAAGTGAGCAAATCACTGCACTTTTCCATGTAGGGATGTTTTTAATGCTTCATAAGCTTTATTGGAGAAGCCGATGTGATAATACCAAACATTTCCACTATATGGCGCTCGCTCACTAAAAACCAGAAAAAAACAACCCTGCTTATGTGATTGTGTGCCTGTTGCTGAGCTCCTGAGATAACGCTAGGCACTTTTAAGAGAGTCATGCATTGAAGGCAAACAGATGAAATGAGGTCAGCACTGTGCTATTCAACGATGCAAGTAAGAGGTCTTGTGCTGCTGCCTCTAATGACCTGGATATTATGAGGATCACGGGTTAAATAATGCTAAAGATGCACGCTGGGAGCCAGGCTCTTGCTTGGGATGAAAGTCAATCTGGCGCAGATCATGTTCTAGACCCCGGTGATAATGAGTTAATTTAAACCCTGAGGGCTATAAAAGCAATTCGGAAAACTAATGAGGCCAAACAACGTAGTAGAATGACTATGAAGTGAGTGGAAACATACATCTCAGAGCCATGCAAGCAAATAAGTCTTAAATGATGGGTTCAGCTCCCACGCAGCTGGTGATCTAGAACAAAGGCTTGTCGCCACGTTGAAGTAAATCCTGGAGTCTAGCCAATGTCTTTTATTTGAAGTTGGCTATTCTACTAACAGGGCAACGGGATAACAGGATGACAGGAACTCCCTCTATGAACTGCCACTTAGCACTCTGGAACTCAGTGGCTTCATAGAGAGCTCTGGTTACCGTGACAGCAGGTCCAGACGTCTGTCATATCAGAACCTCAAGAGCACCAGGGCGAAGTCGCCCAAACTTAGGTCATGTACAACAATATGCATCTGGATGCACGGCAGCACAGAGGATTTGCAGAGCATCACGCACCGGTGAAACATGGCAGAAGAAACATTGAAATTCCAGAGCTTCCAAACTGGAAACGCGGCAGTGTCAGTCATCCCTTTGTCCTGTCCTTTACAGGAACCTTTTAGACTTCTAGAAGGAACCCCACGGTAGGCGTCCAGGCCTACAAAGCAGCAGAGTAGCAACAGTTGGGGGCAGATTTATGAAGTCCTTGCGCCGCCGGTGCGTCATTTTTAACATGGGAAAAAGTGACGCACCGGCGGCGCAAGGCCTTCATAAATCTGCCCCTTTATCTTTTGTGTGAATCCATCAAAGTTCTCTCTGGGGCCATGGGGCTCAGCTGATTTCTGCTCTTAGGGCAGCTATTAGAGTTTAGGGGCAGATTTACAATAACCGCTGCATCCCTGCATACCAGCAGGGGTGCGCCAGATATTTTGCATGACTCAATAAACCCCTTGCGCCACCATTGATGCCCCGCATTTACAATGCGGCGCAAAGTGGTGCAAGGATAGACAGATGCGTGACGCAACTGTCAGCGAAAGGGTGACGCAGTGCTGGAGTTGTGTCACAAACACGACGCAACTCCAGCACTGCTCAGGGGTGCCCTATATCTAATATGCTGCTTCACTCCTTACGCCTGCTTCAAGCAGGCGTAAGGATTTGACACAGTGGGGCGTAAAAGTGACTCCGTGAAATCTTGTAGATTTCACTGTGTCACTTTCACTGGGCTTCCTTTCGATGGAACGCCCACCCTACATACATTATACCTGACGCAGGTATAATGTACCGCCGGGCTTTACAACGTGACGCATCTCATTAGAACTGTCACGTTGTAAAGATGTTGCCTAGTGGTGCATTGTTTACGCCACCACTGCGTCACAAAAGAGACGAAACAGCGGCGTAAAAATGTTGCAAGGGGCTTGTAAATCTGCCCCTTAGTTCCCTCTGCCGACAAAGTAAACAAAGGGCAGGGCATGCATTCAAATCCATTAAGAGTGGTGAAATGTTTGAAAAGTTATGTGAGATTGAGTGATGGGAAGATGTGGCATATGAGTTGCATTGCTCGGTGCAGAGAACCCATTAAAGGAAATGAAATATTGGATGGAATCAGTGATGGTTCATGGGATTGCCAGTAAGAGGAAAATGAGATATCTAGGGAATCTATTCCAGCATCAGCGTCTGGTGCAACAGGAAAAGGAAGCAAGGTTACACTAGAAGCCCATGGTGCAAGAACTACCACTGAGCGGGTGATAAAAGGTAATAATAAATGTAATGAACAACCTACAAGGAGCTGTCTAGTCAGAAGGATCAATCACCTTGTAAATTAAATTATTATGTATTTTGGCTCAAAATAGAGTTAGATCAACAATAAAAAAACATCCATGTGCAATGCAATTGGTCTCGCTTTTGGGACCTTATATGTATTTAGCTATGCAACATATTAGCCTGGGTGCTGAAACATCTACTATTCTTTAACATGGAGCGAAAGTAAGCATGAAACTGCGTGACACGCCAGGCAGGTATGGGAACACGTGGAGAGAAATATTGCCTTCCAGCTGGAAATAGTATGGTCCAAAGCTCTGTTTTTAATACAAAATCAAGGCCTTTGGTGGTCATATCACTGAAAATACCAGATTTGAAAAAAATATTATTGTCTACGGGTGCTTGTGGAAGACAATTTCTATGGACTGGAATCTAGAGAATGCTAAAGCAATTCTGGTATTTTACTGACTTCTGCTGGTCATTTTCATTGCTGGACAAGTCCTAGGGCTGATCTCCAGAGCCCACATAATGGGAAACAACCTTTACAACACAGTCATCACATCGAACTACATTTACAACGCAGTCATTACATCGCAACATCCTTTACAACGCATGTCAATACCACGCAGCCATTACATTGCATGTCACTACAACGCATGACACTACAACGCATGTCACTACAACGCAGGCATTACATCGCATGTCATTACAACACATACCATTACAACGCATAGTACCCCTCCACTATCCAACACTTACTCTACTGTTGCACCCCCTGGAGTTAGAATAGTAATTTTTACCCCTACACTTTCCAACACTTACCCTACTGTTGCACCCCCTGGAGTTAGAATAGTAATTTTTATCCCTACACTATCCAGCACTTACCCTACTGTTGCAGCCCCTGGAGATGCAATAGTAATTTTTACCCCTACACTATCCAACACTTACCTTAAATGCAATGTAATGGTATGCATTGTAATGGGATGCGTTGTGACGGTATAATGCGATGTAATGGAATGCGTTATTTAAAAAATGTGTTGTAATGGTATGCAATGTAAATGTGTGCATTGTAAGAGATGTTGCAGTGTAAAAACTGCATTATAAAGGCAGGCGCTGTTAAATCTATGCATTGTAACGTCATACATTCCCACATAGTACATACACATATGAGGGATGTATGACATTACAACGCATGCTTTTACCACGCATGCCTTTACAACGCAAACCTTTACAATGCATAGCGCTTTGGGGTGCTGGATAGTGAATAGTTTAATTTACTATTCCAACTACAGTCCCCATGGACACCAGGGAAGGTGTTGGATAGTAAATTAAACTTATTCCCTATCCTAGAGCACCCCCCAGCGCAATGCGTTGTAATGGTTTGCATTGTAAAAGTTGCGTCGTAAAGGCACTGCGTGGTAAAAGTTGCGTTGTAAAGGATGTTTCCCACATATGAGTATGTTATAAGTATATACTAAAGTATATACAAGAGGTCTTGAATGCTCAACCTAAAAAAGGGGGAGACAGTTGAACTATTTTATGATTCCTCAATTTATTTGTTTCAATTTTCCTTTTGCGGGAATTTTATTAGCAGTTACGTCTGGGGAGGAATGAGTACAGACGTTTGCAAGGTTGAATAAACTCCCTAATGAAATAACTCACTTGTGCGTCTACTTTCAACGACGTGACACTCAAACCCACATATTATATATATATATATATATATATATATATATATATATATATATATATATATATATATATATATATATATATATATATATATATATATATATATTTGTCAGATTCTTTACATCATATTTGCTGGTAAATTCCACACCAGTCTGTCACATGTACATCACCTTCTTTCATCTGCAAATGGCCGTCCGAGTGACAGGAAGAGCCTGATTAGTCCCTGTTCAAGCCATAACGAAGAAGCAATGGCACTTTTTCTATCTGTCCAGTAGCATTTACCAAACAAAGTACGAAACGCTGATGTTTTCAGCTGCCAGTCGTTTTCCTCTGTGCCACTCAGACACCATATTATGGACAAGAATGCCTCATTTTAATTTTTATTGATGGTGTTTCTCTAATGGAGGAGCTCAAATGCTTGTCAACCTATATAAGGAATATGAGAGACAATGTAGGGTCACACACTTGTCCTCTACCCTGTTTCTCAAAAAATCCCTGGGCCTTTTCCGAGATTCTGCAAAATACCAAAAGATGCTATTAGGTTACCGGAATAGCCAATCAGAAGGGAGTGGAATCGGAGCTCTAAATGGGCAGGTACTGAGTACCGGCTCTTTTTCATTTTGAGGAGAGGACTTGCACTTCTCAAGAGAAACGTAATAGTTTTAATTGGAGAGTACCGGCACTTCTAAGAAACAACCAGGTACTCTGGTTCAGAGTACCTGCAATTCTATTTTTCCATTTCAAGCACCGAGTGGGATAGTTTACTCTGTGCCCTGTTTTAGACACAGCAAGGAGCCACATAAACAGATGTGCTTTCACCTCCGTAATCATATGCTCAGAAACGCTGTCAGAAGTACCCTATGTCTTGTTGGAGAAGTTTAGGAGAGCATTCTCGACACCCCCACCCATGGCATGCTCCAATACAAAAAGTCCAGTAAAATTATGAAGAACAGCCATGAATTGTCATTAGTAACATCAGAAGGACAACTTATCTGATTAGCTGTCGAACCAGTAGACTGGGTTTAAAACAGTTTTTGACGAGATCAGTGAGCTGAAACGACTTACTAGACCTGGACCCCATAGGGCATGCTCATAGGGTTCTCCAACTCCCTTCCCCTTCCCTACAACAGTGCTGAGCTGGCCATGTTGAAGGTGTGAGTGAGTGCACAGGTGCAAGAGTGACTGAGAGGAAGGAGTGCATCTTTTACCTATTCTAGCAGAAAAAGGTGGGTGCTGGTGAGTGCTTGGCTTGTATTTTGATTTGTTTCCACTCCAATCTTGACTCACTGACTTGTGACACTGGTGATAATATACCTAGTAAACAAACATCTACAGGCTTTCAATTAAGGCCTGAGCTAGCATCAGGCTGGCAGTCTCCAAGATGTCAGGCCTGAAATGATTCACCCCTTCTAATGTCCTTGGCCAAGGCTGGTGTTTGTGGTACCAAAGGTCTCCCTTCAAAGTGGGGGCCTACAACTGAAATTCTGCATGGACTAGTACTATGATCTTAACTCTAACACAAAAGTAAATGTATAGCCAATGCCTCTGGCTGAATTGCTCAATTACTATGAATTTCAGCTTATGAAGGTCACTTCCTGTTCAAAGTGATATACTATGGTTTGAAAACTTTCACCGACACCACTCAGAGGCTTGTCAACCAGGGACCTAACAGTTTAAACAATACCTGGATAACACTACTCCCTACAGCTCATGTTGAGAGGACCACCCGATACACCTCCAGAAAGTGCTTCATGACCTGCCTCCAACTAGCAAGGCCAGCACGTGCCAGATACATCAAATATTTTCTGTATGTGTTGGCCTCTAGGTTACAGTGGGAAACGGCATTCTCCACCACAAGATACATGGTTCCAGCGTGGAGCCTGCGTAATAATTTGTCTTCCACCCCCTGCATTTCTTTCACATCCTTGTATTCCCACACATCACATATGTAAGTGGCATTTAAAGAGACATAAATCACATCCACAAACCAGCAATCTCTTCTATCACTCATTGACTTTACGGTTGATTTTGACCTACAGCGCTCAGCTGTCTCTTGGCTAGATTTGCAATATGGAAATACCACATACATACATACGTAATAGCTGAGACCATGTCTCCCTTAACCAGGAACCAGATGTTGGCCAAGCTTGAGAGGTACTGAAGAAGCTGCTAATCGATTTGCTAAGTCCAGAATGTTTTCCTCATTACTTTCCCAAACTTTTAAAAGTTTGAAGCACTTTTGGTGCCCTCCATGCATAGTCCAGTTCAAACCAGTTCAGGGAGCCGTTGGCTCCTGCTCTGGTGTGAAGTGGGACAAAGGAAAGCGGATTATCCTCCCCCTTGTCCAGCCCTCCTTAGGGAGGGACCTCTGTATCGTCCCAACCCTTTCCTTAGGGTACTTAAGGGCTAACCTGTGGGTGTGAGACAGGATACAATTCAGACACCACTTCAACTTCGACCGTCTGGACACTCTGGACTTTGCTGGACTCCGCTTTTGGCATCAAGGCTGCTCTGTTCGTCTGCTGAAATGTCCATGCCTGTACTCCACACAGGAACCCGTCCAAGACCTGTGGACATCCAAGACAACTGAAGGACGCTCCTTTGAGGTGAAGGAGTCACTTCCCTGCATCTGCATGCACAGCTACTAAGCTGACCAGTCTGCTGATCCTGGGCTCCTACAGACTGTTGAAGGCTCAGCAACACAGGTGGTGGTTCTTCACATCTCTCGAGACCTGCTATGTCCTCTCACCAAGTTTGAGGCCAGTATCACTTGTTGGAGCTGCAGGAACCGAACCCCTGTGCACGTGTTGACTTGCAGTTACAAAGGCTTATTGGCTTCCGTTCACCAAGATTTGCAGGCTCCTGGTAGCCCCAATCTCAAGCCTCTACAGTGACCAAGACCTTTGTGCTCACCATATTAGTTGCGCCGTGAGCCTGCATCTTTGGTGAGCTGCATGTGGTCCTATGTGACTCCAGTGCCTCCAGCCTGTGTGTCCTCTTAGGGGACACTTTTGAATTCTTTTGGGCTCCCCTGATTGCTTGAGCCTACCCAGACTCCCCTGCTTGTGGTGAGTCTCCAGCTGAGATCCACATAACCTCTTTTCTAAATGAGGGAATACAGTTTAGGTACACAAAAAAGCAGATTGTGATTTGAATTGCACTTCCAGTGTCAAAGACTGATGATTATCCGGAAGTGTTGAAGTGCAGTATGCACGTGGGATGGATCTATGAAGATGGAAAGGGGGCGTTACAGGGGCTGGCCTTGTAGAATGTAGTACATTTCCCCAAACTTGTATGTAGGCGAGAACTGGAGAGCTTGCTACCTTGAAAACACCCTTATATCGACCCTTTTAAAGGCAGCAGTAAGTGCCTTTCTAGAGAGGGCTTGGCAGGTAGGGGAACACCCTAATATCTAAAGGATCTAGGTAAAGGGATTTCTGTACAGAGAGATATCATTTTCTTCTGGAGTATAAAAAAAGTTTCTTGTTAAAAGAATATGTGCACGTGAGAACTTTCTGAGACATATGGGTACTTGCATTCATTGTAATAACCACAAGGGGCTTTCATTCGCTACATGGCTGCCCAGCTGCTCGAAGCGGCGCCCCTGAGGTGAGCAGGTCTGCTCCCGCCCGTGTTCCAGCTGACACACTGCGAACATCCTTACCTCCTTCCTGTTTAACATTGTCAGCCCTTGTAGTTAGTGGAGTAGTGCTTGTGCAAGGCACCCCCAAGGACACAAAGATCATTATATCTTCTCCTGAAATTTGGGGGCATAGTAATAGTTGCATGAATCTAGGACTGGCGCAGACTCGGTGGTGGAATACTCCTGGAATACTCCTGGGATTCTTTAATCTCGTGCAATAGAATAAAGGTAGAAATGTAGAAGGAAACCCACAGAAGGTAATGTCTGTTGCAAAGGATAGAAGGAATGTGGACTAGGGCACCAAGCACAGGAACAAGATTCCCTCCACTTTGAAATGTTTAAATATTAAAATGTTGGCTACTTACGTCACTGAACAGGTGATGGAGGTGAGGACCCACCTCGCACTGATGAGGGACCCACCGCAGATGTGCCATCCATCCAACTCCTGCAAGAAGAAACAGTATGAATGTAGGATCATTCAGCCAATATGGAGACCACCATAGAGTATTAGACAATTCCAGCTGGACTGGCATGCACAGGAGATCCTGGATGGGACTCTCGGCCTTCTAGTGACACGAAGCTCACTCTTCTGCATGGCAGATGTGACTTGACTCAGAAATTAGCGGGGAAAGGAGGTGCCCCCCTGCCAAGCTCCCTCCTCTTCTCCTGGCTGTGTGGTTCAGAAGTGTGAGTATGGAGGCAGGCGGGGCCAACATGCACAAACATGACTCCCTGATTTCCGGCATAGCTGGGCTGTGCCAGGAGGAGACATGTTTCTCACCACAGGCCTAAAGAAATTCTAGGGTTTCTGGCTCACTACACAACCTGAAGAGGTACATGCAAAATAAGCTGCAATGGCAGTCTGCCCCCAAGGCCTGGGAATGTGGGCTAGGACGGACAGTGCCATGATCTATGTATATCACCAGACAGAGGAAATGCTGGGGGTTCAAGCAGGACTATCCAATGATTCAAGAAGGCACAGGGCCAGATTCCAGGTGGTCCCAGTGCTTTCTACCAATAAAGTGCAGTCTATCATTTTATGTGGGCATTGGTCGCCTAGCAACCGAAGACTCCTGATGTGTTTTTTTTCCTACGCCCTCTCAAGTGTAACTGCACTGTTGAAATAAAAGACATACACTGCGTACATTAGGTTAGTCTATCAAAAACTAGACCCTGAGGTAGGTCACCAGCCATGGGGCTGTCATCAGCCGCCCAATGGTGGCAGGCTGTCACACTAACCCTTGGAGCAGAATGCTGTAAACAGCTGGCTGGTGGGATTTGGCATCAAAATGCTACATTGAAGTGTAATCCCTAATTTTCCATTTCTACAGATGCTGAGAAAGGTAGTAATGCAAATCCTGCTCTTTCAATTTTGAAGTGAAACTTTTCAATCCAGGAAGAGTGTCTTGTGTGAATAAAGCAGTCTTCCTCTATTTCATTTTCCAACCTGTAGATATTTATAAGCTAGGCACACTAGATTTGGAAAACAATACCCACTTACTGTTGTCATTTCCATACTGGAGGCAACACGGGTGATACCATATTATCTGAACTAGCCGGATAATACCTGCGCTCTAGTTGCAATCTGATGGATGCTGATATAAGGTACCAACAAATATAAAGGCAGAGGCAGTGGTCCCCAGCTCCTTGAGGCCCCAATAAGGAGTTTCAGGAGCTGTAAAATGGTTGGGGAGCATCAACGGGGCTTCTGGCCTTTACCTATTGTGCACTTTGATATGAGGAGAGTCAGGACCATGCCAAATCCTAAATCTGACCCTAACTTCTATCGAGTGGAATGAAGACATTACTAAGCATGAACTAAAATTTCACTTGAAAACACACTGGCCCTGATTATGTGATGGCCGCAATTTGTTGTGGGGCAGGTGGAACCAATATCTCTGGTTGCGACCACTATTCCGACATTAAAATCAAGCAATTTGGAGCCAGATGTATCAAAGGGTTTTACCCATTCTGTGTCTATGGGAAAATGTGTTCATACATATGGCCCTTGGAGTCTTTTTATGGAGTCCAGCACCAGGCATTTTTCACTATTCCTGGAAGACAACCACTGTTATTTTCCACCCGTTCCGAGCAGGTGGAAACTTTCTGAAAGAGGTGGTAGATTATGTGGGTCCGAGGCGTACGGGCAGGTTTCTGTTGGTCTATCCCAGGAGAGTGAAATTCCCTGACTCATAAGCTGGGCCACTGCATTGATATACATTAAAAAGAGTGGTTGGAAGTTAGACAATGTCTAACCACTGATTCATTATTACTACCAAATCCTGGGTACTCATATAATGGTATATTTTCTAAAAAAGATAACTGTAACGTAAGTTCATGAGAACATTCAATTTCAAAATTTCATTCGCGTTGAGAAGCAATCAGCACATAACAACCAACCTACATGTGTTCCATTTAGTAGGATACTCCCATGACTTCTTCAGGGCTGTGATACTGAAATACTGAAAGAAAGGCGGCATAATTGAGATGCTGGTGATAATTCCAACCCAGCAGGTCTATACCGCAGGGTGAGTGGGAACGTACACGGTCTCTGAGGCGATCTGGTAACAGAGGTATTCAGATTCAAAAGGAGCCACAGATGTGCACACAGGTGTCTGTGTTAAAGAGTAAACGATTTGGGTCAGTTTAGCGTGCTGCATCCCCTGCCTCACGTCAAATCCACCTGATAACAGGATGGCAAGGAAAAGACGCAGGTGTCCCACACCAGAAAGCTTTGGACGCGAGCCACAGATGACGCTTTCCGCTACTCTTTAAATCACTGATTTCAGACACATGGTAGAATTGTCATCATTGGCTGAGCACTGACTAGCACACTTGGGCTTCATCGGATTCTGGTGCGGATCTCTCATGATTATTTGTTGTCAGTAGTGATATACGAAGCTGTCAAGTCTCTGTGGTTCAGCCTGCACTGTCCACCAATGGGAAACGAGGGCGTGTGAGTGAGTGACAAAGTGTTACCTGTATGGAGACCTGCCACGGCCATGACCCGGGGACAGCTTCTTCACCACTCGCCACCCTTGCGAAGCCGCTCAGAACAGGGTAGATGTCTGGATCACCGCAGCCTAGAATGCAAGAGAGCTCTGTTAGTCCAGTGAAGCACACCCAGGAAACATGGACTCCGAAAGCAACAGTAAATGTCACACACATTTCTTTCCTATGTCATTCTGTTTGTTAAGTTTAGAGTCATGAAACAGAAACGCAAACTAATCACACAGATGAGCATGTATGTTCAGTAGTTCAAACACGTGCTTTCAATGTGTCTGCAAAAGGGCAATGTACCTCAATTTACTGTTTCTGTCACTGACAATTCTTCTAGAGGACTTTCTATGTATTCACTGCCCTCCCTGTCTAAGGTTATCTTTTAACAGTGCTGCCAAGCCCTCATCCTCATAATGTACCATATAGTCTTAGGAGTGCTTGTTTGATGGAAAATGCTGCCTCTGGAGTTGTGTTCAGTATACCTACAAAATTGAGTGTGTTTTTCATATTCGTGTGTTGTTCATATTCCCTGGAGAGAAGATTCATTAGGCTACTATATGAGCAGCATTTCATATATGTACATTATGGACGATGGCGAGAAGGATCTTATACTCTTAAGAGGTCAGGAGTCATAAAGTAATGCTGAGACAGCTCTGCTGCCTGCTCCACAGCCGCCCTCCTTCTCCCCTGAACATTTCCAAGATGGCACCTTTGCCCCTGGTGTCTCTGCTAAGTTGCTTAGAGTGTTTAATGAGAAATTGAACGCCAACCTCAGTCCAACTTTTCCTGATAAATGCCATCATCCTAATCTGGTCCATGAAGCGCTATGATGGGATGTTGTCTTCAGCCCTACCAGCACAATTTCATAATCCCAAACCATGCCATATTTGAGACTTAGAAACTCCCCTTGACCAGCCTTGATGAAACCTGAACAGCCAAGCACTACGTCCTAGACTGTAAGAAGTCATTGAGATGGGCGTCTTCTGGCTAGCCTTAGGGGCCATCGGTATCATGGCATGCTGTAGGCTATGGAAGCAGGCGGGGTCAAAGGGCAGTATCAGTCTCAGTGGTAGATGGTCAGAGCAGCATCAGAGACTCAGAGCACATTCTGCCATTGCGATGAGTTGGCTTGACTGTAAGTGCTAGTCGAGTCAGGATTAAGACCCAAAGACTAATACCCCCGGATCCCTCCAAGCACACTCTCAACCAGCAAATGAGCTATGCTGCACAAGCAGGTATAACTTACAAATTCATGGGCTGCGAGTCAACATTTAATGTGTTTTTTTGCCCTACGTTTGTGTTCCTTGTATGGTTGGGCAGCCCAGCCACACTGACACTTATTAGTGTTAGCTTCTTATTTTTTAATGAATTGTACTCGGAGGCTTTTTTTAACTTGTTTTCTTATCGTTTATTTTAGCCAACCAGTTGCTTTCCAATTTGCGTTTATTTGCCAGTGGTTTTTATTACGATTAGGGATGCTGCACTCTCTTTCTGTTTTATTTCTTTCCCTTTTTCCCTTTTCGTGGCAGCTGTGAAGAGAGGCCTGATTGCTTGTCCAGACAATACCCCCCCCCCCACACACACACACACATGCGCAATAGCCTTCATTAGACAGTAAGCCATGAGCACGTGGCTCATGCCGCCAACGCCCCTAAGGTAAGAATGCCTTCACCCTCCCTAGTGTGACAGACACAGGGTGAAACCCCTACCTCTACTTCGCCTGAACTTTTCAATCCCTGCAGCATTCACAGGTAAAATCTTTATTGGACAGAGTTGTATCTTCTCCCGTTGGCTGAGAAATTATTCAAAATGACTCGTCCTCCCTTAAAAAGGTATTAGCTAACAGTAAGCAGCATCAACAAAATGGAAAAATCTTGATATTAAAGATCCGACTTTCTTTAAAAACAAAAAACCTACAGCAGAAACTATTTGTCGTTAAATACCTGTTTGCAACAAAGACCGAGCTCAGAGAATGTTTGGGTCCAAATCTCATCTACTGCGGCAAAATAAACAATCTCTCTGATCAATAAGTGGTGGCCAGTGCTAAATATCCTACTTTATCATTCCCACAGCCCCTTTTCAAGCAGCAGAAATAATGTTATTCATATTCGCATGCACCTTCTTCATTCTATGCTGCCTCATCTCTGGGTCACCGGGTCGAGGCTCAGGCTTTACATCTGTACTTGTAGACTCTGCATCTGATGCTCATCAGCCATAAACGTGATGTTAGTAGGTAATATACATTTCTAGGCAGAGGGTCACACTGTTGTGCTTTGGACAGATGTGCCTCGTTAGGACTCCAGCAGCAGCAGCTCTTGTGTCCCGTCCATATTGTAAGGCATTCCCTGATGTGATCCTTGACACTTTTATAAAGCGATAAGAGTGGACTGGGTATTAAGAACCATGCCTGATAATTCCTCCTCTTAAGAAACGTTTTCGCCACCATTCCTAAAGGACTCCCTAAACATGCCCTTTCCACATACCAAATCGCAAACCCTTTTTGCGATTCGGTAACGGGTTACTGAATCGCAAAATAGGGTTTGGTACATGTCAAAAGCATTTTTTGCGTTCACACACTGGTCGATTCTGAGAATTGGCCCATTTGTGAATGCAAACATTCTTGATAAATGTGGCCTATATAATTTATATTTATCAGTGGATTTTTTGTTCCACTGCAGATGCTGACCATGCAGCACCCTGTAGACAAACTAACCAGTTATAAGATGGGCTGTTGCAGAAAATAAGACTGACAAGGGCTCCCCTTCCTTGTAGGCTTCGACATTGTGCCTCGATCTTGCCATAGAAAACCCAGTAGTGGCTGGCAGGGAACGAGGGTGGAGGGGCAGCAGAAAGGGGGGTTAGCTGATGGGGGCATAATAAAAAGAAAATACCACTTACCTCTTCCACCAGCTGTCTCTCCTTGCTTCTCCGGAGTCCAGGAACCAGGAAGCACCCAGGCTCAAGATAGCTAATCACAGCCCTGCAATGTAGCATTGTGATTAATCTGAGCGCCGAGGATCAGCACTCAGATGGGGACTGGGAGCCTGGGCATGTTCCCCAACAGGCTGTGTAATGCAGCCTGTAACATGCAGAGTGCGCAGGAATGTTTGGCTGGTCCCGACAGCCCAAGCAAGCAGTCATGTTCACTTGGAGTGTGCAAACCACTCCTCTCCCTGTGCCTGCAGCCCCACCCGCCCTAACACAGCCCCAAACTTGTGAAAAACAAAATGATAATAACTCTGTTATTATCATTTTATTTTACCTGCTCAAAGAGGAATGGGGCAATGCTCCTTCACCTTAGCAGTGGAGCCGCCCCTGAAAACATCCCATGTCTTTTATTCTTTGCTCTTCCTGTAAGAGCCCCAGAGGCTCTTCTTAGCCTAGATGATGTCTTACTGTCGTCACTTACCAAGGGCGGTGCCGGCCAGGGCCAGGGAGCAGAGCAGAGCCAGGAGAGTCATGGTGCAGTGTGAGCTTCACTCAGGAATGTGAGGACCCAATGGGATGAACTGCCTCTATATAAGGGCGCTGAGGTCCAGCGAGGTGATGTGATTAATAGATGTTTTATCTTGTTGACCTCATATTACACACATTGTCCCTTCTCCCATGGAAAGGTAAACAACGTGAGTGGTCCAACTGGGATTAAGGAGCGTGTACGAGCAGCAGGTGGGATTGAGAAGAACAGTGGCCATTTTTTTAATCTATTGATTGCTGATTTGGCATTGGTACTGCACCAACTTTTTATTTTTTCTGTAACAGGAACTGATGATGGTTAATCCGAATGGTTATTAGAGAGGCATGTCTGGGGCATACATGGTAGGAACTCTATCAAATGTGAAAAACCTGTAAGGACAAACCCACAGGTCTTCTTCCATGGTTTGAGCAAGGGATACGTTGCTTCTGGACTCTATTAGCCAATCACAGTCTCTCTTATTCCAAGCTGCGTATGAATGGAGACGCTGTGGAAAGAGAGGCTCGTCCATTGAGGGCTGGCGTCTCGCGGCCACTGATGGCAGCGCTGCGGTCATGCTACGTTAATGCTGAGCTGAAGGAATGCTCAGCATCGATATTCAGTCATAATTATTGTCCTCTTAGGTCTCGCTTTTAATGTGTAGATTAAACTCAGTAAACATCTATAATTTCTGAATGAACAGCAGTAGCATCTCTTGTTAAGTTTCTACATCCTCGACATTTTCCTCATGCATATTAGTGTCTCCTTTTTTGCTGACAGCATTTATGCCGGCTGCGTCCTGCCACACCACCTTGTATTCTTTCACAGTGTGGTATTCTCAAGCTTTTTTGAAGTATGTTTAACAGGGGACTTTTGCAGTGTTTTTGGAGACCTTTCTTGTGTGAAGTTTCGGACAGGGACATTGCCTGAGCGATCTTTGAAGGTGGAGTTAAAGTTTCTTCTTATGAGTCTTTGTTGAACCAGGAGCTTTTTGCTTCCAAATTTAGGGGCGTATTTACTGCAAAGTAGCAGAGCGCGGCGTTAGCTTCCTTGGCTAAAACACTGCACTCCATTTCAGAAACGCAGGGCTGCACCATATTTTCAACAATATGGTGCAGCCCTGCGTTCCCCCTGCGCTCACGCTAAATTTTGCTGCCTTTCCCCAACGCAGGCACCTTGCACCATATCAGGCCTATCAGGCCAATCAGGCCAGGGCTCACCAGGGATAGGAGTGGCAGAAGGTACACTTACTTCGCGCACCTTCTTGTGTGTTGCTAGCGATGGCTCAACTTAAATGTCTGTCCCTCAGTGTGAACGGACTTAACGCCCCCAATAAGCGAAGGCAGGTATGGCGTTATCTCCTTGTTCATGACCCAGACGTTATCTTTCTCCAAGAAACTCACCTCTTGCGAACTGATACACAGCGCATAACACCCTAGGTACTCTAGTCAGTTCTGGGCATCTGCACCAACTGAAACACCAGGGTGGCTATTCTTCTTAAAGTGGGAAGCCATATGCAAGCTAATCAAGTGCTGCGTGATAAGGAGGGACGTTACCTAAATCTTACGACACTCATCCACGGTAGGGCACACACAATGCTTAATGTTTATACTCCTAACCCTGCCCAAGATTCATATATTAGGACCTTACTTAAGGAATTGGTTTCCCAGGAGACAGACCCCACCCTTCTTGGGGGCGATCTTAATCTGGTCTGGCCCTGCTTGGATTGTACCACACCCTCTTTCCAAAGCACTCAAACAGGACTTTGAAGCTTTGGGCATGGTAGACGTGTGGCGTTACAAAGAACCAGGGACAAAGGATTTCACATTTTATTCTCATGTTCATCAATCTTACTCTCACATCGATTATTTCTTTCTCACCCAGTCTCTCATTCACTCACTGGACTCTGCCGCAATCTCTGATATATCTGTCTTGGACCATGCCCACTAGGATATCACTCTGATGGGTATGGGCAGGAGTCCTTGCTCTGTCCCTCGATGGAGACTTCCCCCGCATGTTTTGCGGGATCAGGTTGACATGGCAGAAATACGTCAGGCGATCCAGGCCTATTTTGCAGCAAATGACCTCCCGGAAACTAATGGTTAGGTCTTATGGGACGCGTTTAAATCAACCATTTGAGGTTTTAATACCTCAATCTCCATTGCCCGTACACAATAATCCCGCCTGGTTGAAATGAACCTGGCTCGGGATATAAAACTGTTGGAAAAGACAGGGTCATATTGCACCCTCTAGACAGAATCAGAATAGATTGGCCTCGCTTCTGGGTCAACTACGGGCGATTCGAGTCAACAAGGCAGAATACTCCCTCCTTGCTTTGAAGCAGAAGGTTTGTAATGGAGGCGACAAGGTGGGCTCCCTGCTGGTGCGCCGTCTCCTTTTGCAGGTTTCCCAGAACCATATCGCAATGGTTGAGATCGCGGGCGGGAAATGGGCAACCTCTCTCTATGAGCAAGGCGACATCAATGAAGACGTAATAGATCTATTCCTGGCCTCCTGTCCTTGGACGCCGTTGGATCCCTCCCACGTCAAGCAAATAGAAGATCCTATCACTATAGAAGAACTTCAAAAGGCATTGAAAAGTTTCCCTCTAGGCAAATCTCCTGGCCCGATGGCCTCACACTCCCCTTTTATCGCCTTTTCTTCCCAGAGCTGCAGGCCCGTTGCTAGGGCTATTCAGCTCCTTTGCAGACACACTGAATGTGACTCCTACTATGGCAGGAGCCGAAACAGCTCTTATACCCAAGCCGGGGAAGGACCCAACATCCTGTGCTTCTAACCGCCCAATTTCTTTGCTTAATGTTGATGTTAAATTATATATACCAAAATCCTAGCTCAGCGACTGGCTCAGTTTCTACCTGGTCTGATTGAACCGGACCAAGCGGCTTCATACATCAACTGCAATGGGTAGACAATATTAGGCGAGTGGACCACTTGGTGGAGAAGGTCCACCGTTGCAATATTCCTGCATTTTTTAATCTCCTTAGATGCCGAGAAGGCTTTTGACCGGGTTGACTGTTTTTTTCTCAAAGCGGTATTGCAGAGGATAGGCCTGGGCCCGGTCATGATAGCCTGTATCATGGCACCTTACGTGGCTCCCACAGTGCAGATCAGAGTTAACGGTCTCCTTACTCCACCTTTTTCAATCCACTGGGGAACCCGCCAGGGGTGCCCTCTGACGCCTTTACTTTTTGCTTTGGCTATAGAGCCCCTGGCTATAGCAGTGTGCCAGTCGGTTGAAATTATAGGCATTCCATTTAGGAGGGATGCGCACAAGATTGTTCTATTCACAGATGACTTACTCTTGTCTCTTACTGGCCCCGAGAGCTCCCTTCCAGTGCTGCTTATTCTATTCTTTAAATTCGAGTGGATATCGGGGCTTAAAATCAATCTTGCCAAATCTCAGGCACTCAACCTCACACTTTCTCCGCAGGTACTTGCGGAGCTCTGTGGCAGTATTCCTTTTTAGTGTCTCCCCCCATCAATTCCCTACCTGGATTTTAACGTCACGGCAAGATTGGACTCTTGGACTCAGGCAAATTGGCCTGCTTGTAGATGCTCTGTTAGAGACGACCTCAGACGATGGAGATCGCTCCCTATATTGTGGTTAGGCCATCTCACTGCGGTCAAGATGTCTATCCTCTCCCAGATCCTACACCTTTTTCAAGCTCTCCCAACTCCTATCCCCCAAAGGGACATTTGGGTCTTCAAAGGCAGGTCACAGCATTTATCTGGGGTAAGGGGAGACCGAGGTTTGCCACCAAACTCCTAATGTCACCAAGAGATCGGGGGCTGGCGTGCCCTGATTTTCTTGTCTACTACTGGGCGTCTCACTTGTGCTTTGTCTCTGAGTGGGTGGTTTGCGAAAGCAAGAAACACTGGTTTCATATAAACAGAGCGGTAGCTTGCTGCCCACTCTGGTTACCGAGGGGAGTGCACCACTGCACCGCCTACATAGCCATTCCGACGCAAACTGTTCTAGAGATATGGGACAAGATTGTCGTTGCCCAAGGCCTTACCGCTTTTCCCTCCCCTAACACGCCCCTAGCCCACTTTCCAATGGCCCTCCAGCCTACATCCTTTCAAGCATGGCCAGCCGGAGAATGTCATATGATTTCAGATCTATTTAAGGGATGAACTTTTAAATCCTTTGATCTCTGCAGGCAGGAATTTTACCTCTCCAAACCAGCGCATTTCAAATACTTCCAGATACGACAGTGGTTACGTACTAGCTCATACGTGGAGGGATCTACGTGTCAACTTACCCCCATTCGAGTCTTTAGGCTGCTCCTTTGACGGCTCCTTTATAAGGTCATTCAGCACTCACATGTGTTGCCCCCACATACATATTAGCAACGTTGGCACACAGATATTGAGGAAGAACCACCCCTGAACACTGGGAACAACTATGGACGGACATCCCCAACACTTTCAAAAGGATTGAGCAACAAGAGACGGCTTACAAAATTATGACCCATTGGTATTATACCCCCCTCAGACTACAGAAGATGTTTCCCACTTCCACAGCCCTATGCTGGCTCTGCAAGAATAAGACAGGCTCTTTTATCCATATATGGTGGTTGCGCCCGCTTATCACGCTCCTTTGGAAAGAGGTGTTGAGCCACATTAAGGAGGTAGTGGGATTTCCTATTCAGAGTGCCCCAGGGGTAGTGGTTCTTGGACTTCGACTGAAGTCTCTTAAAGCAATGACACACCCTGACTGACGTTTGATCTTCCACATGCTTAATGCGGCGAATCAAGTTATTGTACTGCATTGGAAGAAGGCTCTGGCCCCTCCCTCCTCGGTGTAGTTCACCCGCCTACGGCAGGTAATGGCGATTGCGCTCCTCTTCAATCATCTAGCACACACTAACACTAAGTTTAAGCGCATTTGGCAACCCTTGGTGTTGCAACTCTCTAAATTGGAGCATGCTCGATCTGTCCCTCCCCACCTATGGGCCCCCCAACTGTTTGATGAGCCCCTGCTTCCCCGGGGGAAGTCCTATAGGGGGCGATGGGTTAAACTGAAAATTTTTCTCCGCCTCCCCCTTGTGCGCCCAATGTGATAGGGTGTGATGTTTCTGCTTAGGGTAGATGCACCCTGGGCTCTGCCCGTGGGACCTTTTTTCCCCTAACATCTTTTCCGCAAATGAGGTGCCCTTCCACCTACTCCCTCCCTCCCCTTCTTTTCTTTCTCTCTTTCATATCTAGTCTTCGCTATTTCTAGTTTCTTTCCTCTTTTGCAGGCTGGCAGAACAGGGTTTTTTTTCTTTTCTTTTGATAAAGGTTGATTTATTTGCAATTTGGGGCTGTTGGTCTTTGAAGAGCTTGTCACAAAGTGTCAGGTATGTTCATTTGCTATCTCGTGATTTTCATAGTGTCCCAGCAGAGACCGAAGTGACTATCTTCAGCCATATAGTGCTACTGGTAATGTTGCCCAATGTTTTCTTTTTCTGATATCAATCACTATTTGGTTGTGATATACTAATAGAACAGATTTCGCAACCAATAACCGAAAGCATGATACGCATGCAGTAGTCAAGAGTGTAGTTGACCAGTCATGATATGCTCGAGAAACAGAGGAGCTCCTCATGACCAGTCAGCACATGTATGCATGCACTGAGATGCATGGTCCCCCTATTAGCCACATACTACTGAATACTTGCTTTACTGTACCATGTGGCAATGTAGTATGTTGTATATTCCGTAACCTAAGGATGCTGAGCAACATTGTATACAATGTACTCTTGTCTGAATATCACTGCCTATTGCTCTGTTTTGTTAACCTCTTACCTTTGTTTAAAAAATTCAATAAAAGATGTTAAAAAAAATGTAATGACTAGAATGTATGTGTTAGTACTTGAAGTTCCCCACTCTAGGTAATACACAATGGAAAGCTTCCCATGAGGAGCTGAGAGGCAAGAGAGGCATACAGATGGTTGGAGCAATCTACATATGGTGTGTTTAAGAGGGCTATAGTTCATTACAGATGGGGTGTTCCCTCGGGAGGTGTGTCTACAATTCCTTCTGTAAATAACATATATGTGTTAGAATATCAATATACAGAACAGAAAAGGGGATTAAGGCTACCCTGCCCGAACTAAAAACAAAAGTCCTAATTATCTCATAAGAGAGACGGTGCTGGTGGTCTGGGACACAATCCCCTGGATCCCAATGGTAGAGGGACAAAACCTTGTCTCTCTAATATACTGCACAAAAGAATTGACCCCGCACCCTTCAAATTTCCATTACAATATTCATGCATCAGCATCAATTATTAACCATATGTTCTGGTAAACATCCAAATGTTCTCCCAAGAATTTTTCAGAATCAGTTTCTTCAAGGAAAAAGTTCTTTATTCGTTAATCATAACAGAATCAATAGCCAACGCGTTTCGTCCGCGATCGGACTTCTTCAGGGCTATACATAAGAAAAGAAAATATACAAGATAAAATATTTACACATTCAGAGATATATACAACATATTACACACATTCCCAATGTGTGTCAATTAAAAACATACAAAAAGAGAACCAGATATGCTCGAAATACATTATATTAGAATCATGGAAGTTCATATTCAAGGGAGAACAGAAATCTAAGAGCATAGTGTCACAAGAACCCACATATTTAATACAATGATAATATCAGGTAACTGGTATATTCAATTCATACTTGTTGTATCTAATGATGCCATTATAAAGGGTTTGTTGTGTTAGCTCCATAAAGATTGTCAAAATCTATATACTGGGCAAATACCTTGCTTAATTTCTCCTTTAATTTTAGGACAAGTATTCTACGTAAGGTCTGGTGATCTGAAAGTATAACAATATGTTCTTGATAATCAAAACTGTATCATCAAAACTCTATACATTCAATAATTTGTAAAAAGAAAAGAATTTTCTAAATTATAATATTATTTCCATTATCGTCATCATGACGTCTACACGTTTCATGTGTTACATGTTGCAATGTTTAAACAAAAAACATGATTTTACTCCATAATGATGATAAGCAGGACTTGAAAACATCAGTGAAAATTGATCTTCTACTCCTGTCTGTGTCATGTCAGAACTTTTCATATATACCTTGAAGACCATACGTTTGACAAGAAAACAATCCATAACAAAATGCCTTCAACAACCTACATTTCCAAGTGTGTATCTATAATCCCTTCATTTCCATTACTTACATCATGGGACATGAACAATCAAAATTCAATGCAATGGAATGTTCCAAGAAAAAGGGTTTTTCAATGTAGACAGCCTATGGAGGGAAGCAAAGAGAAAAACCACTTGTTGGGTGTATATCTATTTCGACATGAACGATAGACAGAACCTTAGTACTACAACATTGCCGACTTGTACATTCGATATTCATATTATTCGGACATATTCACCTATAAAAAAGGTGTTTAGTAAAAGTTCGCATTTATGCAAGACTACGTCCGCCATCTTGGACTAGTCAAAAAGCATATGTCAATACGAGCGTTTCCGACCAACAATAATGTGTGCACATTGTTAAGTCAATAGTTTAGCTGATGGGCAAGTTGTCAATGCCGGTATATTACCTTATTAATCAAACATATAAAAATGTATAAAAACGAACTATCACCAAGTGTATCAAAACCATTCCTGACGAGTGCAGCCGCCCAAACAATGTTGGCGGCCATCTTAACCTAGTCAAAAGTTCTCTCTTATAGAATCGATATAAGTAACTAACCAAGTGATCGATTTTTAAGCTAAAAAGTACCTAACAGACAAAACTAACAATGCTAGTATGAATCTCTAGCAGACAGGGGCTTACCGCAAAAAGTATCGGCACGTAGTGGATGTGTGGTCATCTGGTTCAAGAAAGACATCCTGACCCACGAGTTTATATACCAGTAAATTGAACGACAATCACCAATTAACGATAATAAATTGGTAATTAACCCCATTAAGGTCGAATATCTATGACGTGCTTCTATTTTCAAAGCGCCATTTTGGGTCAGTCACACAAGATGACTGTACCCTCCTAGATTCAGCGGCCATCTTGATCAGGTCATACTCGAGTATAGATCGTCGGCCATTTTAACCTAGTCAAAACAATGTCCGTATGAATACCATAAGCTCAATAGATCGAACAATAAGAGCATATTTTAAAGGTAAATTAATGATTTACACCATTAAAGTTGTCCTTTTGACATGTACATTTACATTTAAAACACCTTTTTGGTTCGCCAACACAGAAAGTCACAAATCCTTAATTTCGGCGGCCATCTAAATCTAATCAAATTTAGATATAAAACATCGGCCATTTTAACCTAGTCAAACTAGTGCACGTATATATGTCAAACGTCAGCAGACCTCTATTTAGGCATTTTTACAGGTCATGAAATATTTTAAAAAATTATTTAAATGATCGACCAACTATATAAACTTTTTTTTAAATCAGTAAGAACATTTTTTAGCCAATACTTGAGTAATCGGTGAACTTAACAGGTCTACTAATATTCAAATCATCGTAACATCAAATGTATTTAAGGTCCAGCAGTGAAAGATCCATAATGTGTAAATTCAGAAAAAGTTCTTCATTATCATCGAATCAAGCTGAGAGGACAGATAAACAGTGATCGAATAAGGCAAGGCTTATCAGAAAAAATCTGTCTATTGCGGGCAGACACCAATCTTAAATTAGCAACGGCCACACAATTAAATGTTGACATATTCATTCAATCTACAAAAAATGATAAAATTCATTATTGATATTAAGCCCATGGCTCACTGATCGCAGTCTACAAATCCAGCGACCCTCTAACTGTCTAAGATATATCGTCCTGTCACCTCCCCGGGTATTAGCTGATGCACTATCAAGTGCATGAAACCTAATGTCTTTTTTTAGGGGATGACACTCTAAGATATGTTGGGCCACCGGGCTACGTATATCACCATGAATGATATTCCTAAGATGTTCCTGAATTCTTATTTTTAAGCATCTTGTGCTACTCCCGACATAGATCATATTACAGTCGCAAATGATCAGGTATACCACAAAGGTAGTATTACAATTGATGAATGTTGTGATCATGTGTTTTTTAGGGCTATTATAACTGAAGCTCTCAATCTTGTTGATCCCATGTTTGCATACAGAACAAGTACCGCATACAAAAAATCCTGCCGGTTTCACAGGTAACCAGATGGAGGTGTTTTGTTTAGGAGGTTTTACATAGCTAGGGCACAAGATGTTTTTAATCGTTGTCCCCTTCTTATAAACAACTCTCGGTTTATCTGGAATAATGCCCATAGGCAAGGTGTCGGATTTCAGTAGATGCCAATGTTTTCTTAGGATACTGTAAACATGGTTACTGTACATGCCATATTCTGTAACGAAGGCACACTGATTCAAAGTTTTGGATTTCTTAAATGGTTGTTTAATCAGCGTTTCCTGACGTTTCTTTTTACGGATCTTACTTTCTGCTTTCACAATATCACTGTTTGTGTAACCTCTCACCGCAAAGTCCCTTTTCATTCTTTTGATGTTTTCCTCAAAGTTAGCTTCTTCACTACAATTACGGCGTGCACGTATCATTTCGTCATAAGGGATTGCTGCTATAGTGTTTTTGGGATGACAACTAGTCGCATGCAATATGCTATTGCATGATGTCGGTTTTTTGTACATGTCACTATGGATTGTACCATCTTTTATGTACAATTTAAGATCCAAAAACACAATCTCTTTCTTTGAGTGACTGATGGTTAATTTGATGTTAAGATCGTTATTGTTAAGGTAGTGAAAGTAATCAGTTAGTCCCTCAACACTGCCCTTCCAAATAAGGAAGACATCGTCAATGTACCGGACGTAGAATATTATATCGTCCATCCACTTACCAGCGCCATGGCCCCAGGCATGCTCCATCTCATACAAGCCCATGAAAAGGTTTGCATAAGATGGAGCAAACCTGGAGCCCATGGCTGTGCCCTGTTTCTGTAGGTACCAATTGTCTTCATGCAGAAACACATTCTGCGTCAATATCAACTCTGACATGGTCAGCAACATCTGAGTGTGTTCCAGATGACAGGCATTGCGTTTGTATAAAAAGTGTTTTAGTGACTTCATTCCATTTCTCAGCTCTATACAGGTGTATAGACTTTCCACGTCCATAGTTACAAACGTGAAAGTATTCTCTTCCCAAACCACATCTTCTAATTTACACAACAATTCTCTACTATCCTGCAAGTAGGATGGTAAATTCTGTACAAAAGGTTGAAGGAAGGAATCAACATATTCAGCAATGTGTTCCGTTGGTACCCCATTGCCAGATATGATGGGCCTGCCCGGGGGAAATGTACCACCCTTATGCACCTTGGGGAGTGCATAGATACAAGGAAAACGTGAGTTTTCTGCTAATACATATCTATATTCAGGATCTGATAATAGTCCTGATTCCTTCCACTCAACCAATCTTGCATTAATAGTACATTCGATGTTCTTAATCGGATTCGAATGTAATCTAACATAACAATTCTGTTCACTTAATTGTCTGTGTATTTCATTGGAGTAGTCTCGGTGGTCCATGATGACAACATTCCCGCCTTTGTCAGCCTCACGGACGACCAAAGACGGGTCGTCACGGATAGTCCGAAGAAAAATTTATCAGACTTACTGATATTGTAAGGATGTTTGCATCTGTTATTCATGTGATGCATGTCTTCTAGTTTATAGAGATCCTGTGTGACTCTTGTGGAAAATTCGTCAATGACAGTTTTAGTACTAGATGGTATAAACTTGGAACGATTTTTTAAACCACTGTCAATCGTTGTATCAGTGGATTATGGTGTTGGAGATGATGTGAATGTGATTAATTTGTCATCGAAACAATTTACTGATGCGGAAACTTCTTTTTTTTGTAAAGGCTTGAACTTTTGTTTAATGGATAAACAATCAATGGATGATGTACATGTGGATTTATTTCGTTTCACTCGCAAACTGAAATTAAAAAAATATTTTGCAGAACACACTAATGTCTGTATTCCTGTGCAGAATGCTTCTTGTGTATCAGATTTTACAATTGCAGAACTTGATGTTTCTCATACAATAGCTACACTGTATGATGAGGATCATTTGGGGGATCTGGTCACCCATGCACGGAATTTAGATGTATGTGAGGATACAACGATTGACAGTAGTTTAAAAAATCGTTCCAAGTGTATACCATCTAGTACTAAAACTGTCATTGACGAATTTTCCACATGAGTCACACAGGATCTCTATAAACTAGAAGACATGCATCACATGAATAACAGATGCAAACATCCTTACAATATCAGTAAGTCTGATAAACTTTTTCTTCGGATTATCCGTGACGACCCGTCTTTGGTCGTCCGTGAGGCTGACAAAGGCGGGAATGTTGTCATCATGGACCACCGAGACTACTCCAATGAAATACACAGACAATTAAGTGAACAGAATTGTTATGTTAGATTACATTCGAATCCGATTAAGAACATCGAATGTACTATTAATGCAAGATTGGTTGAGTGGAAGGAATCAGGACTATTATCAGATCCTGAATATAGATATCTATTAGCAGAAAACTCACGTTTTCCTTGTATCTATGCACTCCCCAAGGTGCATAAGGGTGGTACATTTCCCCCGGGCAGGCCCATCATATCTGGCAATGGGGGACCAACGGAACACATTGCTGAATATGTTGATTCCTTCCTTCAACCTTTTGTATGGAATTTACCATCCTACTTGCAGGATAGTAGAGAATTGTTGTGTAAATTAGAAGATGTGGTTTGGGAAGAGAATACTTTCACGTTTGTAACTATGGACGTGGAAAGTCTATACACCTGTATAGAGCTGAGAAATGGAATGAAGTCACTGAAACACTTTTTATACAAACGCAATGCCTGTCATCTGGAACACACTCAGATGTTGCTGACCATGTCAGAGTTGATATTGACGCAGAATGTGTTTCTGCATGAAGACAATTGGTATCTACAGAAACAGGGCACAGCCATGGGCTCCAGGTTTGCTCCATCTTATGCAAACCTTTTCATGGGCTTGTATGAGATGGAGCATGCCTGGGGCCATGGCGCTGGTAAGTGGATGGACGATATAATATTCTACGTCCGGTACATTGACGATGTCTTCCTTATTTGGAAGGGCAGTGTTGAGGGACTAACTGATTACTTTCACTACCTTAACAATAACGATCTTAACATCAAATTAACCATCAGTCACTCAAAGAAAGAGATTGTGTTTTTGGATCTTAAATTGTACATAAAAGATGGTACAATCCATAGTGACATGTACAAAAAACCGACATCATGCAATAGCATATTGCATGCGACTAGTTGTCATCCCAAAAACACTATAGCAGCAATCCCTTATGGCGAAATGATACGTGCACGCCGTAATTGTAGTGAAGAAGCTAACTTTGAGGGAAACATCAAAAGAACGAAAAGGGACTTTGCGGCGAGAGGTTACACAAACAGTGATATTGTGAAAGCAGAAAGTAAGATCCGTAAAAAGGAACGTCGGGAAACGCTGATTAAACAACCATTTAAGAAATCCAAAACTTTGAATCAGTGTGCCTTCGTTACAGAATATGGCATGTACAGTAACCATGTTTACAGTATCCTAAGAAAACATTGGCATCTACTGAAATCCATCATCAAAAATAAATGACACAGTGCACTCCTTCTTTCTCCAGTTAGTCCTTATAATTTTAGATTCCGCCTTTTATGCGTGCTAGCCCGGTATCGTGAACTGCCGAGTCACGTGCTAGTAACATCACTTCAAACGCTGGGGCGTATTGACGCCCCAATCCGGACGCACAGCATTGATTTGCGCATTACAATAATGCCACAGTAAATCCATTTCATCAGTTTTTATTCCAAATTAATCCATTTTTTGTACAATTTCATTCTCGTTGGTCTGTCACATGTAAGACACTTGTAGAATGATGCATTTGTTTCCTTTAAACGCTGTAGGAATGCACGTGGCCTTATCCTAAAGCACGGAATGCAGCATAAGTATTTCTCCTTAAATAATCTCGTTCACCCAATGCATTTCGAGCCCGTCACGGCTCTTCGTCAGGGGTTTATCTACAAATGTTTAAAACATATCTGTTAGACTATATATTCACGATTAGTTATCAATTTAAGTAGAAATTAAACAATAAAGATTAATGCATACAATTCATTTACGTTCTTCCCGCCTATAACGTTTTTTTGCCCACTGAAATCAATTGTGCCTGAATAAATGCTGGTTACAACTTCTTCACTCGTTTGCATTTAATTAGACTGTCTCAACTTAAACGCCCTCTATTCTGTTCCTCTGAATGTGAATAAACCACCTCTTCCAACCCCAAACATAGTCCCATACCTTAAATAAAACATTCTGGTTCCTGTTCTCCATCCGGTCGAAAACCATATTCTGTGCATTACTGCCTCACTCCATTTTAAACGGCTGAGTGGTAATCCCACCACTTTCTCGTCATTTGAACTTCCGATTCCTCCCCTTCAATGCAGCATACTACCGATCCCAAAATGCCTTACAAAAGCTTTTCAACTAATCTCATACTTGTATTTTACGGGTTATTGTTCAAAACTGCATATTTTCACATTCCTCCCAATCGTAACATCCTTCCCAGTCATTCAAACAATTTAACATTGAGTTCCCCGCCCTCCCGTAAATGTCATGTTAAACGCTGATGGCAGCGTAAATACCTTAATCTCTGAACCAAATCGCTTTCTTTGCTAGTCTGTATTGCACATTTCAGTCACAATGTGCGTTTGACAATATGTTCAACCCATGTTGATCCTTTTTGCTTTAAAGATGTAGTTCATCAGATCCACTTTTAGAGAAACGATGTTGTAACGGTCTGCCAAGTGACAATGAGATTTATGTATTTTTATCATCTGTTGTTCCTGGGTGCTACTCGTCGGGTAGGCAGTATAGTAATACATCATCAAAAATAAATGACACAGTGCACTCCTTCTTTCTCCAGTTAGTCCTTATAATTTTAGTTTCCGCCTTTTATGCGTGCTAGCCCGGTATTGTGAACTGCCGAGTCACGTGCTAGTAACATCACTTCAAACGCTGGGGCGTATTGACGCCCCAATCCGGACGCACAGCATTGATTTGCGCATTACAATAATGCCACAGTAAATCCATTTCATCAGTTTTTATTCCAAATTAATCCAATTTTTTGTACAATTTCATTCTCGTTGGTCTGTCACATGTAAGACACTTGTAGATGCATTTGTTTCCTTTAAACACTGTAGGAATGCACGTGGCCTTATCCTAAAGCACGGAATGCAGCATAAGTATTTCTCCTTAAATAATCTCTTTCACCCAATGCATTTCGAGCCCGTCATGGCTCTTCGTCAGGGGTTTATCTACAAATGTTTAAAACATATCTGTTAGACTATATATTCACGATTAGTTATCAATTTAGGTAGAAATTAAACAATAAAGGTGGCCCAACATATCTTAGAGTGTCATCCCCTAAAAAAAGACATTAGGTTTCATGCACTTGATAGTGCATCAGCTAATACTGGAGGTGGTGACAGGACGATATATCTTAGACAGTTAGAGGCTCGCTGGATTTGTAGACTGCGATCAGTGAGCCATGGGCTTAATATCAATAATGAATTTCATCATTTTTTGTAGATTGAATGAATATGTCAACATTTAATTGTGTGGCCGTTGCTAATTTAAGATTGGTGTCTGCCCGCAATAGACAGATTTTTTATGATAAGCATTTCCTTATTCGATCACTGTATATCTGTCCTCTCAGCTTGATTCGATGATAATGAAGAACTTGTTCTGAATTTACACATTATGGATCTTTCACTGCTGGACCTTAAATACAATTGATGTTACGATGATTTGAATATTAGTAGACCTGTTAAGTTCACCGATTACTCAAGTATTGGCTAAAAAATGTTCTTGCTGATTTAAAAAAAGTTTATATAGTTGGTCGATCATTTAAATAATTTTTGAAAATATTTCATGACCTGTAAAAATGCCTAAATAGAGGTCTGCTGACGTTTGACATATATACGTGCACTAGTTTGACTAGGTTAAAATGGCCGATGTTTTATATCTAAATTTGATTAGATTTAGATGGCCGCCGAAATTAAGGATTTGTGACTTTCTGTGTTGGCGAACCAAAAAGGTGTTTTAAATGTAAATGTACATGTCAAAAGGACAACTTTAATGGTGTAAATCATTAATTTACCTTTAAAATATGCTCTTATTGTTCGATCTATTGAGCTTATGGTATTCATACGGACATTGTTTTGACTAGGTTAAAATGGCCGACGATCTATACTCGAGTATGACCTGATCAAGATGGCCGCTGAATCTAGGAGGGTACAGTCATCTTGTGTGACTGACCCAAAATGGCGCTTTGAAAATAGAAGCACGTCATAGATATTCGACCTTAATGGGGTTAATTACCAATTTATTATCGTTAATTGGTGATTGTCGTTCAATTTACTGGTATATAAACTCGTGGGTCAGGATGTCTTTCTTGAACCAGATGACCACACATCCACTACGTGCCGATACTTTTTGCGGTAAGCCCCTGTCTGCTAGAGATTCATACTAGCATTGTTAGTTTTGTCTGTTAGGTACTTTTTAGCTTAAAAATCGATCACTTGGTTAGTTACTTATATCGATTCTATAAGAGAGAACTTTTGACTAGGTTAAGATGGCCGCCAACATTGTTTGGGCGGCTGCACTCGTCAGGAATGGTTTTGATACACTTGGTGATAGTTCGTTTTTATACATTTTTATATGTTTGATTAATAAGGTAATATACCGGCATTGACAACTTGCCCATCAGCTAAACTATTGACTTAACAATGTGCACACATTATTGTTGGTCGGAAACGCTCGTATTGACATATGCTTTTTGACTAGTCCAAGATGGCGGACGTAGTCTTGCATAAATGCGAACTTTTACTAAACACCTTTTTTATAGGTGAATATGTCCGAATAATATGAATATCGAATGTACAAGTCGGCAATGTTGTAGTACTAAGGTTCTGTCTATCGTTCATGTCGAAATAGATATACACCCAACAAGTGGTTTTTCTCTTTGCTTCTCTCCATAGGCTGTCTACATTGAAAAACCCTTTTTCTTGGAAAATTCCAATGCATTGAATTTTGATTGTTCATGTCCCATGATGTAAGTAATGGAAATGAAGGGATTATAGATACACACTTGGAAATGTAGGTTCTTGAAGGCATTTTGTTATGGATTGTTTTCTTGTCAAATGTATGGTCTTCAAGGTATATATGAAAAGTTCTGACATGACACAGACAGGAGTAGAATATCAATTTTCACTGATGTTTTCAAGTCCTGCTTATCATCAGTATGGAGTAAAATCATGTTTCTGATTTAACATTGCAACATGTAGCACATGAAACGTGTAGACGTCATGATGACGATAATGGAAATAATATTATAATTTAGAAAATTCTTTTCTTTTTACAAATTATTGAATGTATAGAGTTTTGATGATACAGTTTTGATTATCAAGAACATATTGTTATACTTTCAGATCACCAGACCGTACGTGTGTGAAGAATACTTGTCCTAAAATTAAAGGAGAAATTAAGCAAGGTATTTGTCCAGTATATAGATTTTGACAATCTTTATGGAGCTAACACAACAAACCCTTTATAATGGCATCATTAGATACAACAAGTATGAATTGAATATACCAGTTACCTGATATTATCATTGTATTAAATATGTGGGTTCTTGTGACACTGTGCTCTTAGATTTCTGTTCTCCCTTGAATATGAACTTCCATGATTCTAATATAATGTATTTCGAGCATATCTGGTTCTCTTTTTGTATGTTTTTAATTGACACACATTGGGAATGTGTGTAATATGTTGTATATATCTCTGAATGTGTAAATATTTTATCTTGTATATTTTCTTTTCTTATGTATAGCCCTGAAGAAGTCCGATCGCGGACGAAACGCGTTGGCTACTGATTCTGTTATGATTAACGAATAAAGAACTTTTTCCTTGAAGAAACTGATTCTGAAAAATTCTTGGGAGAACATTTGGATGTTTACCAGAACATATGGTTAATAATTGATGCTGATGCATGAATATTGTAATGGAAATTTGAAGGGTGCCGGGTCAATTCTTTTATGTGTTAGAATATAGTTGCAGGTCACGGATGTGGAGTTGAAGGTGTTCCTTCCTTTCTTGCACTTTTTAATCTCAAGCCATGAGATATTGTTTCTTCGCGTGGTACAATGGATGATGTAGATATTGATACTGTAAGCTATTGAGGGTGTCATGATGGAGTTCACCAAAACACACAAGATGATGGACGGAATGTTGCACAATGGCAAAACATTCACCCCCAGTCACAGATCTGGGTTTAATCCATCATTATTTTTCTCACCAAGCCACCCCAGTTCAGACATGGCCATATGCAAATCAGTTTTGACCCTGTGCCTTATGGGAACAGTCCAGACCGAACTGCCAAGCCATGTCTTCCCTGGACCGGAATCAAGCATCCTAGGACCGGTTTCTGGCTATCAGCCGTCTTCAGCCAGGGTAGCTTGACTCCAGTGGCTTAGTGAGCCCGGGACCCACGTCTGGGCATACCCTTCCCACATAGGGTGAACAGCAAAACACACAAGATGATGGACAGAATGTTGCATAATGGCAAAACATTCACCCCCAGTCACAGATCTGGGTTTAATCCATCATTATTTTGCTAACCAAGCCACCCCAGTTCAGACATGGCCATATGCAAATCAGTTTTGACCCTGTGCCTCATGGGAACAGTCCAGACCGAACTGCCAAGCCATGTCTTCCATGGACCAGAATCAAGCATCCTCGGACTGGTTTCTGGCTATCAGCCGTCTTCAGCCAGGATAGCTTGACTCCAGTGGCTTAGTGAGCACTGGACCCACGTCTGGGCATACCCTTCCCACATAGGGTGAACAGCAAAACACACAAGATGATGCTTGATTCCAGTTCAGGGAAGATGTGGCTTGGCAGTTCGGGCTGGACTGTTCCCATGAGGCACAGGGTCAAGACTGATTTGCATATGGCCATGTCTGAACTGGTGTGGCTTGGTGAGAAAAATTACGATGGATTAAAACCAGATCTGTGACTGGGGGTGAATGTTTTGCCCTTGTGCAACATTCTGTCAATCATCTTGTGTGTTTTGCTGTTCACCCTATGTGGGAAGGGTATGCCCAGACGTGGGTCCAGTGCTCACTAAGCCACTGGAGTCAAGCTATCCTGGCTGAAGACGGCTGATAGCCAGAAACCGGTCCTAGGATGCTTACTTCCGGTCCAGGGAAGACATGGCTTGGCAGTTCGGGCTGGACAGTTCCCATGAGGCACAGGGTCAAGACTGACTTGCATATGGCCATGTCTGAAGTGGGGTGGCTTGGTGAGCAAAATAACAATGGATTAAACCCAGATCTGTGACTGGGGGTAATTGTTTTGCCATTGTGCAACATTCCGTCCATCATCTTGTGTGTTTTGATGATGGAGTTCACAACCTTGAATTTGAAACAACAGATCATGACTGTGATGAGGATCAGTAGGAAGAGCCAATAGAGGTCCTTGGGCACAGGGTCATCCATTCATAGGTTCTAATGCACTTGAGGTGTCTTGCTGCCCTGTAGAGAAGACTGTTTAAAGGAAGCAGATGAGTGTCGAGAATGTCAGTGAAGTGGGCACAGCCTATCTTCAAGTGGAATAGGACTAGAACAAGCTGTTTAAGAACATTTGATAAAATGTTTTTTAATTTGAAAACATAATTCTGAAACTAAGTAACAGAGCATACATATATCTTTCATGTAAATACATTTTTATTCCTGTATAACAATGATAAACTGTGCAGTTCGGACCAAGGACCAAGGTATGATAAAAAAAATGACACAATCGTTGTACATTTGCATCAGTTCAATCATAATCAATATTCTATTAGGGATGACAGTTCATACAATACATTAATTGGAATTCAGCCAGTTTCTAACACAGTTAATAAAATGACCCACCCTTCCACCCCACCCCCTCAATCCCTGCCTCCTACCAGTTTCAGTAAAAGGCCACCACCCATGCCATCCCAAAGCATCCTTCATTCATGTCCAACTAAGTTCAGGTTTCGTCTGGGTGTCATTCAGAAAGTAGTGTATCATCAGGGGAATCGGTGTTGGTCTCTTTCAGAGATTCCACTAAGGCGTCCCAAGCCCTGGCTTTATCTATTGTGCTGCAACCCTTCTTTACTTCTTGGAACAAAGCTACGCTTTCCTATCCAGTCCATAGAATGAGAACCTTCCTCAATTTCTTCACGTGGGGGGGTTCCTGGCTGCTTTTCCTGGCATCCTATCCGCTTGCTTTGGGAGTATGACGGCTAATTACACAAATGTAGTAGTCACTTGTGTTTAGCCGGTCATGGACAATCCCCCAACAGGCACGGTAGCAGGGCACATGGCATCACCCATTTAACCAGGCCCAGGGATAGTGCCTGATCAAAAGGTATATGGTACTTGGGTATGATTACATTGGCAATGACAGACCCCTGTAAGTCCCTTGTAGATAATAGGGCCAGGAGGTTCAAACTACCTCTAAGTCCCTAGTATGTAATAGGACAGGGAGGTTTAGAGGCCAGCAGATTTCCTGCACTTGCATGTGTGCGCTGCTGTGGGCCCTCTGTCACTCCTAAAGGTAATCCTGCCTTGCAGGGAAGTTTAGCTGGTAAGTTCATCTAGTACAATGGCTCTGACAGACCCTTTAGGTTCAGAGTATATAATAAGGCCAGTGGGTTCAAACTACCTGTAAGTCACTAGTATATCATAGGGTCTGGAGGTTTAGAGGCCCAGCAGGAGGAGGGCCAATGGAAGTGAGCCACTCTGTGGGGTTGGTTTAGCCGGCTCTTTCTCCTCTGGAGAGAATTTATCCATTTTAGATTTTAGAAGTGCAGTGCTTTGTAGGACAAGAAGATGCCACACTTTGGTGGAATTTGTCATGCTTTTGGGTGGCACCCAGTATCTCATTGGACCTCAGAACACTGAATAAAGATGTGAGAGCTACATAGCCTCTCAGATCTGCTGCCTGAAACTGCAAGGAGAAGAAGGACTGCCCTGCTGGAATCGGGGCCTAAAGCAAAGGGAATGCCCTTTGAGTGAATGCACCTGCTGCACAATCTGGTGTCATAGCCCTAAGGACTTAGTTTGCTTCAAGAAGGAATTAGGAGTGAACACCCTGCTAGCTACAGGGTAACTGAGTCCACCTGCATCCTCTCCACCAAGAGTCCCCAGCCTTGTGTGTGTCCAGTTTGGCCAGGTGCATTGTGGGAATTGTAGTTCAGACATCCCAGAGACCATCTAGGCGATTCCAGACCTTTGCATTGCTGTTTTGAGCACTTTGAACCTACAAGGAGAACTTCTGGAAGGACTTCCAAAAGTTTTAATACATTTTGAGAACTTTTGCGAATAAGCCCTAGAAGGGGACCGACCTGACGTCTAAAGTCAAGCCGGCCACCTTCAACCATGACAGGTTTGGATTTCAGGTTTGTCCCACTGAAAGCTCCAGAGCTCCAAACATCCAGGATTTAACCTGGTCCTCACAGAAATTCAAGCATGTAAACATGCTCCGAATCCAGCCTGACGAAGTATCTGGCCCAACATAGGATAAAAGGCTCCAGAAAGATTTCTAAGTGTGAAGGTAACATTTTGGCCAGGTCCTCCCACTAAGTGTATCCAACCAGGGCTCCATTGTGGTCTGCCTCAAACTTTGACTTTGTCCTGGTCAAGAGCAACGAGATGTCCTAAGTGAGGTCTATATTTTTTTAGGCACCATGTGGGTTTAATCTTAAAAAATCATATCTCCAGGTCCCTACATTGGATTTTTTGAAATGTTGGTGTTATTTTAAAAATACAAATAGTTCCTATGTTTAAACATTGGTGTGGGATTTTTATTGTGTGCTGTGTCTTACTTATTTAATATATTGGTGTTTTTAAAAGCTCTACATACCTGTTTCAGTGAAGCATACACTTACCTGTGTAAGTGACGCATGACTGCTTGGAGTCATGCACCAAAGGTTGAGCGAGGGACTAATTTACTAGACCTTTTATTGTATTCTTGGCCTTATTGCTGGTGGTAGGTGTATACCTACCCCCTACCAATAGCTCAGTTCCGAACACCTATGTAACAAATAAAAACAGATTAATTTGAATCTGGCATTGCGAGAAACTGTGTGGGTACTAGGTAGTATTGTAGCCCAATCAGTTTCTTTTTTTTTTTTTTTTAAAAGACCTTTATTTTGATCTTCCATGTTACACAGCTTCCAGCCTACAACCCACCGGGCTGGCTGCGCGGTACGGAGCACATGTATTGCTTCAAACATTACACAGCCCATTGCCGTCATCCCGGGGGCACGGCGGCGTGATAAAGTGTAGGTGTCTCACAGTTTAGAGGAGGATAGTGAAGGTCTAATTTTCCCTTTTGTATAGCCATATAGACAAAGGCATGATTCAAGTATGTAGTAAATGAGGCCCAACAATCGAACAACCCCCCCCCCCCCGAAACAGCACGGTCACCCCGTAGAGTACGGGAAGTCCATTTCTGTACTGGCGATGCATTTCAAGTTCCCAACTCCGGAGCATCTGGAACCACAAGGTCGGAAAAGTCCTTACATATCTTCTGTGTGCGCCTGCGTGATGGATGGAGGCTCGCAAATGCCCCCCCTGAAGTCGTTCCAGTTGGACCATACTTCCACCCACTTTCGGGGACACCCTCTCCCCACATACACAGTCTTTTCCTGTAGCATACACCAGTCCATATCACTATGCCAGTCTGTAAGTTTAGGTGGATCAGGACTACCCCAGAGCCTGGCAATGTTCCGCTTGGCTATCATTTGTCCGAGCATAACCCAAAGTCTCCCTTTCGGCGGCAGGTCCGTTGGCTCCCATATATTGAGTAGACATCTCTTGGCCTCTGGGCGAATCTCCACCTCCCATACCTCCTGCATACACTGCACCACCCTTCTCCAATATCTTTGAATCTTGGGGCAACCCCACAATACATGGAAGAAGGTACCCGTGCCACCACATCCCCTCCTGCAGAGTACCGTGTCAGCCCTCCCCATGAGGTGTAACCTTGTACAAGAGATATATATTCTATGTAGTATCTTCAGTTGGATGAGTCGCAGGCGGGCCGATATCGCGACCTCCCGCGGTGAAGCCAAGGCATACATCCACTCCTCTTCATCTATCTCGAGCCAGTCAGCAACCCATTTCTCTCTAAGGGAATGGAGCATGTCAGGGGGATGATTGATTAGTTTTTGTATGTGAGTGATATGGCATGTTCTGCCATGTGCCCATCAAGTATCCTATCCTCAAGTGGGGAGGATTGTGGTAGTGTGGTCTCTGGTGGAATATTAGCCTGTAGGGAGTGTCTCACCTGTAAATATCTATAGTATTCAGTTGGGGCCAACTCGTATGTGTCCCGCAAGTGGGTGAACGAGTGGATCCCTTTGGGGCCCCAGATATCCCTGATATGGGAGATTCCAATCAAGTCCCAATTGCGGAAGCCCTTAGTACGTCCAAGGTTGCCCAGTTTTTTGGAGGCCCACAGTGGCGTGGCCATTGTAAGGACTCTTGACCATCCGAGCTTCTTCTGGGCAGCGTGCCATACCCGTACCGAGTGTAGTGTAGGTCCGGTGAGTTGGCGTGCACCCCTTTTAGAGTAAAGTGCTATCTCGTAGTTCCCCCCGGGAAGCAACCATCTGTCCATACTGTAGGCGGGGTCATTCCCATCGCCATACGTCCCTTGGTTGATTGCTGAGAGGTGGGCTGCCCAGTAGTACTTGCGAATGTCTGGGAGGGCTATACCGCCCTCATACCACCCCAGCGTCAGTTTGGTCAGTGCGATCCGGGGTGACCCGGCCCAGAGGAGGTCGCGCTGTGCCGCCTCAATTGCCGCGAAGTATGTGTCAGGGACTGAGTCTGGATAGTTTTGTAGAGCATAAAGAAAGCGTGGCAGCGCTAACATCTTAAATAGGGCTGCCCTGCCCAGTAGAGACAGTGGGAGGTGTTGCCAGGATTTGGTCTCCCTCTGGAGCAGACTTAACGGCGGCTTGAGGTTTAGATCATATAGGAGGGCCTTGTTCGTGGTAATGTACACTCCCAGGTATTTGAACCCGTCCTCTGCGACCGTGATAGGGCACGTGTCAGGGAGCCTCGGAGGGTCATCATGTAGGACGTAGAGATATGACTTGCTCCAGTTGACCCGGAAGCCAGAGTTGGGACCGAAGCTAGCAAATATATCGAGGGCTGCCATGATCGACCTGCGCGGTCTGCAAAGGTACAAGAGGATGTCGTCGGCGTAGAGGGATATCTTGTCCTCCCACCCTTCCGTCCAAACTATGCCCTTTAAGTAAACGTCTTGCCGTATCCAGGCTGCGAGCGGCTCAAGGGATAGGGCAAAGAGAAGAGGTGAGAGGGGGCAACCCTGTCTTGTTCCTCTCTCGAGTGTGAAAACCCCAGACACCTTGTTGTTTACCAGTACCTGCGCCAGGGGTTCTGCATATAGGAGACGCACCCACGCTATAAAGTGGGGTCCAAAGCCCAGTTTACGCAGGACCGCGAACATATACGGCCACTCTAGGGTGTCGAATGCCATGGTGGCGTCCAGAGAGACCACCACTGCGTCTTCCTGCAGCCTGTGGCGCTGCCCCAGCACGCCATGTAACCTTCTGATATTGAGGGCCGTGTTGCGATGAGGCATGAACCCCGATTGGTCGGGGTGGACCAACGAAGGGAGCAGCGGTTTGAGTCTATTAGCTAGTGTTTTGGCCAGTATTTTGGGCTCCGCGTTGAGGAGCGAAATAGGTGTATATGACGCACACTGGTCTTTAGGTTTCCCTTCTTTCGGTATCGCCACTATGGTTGCTATGCGCTGATCACGAGGCAGCACCCCTTTCTCCCTACTCTCGTCGAACATGGGTTTCAAATACTTGCTGGCTACGTCGGGTTTCAGCTTGTAAATCTCAATGGGTAGGCCATTAGGTCCTAGAGCCTTCCCAGGGCGGAGGTCCCCTATTGCACGTTGTAGTTCGGCCTCAGTAAGCCGACTATCCAGGGCCTCCCGATCTTCATCTGACAGGGAAGGCATTTGAATATCGGTTAGGAGGTCTATAGAGTCCTCCTCCGGGCGATCTGACTCCCTCCTGTAGACCCGTTGATAATGACTCGCAAACTCTTGCACTATCTCTCGAGGTTCTGTAACTACGGCCCCTGACTCTGTGCGTATTTCCGGCACCACCCTACTGGCCTGCTGTTTCCTCTCGAGCCAGGCTATAAGTTTCCCGGCTTTGTCGCCTTGGTCTTAGAGCCTACCCATCTAGTGCCGGGCCATAGTTTGAGCTTCTTGGGTTACCAGTGCTCTGTACTCCGCCGCTTTCAACTGCAGTTTGTGACTGACTTCCCTGTCCCCAGTTTCTAGCGCCTCCCTTTCTAGGTCTTCGAAATCTACCTCAATTGTCGTGACTTGTCTACTTTGTTCTTTCCGTCCAGCCGAGATGGTTGAGAGCGCCTCCCCCCTAATCGCGGGTTTAAATGCCTCCCACAAGGTGACGTGAGAGTCAACCGAGCCTACATTATTGTCAAAGTACTGTGTGATGGAGTCGGATATCTGCTTCCTAGTGTCCTCGTTTTTTAAGTGCCATGCGTTTATTGATGCTATGCATCCCTCACTACTGTTCCCCACTGTTATGTGTGTAAGGACCGGTGAGTGGTCTGAGATGCCCCTAGGCAGAAGCGTCGCCTCTCGTAATGTCATGTCGTTTTGTAGCACAGTAAGGATGTAATCCAAACGCGAGAAGGAATGGTGCGACCCGGAGAGGAAGGTAAAGTGTCTATCTGCAGGATGGAGCAGGCGCCAGACATCCGTGAGTCCGAAGGCCTCAAGGAAGTCCGCTAACCACCTCTGTCCCTGGGGCAGATCTCTAGGGGGCTGCAGATCTAGGGTTCCCGACACCACCGCGTTAAAGTCCCCACCCAGCACCAATAGACCATCGGGAAGAGAGAGGAGTAGTGTGCCTAGGTCCGTGAAGGCCCGAGTTTGGAGGCCAGGCGGAATGTAGACAGAAAGTAAGTTGAGTGTGCGGCCCTCCCACCGTCCAGATATAACCGTGAAGCGTCCCTGTGGGTCAGTTTTAGTGAAGTCTATGTGCAGGGGCAGTGAGCGACGCTGGAGGATCCCCACCCCCCTGGAGCCGGAGGTGAAGCCAGAGTGAGCTGCTAGAGTGTAGCCCCACCTGTTTAGGGCCTGACATACGTTCCCCAGCAGATGAGTTTCTTGCAGTAGTACCACGTCAGGCTGGTGTCGTTTGATGAACCGCAGGACTATAGTGCGTTTGAGTCTGTCACCTAACCCGTTAACGTTCCAGCTAAGGACTTTCAGACTCTTCTCCCACCTCCTAGCCATAACCGATGCTGAGTGGGGTGCCTCGTCCCACCACCCCTGCGCTGCGGCTGCCTACCTGACAGCCTAGTCTGTGTGACCGTGAAGGATCCCCAATTCTCCACCCCTCCCAGGTTCCCACCCGGAAGGTGTGTGCAGTGCCGCTGACCAAGAATATGGAAGACCATTGATTCCACTCAAATAAGACATTGTTCGCCTGTACTCTCGTGACAGATCCAAACCTGACAGTGCGGACTACTTGTGACCGTGAAACTTCTTCAACCCCCCAACCCTCCCAACATTCCCCCCAACATGACCGATTCAAGCAGACTGTGCAAAGCATTACAGTTGTAGAATCCCCTAGACCCCCCCCCCAACTCGGTGTTCTGGCACCACCCTTCCCCGAACAACAATCCCCCCCTCCCTGCCCCCTGCTTTGTGGGTCTTCGAACCACCCACCACCCCAATTAGCAGAGCGCCTGTTGCCCAAAACCCCCCCCCCGGAAGAGAGACGAACCCTCCCCGAGGAACTTGTGTGGAAAACGTGGCTGGCTCACTCCCCTTTTGCCAACCCATGCTGCCCTTGTGAGTCATTAACATATGTGCGAAGCACACAGAACACTGGCTTGAGGTCCCTGAGTCCCGTATCGTCCATGTGGACCACCCAATGAAAACCCCCCCAAGGTAACACTGAATATAATATACGTTACTGTTCGAAGATCAACGGCAGCAGTGTTACGTCATCATCCGATTGCATTGTCTCGGGCTGAACCCCAGCGGGGGCTGTTTGACCTGGAGCGCCAGGACTTTTGGCTCCGGTCATCTCCGTCTTGTCTCCCAGCCGTGGAGCCAGGGGAGGAGGCCCCAGGGTCTCTCCAGTTGGTGCTGCCTCCTTCAGCCCGGGCCTCCGGCGCTGCGTTGTCCAACCACTCCTGGGCCGCCGCCGGTGTGGTGAAGAAGTAGGATTTACCCCCGGACAGAACTTTCAACTTAGCTGGGAAGAACATCATATATTTGAGTCCTCGCTCCCGGAGTGCCGCCTTGATCCCTTGGAATGATCGACGTTCCTGTTGGACTTGTAATGTGAAGTCAGGGAAGAATCGTATTGTTGCCCCTTCGTAGTTCAAATCTCTTTGTTGCCTGGCGGATTGGAGTATCGCGTCGCGGTCCCTGTAGTTGAGCACTTTGGCAATTATTGTTCTCGGCAAGGCCCCCGGTTTTGGCTTGGGGATCGGGACTCGGTGGGCCCGCTCGATGGTAAAGATGTTGGACAGTCTCTTGGGCTTTAGGTGTTGCAGGATGAGGTCCTCGAGAAACAGCTCCGTACTGTCCCCTTCAAGTTCCTCCGGCACACCCACCACGCGGATGTTACTTCTTCGAGCCCTCCCTTCCTGGTCCTCAAGCTTCAGCGCCATTTTCTGGTGTTGGTGGATGAGCTCGTTCACCTTGTCCTCCAGGCGTTTTTCTGAGGTCTGTAGTGTCTTTATGGCCCCTTCATTAGACTTGGATCTCTCAGTGGTTTTCCCTAGGTCTTCGCGTAGTAGGTTCACTTCAATAGAGATCTTGTCAATTTTCGACTCGAGATTGGCTCCCAGTGTCTGGATGGCGGCCATGATGGCGTTTAGGGACGGTTCCGCCTGCTCCTTTGCGTCCTTTACCACTCCCCCTGGCTGCTGTTGCGTGCGGGCCACTGCATATTGGTCCATCTTGTTAGTTTGGGTCCCTGTTCCTCCCTTGGGGGGCCGCATGGCGAAGCCGGGCCCTTAGTAGATGAGTTGGAGCGTCCGTCGTCCGCGACAACGGTCGCGTGCGTGTGTCCGAGTCAACTCAGGATGTGACCCGGGAGCGGCCAGGAACCACCGGAGTCAAACACCACAACGGGATACCGGCCCCGGACGCTATCTGCTCCTCGCACCGGTCAGGAAGGCAGGTTCCCGCGCGACAAGTGTCCCTCGGCGTTCCAGTACCCAGCCGTGAAGAAGCCCCGCCGGTCCGAGTGCAGCACCACACTCCCAAGCTTGACAGCCAGCAGGACGCCTCCTATTCGCAATATTAGCAGTAGCGACGGCGTGAGTCCGATGGCCTCGGCCCAGCTTCGCGAGGCCTGCACCCAGCGTTCGCCCCGCAGAGAGAGAGTCGGGTCTTGCAGCGCCCTCAGGCCTCAAGGAAAGCGCAGGTGACCATATGCGCACAGTTTGCTGCCCATTCACCCCGCGTGCCTCCCCGGGCAGTGGTCTCTATGCACCGGCTTTGTGTGCTGTCAATGCCTCAGCCCTGGGCCCCAGTTCCGGTGTCTGGCGGCGCCCGGGCCTCCCGCCCAGGAGGGCCTCCGTGAGTTCAGGGGCGCCTCTCCGTCCTCCCCGTGCCTCACCTCCTCTGCGACGACTTGGGAGCAGGACCTCGAGTGAGTGTCTTCTCAGGGTCGTGTAGGCCCGTGCAGTCCGTGTGGGGGGTCCGATGTATGAAGTGCCCCTGGGGAGCTAATGTCGTTTGAGCCTTCTCCTCCAGGCCGCCCCCGCATGCAGTATGGCCGTAGTCCCGACAGGAGGGCTTCCGTTCAGTTTCGGGCAATAACGGGCCACTGCCCGTCTCCCCAGCAGCGCCGGCCGCGCCTCGGGCCTCCTAGCAGCCCCACCACTCCTCCGGCCCCGCTCGCAGGCCAGGTAGTGCAGAGGGCGCCTCCCGGACACCAGCCGCCTCCCTCCAGGTTCCGGTGCACTCACCCGGCCCCGCGGCCGCCTCCACCGGCCGGAGTCCTCTCCGCCGCACCGTCCTCAGGACTTGCCTCAAAATGTATTCCCCGGCTCCGGCCGTTACTGCAGGCCGCAAACCCTCAGCACGGCGGATCTCGGTGTCGGGGGGTCAGCTTGCGTCGCGCCTGGAGTCTCCGGATAGCGGGAACGTTCCGGTGTCCTGTATGTCTTTTTTTCGCCGTTTCTGGGCAGGAGAAATGTGCGGATGTGCAGGGGAGATTTGCCGGACCACGGAGCACTCCTAAGATGCGGCCATCTTAGCTCCAATCAGTTTCTTTGATCCAGAGAGCTGCGTCTTCCTCCCATCTCCAGGACAGTTACTCCATTGTTGTATTTATATCCGCCCTCAGTTCTTGATATAGGATGGTAATTGCTTGGATTTTGCCAGTTGTTATGAAAAAGTTATGGCTACTTTGATGGACTGGGGGTTCTGCTACTCCGGTTCACCAGTGGTTCTGCAAGGACACCACCGCTGCTTGGTGTAGCAGAATTTGTCCCCGGGTAGTTTCATGGTCTCTGAAAGATCTTGAAATCACAGCAATGTGCTGTCTTTGTAAAGGTCCCCTACTTGAGTTATGCCAAATGCAGCCCGCTCAGTTAATCCTTTCAATGCCTCTATTCTGTTTATGACCTTTAAGATCTGCAGTGGAATGTCTGGGGAGTAAGGTAGGTGGGTTTGGGTATGTTGCAAGCAGCTTTGCCAGCAATGATGTACAGACTACAGCTCCATGGATTCCCCTATAAGAGGGCATTTGGTAGATGGGACCATCTGTTATAATGCGTGGAGGCTGGGGGTTCCAATAAGAACACCCCCTCGGGGGCAATCGTGAGTTAAACCATTGATTGAACCACTGGATTTGGGCCATCAGATAGTAGGCTTCAAAATCGGGCACCTCTGGTCCCTCATCAGATGTAGGTCTGCGCAATTTAATTAGCGCCACTCTGCCGCTTCCCGCTCCACATATGAGTTTAACCAATAGTGAGTCCAACTTTGTAAACATTTTATGGAGAATGACAAGTGGCAGTGTAGAGGAAAAATAAAGTAAGCAGGGGAGGGCCACCATTTACACAACCGCGATTCATCCTATTACAGATAAAGGAAACCCCACACTAGCGTGAAAAAAACACGATAGCCACCCCAAAATTGCCATCAAGAACGTCTCTGGGATTTAGGTATATTTTGACCCCTAGCTATTTCATACAGGACCCCTCCCATGAGATCCAGAGGAGGTCTTGGCATATGATGACTTAGGGGGACAATGTGCGATTTTTGCCAATTAATGCAAAAGCCCGAATTATTGATGATTTGTTCCAACAACGAAATTGCCCTCAGCAAATCCTCCTCCATGTTGTTGAAGAACAGGACCATATCATCTACATATAGTGCAATTTTGTGGGTGACCTCTCACTGTCCTAAACTCCGGCAGAATCTCCCGGTTCGTGCCCTACTAGCTAGTGGTTCGGCAGCAATGGCAAACTGTAGCGGGGAGAGGAGGAAGGCTTGTCTTGTTCCCCTCCCCACCACATAGGAGTGAGATATTCCCCTGCCAGTGTGAACTTACACAATGGGCCCCGTGTGTTGGAGTCTGGTCCACTGGGTGAAATTAATTCCTAACCACAAATTGTCCATCACTTGGTACATGGAGTCACATCATAGGCTATGCACAAAGGAAAGATGAGAGGCAATACGAGCTGATAACTAGTAAGAGACAACACTGTGTACATGTTGGAAAACAATGAGTAAACGTTTTAGTTGAAGACTTTGTATGCCATTATTACAAGTACGTTTGGTTTACATCAAATAGACAGCCAACACCACATGACTTATCTAGGCAGTGCAGCCTTCACATCATAGACTATCAAATGCCTTTTCAATGTTGATAGAGACTATTACTGCTCTATCCTCTTTGGGGTATGCAGTCTCCATAATGGAGTAGGGCCTGTGAATATTCAGTGCTGTGTTTCACCCTGGGATGAATCAATTTTGGCAGGTTTGTACCATTGTAGACATATGTTGAAGGAGGAGGGTAACTAATTTGCGGCTCATAATCTTATGGTCCATATTCAGCATTGATAAATGATGATATACTCCAACATCATGAGGGGCATACCTAGTTTCAGTGGTAGGATTACCAGGGTCTCACCATTAGCAGTTGGTAGTCTAGTAGCCTCTCGAGCAGCTGCATAAAATTAAACCAGCTCGGGAGCCAGCTCCTCCACATATGTGGCATAGAACTCAATTGGCAGGCCATCAGTCCTAGGTACTTTGCCCCGAGCCATGGTCTTAATAGCAGTGCTCACTCAATGCAAGGTTTTGGTGCCTCCCAGTTCTTCAGTGGCCTCCACTTTCAAATGCGGCAACTCCGCAGGCCCCAAAAAGTCTGTCAAGGCTCTTTGCAATGGTGCAAAGGAAAGCATATAGGGTGGTATGGTAGCCCTCAAACCTCTGGTTAATTTGGTTCTGTCCATATAGAAGACTCTCTGTCGCAGTGGATTCTATCTCTAATATTAAGGAGCTCCAGTGCTAGGGGTCCGCAAGCCATGCCACCAATGTTCCTACTTTGTCACGCTCTGCATGGGCCCGGGTCATATATTTGCAGTGGTCCACTTTTGTAGTGGATTCTATCTCTAATATTATGGAGCTCCTGGGTGAGGGGTCCTCAAGCCATGCCAGCTATGTTCCTACTTTGTCATGCTCTGCATGGGCCCGGGTCATATATTTGCAGTGGTTGAAGCAGCCCTTGGTTCCCAGGGCATGCCTTCTCCAGGTCTCTCAGAGCTTTTTCTTGGGTCTCTACATCATGTGTGAAAGTACCTCGGACTCCAACCCCTTCAGCAATACAACTGCCTCTGATCAATGTTTTGAAAGCATCCTTTAGGGTCTTGACCCGCAAACCTGCATGCCACGAGGATGTACTTCTTATCAGGGTCTATCAAATTATTTTGTTTTTTAAAATGGGACTCCAGGACGGATCCCAACCAGGGTCATCCTGTTGAATGTAGAAAATGTAGTGGCATATGTTTGCCCCCACCATCTCTTGTGAAGCGCATCACTTTCTGGACCAGCGAGGTGAGTTTCTTATAAAACAGCGATATTGGCTCACCACCTCTTTATGAATGCACGAACATTGTATCATTTTGCCAAACAATTCAAGCCTCTGGCATTCCAGCTACTGAAAATGTAAGTTAGGGAGTGTTGCCATAGCATTGAGTAAAGGTGTCACCCGAGGGCAATCCCCACCAGGTAGTGGTCCACGCAAGGGTGGAAATCTGCAAACCACTGTGCAAAGGGTGATTCAACAGAGGCAGGGGTCATACAACACAAAGTCCCGATAAAACAAACAACAGTACCTCAACTCCCCAAACCCAGGGCAACAAGTAAAGTCAACCCCACCCAAACTATCAAAAAGTCATTTAACAACCATCATACACACCACTTTAAAGTAGTGGGGGTGCATTTAAGCAGGCGCCTCCTGATGTCGTCTCATGCCATCCGTAAAACAACAAGGATCACATCAAACCAATGTCGCCCCATCTGTCAGGGCCAATTAGTACAACTTAGGCTATTCTTTCAGGCAGTGTTGCCCCAGATGTGACATTAATACATCTCTCCCAATTTGACAGCTTTAAATCAGTTCATCAGCCGTGCCAGGGGTGACCTGTGGGAGGGAATTATCAGTGTAATGGAAAGAGATCTAGGGCTCATAATCGATAGCTTGGCACTTTGCAAAAAAAAGGGTCAGTTTTCACTGTTAAAATGTGGTGTGTCCACGTTGTGTATTGGGCTGTTTCCTGTCGCAGGCACTAGGCTTACCCACACAAGGGAGGTACAATTTTTCTTGGAAGACTTTGGGGGGAATGTGGGGTGGGTAGAATTGTGTGGATCCACGCAGATTCCAGAACTTTCCACCACAGAAGGGTGGGCGCTAGGTGGCGCACTAGCAGATGGCCGCTCTGTAGCCAGCTCCTGCCGCCCGGCGTAATTTATCTTGTAATTATCCTCATATTGACCATACTGGTGGAATCTGGCACCCCCAATCGACGGTGATCATCGTGCTGCACCTGCGGACCGAGTTTCGCTATGTTTCCCAGCTCGCTGACCCAGGAATCGGCGGAAAGAGGTGATCCCGCCAGACAGTGAAACTCCTGGTGCTTTGAGACCGGCCACGGGAACTACCCTGCACCGAGGCTGCGGCGTGGCTGCCTGGGCCGCGTCGGCCGCATTTCAAACCCGCGGCCGCGGAAGCGGCGCCCTATTTCCCGCCCAACTACCACTGCTAGCTGCCACACTCCGGGAGGAAGCTTGTGTGGAACTGACCCCCTCTGCACAGTGAGTGTTAAGGTGCGGACGGCCCTTGGAGTACTTGCCGGCCCGCACTGAAGGGGTCCTTGCCACTCGGGTGCTGAGAGTGAGGTGCGGCGCCCCCGCCGTCGGTCCTGACTTGGGTGATCCACTGGTATAACTTGGAGCCTGCCCTACGAAGGATCTGTGGAGCGGCGAACTGAGCTGCATTGGCTGCGCTGCTGCAACGCGGCATATGGGGACTAAATCCTGAGGCCCGAGACGCTACCGTTACTGACCACTCCACAGCGCTTAGGATCCTACGGGACGGCATCTAGTGACAATTGCGGTGAGTGTGTGCCTGTGATTGACATGAGGTTCCGTTGTTTGCGACTCCATTTTGTGTTGCCCTCACATAGGCCATAGGGATAAATGAACGAACGAAGTTGCATGGGCCTTTTCGACTTGCGAGTGAACTGCAAGATGCTGACCCCTTCACCTGAAACTGACCCTTCCACGAAGCTAGTTTCTTTAGCCGATCTTGTCTTAAATTGCCAATCAATGTTAAGGATATTGTTAACTTTTAGTTTCTTGCACATATCTTATCCTACACTACATCTGAATTGCTCTTTTCTTTACGGCTTTCCATTACATGGGTAGTGATTTCAATTATGGGTTTGTCCAGCTTTTGGTAATCGAATTTGGGACAGTCCTAATAATTAACTTGTGGAGTTGGTACGATGTAAAGTGAGCTTTTTGGAATGTGATAATGTATAGAAATGTGTTTCTATTGGTCAGAATTTGCCGCAATGGGTGTGCATTCGTAATTGTCTGAATTCTCAATAAAAAGTGGTGTCTTGCTCTACGAAAATTGAGCAGTCACCTGAGTTGTACACCGTGTTGTATTGCTTGGTTCACTGTTACTAGCTGCAGCTAATAAATTTGATCTCTGACGCCACCTAGAAGTATTCCGTGCCTCTGTTTGCCAGGACAGGTGAACTCGAAGACATCGGGCATGTCCCTGACGCCGCCGGTTCTGAAAGACCCGGTTCTTCAGTTAGCGCCCAACGTGGGGCGACTTCAGCGGTACCGGTCCAAGTCTGAGGATCGTGAAGAGCTATGTGAGGAAATTCTGGAGGAAGACCGCCACTTCATCGACCCCTGCATGTCGACGTGGACCGAAGGTGTTTTCTGCGAGGCTTCCCGCTTTCCGACGGCTACGAAGGACTGCTGCCCTGACTGTCGCCCTGTCTTGGACACTTGATAGATGCTTTGTAGAGCGAGACGATAGACGGTCTTCTGATGGCGTGACAGATATTTTGGTTAGGTATAAGTGGGTCGCTCCCACGACTTTGTTTGGTTCTTGGTTTTGTCTGATTCGGCAGCTGCAGCAATCGAAGCCGAGGGGCTCGTATATTTGCGAGTGTATCGATAGTTGATAACCCCTTGAAGTTTGAAGCTAGATTAGTGAGCTATAAGATGCCTGGTCTTAGCAAACTTAGGAAATGGTTTAGTTGTGGTTGTAACAGGAATTCCCGATACCTCGGTTGGAACTCCGACTTATGCGCTCTATTCAAAACACGGAGTGGGTCCTATTACTTATAATGAAGTATGGGTCCGCTATACTAAAAAAGATGGTGTTTTACGATGGCCCCCAACATGGTAGTTTCAAATTAAATATTTTAGATAATCTGGAAGTTGCGCTATTTAAGAAGAAAGCCCGGCCGGCAATGTTTGACTCTTTCCGCCTTTGGCAAAAGGAAGCCAAACAGAGAGAAATTAAGCAAGCTAAGAGAGATAGGAAAGATAAGAATTTGTCAGTACTACAAGCTGCTAGGCAGTATAGGGATGATGGAGTAGAGCGAGCGAGTGAAGTTCTAGATAGGCAGCATTGCATGGCCATGGATAAATGTTATCCGGCCTTGCCGTCTTCTCCTCCGAAAGCGATTGAAGATCTTGAAGAAGATCCTTTGATCTCTCATTTGTAGAGATTGCCACCTCCCTATGTGCAGGGTGCTACTGCACCTCAATTACCCCCGGTTGTTCCACCCTTTGTTGTTCAACCTCCTGCTGTTGTTCAGCCACTTGGTGCTCCACAGATGGTTTTGCCTCTTCCTGCGCAACCCGCTCTAGGGTCGCCATCTTTGTTACCAGCTTTGCCTCAAACTCCTTTGCCTTCTACTTCTGCACCTTCGACTCCTACTGTTCTTATCCCTACACCTTCTTTGCCTCAAAATACTTATTCTCCTGTTCATATGTCTGCTTCTACTCCTTCTGTTCGAAAACGAATGACAGAAACTGTTTCTAATTTGTTGACTCCATTGCTTGGGTCATTGAATATGACCCCTGTTTCGGAACGTAAGCAGAGTCGTAGTCAGCTTCCCGGTCCCAAGGAACGGGCTGTGTTGGATTTATTGGCTCGTAGATGGATTTCAAATGCCTCTAGGTATAATTTGCAAGCGATTATGGATGTTTTCTTTCAATGGGAACCGCCTAAGCAAAGGTATGTTTTTGATGTAATGTGTATGTTTCTGCATCAAGAATGGGAAAATAATGATTTGGGTTTGATTCCGCAGGAATTACTGGATGTTCAGTCCGAATTTGCTAGAGGGACGATAGTGGAATCTGATGTAACAGATGCCGTAGAGACGATACTTGTTTTTAGATCTAGACTTCCGCCTCAGACATTGTACGAACCTGATTCCTTCGTTAGGAGGAAAATTAAGCAGTACCCTATGAGAGAAGTTCGTCCAGTATGGAAAGAAGCAGTTCAGGCCGATGCCGCTCATAACATTGATGCTGTACCGGCTCATTTTCAGCGAGTATGGGTACATGTCCCTTGGAAGAGAGCGGAGGTATTGGCTCTTAAGCAGACCTTACCTGACCCTCGTAAGAATCCTGCTGGTTATTATAAAGAGTTGTCCCAGACAGTTGAAGCGTGTATTATGAATTTAGCTGGCATCGATATGTTGATGGGTAATGTAGTTCCGCAACCATTGTGGGCGAAGATTCGCCATGAGAATCATGTAGCAGAGTTAGGTGATACTTGGGCGAATATTGTTGCTGCAGATGGTAGACAGATAGGAAGTGCTAAACCTGAACCTTTAGTTTCAGAATTACCAGGTAGAATTATTAATTTGATGAAAACGATGATGCACGCTTTACGAGTGAATTGGGATAAGTTAGCAGCGTGTAAGCAGAAGAAAGACAAGAGTTTGTCTGATTTCTTCACTAGGTTTGAAGAGAAGTTTATCGATCATATTGGTCAGGGTATGAGTACGGAAGGTGGTCAAAGGTTGTTCGTGGATACATTTGTCTTTAATTTGCTTCCCGAACTTTCTAATAAGCTAAAGGATTCTGAGAGTTCATGGGCTGTTTCTTCGTCAGCCCAGATATTGGCTACTGCATAATATTACGAGAACAGGGATAAAGATGAGAAGGATAAAGCAGAGAAGAAAACGAAAGATTTAAAGACGAAAGTTCTTTTGCAGCAAGCTTATCCGCCTCGTCAGAATCAGCCTCAGTTTCAGCAACCTCCGCAATTACAGAGATTGTTACAGAAGCCTGAGCCTTATGTTCAGCGATTCTTTCCTGGCCCAAATCAGTGTGCTTATTGTAGAGAGGAAGGTCATTACAAGAATAGTTGCCGGTTTTGTTGCAGCGTTCGAATGATGCATTTGGTCAGAGAGGTCGTGGTGGTTTTCAGCAAGCCCCTAGGGGTAGAGGACGTGGTGTGATCCCCCAGAAGGAGCGTTCCTTTCCCCCTCAGAATTCTGCGAATTATTTTGATAGACAGAATGCTCCGAGTGGTCAGTCTGCTCAGTAATATGTTGAGGATTATTATGTTGAAGGTGAGAGTTCTGGTTATAATGATAACTAGGACAGCCAAGGACAAAGTAAGGGAGTAGTGTCAGTTCCAGTAGATCAGAATGGACCTTATGTTGAAGTGATTACATCAGGCGTGGTAGAACCTTTTCTTTTGGATACTGGTGCGACGAAGAGTTCTATTATGCACTCTAAACTTCCTGGCGCACCTTTGTCTGGCTTGACCAATGTTTCAGTAGGATTTTCAGGCGCCTCAGTTCGTAATCCGGTTTCTAGTCCTTTGTCCCTTTCCATTGTCCCTTGTGAATTGGAAGCTCCACTTATTCTAACAACTGGTTGTGGTGAGAATCTGTTGGGTTTGGACTTGCTAAAAAGATTGTATGCGACATTGCATTGTTCTCCTTCGGGAGTACAACTTACCCTTGGTAAGAAAGTGATTTCTCCAATGTATTTGTCTAAGGATTGTCTGCCACTGGAATTGCGTTCGCTTCCTGATACGCTTTGGGCTACAGGTCCAAATGATGTTGGCCTTTTGCAGATTCCACCATATGTTGTTACGCTCAAGTCGAATGCTAGACTGCCTCGTATCCCACAATATAAGATATCGAGCGATGATGAGAGAGCTTTTTTGACGATTGTCTATGATCTGGTTGAGAAGGGTGTAGTTGAGGAGACGAGAGGCAATGTCTGTAACAGTCCGGTTTTGCCTGTCCTTAAGCGTACTGATGCTTCCCAGCCACCTGCGTACCGGTTTGTGATGACCTTCGGGAGGTCAACAAGATTGTCGTGCCACAGTTTCCTGTGGTCCCTGATATTACTGCTTTGTTGACTTTGATTCCTGCTTCGGCAGCTTGGTTTTCTGTCATCGATTTGAAGAACGCTTTCTTCAGGATTCCTATTGCTGAGGAGAGTAGGGATATTTTGGGCTTCTCATTAGGAGGCCGAAGCTTCCGGTTTAAGAGAGCTCCCCAAGGTTATTGTGAAAGTCCCTCTATCTATAGTCAAGCGTTGAAAACTCAGCTTGATGGTTTTGTATTGCCTGTTGGTGCTACTCTTATTCAGTACGTCGATGATTTGTTGATTACTGCTGATGACGAAAAGATTTGTAAAGAGGCCACTCTTTCTTTGTTGCGGTATTTGTCTGACCTTCGTCATAAAGTGTCACCTTCAAAGTTGCAATATTGCCACCAAGAAGTAACCTACTTAGGTCATCTCTTGTCAAAGGAGGGAAGGAGATTGACCCCAGAAAGAATTCAAGCAATTGCGCAAATGAGTTTCCCATCTACACAGAGAGAAGTGCGTGCCTTTTCAGGTATTACATCGTATTGTAGACAGTGGATCCCCAATTTTTCCTTGTTAGCGAAACCTCTGTTAGCATTGACTCTGAAAGATACTCCGCATCCTCTTCCTTGGTCTGACGAATGTCAGAAAAGTTTTTCTGAATTACACGATGCATTGTGTTCGGCTCCTGTGTTGGGTACACCAGACTATAGTAAGCCTTTCACGTTGTACGTGCACAAGAGAGAAGGTTGTGCGTTGTCAGTGTTGACACACCATTTGGGGACAAGCAGCGTCCATGTGCGTATTTTTCAGCAACATTAGACCCAGTTGCTAAGGCGTTGCCGAGTTGTTTGAGAGCTACAGCGGCAGCGGCTGTTTCTATCCGACAGTCTGCTGGTTTGGTATTGGATAATACGTTGATTGTGATGGTCCCACATGCAGTGGATACTTTATTAAACAGGACCAAGACACAGCACCTTACTAGTGCACGTCTTTCAGGTTACGAGTTGACACTGTTGGCTAGCCATGTTCACATTAAAAGATGTAATGTGTTGAATCCAGCTACGTTGTTGCCGATCTCTACAGAGACGGATGCTCAGGAACAGCATGATTGTTTTCTTCGTACAGAGGAAGAAACGAAAGCTAGAGTTGACTTAAGGGATACTCCCCTTACAGATGTTGATGGTATGCTATGGGTAGATGGTTCATGTTTTAAGCTTCCGAATGGTGAGATGACTGCAGCGTATGCTATCACAACTTTACATACAGTTTTTGAGACAGCACGCATACCACAGAATTCTGCGCAAGCAGCAGAGTTGATTGCACTGACTAGAGCGTGTGTGTTGTCGGAAGGAAAGCGAGTGAATGTTTACACCGATAGTCAGTATGCGTTTGGTGTTGCCCATAGTTTTGGACGTTTGTGGTGAGAACGAGGGTTTCTCACTTCCCATGGCACTAAAATACAGCATGGGCAGTTAGTGAATGAACTTTTGGAATCTCTCACTCTCCCAAAGCAGATTGCAATTGTGAAGTGTAGTGCGCATAAGAAAGTTGTGGACAATGTTGGTTGAGGGAATGTGTTTGTGGATGAAGTTGCGAAGGAAACAGCGAAAGATATTATGAGCCGTATGTATGTTGCAGGCCCTGCTAATTGGGTTATGGCTGGTGGAATGTGTGAAGACACAATAGAAAGTGTGAAAATGATTCAGGCTGAAGCTACAGAGAAGGAAGTGAGTGTTTGGAGAGAGACTACGGGTATGTTGGATCCTACAGGTTGTTGGGTTGAGTTGTCAGAACACCAGCGATGGTTGTTGCCAGATGCGTATGTGCTCCCAGTGGTTACAATGGCTCATGGACTGGCTCATATCAGTTCGAAGGGAATATGTAAGTTGTTGGCTCCAGTTTGGCAGTATGCTGGAATTCGGAAATGTGCAGAGAACGTGGTGAAACATTGTATGATTTGTCTGAAGTATAATCCTGGTAAGGGAACTCCAACTCCAGCTGGTCATTTTGCTCCTCCGACGTATCCGTTTGAGGTGATACAGCCAGATTATATTCACATGGAGAGATGTAATAATCTGAAGTATGTCCTTGTGGTTGTTTGCGCCTTTTCCATTTGGATAGAGGCCTGCCCCTTAAAGGATAATGCTGCCTTGTCTACAGCCAAGGTTTTGCTGAAAGAGTATTTCCCTAGGTATGGATTGCCGAGAATTGTATGGTTGGACAATGGGAGTGAATTTGTGGGTCAAATCATGAAGAAAGTGTGTGCTGGTTTGGGAATAAATCAGAAGTTCCATGCAGCAAATCACCCCCAGTCTGCTGGACTTGTTGAATGTTACAATGGTACCTTGAAGCTGAAATTAGCTAAGGTACAAGCGAGCACTGGTCTTACATGGCCGGATGCCATCTTCTGTCAACAAGGACAACAGTGCATTCTCATGTGGGACTTAGCCCATACGAAATAGTTTTTGGTCGTCCAGCGAATGTTTGGGGTGTGCCTCGTCCAAAAGAATACAGCAGCATTGAGTACCCTATCATGGTGGATTACTTACATGACTTGACTGCTAAATTATGTGTTCTCCACCAACAGGTCTATGACAGTTTGCCAACAACTACTGCAGATCCAGGCCATACGATTCACCCTGGTCACTATATCCTCACGAAGAATTTTCAGCGCACCAAGAATTTGGAAACGAGATGGACTGGTCCTTATTTAGTGCTTTTGGTTACTAGAACTGCTGTTAGAGTAGCTGGCAAAAAGAACTGGGTGCATGCCACCCACTGTAAAAAAAGTTCCTTTGCCTTTACCGTATGATCAGTGGGTGAGGGATGGTATAGCTGACTCCGAATGTGAGAGAGTCCCTAGATTTGTGCCTTTTAGTGATGCTCATTTGACATGGACTCGGTCAGAAACGGCAGGATGATGATGTTCTGCAAGCTGCTGTGCCTCCTCATCTAAAGATTGACACCACCAATCCGGAACTTTTATTCAAGGATCCGACTGTACCTGATAAAGAACACTACGATCTGAGACCAAGAAAGTTTGTAGATATGGACAAATAAAAGAATTTCTTTTTTTTTATATGTAGTGAATTTACACCTTGTCAGATCAAGAGACTTTTTTTTGCTTTTTCCTTTTTCGAGTCACCATCCGGACTCAGCTGCAGGGTCGCGGTACAGCCTTAAGGGGTGAGCCACATATTGACACAAGGTCTGTGGTTCAGGGTCGTTAGTGCGATCTTGGTGCACACTTAAGTGTAGAAGTTAATAGCTGTGAGCAGCACGTTAGAGGATGCTGTTTTTTGAGTTTGATAAGAGTGTTAGAAAAGTTGATCCTAAAGTGAGAATATGTATATTGATTCATAGCAAATGTTTTTTAATAATGTGTTTCCTTATGCTTTTGAATATTACGCTAGCTTGTGTGGGTGGGATTTTCTATGTCACACAACAGCCGATTACATCTACCTCTCAACCTACTCTTTCTTTTTCTACTGTTTCTCCATATGAGTTTCATACGTTACCTGAACATGAACAGACACGAAGATCAGAATTTGTGAACAACTCATTTATACAGATGTTGCATCAGCACCAGCTAGTCATAAATACCACGAATTGCTGGGTGTGTGGTCTTATGCCACATACGACAGATAAGGGAATGCCATATTTGGTTTTGCCTTTTTCGCCTAATGGGTCAGTTTGGGCACTCCAATCGATGTTTATCTATGCGAATGAAGCCTCTCCTGTACGTTCTGTCGAAGACAATGCGAGTAATAATGCCTTGATACGGGGAATAGTTGATATGATTGGAGATATTGACGCGTATAACGCTATCCCTAAAGATGAAGTACGAGCACATGTCGGTTGGAATAAGACGACATATAGTGTTAGCTTGACGGAGAAAGAGAGACAGCGAAGGTCTCCTCCTATTTGGATTGTACCCCACCAAGGTCATTTTTGTCTGCAAGGTAATGGTCAGAATCCGAGAGCTCAGCTTGGTAAGAGTGTGTGTGTTCACACATACGTTTATATGTCCCAGAAATCTCCTCCGTTCGTGACAGCCAAAGGCACGTATTTTGTTTGTTATGACAGAGCATATACATGGTTGCCGTATGATTTTTTGGGCACATGTTATGTAGCGTTTTTGCTTCCCCCTACGTATACAGCTGCTTTCGACTACCATAAGACAAGATTTGGTAGAGGTATTATCGATGCGAAAGATACTGTCGCACAAGAAGTTGGAGACTTCTTTAAGGGTTTCCTGCCCTTTTGGGGTCCTATGGCTAATAGTAGGAATATTCGTCAGCTTACGAGAGTGGTTGAGGCCACTATAAATGAGACTGCAGGTGCCCTAAGCAATATTACGGCTGAGCTTCAAGCGGATCGCCTTATGACATTACAGAACCGCTTTGTTCTAGATATTATACTGGCAGATAGAGGTGGGGTATGTAAATTGATCGGATCTAGTTGCTGTGTTTTCATACCAGATAACGCCAACGACGGTGTACCAGGCCATCCAGAAGTTGCAGAAGTTTGCTGAATCTATACATGTAGACGAAGGTACCTGGTCATTAATGGGATGGTTTTGGGATTTGCTGTCCAAATGGGGATGGAAGATTCTGATATTTCTTGGTATGGCTTTAGCAATCCTTTTCTCGTGTTGCTTATGCATCCAGTGTGGTCCCGCCATTTGTGGCCTTTGTGCTACGATCTGTGTGAGAAGACCCATCTCGAGAGAAGCGAAGGATAATAAGATGATGTTACAGCAACACCTTGATGATCTAATGAGAATAGATATAGACCTGGATTCAGATTGACGTGAGTTTAGGTCATTGCCTACGTAATGGCAAAAGGAGGGTCTGAGGTTCCGTGGTTTTTGGAACCGGACTCCATTTTGTTTACGTTGTTTGCGACTCCATTTTGTGTTGCCCTCACGTAGGCCATAGGGATAAATGAACGAACGAAGTTGCAGGGGACTCGTTGTCCATGTAACCATTTAACGTGGGCCTTTTCGACTTGCGAGTGAACTGCAAGATGCTGACCCCTTCACCTGAAACTGACCCTTCCACGTTGCTAGTTTCTTGTCTTAAATTGCCAATCAATGTTCAGGATATCGTTAACTTTTAGTTTCTTGCACATATCTTATCCTACACTACATCTGAATTGCTCTTTTCTTTACGGCTTTCCATTACATGGGTAGTGCTTTCAATTATGGGTTTGTCCGGCTTTTGGTAATCGAATTTGGGACAGTCCTAATAATTAACTTGTGGGGTTGGTACGATGTAAAGTGAGCTTTTTGGAATGTGATAATGTATAGAAATGTGTTTCTATTGGTCAGAATTTGCCGCAATGGGTGTGCATTCATAATTGTCTGAATTCTCAATAAAAAGTGGTGTCTTGCTCTACGAAAATTGAGCAGTCTCCTGAGTTGTACACCGTGTGTATTGCTTGGTTCACTGTTACTAGCTGCAGCTAATAAATTTGATCTCTGACGCCACCTAGAAGTATTCCGTGTCTCTGTTTGCCAGGACAGGTGAACTCAAAGACATCGGGCGTGTCCCTGATGCCGCCGGTTCTGAAAGATCCGGTTCTTCAAACGCTGACTCCGGGCTTGCTATGGGTCTGGCGGCGTGTTCATCCCACGCAGTCGTGCTGCTTGCCCATCAAGTGCCATTGAGGAATGCCAGGCCCCACGCCTCCAGCCTTGAAAAGTACGCTGCAGAGCCGTGAGCAGCCATCGTAGCCTGTTGACTGTACCCGACCTATTGAGACGCTGGGTGGAAAGAGTGGTACTTCCAGCGTCATTTTGGACCCCAGATTGTGGTAGCACTGTGTGGCTCCTTAGTGCTCCCTGAATGGTGGTGGGTATAGGTGGCGTTCTTTGTCCCTACTTGCTGTGACATTCGAGGGCCGCATGACGTACATTGGTGTCAGGAGTGGAGGAGGGGCGGCTGCCTTGCGGAAGAGTCTGGATTTCTGCAGGAAGGCCCTGTAGTGGGTACATCTACCTGACTGACATGATTTTTTACCGCTCTGCGATCCAATACTACTCTCGCCTCCACGAATACCTTGCTGGACTTGAGCGCTGTGGGAGTGTAGGCACCGAGATCCCTACCATACCTGCTCGGCGCAATGGGTAAACCGGACACGCGTCAACCCAAGATTACTTTTGACGCTGCCAAAAAGGCACCCCGGTCTAGCCAAGGAGATCGGGAACTGCCTGGATGGGCAGTGGACGGAGCGGCGGCGCCTGCCCCTACTGCCGATGTACAAGAAATTCTTAGAGAGGTTCGGCAAGGTTTCGCCACTATTGTTGATAAGGTGGACAGGCTATCGTTCCGGATGGACGCCATTGCCCATAAGTTGGATGGTCATGATGAGAGGATTAAAGAGGCGGAAAGACGCATTTCTGATTCTGAAGATGTCTCGGGCACACACACGTCCCAGCTGTCTCGCATGGACAATCTACTACGCTCCATTGCGGCAAAAAATGAAGGCTTAGAAGTGCGCAGTAGGCGCAATAACATTCGCCTTATTGGAATTCCGGAGTCCACCAACACTGGACGTATGGAGGACTATGTGGAGAAGTTGCTCCTGGAAACCGTGGGTGCTGACGCTTTCTCTGCCCAATTTATTGTCGAACAGGAGCACCGCTCTCTGGCGCCCCGGCCCAGGCCCGGAGACACTCCTCGTCCTATAATAGCACGTCTCCTGAACTACAGAGACCGAGATGTGGCATTACGGGCGACACGCAGCGGGCGAGAACTGGTCTATAATGGAGTTACTTTTTCCATATATCCTGACTTCACTCCTATGGTGCAGGAGGAACGCCGTAAGTTTTTGGACGTCAAGGCTAAACTGCGGAAAGCACAGGTTGATTACGCGCTTCTGTACCCGGCAAGACTGCCGATTACTCATCAGGGGAAGCAGAGATTCTTTACGAAGCCACAGCAAGTGGAGGACTTTTTGAAACACCTGAAAATATCGGTTAGACAGGAGGCGGATGTTGACGATCCTCGAGATCCCCCGATGGCTGACGCGGATATGGAACACTTGTAAGACCAATGCACTATGTACCCTTGAGCTGGGAGTGATTTTGGACTTGAATTGTAGTATGGGATGATGTGTGGGCTGCTCTGATCCTAACTGCCTGATTCGAGGTATGCTTCCTCCTGGATGAGCATGGTGGTGGGTCGGTTTCATGGTCCCTTGGATACGCAGTCCTCTCTTACTAGAATTATTGCTCCTCGTCCGCCTGCGGACCTTCCTTAGAATGTCCTGTTGTTGCTGGTCCCTTTGCGCTTATATGAGGGGGTGCTTTGACTACCCCGGTGTGGGCCACGTTTCTTAACGCCTGGCCCCTCTGTCTACCTGCTCGAGGCCTTGGCTTCTGGCTGGCATGATGGGGGCGAGGTTGTGTTGCCACCTTAGACGGCCCCCTAAGGGCATTACCCTGCTTTGGTCCACTACATGAGTTTAGTCAGACCCAAACTGTTGTTGTTCTTCTTGTTGGGGGAGTGGGGGGGGGTTGCGGGTGGGAGGGTGTATGGTACTGGCATGATTGGGATGCTTCAGTGGGAGGGAGGGGAGGGGGGAAATGAAACTGTGTGAATGTTGTAGTGAATGGTTGGATGCGCTGCCCCACGCACTTTTTGTTTCTAAGACTGCATTTATTGAGTGGCTTCTTACACCCTACATTGCACATGGTGGTTTTTCTTTTGTTTTTGCTCACTGCGCTTTCGTCTGGTTCTATATGCTCACATTAATTTCTCACATACACGATGACTCATAGGGGGACACCACTGATTGTCCTTACATGGAATGTCCGAGGGTTGGGGGACTCAAGAAAGACGGCAGATCATAACTTATTTAGACCGCCACCACGTCCACATAGCGATGCTACAAGAAACCCATCTTAACCCCTTACAGACCCCTGCCTTTGCCTTCCACTGGTCAATGTACAGGGTTTTTACTTCTTATTCTACCTATGCCAGGGGCACCCCCATATTGATTAAGAATAATGTGCCCTTTGCTGCGGTAGGCTCCCTCAGTGACGAGCTCGGGAGGTTCTGCCTCACATGGGGGCGACTGAGAATGACCTCGGTGACACTAGTGTGCTGTGATGGCCCCAACACAGACTCCCCTGAATTTTTCTCTTCCCTATGGGACAAGATAAGGGAGATTGGTTCGAACAATGTCATCTGGGGAGGGGATTTTAATGTCACCTATGATCCTGCTTCAGATAGATCTAATCCCGCACCACACCACCGCACCAAAGCAGCTGCAACGCTCCATGATATCATCTCTGATAACTATTTAGTGGATGCTTGGTGACATGTCTATCCGCACCGACTTGAAGGCACACACTTCACTGCTCACGCCGCCTCTTGGGCGCGGCTGGACTACTGGCTTTTGTCTCGGGCCCTAGGTCCTCTGGTTAATGCAACACAACACTTGGCCAGGACATATTCTGATCATGCACCTGTCTTACTCACTCTTTCCCCCTCGGCCTTTGAATGCCCTCGTAGTGCATGGCGACTAAATACACGTATGCTGCTTGATGAGGTCTTCCGAGCGGAACTGGAAGATGAGTTCCAGGAATTTTTTGAGATCAACAAGGGATCTGTATGAGTGTGGAAACAATTTGGGAAGCATTCACACTAGAGGGGTGTGCATATCTAAGGGAGCGGGAGTCTTAAAAAGCATCACTTCCTCCCTTCGGAGGCTAGAGCTGGAACTTCGTGGGCTTGAAGCTCTCTTGGCCAACCACCCAGATGGGGATACTCAGAGTAAATTTAGGGAGACGCTAGCGGAATACATGGCGGAAGCAGACAGGGAAGTGCGCTTTCATGGCAAACACTGGGTGGCGCGTAGATATGGGGAAGGGGAACGCCCCGTCAAAGCTCTTGCAGATGAGATTAGACACCCACGACACTGCAATTATATAATTGACTTAGAACAATCAGACGGTACGAGATGCTGGGATACCGCTACCATCCTAGGTGAATTCACCAACCACTACGCCACCTTGTATACGAGTGTTGGCCAACGCGACCTGGATTTAGATTCCTACCTAGGCGATGTAGCCATGGATGGCTTAGTGATGTACACCGAGAATTCTTAAATGCGCCATACAAGCTCGATGAGGTCCGGGACGCCATTATGGGCATGCAATCGGGCAGGGCCACTGGCCTAGACGGCATTCCTATTGAATTTTATAAAACCTACATTGACCTGATGGCACCTATTCTGCGAGAGGTCTTCGAAGAATCCCTTAAAGTAGGGGTGCTTTCGCCACCCAAGAGGGAGGCGCTCATTATCTCCCTCCTGAAGCCTGACAAACCATCTCACCTATGTGGCTCCTATTGCCCCCTCTCCTTACTCAACTGTGATGCAAAGATATTGGCGAAGCTCATTGTCAATAGACTGACTTTATTGCTAGACCACTAAATATTGCCGGATCAATCTGGGTTTGTCCCGGGGAGGTCCACCTCTCATAACTTACGTATGCTTTTTACTGTTTTGGACACTGTTTCCCCTGACCTTCCTCTTGCGGCGGTCTTCCTTGATGCCACCAAGACGTTCGATTCTGTCGAATGGGACTACCTATTCGGGGTCATGCAACGGATGGGCTTCCCCCCCTCTATTTATTTCGTTCGTGAATTAAGCTCCTATATTGTCGACCAGGCGCTAGAGTAATGATAAATGGCCATGTGTCCATGCCCTTTCCCATCGCTCGGGGCACCCGACAGGGATGTCCACTGTCGCCTCTTTTATTTACGTTGGTCACAGAATCACTGGCGGCTCGACTAAGGCAACGGCACAATGATATGGCCCTGCAATGCCAACTGCGGCAGATCCTTGTTTCTATGTATGCCGACGATATCACGCTCTATGTTCGTGATCCCAGTTCCAATCTCAACGTGCTCCTCCGAGAGTTTGTTATTTTTGGTGGTATATCTGGAGTCCAGATTAATTGGGGAAAATCATGTCTCTTCCCCCTTACGAACTTGACGATACGCTTCCCACTAGATTAGTCGCGCTAACCCGTATCACCGACAAGATATCCCGCTGGATAAAGCTCCCGCTGTCACTGGCTGGACGGGCTTCTTTGATCAAAATGTTCATACTCCTGCAACTACTCTACCTATTCCTTAACATTCCGTACCACCATGGGCGCCACTTCTTTGCACTGTTGAAATCCGAATTGATTAGGTTGGGGTGGGGGAGGAAGCAAGCTCACCTACAGTGGTCGATTCTCACCAGACCTTATGCAGCGGGAGGTTTTGCCATCCCGGACCTGGAATTGTACTATATAAGTGCGCAGGCCCATTATCTATACTATTGGATACGGCACCCCCGATTCATGCCGCACATAGCAGCCGAACACTGGCTTGCGCACCCGATTCCAATAGAAGGGGTACTATTTGCTGAAGTCCCAGCTCGAGAACATACTCAGAACACTGTAAATGCCACAATCCCTGCTTGGCACCGCATTGCGACCCTCTTGTCACTTGGGGTGCCTTGTACGAAAATGGCCAATTCCGTACCTCGGACAGCCTCTTTCGGAATCTGACCCGCGTGCCGCTGGACAGCTTCCTATATTTGCGACTCCAACATGGGATTCGAGCCTTGAATGTCAATTTCCCGGCAGCAGGAGGTATCAACTCCGCAGGCCCGAACGCGATGGAGTGAGGAATTAGGAGTTGAAATCACTGATGACCAGTGGGAGTTTTGTTGCCTTCAGACTGAGCGCATCTCGGCTAGTAGCAGGTTGCGCATTATACACTACAAATACCTTCACAGGTTGTACTACACACCAGCCAAAATGCACCGGTTTCGACTACGAGAAACGGACGCCTGTGATAGGTGCCATGCGACCAACGCAGATATGTTACATTTTGCCTGGAGCTGTCCGGTAGTCCTAACCTTCTGGGAAAAGGTCTTTGAGGCTCTGCATCAGATGACTGAGATACAATTGGACGCTACCCCGCTGGTGGCACTACTTAGTTATGTCCTTCCCATTCCATCATCGTCCCGTAAATACATAGCATTGGCGTTATTGATGGCTAAGAGATGGGTGGCATGCCGTTGGGGCAGAGGGAGGGCGCCCAAGTTTAAGGAATGGCTAAATGATATGACCTTTTGTCAGGAACAGTTATCCAATTATGCTGAATTACTGCCTACCTCCTCTAGACCTCGTGATATTTGGTCACCTCTGACATCCTATCTGTCGGCCAGAGCAGCAGACACTGATACGGCGAGCTTGGCTGATCGCCCCTTGTAATGGCCTCACCCATTGCACATGACTCACCTGCACTATGAATACTGCTCCACATTCCTAGATATGCCTCAGCACATCCAATCACAAGTGATGCCCGTGTTGATGGTGGTTATTGACCTCCTTTGGTGAGTGATTGCCCGCCTGACTTGGTGCCTGGCGGATGTTCCCCCTCCCCCTCTAGCCCCTCCCCCCCTATCTTCCGTGTGTTCCTCCTTGGACGACCCCATTTATCTGCTTGCTAGCATGATTCCGTCTGAGAGTGCAGTGCATACTGACCACCTGTGTTCCCATTTCTTTCTTCCCTCTCTTTGACCTTTACCCACAGAATATAAATGTAGGGTTACTATTTGCTCATGTTTTAATGTTACATGTTACACTGCAGTGATGCTTAACTGATTGCTTGACGCGGCCGGCCCGAAGTGGTTGTAGGCGGCTTGCTGTGTAACAAGATGCCTGGCTTTTATTTTTTGCTCACTATGATCTGCTTCTTTCGTTGGCAGCCGGCCACTCTGTGGATGTAGGCTAAAGCTCCTGTGTTTGTTGTGTTACCAATAAAAAAAAAAATAAAAAAAAACTTTCCACCACAGAAATGTGAAAAAAATGTGTTTTTGTTTTTACAAATGTTTAGGTTTGCAAGGGATTCTGGGTAACAAAACCTGGTGAGAGCCAGTCAAGTCACCCTATCCTGGATTTCCCTGGGTGTCTAGTTTTAAAAAATGTATAGGTTTGCTAGGCTTCCCTAGGTGCCGGCAGAGATAGGGTTCAAAATCTACAGATAGGCACTTTGCTAGAAAAGGGTCATGTTTTCACTGTAAAAATAAAGTGTGTCCAAGTTGAGTTTTGGGCCGTTTCTTGTTGCGGGCACTAGACCCACACAAGTGAGGAACCATTTTTATCGGGAGACTTAGGGTAACATAGAATTATAGAGCAACTGGTATTACCTATTGACTTTTGATGCATTTCTGCCTTCCAAATCAAAGACATGTGTAAAAAATAAGTCATTTTGAAAAATGATCTATAATTCTCATGCTAGTATGGGTACTCAAAATTTCGGAAATGGGCAAATATCTACTGTTTCTAAACTCTATATTTTGTTCCAATTTCAGAAATGCATAGGTGTCTTTCGTACCGATTTTTCCATGTATATATTTTCCCAAATTAATTGCTATATACCCTGTACATAATGAAATACCATTGCAAGACGCTGCTCAGTTATTGGCTATGGGTTCGTCGGGTTCTTGGTGAACCTACAAGTCCTATCTATCCCCACAGCCAGAAAGGTTGAGTGGATGTAACGGTATATTGCTTTCAAACAGCTGTCACAATTAGAAAAAGTTGACACAAATGGCAGTTTTTTTCAACAAATGTTGCTATATTTAACTGTTAGTTAATATAAAGAATCCTTGAAGGTTCCACACAAATGACCCCTTGCTGAATTCAGAATGTTGTCTACGTTTCCAAAATGTATAGCTTTCCAGGATCCATTATTGCTTTCATACCCATTCCTACCCTTAACTGGAAGAAGGTTAAAAGCACAGAAAATAGCAAAAATAGGCTATATCCCAGTAAAATGCCAAAACTGTGTTACAAATGCTTGTTTTCTCACAAGTCTGTCAGTCTCTAAAAGCTGGGAAAATGGTGATTTCAGCCCCGCAAACCCTTTGTTGATACCATTTGCAGGGGAAAAAACAGACGCTTTTTTTGCAGCACTTTTTACAAAATGTAGCTGTATTTTGGCTAATTTCTGGGTCCCCTGCAGGGGAGTCCACAAACCCTGGAAATGTTTAGATTCCCCATGATGTCGGAAGAAAAGGATGCAACTTTGGCGTGGATACCTTATGTGGTTAAAAAGTTACAGGGGCCTAAGCGCGAACTACTGTAAATAGCCAAAAAAAGGCTTAGCACAGAAGTGGAGGGGCGAGGGGGTGGGGAGGTGAAGGTCATCTGTGAAAACTAGTGTTGTTAAATATTTTTCAACTACTTATAAAGGTAGAGTAGTTAACGGTGGTAACCTTGATGAAAGTACTATTTCACATACCCACTGTGCCTCTTCAAAGAAGTTGGAAGTTAGGAACAAAGTCCAACATTAAGCCATTAGATAGCATCTGCAGTGAGTCCTTTGCATGAGTGTTAAGTAGGTTGCAAGAGACATTCCTGTGCATGTTGCCAGAGAAATACCCACCTTTCAAAATGTAAAAAGAATGATTAGCAGGAAAAGACAGGTGAGTAAATCACTACCTACTCAATCAAAAACATTCAGCAGAATTATGAAAACTCCTATACTAACAAAAACATTTAACCACAAGCCTTTCCTACTATATGACAACCACAATCCTTTCTAAAAATACTAATATCTGCAGCTGTAAGTAGAGGTGCTTTCACCTAATATTTGTTTTTTAAATGTATATCCATATGTACAGTTGAAATCCATACCTGGGATATTAACCATTTTGGACTGATTTTGTATAAAAAACATTTATTTCTTGTTCTTCATATTTCATCTTTCTCCATTGTGAGGACAGTTTAGGAGTGAGCATTTAAACATGTGTTGGCCCTTGATGATGCACAGATTTGAGTCTTTTTCAAGGCTGATTAAGGCTAGTGTAAGTCCCTAGTATTGATTGTGATTCAGCGTAAGTGTTATGAATATGTGTAGGTTTAACTTTCAATTCACTACTTACTCATCTGTCCATCTAACTGTACTAGGCACCCTACAGCTAGATAGATTGCAGCATTACCCTCACCACAGAGGCAAATGGACATCTGATGAATCTTACTTTACCAATAGGAGTGGTGGGAATTAAGGTGTCCAAAACAACACCTATGACACCCAATGAGGATGATTAACTGGTGACTAAAGTACAAGCTTGAAATAAGGCTAAAATACACTGTTATCTGGAACATAGTTTAACAATAAAGTATCGCAATGGGGAGACCGAATCTCCTAAAGAAGTATGTCTAACTAGAAGGATAGACACTAGAAGCTCTGCTACTGTGACACAGAATAGAAGAAGCAGAACTTGACATTCTGAAAAGATTAGCTGATTCTCCCTACAACGCATTTAGACCAAAGACAATTTTAGTTCAGTTTCAAATAAAGACCATCAGGACACAATAATAGACTCAAAAATTCAGATAGATATTGTATTAATGTTCCCAAACCAATGCAGATAATCAATTTCTTAGGCACCCCAATGAAGTATTAAAAGGCATGCAGTATTAGACTACTCATTTAGCCAGAGGATCAAATCCAAAGAGGATGGGTTAAAACAAAAATAAGATACAAGGTTACAGGCTCCTACCACCATTTAAGGCAGAAGGATAGTTTGATTCTCTTTAACAACTAAAGATTTAATGCAAAGGTGTAAATGAATACATTTTAAAGTTCTTTAAGGGCAAGTCCATGAGCATAAACAAAAAGGAATTAAAGCAAAAGCCAATGTTTCTGGCAAGGAAGTCTTCTGAGTTAATTCCATAAAAGCATCAGCATCAACAAAAAGGCAGTCCAGGATAGAAATTTCAGGGAGGATTATAAAATTGTTGAAAAAGTGGCCCATTCTCTCCCAAGAAAAGAAAAAATAAAGTAATGCATGTTGTTCCTCCTTCGGAGTTTCTTCTTTTATAGTCCTTATGACACCTTAATGACTTGGTGTCACTCCTCTAGTCAGTCCATCGTATGAATAGTTTTAGCATGTAGTAGCCAAATACATTTAGGTACTCCTGCATTTTTTCCCAAGCACTTCATGCGAACGACTTGGCTTTCCGGGCCTCACAAGTTAATCAATGGTAAGAAATATACAATATAACAGACTATGGCACTGGGTTAGAGTTGATTTTCCCACTGAGCCATCTCACAGTGAAATTCAAAAGAATGTCCTTTGTATGTAAAATGAAATATGCATGGAACAAAAAATGCAACACATCCAGGATTACAAAATAATTATTGCGCTTGCTAAAGGAACATTTTCTGCTCAAGAAATTCATACCTGAGGTTTAAATGAATTAAACTTAATTAGAATTAAATATAACGCATCAAATCATTATTTCATAACAAGAATAATGAATGTTTCACCAATGCATTATTACACCCAGTTATTTAGCATTAGCTATAGCCTACTGCGACAAATTTTTCAACATCCATTCATGTAAATTATTCTTAAAAACCGTTTTACTAAAATTGTTTACTAATTGTTTTTAACCATTAGGGTCCCATCTATTACATGTGTAAGTTTCAATTTCCTAACTAATTTTAACATGGATAGCCGCGTACCCCTAAACCTGGGGTGACGTCCTCTGGTCACTGCCTTGATCCCTATTAATAGGGTTAATAATTTCCTTTTCAATTACAGTTCATTTGTTTTTTGTAATTCATCAAAAGACACTGTTGATTTCTTCAGTGTGCATGTTTATTTCATCATTCCATAATTTTTAATCCTTTCCCATATTCGTAATTATTCCAATGCATTTCGGCTTAACCATGAAGCCTTCATCAGGGAATTGATCTAAAACAAAATACCGCCTTTAATACACGAGGTAATGCTAATTATTAAACAAAAGATTAACCCCTTCGATGCTGATGACGGAGCGGTTCCGTCATCAGCATCGGTTGGGCTGTGCTGATGATGGAACCGCTCCATCATCAGCACAGCCCCCGGGGGAGCGCTGGTGCTCCCCCCCTGGGGCATCGATCATTGTCTTTTAAGCATGGATGGCAGCAGAAGAGTTTCCGCTGCCTCCCCCGGGCCCCCCCACGTTTCCTGATGACGTCAGAGTGCACAGCGCACGCTGACGTCATCAGGAAGCGCTGGACGCGCTGGAAACCATTTGTTTCCAGCACGTCCAGGAGTAGGAAGGTGAGTTTGTGCCTCCGGTGGGGAGGGGGGCCATTTTACAGTACCATGAGGCATCGGGGGGGGAGGAAACAGTGTTTCCTCTCCCCTGATATCCCAATGCAGGGCATTCCTGGTGCACGATCGTCGCGATTGTGCACCAGGAATGCCCCCACTGGACACCAGTGATGTCTTTTTTGTTGACAAGGAAGCGACCCCTTGGTCAAGGGTCGCTTCCTGGGGAGCAAATTAATATTCAAACTTTTCTGCCCCCCCTGGGGACAGATCAACCGTTTTTTGGCTGATTCTGGTCCCGGGGGGGGAGGGGGGGAAATAGAAAAGCCCACTAGAGCCAGGGAATTTAGTTTTTCTGTAATTGGAAGCGACCCCTTGGGCAAGGGTCGCTTCCTTGGGCAGATAGGTTATTTAATTTGGCTTTTCCCACTAGACTCCAGGAGAATTTTTTTTTTTATGGAAGCGACCCCTTGGGCAAGGGTCGCTTCCAGGGGGCCCAATTTAAAAAATATTATATTCTGCCCCCCCCCCGGGGACAGATAGCCTGGTTTTCTGGCGTTTCTGGCACCAGGGGGGCAGAAAAGCCCACTAGAACCAGGGATTTTCTTTTTTTAATTGGAAGTGACCAGTCGCTTCCAGGAGCCATTTTTTATTTTTTAGTATATTCTGCCCCCAGTGGGGCAGATCGGTTTCTTTATTTGGCCTTCCTACCCCCAGGGGAGGGCAGAAAACCCCACTAGACACCAGGGAGTGTTTTAAATTTGAAATGGAATGAGACCCCCTTGGGCAAGGGTCACTTCCTTATGGGCCTAATTAAATTTTTAGACTTTTCTGCCCCCCCTTGGGGATAGATTTTCATTATTTTTGGCATTTCTGGCACGGGGGGAGGGCAGAAAAGCCCACTAGTGCCAGGGATGTAAAAATAAATAATGTGTTTGCTTCCAGGGGACATATATTTGTTTATGTGTATTCAGCCCTTTCTGCCCCCATTTGTGTAGTGACATAGCCTGTTATAATGTGTATTGTTTTTATTTGTTGTGAATTGTAATGCTTTATTTCCCCCTTTTTTGTTCTTGTTCAAGGCCTTTGCTCTTTAGACTGTTGCAGGTCACAATTTCGTTACTGGTGGTTCTGCTGTTTGTGTAGTTGCATGTGTTTGGTAAGAGACCTTTTTTTGTAAAATGTCAATGTAAATGTGTTTTTTGCAAAGTGTGTAATAATACCAGTATGTTTTATTTCTGTTTTTTGTGTGTCTAAAAATGTTTTGCATTTGTGATTGATGTGTCTTTTGTTTTCTGTAGATTTTGTTTTCTTCTTTCTAGTGGGATATCGTTGACTATTTGCTGTGTCTTTGCAGAGTAGGTGCTGGTGAATGTAGCTGTCCCTTGTAAGTGAATTGTATAGTTTTTTAGTATATAGATCTTTGTGATAAAGGCACACATTTTTTTACTTACTTTGCACAATGTTGGTTGTTGACTTGGTTGTGCAGTCTCCTTTCTTAGTAAGGATACTGGCTAGACGCCGGATTACAGCTCAGCAATTTGTTGGAATGCTTTTTGATGGAGCTACTTTTGGTGTGGATGAAGGGCCTGTGTTAGAGGAGGACATTGCTGTGCCGATAGTGCGGCAAGAGGTATCTGGTCTGCAGCCTGGGGCTGCTACACTTCCCGTTGGTATAGTGAGACAAGAGGCATCAGGGCTGCAGCCTGGGGCTGCAAGACATCCCGTTGGTATAGTGAGACTAGAGGCAGCTGGGCGGCAGCCTGGGAATGCAAGGCTTCCCGTTGAAAGTGCTGACCTCTGGGTTACCCCAGGCATGGTGCAGCCGGCATTGCCAGACTTTACTGGTGTTCCAGGGTGTAGGGTGAACACTGAAAACTTTTTGCCAATTGATTTTTTTCAGTTGTTTATGGATGATGTGTTTTTGGCAGAGATTGTTGAGCAGACTAATTTGTATGCCGAACAGTTTTTGAGGGAGAACAGTGCCAGCCTTAAGCCCCATGCTAGAGCTACCCGGTGGACTCCCACAAATCTGGAAGAGATGAAGAAGTTCTTGGGTTTAACTTTTTTGATGGGCTTGCTCAGGAAGCCATCAATGGCTTCATATTGGTCTAATAGTCCTGTGATGGCAATTGCTATATTTCCGGCAGTCATGAGTCGTGATAGGTATTTTCTTCTGCTTTGGATGATGCATTTTGTCGATAATGGTTTAGCTTCGCCACGAGATCACCCTGATTGTGACCGTCTTTTCAAGATTCGGCCTGTCATTGATCACTTTGTTGATCGATTTTCTGAGATCTATGCTCTAGGGAAAGAAATTGCAGTGGATGAGTCTTTGGTGTTGTTCAAGGGCCACTTGGTTTTTAGGCAATACATTCCTACTAAGAGGGCACGCTATGGAATTAAGATGTATATGGTGTGTGACAGTCGGACCAGATATGTTTCAATTTTCAGGGTGTACACCGGTAAGGAATCCAGGATTAACCCCCCTGGTTTTCCGTCCACTTTTGGAGTGACTGAGAACATTGTGTGGGAACTTGGTAGAGGATTATTTAACAAAGGCCATCATTTATATGTAGATAACTTCTACACTGGTGTGCGGTTGTTCAGGGAATTGGCCAAAGTGGACACTGTTGCTTGTGGCACAATCCGCTCTAACCGTAAAGGTTTTCCAAAAGAACTTGTTTGTCAAAAGCTTGTCCGGGGACAGTGCAGTGCATTGCGTTGCGAGGAGCTTCTAGCTGTCAAATTTTCAGACAGGAGAGATGTCTTCATGTTGACTACCATTCATGATGAAAGCACTGAACCAGTGACTGTTTGGGGTTAGGTTGCTGAAGCGCGCAAACCTGTGTGTATTTTAGACTATAATAGGCACATGGGTGGTGTTGACAGAGTAGATCAGAGGTTGGAACCATATGCTGCTCTTCGTAAGGCTTACATTTGGTACAAGAAGTTGGCTATCCATCTTTTCAACTTGGCAACCTTTAATGCTTTTGTTGTGTTCCAGGAACCTTGTCCTCAGTCAAAGATGACCTTTGTAAAGTTTCAGGAGTCTGTAATAGTGACTCAACAGCATTCACTTACACGTGCATCCAACCTCTGCACAGTCACCTGTATAGCTACACACCATCTTTGGACCTGGTCTGCTCTGTCGTGTGTTATGTATTGAGAATAGGGGTATGAGTAGACAGGTCGTTAAATATTCCCCTTTGACCCTCCCCACCTCCTTGTTTTTGTAGTCTGTAATAGGGAGCCTTGTTTTAGTGGAACAGGCAAGTGTTCCTAGAGTTGGAGTGGTAGAGGATGTTGCTAGATTAAAAGATCGCCACTTTCCTGATCACAATCCTCCTACATCCTCAAAAGACTTTCCCAGTCGGAGATGTAGAGTCTGTTGGAGAAGAGGTTTGCGGAAGGCGGTTCGTATGTACTACCCGAGTGTCCTTCTAACCCTGGGCTGTGCGTGCCTGCTTGTTTTAGAATGTACCACACGCAAAATAATTTTTGGGGAGCATCCATGAGTGGTAAAGTGAAATGCCTGGCCTCTATTCTTTAATAATTTTTGTTCAGTTTCAAAGTTGGCATTTGTGTAGTGTATTTAGTTTTAGTTGTTGTGTTAGTGGATTTGTATCAATTTGCAAGTCGTTTGTGTTTTTTTATTTCTATTAAAAAATTCTTAAATATGATGTCGGTTTGCGTGTAGTGGCGATTGTCTGGCGGTGTGCGTGGTCTGGCGCTCGGCTGGCGGTGTGTGTGGACTGGTGCTTGGCTGGCGGTGTGGACTGGTGCTTGGCTGGCGGTGTGCGTGGTCTTGCTCTTGCCTGGCGGTGTGTTTGGATTGGTGCTTGGCTGGTGGTGTGCCTGGACTGGCGCTTGACTGTCGGTGTGCGTGGACTGGCGTTTGACTGACGGTGTGCGTGGATTTGCGTTTGGCTGGCGGTGTGTGTGGACTGGTGCCTGGCTGGAGGTATGTGTGGCCTGGCGCTTGCCTGGCGGTGTGCGTGGACTGGCGCTCGGCTGGCGGTGTGTGAGTAGTGACTTGATGCTGGTCACTACACACACTTGCAATCCATCAGTTTGTGTAGTTGCTGTGTCAGGAATGTGGGCGCGTGAAAGTGATGGGCCCTTGAATGGCGCTGTCTGCTGGTGGATGTGTAATGTGATGGGTTTGCGGCTGGTGGTGTGAATGTTTTGTATGTGTCACACGTATGAAAGGTGTATGAATGGCCTGTAAAGATGTTGGTGCCTTGTCGTGGCTTTACAGCTCACGAGCTGTGAGTCACTGGTTCAGTTTTTTTGTCCATGTAATTGACAGTGCATTTCATTTTTGTGAAATCTCTTGTTAATAAAATGTTATATACTGAACCATCACTCGCCCTCGTGCCAAATCCAACCAGTATGTGTGTGTGTTTGAGGAATAGATGGCTGTACAGGAATCTTTGTCTTTTTAGTCTCTCTGCCAAGGTGTACATTCCACCTACGAATAACCTACCAATTGTAGATATTGTTGAAAACCCATGGGAGTACACGGTGATGTCTCTCTGGTGAATTCTAACAAGTTATTTTATCCACAATATCCTGCAAAACTCACAACGTCTGTCACTTTTTCCTTGTAATATTGTGCCAAAATTGTCACGCTGCAGAATTAAACAACTAATTTTGTCAAAACGATCTGGTTTTGCTAGGGGGGTCACCTAGGTTTTTCACTCCGTGCTCGGCGGCCATTTAGGGAAACATACCAAACTCACACATTTCTGAAAAGTAGACACCCAGGGGCTTCCAAGGAGGTATGGCTTGCGTGGATCCCCCAACGTCCCCTTACCCAGAATCCCTTGCAAACCTCAATTTTAGCAGAAGAAATCTGTTGTTTCACACATTTTTGTTTGGGAAAGTGTGGTATTACTGGGCTCACACAAATTTCCTACCACCCAGCGTTTCCCCAGGTCTTCCAATAAAAATGGTGCCTCACTTGTGTGGGAGGCGCAAGTACCCACGACAGGCAAGGGCCCAAAACATAGTGAGGCGACATCAAAATTGCCTATCTCAAAACCGCCTGCTTTTGCAAGGGGGTCACCTGGGTTTTTGGCCCTGTGCTCGACGGGCATATAGGGAAACCTACCAAACCCACACATTTCTGGAAAGTAGACACCCGGGGTCTTCCAAGGAGGTATGGCTTGCATGGATCCCCTAACGTCCCTGTACCCAGAATCCCTTGCAAACCTCAATTTTAGATGAAAAAAACTGTTTTTCACACATTTTTGTTTGGGAAGTGTGGCATCACCGGGCTCACACAAATTTCCTCCAACCCAGCGTTCCCCCAGGGCTCCCGATAAAAATGGTGCCTCACTTGTGTGGGAGGCGCAAGTACCCGCGACAAAATAGGGAAAATTATTTCAGGCTCATGGGCAGATATTCTCTGAGGTGTTGGATCAAGTGGAGAACTGGATTTCATTTCCTAAAAAGACTGGTGAACTCATCTGGAGGGGGGGGTGGCAGGAATTGGGATAGAGTAAGTAAACACTATCCCTATTATTCAATGAGAATAAATTGTCAGCTTCATTGACCTCTTGAAACGATCAATCGATGTACAAAATTATAGTATTGAACTAAGTAGACAAGGCATTGCACCTGTTATTAGAGGGTTCAGGAACAGGGGCAGTCGTGGTGGATTTCAACTGAGACTTTGTTATTTTGAACATCTTCCTATAGGAATTAGCAGCTTCATTGAGTCTAGTCTCACACTAAGAGGCCTGAGCTCATCAAATTTCAGTATGGTATACACTCACTTTATTTTTTATTTTCCTCATAATCCTTTCTCCAGGCACTTTCTGCAATCAGGCAGCTTTTTTTTTAGCTTTCTGAGGTGGGGAGTATACCATGGAGATAATGTATTTTGGAATTTCTTGGGGATAGTTTGATCTAGAGAGTGGGTCAGCCATTCAGAGATCATATTGTTGGCAATAATTCACCCAAAAAATAAAGGTTAGAGTGACATTATCATTAGGAATTGTAGGAAGATCTAACTTTACATTAAGATAAACCTCAGAAATGCACTGAAAAAAAAGTTCTAGGTTAGGTGGAAATGTCACTTAAAACATACCATTTGAAACTAACAATATCACTAAAAGTCACCAGTATTAGTTATCGCTGGGAACCATCCTTTACTCCGCATGCTTTACAACGCATGTCATTACCCCGCATTTTTTACTCAGCAAATTTTTTTACAATGCAGGGATTTACACCGCAAACCATTACAACGCATTCCCCATTACAATGCCCAGGTGGAGTTAAAATAGGTAATTGCGTTGTAATGGACAATGTGTTGTAATGGATTGCGTTGTAAAGCCCTGCATTGCAAACGTTTTTGCAGAGTAAAAAATACGTGGTAATGGCACGGGTTGTAGATCCGTGCGGAGTAAAGTGTTCTATTCTTTATCGCTAACTAGTGCCCTAAAGTAACTGTACCCTCACCATGCTCTTACCCTTTCATATTAAATCAATCATGACATTCATTAACTACATTTATAACATTCCTAGTCATGTCTGAAATATCATCATTTTTAGGTTTTGCCTGGAGCACGGAGCTTTAGCTCCGCCTCCAGGAGAAATCTGTAGTCTTCAGTAAGGGACACTTGAATCCGCCCTCTGTTCCATTGGCTAGCTCCATAAATGGAGGCTAGCCATTGGAACAGAGATCTGTCCGTCAAGGCCGGACCAGATTCGGGGGCATTCCCGAGATTTTTTCCCTCTCCACCCTTTTTGCCTCGTCATCGGGCGGTGGGCGTGTTTATTTTTTTCTTCTTTCTGCAGCATCCTTCCTCACACCAGCTGGACGGCTCTCCGTGTGAGGACGCAGACCTGACCGCCTCTCTACTCCGAGCCAACACAATGGAAGGTGATTTGTTGCCAGTGCCCGTTCCCGCCCCTGCCCCCCCTCCCGCTCTCTGTGTGTTTGTTCCCGCCCCTGCCCCCCCTCTCCGTGTGTTCGTTCCCGCCCCTCCTCCCGCTCTCCGTGTGTTCATTCCCGCCCCCCCCCTCCCGCTCTCCGTATGCCCCCAGGAGGGGCATGGGAGGTGAATCTGTCCGTCAACGCGGACCCGTTTTCGTGTTTTTCACGAATTGTCCCCATCGCCGCCCGGCCCGCGACCAGGAAGTAAAAATAGTAGTGAATACCGCGTCGAAGGACACCCCGTGTGTGGAAAGAAAACATCTGCTGCATAGCGCTTGAAGCGCTCCAGAGGCTTCCTGTAGTGTATTGTATTTGTCACGCTCCCACCCCCTCCCTCCGCCCGCAGCTCTCCTTCGGCGCGCTCCCACCCCCCTCCCTCCGCCCGCAGCTCTTCGGTCCCTGGTGAGCCTTCGTGGCACTTTTGGTGTCCGGGCCTAAATGGCTTCAGCGAAGGGATGCTTTCCTGAAACAAGCAGACATTACACGCATGTGCAGCGGAGGAGGTTAACTGCGGGCTCCCGTGTTTACCTAACAGTGGCTGTGTTCCCGCAGAATGAAACGGACTCCACCTTTCACCCGTAAATAGTGGTGAATACCGCGTCGAAGGACACCCCGTGTGTGGAAAGAAAACATCTGCTGCATAGCGCTTGAAGCGCTCCAGAGGCTTCCTGTAGTGTATTGTATTTGTCAACTCCCACGGAAGAGCGAGTCTCGGGGAACAGGAGATGACTGCACACATGTACAATGTCCCACTCTCTTCATCGCTGCCCTCCCCAAGGCGATGGGGGCATTAAGTAAAACCTCTCTCCCATCTTTACAAAGCAATAACAGAAACCATATTCCAGGGCATAGACATAAGATTAACATTAGCATGTTAGTTTCTGTGAAGGTTGAATACTCATGTACGCATGTTTGTATGTGTGCGTGTGCGCACGATCACATAAACACACCACATGCTGCATGTTCGTCCCACCCGTTCCAGACCTGCAGGAAAGCACACCTCGGCAATTTATTTCCGTACAGTAAGAACCACGAACCATAAAATATTAACAGAGTGGGTCACAGGGCAGGCAGTGCTTGATTAAACTCCCAAGGCGCCCAAACATTCAAGGTTGGAAGACGGGGCGAGGCGCCTTTATTCACATTTGAATTTCTGGTTATTACCAGGTGAATTCCGGCCCAGGCCTCGTTTCTGGCTCTCGGCGACACGTGCAGTACCGCAGAGGGGCCATTCGGTCAATGTTTGTTTACAAACATATGAAGCAATATGTAGAGAAGAGTCGGAATCTACACACGGGGAGAAGAGGCTTTAGGTGAACGAAAGTACATTCATATTTCGCCGGGGAGATGAGAGTCTAGCGTCCACCCGTTAATAGACGAGTCCACTGTCGTTTTATTTCAGCAGCAGACACAACCCGGCCTTCCTCTGTACATTTTGGCAATGTGCAGTGCTTTCTCAGGAGCTTATATTTTTCACGCGCATCGGTGCATGCACATTTGCGCATGGCTGCAGAAAGCGCCCTGAAGAGCGGCGCAGGCGCTGGAGGCGCGCTGTCGGTACTCATCTCAGACCTGGTGACTCGAGGTCGTTGGGTTCACAGGCCCGTCCATGTCCGTGCACTGTTCACGCACACGGGCCCGCATGTGACTGCGTGCGTTTCTACCCTCCGCTCCCCAAGCCCCTCACAGTCGTTGCTTCGGCTGCAGAGGTAAATCACGCAACCTATCACGCAAGGTATACACTATGCGCAGTCTGTGTCCAGAGGTGAGAGAAGGGCTGCCTGTTTCTGGACACACAAGAGTGTGAGGTCCCCAACTGAGACATAAGGTGTGAATTCCCGGACGGCCTGCATCTGATGCCCACGCCCGAGGTGCTGTGTCTCTGCCCCCCGGGTACCCTCTGGAGCCGCCACTCTTCTCCTGACAAAAATTCCCCGGACAGAAAGATGCCAGAGACACACGGACATAGAATTAAATAAATAAATACACACAGACACATCGGTGAGAAAGGTTGCTTTTATTTAAAGTTACAATTCGTGTCTCCCTGTTGCCTGCTTGTGCCTCCGTTTTCGTGTCTCCCTGTTGCCTGCTTGTGACTCCGTTTTCGTGTCTCCCTGTTGCCTGCTTGTGCCTCCGTTTTCGTGCCGTGACTCTGTTGCGTGCTTGTGCCTCCGTTTTCGTGCCGTGACTCTGTTGCCTGCTTGTGCCCCTGTTGCCTGCTTGTGCCTCCATTTTCGTCCCTGTGAGACTGAGTGCAGGCTGTGAGTGCAGGCTGTGAGTGCAGGCTGTGAGTGCAGACTGACGGACTGTGCGTACCTGTGTGTGTGCAGCTATGTGTACAAGAGCTAAGTCATGCTGTGTATGTGTGTGTGATGCTATATGTGTATTATGCTATGTGTATGTTTGGGTCTGTGGCTGTGTATGTGTGCAGATGTGTCCAGGAGCTGAGTGATGCTGTCTGTGTGTAATGCTATGTATGTGTGATGCTATGTATGTATAATACTGTGTGTGTGTGTGTAACTGTGTCTGTCTGTATAACTGTGCATGTCTGTAGCTGTGTGTGTATGTAGCTGTGTATACAAAGCCTGTCCATGTGTGTAGAGGAGGAGCTCTGTGTGTGTGTGTATAGCTCTGTGTACATATACCTATGTGTGTATAAGTGCAAATGCAATAGGTCTCACATTTCGTAACCATAAAGCGATTTACTAGTAAACGACAAAGCCATTTGTTTATCTGTTTTACAAAAAAAAACATAGGTGAAAATTTTGACATTTACAATGCCAATAGCTCTAATTTTGTCAAAGGCAAAACCATTGCATTGTAAATGCTTGTTAACAATACTGTGCATGGTGGGGATAAGTTATAGTTACTTTAGGGCATGAGTTATAGTTCCTTGAAATAACTATGACTGGTAAATTTCAGTGGTTTTGCTAGTTCTATTTTGTAGGTATATTTACAAGCGGCATTTCGTTATTTATATTGGAAAATCTTTCTATGATGCCTCTAATGTCTGGGTCCAGATCAAGTACAGCTGGCATGATCTGCCTGCTCGCTGACATGTAAGCTCTGTGCAATTGAGCAGCAGCCTTGCTGTGTGAGGCTAAGGGATTCATCTTGCACTTGCTGTTATGGTCAGTGATTGAGAGATGTATAGACTTTCAATTTTTCTCACTGACCCTACTAAGTAGATTTACAGAAAATATACTTGGAAGTGCCAGGACGAAAAACTAAGTCGTACACCTGTGCGCGGAAGGTTTATTCCACAGTTGGCCAGATGGGGTGTGACGCACTAGTGGGGGAGATCTCCTCACCCCCGATTCACCCCACTCTACCAACAGAGGAAGAAACAGAAGTTCTGTCAGGTCACAATTTGAATTAGTGGACAACGGTGGAGGCCACTCATTTTTTAGGGACTGGCACTTATTTTTCTCCATCAGGTAAAGACCGAGAGCTAGAAAAAATAAAAACACACCGTTCGGAAAAAGGGAGGAAGAGAAAGATGGAAAAACGGAAGCAAAGGGAGAAAGCAGGAGTGGGGTATAGTGAGATGGAGGTGCAGTAAGCGTCTGGTAGTGGATGAAAGAGAAATTTTAATTAGTGGACGACAGTGGAGGCCTACGACACTAATTTTTGGGGGACTGGCACTTATGTTTCTCAATCAGGTAATGACCGAGAGCTAGAAAAAACAGAAACACACAGTTCGGAGAAAGACAGAAAAACAGAAGCAAAGGGAGAAAGCAGGAGCGGGGTGGCGTGAGATGAAGGTGCAGGCAGTGTCTGGTAGTGGATTAAAGAGCCTGATATTTAATAGGACCAGCTGCAGCTTCTGAGCAGAGCTTTGGGCACCAGCATTCATTTTTTTGCATGTTAAGCACTGTGTTGTTTCAAAGCATTTGTGAATAAATCTGACCAGCAGACGTTCTGAGATGTACCTTCACATAGCACTCCTGAAAGAATGAAATATTTAGTTTCATTATTAGCAAGAGATATAATGTGTCGGACACTTTAATGGTACAGAAACAGTGCCTGGACAGGTGCGGCTCCTCCGTAATGGCGGAGGAGTGTTGCCCCACAGCCCGCGCCAGCAGGCGGTAAATAAAATGACAACACAGTTATTGTCATTTTATTCAAGCTGTCTGTCTGAGCCCTGCAATGTCTATATGGTGTGGCGGGCGAGGGATGTCAGAGAAGGAGAAGAGTTCACTCATAAGTGCGCATGTGTGCTTGGCAGGACGTCTTAGGCCAGCCAAGCACACATGCTCACTTATGCTTCTCCAACCTGGCTGTGTTACACAGCAGAGTTGGAGAAGAGACACAGGCTCCAATGCACTGTCTGAGCAGCAAACAATCCTGGCACTGATGTCGCGTGACAGCAGCGTCTGGATTGGACATGGAGCCTGTAACCTGAGGGCTCATCCCCTTCCAGCCTGACGGCGATGAGAGGGGAAGCGAGGCAGCCGTCAGTGGAGCGGCAGATAAGTCTTTTCTGTTTTTCTTCTTTATTATTTTAGTTCCCCCCCTCCCTAACCCCTGCCGTCCTCCCGTTGCCGCCCTACCACTCAAGGTAGGCGGCGAACACCACTGAGCCTGGACATTAGGGGGCAGATTTATGAGGCCCTTGCGCCACGTTTACGCCGCTGTTGCGTCACGCAAGGCGGCGTAAACGTGGCGCATCCCTACGACCGATTTACAACGTGACGCATCTAGGCAGATGCGTCACGTTGTAAAGCCCTGCGCCGCTTGTGGGCGTTCCGGCGCAGGGTGGGCGTTCCGGGGCAGGTGCGCCTCGCAAAAGTGGCTGAGTGAAATCTATAAGATTTCACTCAGTCACTTTCAGGTCAATGCTGCGTCAAAACCCTGCGCCTGCTTGAAGCAGGCGTAGGTCTTGACGCAGCATTGCAAAGATGGGGCACCCCCGAGCCTTGCTGGAGCTGCGTCGCGCTTGCGACGCAACTCCAGCAATGCGCCACCTTAACGGCACAGATGCGTCACGCATCTGTGCCGTTTTTGCCCCATGGTGCGCCGCATTGTAAATGCGGCGCACCATGGGTGGCGGAGCAGCTGCGCAAGATAACTGGCGCAACCCTGGGGATGCGCCAGTTATCATAAATCTGCCCCTAGGTTCTTACACATATTTTGAAAACTGGCTTTATAACTGGTGATGTAGGATTTTGTATGCCTGTTTATTAATAGGAGCTAAAACTATTAGAAAGGCATTGTCCCTCCTTTATATTGTTTTTAAAAAAATGTAATTTTAACCTTTTCGAAGATTGTAACGATTTTTACTAATCAAACAATAAAATTAATTTGAATTTGTCCCTCCTGTGACGCAAATATTTCCCTGCTGTTCATTCAGCATTTTAGTATCTACAATGCATTTTCTCTATGGGCACCTATATGATTTTTGCATTGGAGAAATGATGCTCCTGAGAACCCTGATAGACCCTGAAGTACTCGAATATTTTATATACCAGATGTGGCCTTTAGAAGGGGAGAGCCTGCCAGATCTCCTGCAAAGTTCGCACTGGCTTGCAGTGTCTGTGTACATCGTGCAAATGTGACAATTTTCAAAAATCTTTGCCAGGGTGATACTGGGTCAGGGCTCAGCCTTGTTCGTAGGTCGTGAAATAAAGATAGGTGGCAGCTGATGAAATACTAATCTTTACTGAAGAGATAAGGTCTAGTAAAGCTGTCTGGCATTCAGATCAGAAGCAGGGCACTGTCCAGAAATTCATGGTCACATCATCTTTTGGTGATTGTTTCACATAATAAACAGCTAAGAGTAAACTACAGCCAGAGGAGACTTTCTGTAAAGCACAGAGTGGGGGTGAGCCGGACTTGCAGAGTTTCACTCTGTGGATTTCCACTGAGTTACGCAAAAGCTTCCCCAGATTCCGCAGAGTTCCGAGAGCAGGCAAACTTCAGCTTGTCGAGCTGCTCGTGCTGATACTTAGCGCCGGGAGCTTGTTCTGTGCTGTAAAATCAGCACAAATGGCACCTTGCTAGAGGGTGCTGCTTCTTTCTGCCTCTCAAGTAGATTTTCTACTCAAAAAGCAGCTTTCTCAGCATGAACAGTTGCGACCCGCCACAGTTGCCCATATTGTAAAGTCTTGCGGGGTGGAGCTCCAGCGCCCGAAATCACGCTAGGGGACGCAAATGTTTGCTTGCGCTCGTCAACTTAACATTGGGAAGCCATTGTAGGAAGCTAGCTCTGTATATACTATACCAAATTAAGGTATAGTGTGCACAGAGTCCAGTGGATCCCCAAAGGCTTACAGAAGTAATTCTCCATTTTGTGGTAGTGTGGAAGAGCAGTAAGGCATTATCAGAGGGTAGTGTGTTAAGCATTTATTGTACACACCCAGGCAAGAAATGATGTCACATACTCAAAGACTGATCTCTGACCAATTGGTTTTGTATAAAAATATTACTTAGTTGTATTTGATTTCTAGATTCAAGAAAGGACTGGCAGAGGTAAGGGTAATAGTACTTTGCAAGAATACTGCTGTTGAGCACAGTTGAAATGCAGTTGGATGCAATTGGTTTGGTTACATTGAAGTAGAATATTCATAAACAGTTGGAATTACTGTACTGTCACTTTGTAATTACTTTGTGAGTAGTTTGTTGGATTACTTTTCAGATTACTTTTTTTACTCAGTGTGGTATACCCAGATACCACACTGGGACATGTTCTGGATAAATGTAAGTAATGACATTTGTTATCAAACACACTTGTATGATTTTTCATAGAATTTCCAATTCCACACATAGAACTTTTTTCACAGAAAAGCAGTCAATGCAATGCTATGGGAGGAAATGAAGTTATCGGTCTACAGGTAAGTACTTGGTTTTGGGAGTTGGGTTTCTGTGGTTAGAACCAGGGTTCTCCCAGGGTCAAGGATGCCGTTCAAGAGCACCCTCAGCAGCACTAGGGCGACTGGATGCAGATTGCTGATGCCCAGTGTTATCCAATAGGGGTTAGGGGGCCTACAGTTGGTGGTTGCTCATGAGCAGGCCAGAAGGTTGAGAGAGCAAAGCTCCTGGAGTTATGCTCAGGGCAAAGGGGGGTTCAGGTTAGCACATGAAGTGCACCCTCTGCTGCACAGGGGCATCAGGGTGCAGGGTCCTGTTTTGGTGTTGGGTGCCCTGTTGTTTCCCATGGGGATTCTCTGGTTTCAACAAACACTGCAGGCTCTGAGACAAAGATCTTCTGGAGGCTGCCACAAGTTGATTAGATAAGTTGGGATGCCGGGACACCATTGGTTGTGCCACCCAAGCACATGGGGCGTCGGTGCAGTGGTGTCTTTTGATGTCAGGTTTTCCTTACCGGCTCTCTTCGCGGTCAGGGGTATCCTCCAGAATGGGGCTGCAGGCATCATCGAGAGACTTGAGGTAGGTCAGGGATTACCAGATCCCAGGTCAGGATCACCAGGGAGACCACCTCGGGTTGTTGGACCATTCAAAATCGGGCCGTGGGTGTCAAGTGCAGATTAGTGCAGACTCGCGGATTGGGCCAGAGCCAAAGTCTGTTGGTGAGCAAATCTGGTTCTCACAGGAGACAATGTCTTGCTAGGGAAGGCATGAGAGGTCCTCTGGGTTCTGGGGGGCTGTTGGCTGTAGGACACTTTGGGATTCTGCTGTAACAGGCCACAGTCGGTACAGGCCGGTTGGGCTGGGGCCAAGGAAGTTGGTGTCCTCCTCTTCCTTCAGCACGGCTCTTCGGTCCTTCTACTTCTTTCTTCTTGTCTGAGCAGGCAAGTTTCGGGGTTGCCCCATAATACTAGATTTAGGGGTGTTTCAGGTAGGTACATGTTGGGACCAATGGGTCCCTTCCTTGGGGTGGGTACACCATCTATTATCCCATTCTTCAGTGGGAGCGGGGAATGAGCCTCCCTCTGGTTGGCTGGGTAGCCCCATCTTCAAGATGGTGTGGACTGAGAGTTGTGCTTCACCTTGCCTCCCCCACCTGAGAGGTGGGGTTTGCAAAGGTGGGCACATCTCTCCTCCTATCTTGGGTTTTCCGCTGACAATCCCATCTAAAGTAGGTAGGGGTCAGAACCGGTGTGGGCCAGTTGCTGAGAACAGCAAATGTCAGCTCACAAAGGCAGCAAGCCTTTAAAGCTTCCCCTTTGTGGAACATGCCCATCCTGGGGGAGGAGGCTAGGCACCTCTACCCAGGATGTACTTTGTTTCCAAACCCCAAGAGTGAGAGGCTCTTGACCCAGGGGTCCAGAAACATGTTTGGGGTGGCAGCTGGTGAGCAGCCAGGTCACTAGAGTTAGGTCGTTTTTCAGGGGGCATCTCTAAGATGCCCTTTGAGTACATTTTGCATTAAATCCCACACTGGCGTCAGTGTGGGTTTAATGTGCTGACGAGTTTGATACCAAACTTCCCAGACTTCAGTAAAACCATTATGGTGCTGTGGAGTTCGTAAGGACAAACTCCTGTCTTATACACCCTTTATGGCTTTATTGCACTTACAATGTCTAAGAATAGACTTAGACACTGTAGGAGTACTGGGCTCATGCACCTGTACCCTCACCAGTGGTATAGTGCACCCAGCTAGAGGGGTGTATTACCTATTTTATTTATATCATTGAGGGAGCGCCTGAAACACCCCAACTGTGGTATCTCCGCGCTGTGAACTGCCTTCGCTTACCCGGGAAAAGAGCATTAAAACAGTGCGTTTATTTAGCAGCTTTCTGAAAACTAGATAGTTGGAACAAAGCCCTATATGGGTGGGCAGTTGGTTCCAGTAGAGTGGAGCCAGATAGGAGAAAGCTTTCCCCCTGTCCAAGTTTGTTGTATACGGGGCATGTGGAGGAGATCCTTGGACCTGGAATGAAGGGTCCTGGTTGGTGTATATCTGACCAGCTTATCTGTCAGATATCGTGGTCCCAAGTTGTTTAGGGATTTAAAGACCATGTAACAAATCTTGAAATTGATCCTTTTGCGGATTGGGAGCAAGTGGAGATTTTTGAGTATGGGGAGGGAGGCTGTTCTGGGGGGTGCATTGGTCACTAGCTAGACTGCCGTATTCTGGACTACCTGCAATTTGTTCAAGGAATCTCTGTTGTGCTGCGGGACTGCGGGACTGTTGCGTAGTTGCGTAATTGCCATACCGTGACCCGGGAGCCCCCACGTGATCGAAGAACCGCGAGAGACGCGAGAGACGCGAGTGACGCCAAACAGAAGCAAGAAGCTTGGTTCACAGCCCGGCATAGTGCGGCATAGCGGCATTGCGGCCGCTCAGCCCCCCGACCCCCTCCCTCTACTGCAATAGCGCTGGTGTGGGAAGAAGCGGTGCCCAGGGAAAAGACGTTGGAATCTTCCCGTCGCACGCCGCTGCTCAGCCCCACAGCGCGAGCCTGCAGTGGGTGGAAAAGTAAGGGAGGGGCCGGACCAAATTGGAGGACAGAGCTGGAACAAGGCGCAAGAGGCCCCTGGCCCCTGAAGAGCTAACGAGAGGGAAAGGCCTCACAAGGGCAAGCAGTGAACGGGCTCGGGCTCGGCACAGGTTATCTACAAAAGCACAACAGAGGTAAGTGGGGTAAAGGGTGTCTCCTTGCTCCCTCCCCCTTTCTATTTATTCTATTCCTTTATTGATGCAAATAGTCCACCCCAGTCCTGAGAGCAGTGTCTAGGACTGAGGGATTTGAATCACCCGATACTAAGCGCTGACATATCTCTGAGTTAAAAAGTCATTCTGATGGCGCCAAGGAAGAACAAAAGTGCTTTGGGGCAGGCAAAGACAAAGACTTCTAAAAACCCCCCAATGGATCTAAACTCGTCAGGAGGAAGCTCGGTGGACCTTGGGTCAAAACCAAAATCTAAATGTATCCAAAAACAAAAAGAGAAAATACCCAATGAGCAATCGCAAGTGGGACATATGGGTGGCAAAGCTTCAAACCCCCTGAAAGACTTTGTGGGAAAACATTTCAAAAGGGTCATCTCTCCAGTTAAGCCCCTCGCACCTGACCTGGAAACAGCCGGGGGGGAATCTTGGAAGGGAGGCTCTTCTGTAATTTTTGATGACCAAATGGTGGACCCTGAAAATCTAATTAATCAATCACTACAGTTTTTAACAACTCATAATGGTCCTACAATGTCACCCCGGCTATCCTCGTCCCCAAAGTTGTCTTTGCTCCACGACGCTAAGGAAGTAAATAGTGAAATCCAAGGACAAGAGGAGGAAGATGACTTGGATTTGAACGACTTGGTTCTGAATGGAAACTCGAAAGGACTTGATGAGCACGAAGAGAAAGAACACTTTGGGGTCCAAGGGTACTAAAGACTGTAATCAATCTTCACAGATTAATACGGAGTCCTCTACAAATCCAGCCTCCTCAATGCTGGATCTGATATTAATATTGCAAAAAACTCTCCAGGGAATCCTTGAAGTGACAATGTTAAATCATGATACACTAAAAACACAGAATTCGCACCTCTTAAAAATCCAGGGTGAACTACAAGGAATCAAGAGTCAAATGCCCTTAATGCTTAGACCAGTTCCTGACCCTGAACATATAACTCCAATTGGGAGGGATGTTGGGAACAAAGAACCCCCAGCTGCAACTCCAATTGTGATGGAGGTTGGGAACATAGATCCCCCAGTTGTAAATCATGAAGTGTACATCTCAAAATGGCCTATGCTGATAAAAAGAAGGGGTGTATATAAGAGTCATACTTCATTAAGACTGGAGAGACCTATTAGTGGAGATATGCAAAGAAAGTGTAAAGGTAGAGTAGTGAGAAAAAGGACCGAGATGGAGGAGTCATTAGATTTAACGGACCAAGTGCCAAAACGTAAGCCCCTAAAAAATAAGAGAGAGAGAGTGAGCAATGCAAGAATGGGAAGCACAGAGAAGCCAGCAATGAATCGAGTAATAAATGATAATGGCAGTAGAAAACAAAATAATAAGGGGTTGCAACTTAACGAGAAAGCCTATGAGGTTAAAACTAAAATACAACAACCACATAGGGGGTCAAAAGCAAATGGAATGGAGTCTAATGGAAATTAATGGATGTACTTTGAACAAGTAAAAATGGGAAGGGGAGGGGAAAAAATGAAGAAGAGTTTGTACTTAAATAGAGCACTTCTTCTTAATTCTTTCGCCCATTGCCCTAACTTGAAAGCAATCGGCACAAAAATTCGCCGACTGATGGGCTTTCAAACAACCGTTGATGAAAAAGAGCTTACTAAGGTACAAGTTTATTCTGAGTTGGTAAAAATAGCCATTGAGCGAGCGGGTAGTGAGATATTAAAAGCAGGGATTCGCCTAGTACCTATTGAAGAAGTAGGGGCTGAAGAAAGTGTCCAGCAAGGAAAAGATTTCTTAAAGTACCATGCAGGACTTGGCATAAGGCAAGTAAGATTTTTAGAAAGAGGTTTAGGGCAAGGCCCGGGAAACCCTAATATTATAATAAATAACTCTGCTCCGGAGGATTCTTGGAATAACTGGAGCCTTAATACTAGCCTCCCAGGACCTTCCCAGCGGTACCTTGAGGAATCTAATAGGTTTGGGCCCCTTAGTGATGTGGAATAGGTAAAGGGGCAGCCACAAGGCTTAAAAATGGTCTCCTGGAATATAAATGGGCTAGTAAACCAAATAAAACTTGAACGGCTAAAAGATCTGGCAAAAAATAATGCGATCATCTGAATCCAGGAGACCTGGCTATGTGGCGAGCCCCCTGTAGTGGATGGGTTCTGTCTAGCCTATCGACCGGCAGTAAAATCTAGATCAGGACGCCCGGCAGGTGGCTTATTAACTTTACTATCTACAAATTTGGTGAAAAACTTCTCCCGGCTCACTGTAACATGTAAATGGCTGCTCTGCTGTAGAATAACTTTAATTGCAGTCGGTAATAAGAAAGAAAATGTGCTTATTCTAAATGTATATATGCAATGGGGGGCCAAGGAGGAGTATGGAGTTGAAATGAGTAAATTTAAAAATGATTTAGATTTACTGTGTGAAAAGTACAATTCAGATTTGATTTTGTTGGTAGGAGATTTTAACCATAAACTTAACCCAAAGCGCCAGGATCTCATGTATCAGGATATTATAGAATCTTATGATATAATCCAAGCAAAGTTTCCCGAAAGTCTGTGTTCGAGGAATGATGTAAGCTTGGGGAACTACCTAGCGAATAAAAGTTTTTTCTGTTTGAACGGTAGGTTTCCACAAGATCGCCCGGCAAAGAAAACCTTTAAACAAGGTACACAAAATTGTCCCATAGATTATATCTTTATCCCGGAATGGAACTTTAACATAATAAAGGGCTTTACGGTTAACCATATAGAAAATAGTGACCACAATATTCTAGAATTGGAACTGGTACATTTCCATCAGATAGTTGCTGAAAAAGTAATTATACCACAGATGGACTATCCCAGGCGCATCACAACACGGTTAACCGAAGAATATATAGAGAAATTAACCAGGCTCCAACATAACATCGTTTTAGGATGTGCAGCTGGTCTGGATCTGGCCTGGTACATTGAAAAGATAAACCAAGTGGTACAAACTATCAAGGTCGAGCTTAGAACAGACGTAAAGATTACAAAGAGTACACAAACCACACAGGTTAGGAAGGGAAATTGGTACAATGTAGCCTGTTTAAATAGGAAAAGAGAACTAAGGCGAGAACAGCGCAGTTTGCGTAAAAAATTTGATAAGTCTAGAGCTGAATATCTTGTAAAATTCAAGAAAGAATATACCATGCTTCTTTATAGTACAAGAAGAGCCCATAAGGATAATTGCTGGGGGAAACTGCTGGAGGCAATAGAATCCAAGAATATACGATTATTCTGGAACCTAGTCCGCTCAGTAACAGAAGCCTCAGCTGCTTCAATGATCTGCGTGGTAGAAGAGGGTGCCTGGGAGGATTATTTGAAAGAACTATACCCTCCGGGGAGAGAAATCGAAGAGGAAGTACAAGGGGACCGGAGAGGTCCATAGATGACCTAAAACCAGACTTCTCAGAAGAAAATGTACTTAACACGATAAAAACCCTAAATTTAACAAGAGCCTCAGACCCAGATAACCTGCCTGCCCTGATAATTAAGTCACGGACATCTTGGTGGGCTAAATTTTTCTCCCAAATGTTCTTAGTAATCCTAGAATCAGGGATAGTTCCAAGCAATTGAAGGGTGCGATAATTAGACCGATCCATAAAAAAGGGAACACCAACGCACCCAGGAACTATAGACTAATTAACCTACTTGATATTGGAGAAAAAATATTTGCTAAAATAATATTAGGTAGGCTAAAGACTTGGGCAGAAGAGAGAGCAATTATCCCAGTGGAACAAGGCAGTTTCAAAGAAGGCCATTCTACAATAGACCACTGCTTTGCCCTATGGGCTTTGGCCCGGAAATCAATAGAACAAAATGGGAAGTTGCACTGTTGTTTCGTTGATTTTCGGGCCGCGTTTGACTCTGTGGACCATAACAAACTCTGGGAGGATTTGTCAGGATATGGAATTCCGGATGGCTTATTGATGATCCTGAGAGATCTTCACAAAGGGAATTGGGCCCAGGTTATTAGAGATCCGTATGGGTCACTAACTCACAAGATATTGGTAGGGAATGGCCTTAGACAGGGGTGCGTGCTGGCATCCCTGTTATTTTCAATCTTTCTGGCAGATCTCCCTGCGACACTTGAAGTAGAAAGAAGCGCAAGCCCTAGAATGAGTGGGCACAAAGTGCCTTGTCTTCTATATGCTGATGACCTAGTGATCCTAGATCAAACAGAAATAGGACTTCAAAGGAAACTAAACGTTTTTAAAAATTATTGTGATAGGAAAATTCTGACTGTAAATATGGAAAAAACTAAGGTTTTATGTTTTGGAAAGAGTAAGAAGAACTTTAATTGGTTTTTGGGTAATGATAAACTAGAGGCAGTCAAGGAATATAGATATCTAGGCCTCTGGTTTGATAGTGCGCTAAAATGGCGCACCCATTTGGAGGCCCAAAGAGCCAAAGCCTTTTCATCCACATGTGGATTGAAAAGGTTTAATAAAGAATATGGTGACAAGACCCATAAACCAATGTTAAAGGCATTTGGAGCAATGATCCCCCCCCAAGTATTGTATGGGGCTGAGGTGTTATACTTGAGCGGTAAACATGAGTGGGACCAGGAAGAGGGAAAAATATTAAAAATGTTATTGTCCTTACCGAACTGTACTATGGTTCAAGCAATAAGAATGGAGCTAGGGCTAACCTCATGGACCGTACAAGCCCAAATGGCCGTGGTAAGATTCTGGAAGCGCCAAGACCCAGGAGTGACACTAAAGGTCTCACAATGGTGTAGAGATGAGATCCAAATAAGTAATCTTGTCTGGGCAAAGGATGTGAGTAAAACTCTCCAGAAAGTAACAGGGCGTCTTAATGTGAAATTCTCTCAGGACGCCTTGATAGCCGATTTTACTAAGAAAACTCTTAGGGAACAAGGCCATTCACTCTCTAGGGCGCAGGACCTAGTTTATATGTCAGAGAAAAAATCGGTCCAGTGGTTAAAAAAGTCATGGGTTAACGATGGCTGGTTCCCGTATTTGGACATACTGCCCAACCAAGTGCTGAGATATGGAATCCTTAAAACCCGGGTTGGGGTTAACCCTTGGAAGATAGATGGAAAATTTAAGTCTGCACTGATTGGCCCAGAAGGTAACTGTAACTGTGGGCGTGGCCTAAGACATGATATGCTGCACATTTTACTTGATTGCTTATTTGTATATGATATAAGGAAATTGTTTTTATGTCCTATATTCCTATCACATAAGATAATCTCATGTGCCCAGGCGATCTGCCTACTTACCGATATGCCCACGTTAGAAATTGCAATTGTATTGGGTACATTTTTGAAGGGTCTAAAAGAATTTGGGAAGGGAGATTTCGAAGGAGGGGCACTGATTTTTAAGTCGTCTTAAAGTTTTTATAAAATGTAAATTTTCAATTTTATCCTTTTAGCGATTTTGAGATTTCTGTAAAAATAGGGTGCATTGCATGTTGTGTTTCTGAGGGCCCCACCCTCTTTTAACTTTTTATTAACAAGTATTGAATTTTATCTATTTAAGATGTAGTAGAATTGTGTCTGTTCGTACTCTTTTTGATCCTGATTGTGTGTGTTCTGTACTGTTTAAAAGACCAAGGTCTAAATAAACAAGTTTTTCTCTCAAAAGATTCCTTGGCTGAAATCAATAAAGCATTGCAGTAGTCCAGGTGCCTCAGTACCAATGCTTGCATCAGGGTCTTCCACGTGGAGAGTGGTAAAACTCTGCGGAGGAGGCTGAGTGTGTGGAAGCAGGCCCCTGCTGTTGTGGAGGCATGCTCCTCTAGGGTGAGCTTTTGGTCAATTGGGACCCATAGATTCTTTACCACTCATTTTGAGGCGGGCCGGGCCCAGTTTCTCGGGGCACTACTTGGGCGACCACCTCACTTCTGCTTCTCTAAATAACATGATTCGATTTTACTTGCATTCAACTGCTGGTAGTTGTTACTCATGTTTTTTATGCCCTCTGAAAAGGTGGTTTGGATGGTAGTGTTATTTTTATCAAAGGAGAGAAGCAGTTAAGTGTCGTTGGCGTAGGAGATTTGATTAAAACCAAGGTTCCATAGTAATCCAGCTAATGGGGTGACATATACGTTGAAAAGAGTAGGGCTCAAACATGAGCCCTGGGGAACGCCTTTAGTTACACAAGAGGTCTGGAATCTGAAAGAGCCCAGGTTGATGGTCTGGGTTCTCTCAGCTAGAAAATCAGTCATCCATTTTAGCGTGTTTCCCTGGATTCCTATGTCTCTGAGTCTCCTAAGCAGGGTCTGGTGGGAGAATGCAGCAGACAGGTCAAGCAATATTAAAATCACTGCCCGACCATTGTCTGGTTGCATTCAGATGTTATCTGTAACAGTCACCAACGAAGACTCTGTGCTATATTTAGGTCGGAATACTGATTCTGAGGAGTCCAGGAAGTTGGAGGATTCAATATATTTTGACAGGTGCTTATGTATGTGCTTCTCAGAAGCTTACTAAGTAGGGGGAGCAGAGTAATAGGGCGGTGGTTGGAAATCTCTTCGGAGGGGATTTTGGGACTTTTCCTGATAGGAAGAGTCTGTGCTGCTTTCCACTCCATGGGGAGCTTACCTTCCTTCAAGGAGCTGTTTAAAATGGAGTGGAATGGCGCTGCCAGTTGCTTGGCGAGCAAGCCGGTGGTCTTGGCTGGAATCAGGTCTAAAGGGTATCCTGATTTAAACGTTTTTATTAATGATTCTGTCTCCTCCAAGAGGAGCGATGGAAATTCCTCTAGTTTAAAAGTACTGGGAATAATAGTAGGAGGTTCAGATATGTGACTTCAATGAGAGCCGTTAGCCACAGTGTTCTTGTTGTATATTTTATCTATTTTCAGTATAAAGTGTTCTGCAATATTGTCACAAAGTATCTGGGATGGAGCCTCTTCTGTATTGCACGTCTCGGGGTTGGTGAATGATTTTAGGACCTGGAATAGTGCTTTGGGGGTGTTATCTGCCTGTTCGAGCTGAAAAGAAATATGCACTTTTTGGGCAATTTTCAGGTCACTGTGGTAATTGGACAAAGCAGATTTAAACCTTTCTTTGTCGAGCGGGTCATGTGTGCCATATACCATAGGCCGTGAGTTGTAGGCATGTTACACAAGTACGTGTGCATTGTTGACTTCACTTTTCTCTGCACCAAAACACGCAGCCTGCAATGGCAGTGTGTGTGTGTTAAGGTACAGGACCTCTAAGGCTGGCACAATATGTGCTGCAGAACTTAGAGGCCTTCTCTGGTCACATGGCCCTTAGTACCTAGGGTACCTTTTACAAGGGACTTACATGTGGCTGTAGAGGTGCCCATTTAGGGGTGCACAGTACAGTTTTAAGGACAGGACACAGGCCCTGGGTACCTGGATGGCAGGAAACCAGGGCACCCTCAAAGAACATCAACATTAGGCAACAAGTGGGGGGGCAACCATGCAAAAAGAGGCACTTTCCTACAGCCATGCACAAGAAAAAACTCTGCCACTCGGTGGTTGGCGGAGTTTTGCCAGTATTCCATGTTTGAAACAAAAAGTGAAGTGGGCAAAACACTGCAAACTCAGTCGGCAGAACAGAATTACCCCCCCCCCCTCCCACCACAGAGACGTTCATGAATGAAGGCCACTGGAAATGCACCACAGACTGTCAGTGAAATGACATGACATAAGGAATGAGGAAACAACTTTGAGGGGACATGAAACAGGATGAACCAAAGCAGGGGTCACTAAAACATATTAATGTACACTCTGAGATGGTTAAAAGAAGGCAGCTATACTGTATTCGTTATACTGGTCCGACCATTGTAGAAGCGTAAATAGCATTGCCTGCCGAAGTGTGCCACATTACCACTAAGTACTCCTCAGGAGTCATGGGTGGCTAAGTGTAGCAGAGCAGTGGCAGTGGCTGGGGTATTCTCGAGATATAAGGTACATAGAGTTAGAATGACTACGTTTTCAGTGTGGTGCGGTACTGTCTGTAAACAGAAATGCACTTTGTTGTGTTCTAAGTATGCTTTCAATATTTTTTACCAACTGCAAGTTTGATGGATCTTCACAAAATGTTTTTAAAAAAGTCTCAGGCTTCCCCTGAAAATGTCAATTAAAACACCCTATTTCAAACAACTAGCCCACTGAAATTCACCAGTTTCAGTTATAGGTATTCCCTCTTTCCTGAGCCCTCACCTTGGCACCTACCCTCCTCCATCTGCACAAACCTCCTGTAACTTAATCACAACCCCTTCCTGTCACAGCATTGGCACTGTGGCATGGAATTGCTGCAGCCTTATCGAAGTGCTTCATCATCTATAGGTTTCACATTGATCCAGCTGCAAAATGTGAGAAAGTGGAATATTAGTTGAAGTGGATGATAATCCTCTTCAAGTAATAATGGCACTATTCGGAAGAGTATCGCTCCATAAAGCAACGCTAATAACGTTACGTTATTGTCATTTTATTTTTCTCAGTCGACCCCAAGCCAGGTTAGAGCAGGACGGGGCTAGGCTGTGCCACTGGGAGAGGCAGGAGGAGTGGTATAAAGTGCACTTAAATGTGCATGACGGTTTGGCTGGCCGTCTTGGGCCGGGCAAACAGTCATGCGCACTTAGCATGTTCTCCAGCTGGCTGCATTGCAAGGCCTGGTGGAGAACATGCACAGGTATCCCACTCCGTCTGAGCACTGAACCAGGGCGATCAGACCAATCATGGCGCTGCAGTCAAGCTGGTAACAGCAACGTCGTGATTGGCCAGGGGAGTCTGGGAGCTTGTGTGCTTCCTGTTTCCTGTGTGGGACGAAGGAGGGGTGGGGGCGTTTTAGGTAAGTGAATTTATATTTATTTTTAAATCGAGTTCCCACCACCCTCACCCTCCCCCTGCCCTATTACTACTTTTAAAAGTGTCTGCCACTGACTATTCCTTATTAGTTCGAGTAATTTAAAACTGATCTCAACCCTTGGTAGCTGTAACACAGAGCAAACAGGCTTGACTCAGTGGAAATATGTAAAGCATTTTCATTACCAAAACAGTTGAAACTTAGAAACCACAAAACCATAAAAATTCCACTCCAATTTATAATAGTAGAGAAATAGAGAAAATGTTCATGAGCAAATATATACAAAAAACACACAAAAAAAACAGATGTAGGGAACCGGATACATGGTTTTACAAAGACTTAGATGTTTCTAGTGCCAAAAAGTCCTAAGCACCACCAGTGGGAATCTGGTGTGTCACCGTGTCAAAGTCAAAAGTTAAGGCCGATCACCATGGAGACCAGTTTCAGTCCAGGGAGAAGTAAAATCTTATGACTTAGAACTTTTCTTGAAGTTGAAGATCCTAAGTGAGGCAAGCTAGCAGGCTGTGGCCGAGATGAGTTCCACAAGGCTGAATAGCTGCTGGGCAAATTCTCAGTGAAGCCATTGACTTGTGGTGTGAAAGCTCAGAGTGGGAGCAATCCAAAATCCAAGAAGGTCCCTTCTTGGCCAGATACTTCCAGCATCTTTTTCAGGCGAAGATTTGTAGCTTCAAACTTAGAAACCTTCATAGAAGTCAAAGTTCTATCAGTGGGGCACACCACCAATTTGAATGCGATCGGGAATTTGTGAGGTCGGCGGCTGCAGTTTAGCTGTGTTCCGGTAGTAGCCTTTGATTCTTTTTGCATAAGTCCTTAGAAACGTTTCTAAGTCTCATCTTTTATGGTTAAGTAGGAGGAGTACTCTTTGACGCTTATCCAAGGGCCCCAGGACCTTAGCGACACAACATGGAGGACACGACACACTCCAGGGAAACCCACCAGCAGAGTCCAAGGCAAGTCCTGTTGGAACTGGTCAGCTGGGATCTTCAGGAAGGTTGGCTTCTTGCAACTTTTTATGACCCTGTAGCTTAACAGGAGGCTAGCCATCTAGTAACTGGATTCCACTCTTCAGTCCTGCATGCAAGTAGGAGCAAGGTTAGCCCTTGAGTCTCTCTCCACTGGTTACTATAGGTGCAATCCTTTTTCTGACGCCAGGGATCAGCAGGTATACTACTTCTTTTGTCCTCTTTGGGTCCAGCAGTGATCTGAGGAGAGTATTCAGTGGTGCCACTTGTATGCCTCTGGTTGGGCAGTGACACCCTAGCCAATACACAGAAAGTCCCCAGGGACAACCCTACCCACTTTGACATAATTTCCTGGGGGTTTGGGCCCAAACAATCCACAGTGGCCTGCAATGCCAAAATCTAACATAGAAAAATCTTTCTTTCCTTGGTCAGAGCTCTGGGCACAACCTGAAGGTGTTTCTACGGAAATAAGGAACTCCCCCTGCAAACTGGTAGCAGGATCCCCCCACGGTGCCACTCTGGTTACTGGGGTAATGGCACGGGCGGGCCTTGGTGTGAGTTACATGTGCCAATGACAGGGTCTACACTTTTTAAGCTTGTACAGTTAGTGGCCACCTCTTCAAGGCCATCCTATCAAAAGAAGTCACACCTCCTTCCATCCACAGCCCTTTTGTTCCCTTTCAGGGGAGAAATTCACACCTCTGAATAGGATGCCAGGTTTCAATCGGGGATTACATCTGAGAGGGCTACTATAGGCTTTTAGGCAAGAAAATGGCAAGTTCTAAAAGTGGAATTTTCAAAATAATGATGTACAATCCAACTTCACCATCAGGTTGGAATGTAAATTCCTAATACTGTGAATCCTTGATTCATGGTTTTAGCTATTCCCAAACCCACATTAGTCATTGTACAGTATTGTAAAGTAACCCAGTGCTTCTCGTTGAAAAACAGCTTTGGAGATATTTCCCTACAAGGACATGTATAACATAAGTACAATGCATTTTAAAGACTGTGCACCCTGGTCTATGAATATTTATTGCCTACATTACGGGTGGCGTATAAATATTAAAAAAGGATAATTTTCATCAGGAAAAAGGTTTATTTTACAGCTGGAATTTAGTTTTAAAACTGCACACTTATGTTGCAGAGGCAGGCCTGAAGACTTGCTTTGCACTGTCACTTTATTGGTGGCACAATAGGTGCTGCTGTCCTCTGGTGACACTTAACTTACAGCCCCTGAGTACCATATAGTAGGGGCCTAAAGGTAGGTTAAATATGCCAATCATAGATATTCCAATTGTGCATGTGTTTAGGGGTCAGAGCACATATACTGGCAACACAGACCACACTAACCATAGGTACCGTGCCAGAGCTCCCCCGGTTATTCCGTTGACCAAATGTGAAGCTAGAACTACATATACAAATACACTAGAACTGTGTCCCACGTGGCACATGAGTGGGAAGGAGTGAGTCAGGTAGGTTGGGTGGAGAGGAGGGTTGAAGGGAATTGGAGGCTTGTTGGGGATGTTGTTTACCTATGCAGATTGTTACTGTGATCCACGATGTAAGCACCATGGTACCAATACTATGTCAGTTAACCACAGACCTTTCCGCTATTATCCCTCCAGTTGATTAACTCGGACATTTTGGATAATTCATGTCCCTCGGGATTTACGGCATGTACTTAGCGACAGTATAACTGTGCAAGGCAATGTCTGGATGTTATTAATGAAAATCAATAAAGTACGTTTAGAAAAATAAAAATACTGGGAGCTGAACAGCAGCACCCCCATGTTCAACAAATCCATACAGCAGCATAATTCGCTCATAAATTGGGGGTGGGGAGGAGGTGAACAAACAAAAATTGACCTTTCCTTACAGACCAGAACTGAAAAGGTTTTATTATTATTATTATATGAAATTTGTAGCGCGCTCAGCTTACCCGGGGGCATCCCGGCGCGAGACAGAACCAAGGGGAGAGAGTCAAGTCCAACACTACTGTGGGAACAAATAGGTCTTTAGAAGTTTCCTGCACACTTGCCAAATTCACTTGCTTATCATTGCCCTCTCCTCCTACCACATGTTCTAATGTCTTTGACATGTCCCTCTGCATTCCTAAGCAAGTTTTCCTTTACAGTGAGTCAGCAGTCACTCTTTTGTTTCTCTTTATGGGTTGACTTTTCTACCTACAAGCACACTGAGAGTGGTAGGGAGATTACAGAATGCAATTTAGCTGGATAATAACCCATTTGGGATCTAGAGTGACAGCATAAACCACGCTCTCTCCTTCACCTACCGAAGTGCCTGCTCATATTGGTCTCCATTCTGTTATCCACTGGCCATACAACCGGCTTTAAGTCTATCCTAATGCAGGCTACAATGAGTGTGAGAGGGTCTAATGAGTTTGATGTGGAAGCTATGCCTACATTTACTAATCAACACGGTGCTCAGTTGCAAGAAGAAAAAGAATGCTGCATTAGGACACTTTTTTTTAACAGGCAGCAAGACAGTTACTATGCATTGCACAATGCTGCACGTTTTTGTGTTGTAGCACTGTTTCATAACACAACTCCTTGTGGGACCAAGCTTGTGCGACATAAATAATTGCCGCATGACACTGCATCCTTGCATTGCACTGCGCTTTAAAAAGTGACACAAATCCTACTCAAATGTTCTGGAATCTTCTCACCTACACCATGGCAGGCTAAGAAAAGGCTACCCGCCAAGAGGGCACCCAGCAACAAAGATGGGGTCAAGGGAGACCACCATAAATAAAGCTTAATAATACCCAGGAGGTGAATGACATTTGGATTTCAGAGGTGGAAACAAAAAGAGAAACATCCGTTTGTCACCTCAAAACTCTCATTAGCCAAGAAGGCGGCTTTATGGAGAGCAATTGATGAGAAGTCAAAGCATTGGCAAAGAACCGGAGGATGGAAACTGATGGAGGTCCAGAAATCCCTGAGGACTTGATGCCTATGGAGGTTTAGGTGGCAGCAGTAAGAGTGCCAGAGGTGGTTAGTAGAGTTGAAGGCACTGACACCACCAACCTTGAGTACACAACCACTTTGCAGATTAAGAGAAGTCAGATATAATTTCAAATTTTGTATATGAAATATTTCTTTTTCACAATCAAAATGTAATTTTTATTTATGTTATATATTTTTCCAATGAGAATTTTCATGCTGGGATTCTTACTTATCTATGTTGGGATGGGAATTTGTCTCTGAACTGGTGCACAGTTGTGTACACTGGCCTCACTAGCCAACAGTTATTATTTGCTACTGTGTTGGTGCTGTGTATCATGTGCAGTCTCCTTTGTAATAGTGTAGCACTGTCCCTCTCATGTGTTAGGATGCAGAGTGTTAGCGGCAGCATGCTATGTCACTCAATCAGTAGTCTTGAGCAAATTTGGCTCATGTCATGGTAGTAGCCAACAGGCTTCCTCAAGAAAAGTTCCTGTCTATTGAAATTTTATAAATATAGGGGCATATTATCAAGAATAGGCGATACATTATCGCCACTTTTATCGGCAGGAAACTGCCGATAAAGCGGCGATAATGGCCATGATAATATGCTCTATGAATTCCAATCGAAGCCCATGTTAGATGTGTTCACATCTAACATGGGCTTCGATTGGAATTCATAGAGCATAATATCAAGGCCATTATTGCCGCTTTATCGGCAGTTTCCTGCAGATAAAAGCGGTGATAATGTATCGCCTGTCCTTGATAATATGCCCCATAGTTTTTCATTTATTAATTTTTAATGGTTTTTATTTTTTATATAAAAATGGGTAAATGTAAGCTTTCATGTACATATTGTTTGAGTTGATTATTGAAACCTCTATAAATATTGTTAATTTTATTTTCTAAAAAATTATAACAATTAAATGAAATAATGATTTTTGTATGCTGATCATTTGTGTCTTTAATACTTTCAATTGAATGCAGTGTATGTTAGTTTCTGTGCTAATCATACACGTGTTCTAATTTGGAAATATTTATTTTGGAAAATATACTAGAAAAAAAGACAAAAAATGCAATGCTTAACTTTTGCTCTGTGTGATGTGAATGTCCTCTGTATGGCATACCATTGTGTCTACTTTCCTGAGTTCCAAACTACGAGTATCTGGTATCCTATTTGTATAGGATTTTATAGGATTTTGGCCCCAGCCTCACTTGGCCCCTGTGTGTGAGAAACCCTAGGTCTATCCCTTAATGCGAGACCAGTTGAATCTGTCCTGAACCCACATGGGTGCACCAAGCACCCTCTACATGGTGGCAGAAGACTAATGTCCCGGTCATGACTTTAAGTGTGTGTCAAGGACCTCGCTGAAATTGGGACTGGAGTAACTAACATACATGAATTCCTGAAAACAGGAACAAGTTTATGCTTGAGGAGCTTACACGCCAGGGAGAACCTGAAAGTCTAGGTGAAGAAGGACATGACTGAAGCTATGGACTGGAACATGTTTGAAAAGTCATGAGGCCCGATTCACAGAACTAATCTGAGACAAAATCCTAAACTTACTGCTTTTGGTATTCACAGAATGCACTTACTACTTTTGGTTAAACTTACTACTTTTGGTTAAACTTACGACTATTGGTATTCACAGAAACATTTAATGTAGTAAAGTTAGGAGTCCTAACTTTACTACAACTAAATGCCTTCTGTGAATACCAAAAGTAGCTTTCAGTACAAACAAGGCACTATTACCCATACCTTTTCAGCAGTTGATCTAGCCTCTCCTAAGTAAGTGAGTAAGTAATATTTTTCTGAAGCCCGTGAATGCTGAGGCGTCTTAGCGCTAACAATGCTATCACTGATCAGATAAGAGAGCAGACTTTGACACTAGAGACAAAGAGCTAGGTCTTCAAGATTTTTTAAAAACATAGCCTATTTGTTTGAGACCTCAATAAAAAAGGCATGGAATTCTACAGCTTACAAGCCAAATGGAAGAAACTTCTGCCACCCCAATTAGCCTTCTTTATCTTGAGAAAAGCCACCAACCATGCGGAAGATGATCTTAAATCAAGTCGAGGAACATGCCACAGAAGGGATTTCTGGAAAATAGAAGGTCCAGATCCGTGGAGAGCCTTACGTACAATGCCGATTAAGTGGTTTCCAGTAAACTTGTTACTCTTTTCTCTGTTAAAGGAGGGAAATTGTCGAAATCATTCCATGGTTTATTAAGGTTATCATCTGGCTTTACAAAAATGTAGGTATGGACAGAGGGGTCCCAGACAGAGAACATTCAATCTAGTCCACGACTATAGGACTAAAGCAACTCATGTAAACTTATTTGTCAATGAAACCTGAAGTGCTATGGATAATATTCAATGGGCCGTGGGAAAGGGTCAACATTGGAGACGATGAAGCAACCTCATCTAATTACAATATGAATAAAGCAATAGACGCAGATTTGATGGGCGCCAAAACTTGGAGTAGCGTGACTACTAGCAAAAGACTAAAAGGTAGCAAGAAGGGTCTACCCTCTACACCCTACACCAAGGATACGATTAAGAACGCATGAAGCAGGTGAAAAGAAAGAGGTGAAACAATCAGAATGATAGGAGCACCAGGGGTAATACAAACACACCTTGGCAGAAGGTGAGAAGAGTAAAATAATAGGGAACAAAGGAAAGAGCAGGAATAATGATCCCAAATGTGATACAGTCAGGGATGATGATATTATCTGCCTATGTGACCTGTTCAAACTCCAAGTTGAAAATTGTGAGGTTTCCCAGCACCTTTACTCTATATTGAAAACCAAAGGAGAAGGAGCACTGGTTGATCCAATGCAGGATGCCCCCAATGATGAAATGGACCCTAAGACTAAACTAAAAGGTAGAAGGAAGTGCAGGATAAAACGGATTGTTAAGAGACCAAGTAAATCTACCAAAAAAGCAAAGGGTGATGTAGCGAAGCTCGAATCTAAGTAAGAAAGATAGAGAAGCAGCCTTAAAGAAAATCCAGCATAAAGTTTGGCTGAACCAATAAATGCTGACGTCTTATACAAAATGCACGGGTTACCATCTGGAGCACGTTCTTTTATAGGACCTTGAAGCTCCCTCACCTCAATGGCGGATGCGTTCCAGCAAGAATCTCCAGATGACATAGTAAGAACATACCATCAAGAGAACTTAATAGTCCATTGTAATGAAGTGCAAATGGTATATAATTTTAGGATCTGTTCTAAGATCCATTAACTCTGGTGCCTTGAACTGGCCTAGCCTATTAAAATTGCATTTGGATGTACCTGCACTCAGCCTAATAATGTCACGTGACATAACACTGGTCAACCCAATGGTGTATTATAATCATGAACTTGATTCATAATGCAGTGAGCTAGTAGCATGGTAGCATTCTATATGCTGGTTATTCGAAAAATAATTTTTGATAATGTGTACCAATTGCATGCCATGGGGTTTGACTTACTCCCGTTCAGGAAAGGTCTATCGCAGCCTGGGTGAAAGGGTTCCATCGAGACAAGAACACTAGCAAGCAATATTAAGAGAGCTATCGTCAATCGCAGGAGACCTGGAGGAGCATTTCAATACTTTTGGCAAATCTTGGCAACACCAATCTAAACTATAGCTAAACTAGACTATAGAAAAACAGCACCTACTTCTCACCTCGTACTACACTTAGGTTAGGTATGCTGGGGTAGAACTAGCTAGAAGCACCAGATGAGTATTGTTAGACCTGACATCATTAGCGTGAGTCTCTGTTCCATTTTTGACTGATTGCCTCCTCTGTTTTGATATGTTTTTGCTGGATTTGTGCCTTGGGCACTGTGCCACTGCTAATCAGTGCCACAGTGCAAGTGCTCCCTATGTTGAATTGATATACTGATTGGATTCAATGATTAGATTATTTGATTTATCTGTCAGCCCCTAGTACAGTGCACCATGAGTGCCCAGGGCTTTTAAATCAAATGCTGCTGATGGGCTTTCAGCACTGGTTGTGCCACCCACAGAAGCAGCCCGTAAAGTGTTTCTCAGGTCTGCCATTGCAAGGCCTGTGTGCAGTCTAGCACTGCCATGTCGACTTGGCCAAGTGCACCCACTTGCCAGCCCCTAAACCTTCCATTTGCATCATATTAGACACCCCTATGGTAGGCCCAAGGGCAGGGTGCAATGTAAGTATAAGGTAGGACATGCTCTGATGTGTGTAGCATGTTCTAATAGCGAATTACAGCCATTTCATTTTTCACTATTGATGGCTACCTGTTCTCATAGGCCAGAATGGGCAGTTAAGATTGTTACATTCTTGCAATCCTAACTGACTCAGGGAACATGGTAGAAATTCGAATTTAGTATGCCTGAACTCAGAATAATAAAATACATCTTTTAGTAAAGGTTATTTTAATATCCTGTGTTTGCAAATACCACTTTTACAAAGCAGGTATTTGCTTGCCTAACCATTTGAGCCTGCCTCTGCTGGTTTGTGTAATCCTTGTCTGGGCTTGTGTGTGACAGGGCTGGGGAAATTCCAGGAGACAGTCTGGGACAGCCCAGTGGTGAATAGAGAGATTTACATCCAGATGGGAGGGGGGAGTGAACCTGGGACCTGAATAGGGCTGGGCCTTCCCTCTACAATGCAGGCTCCACCCCCTGTGGCTTGTCTGATGTCTCTGCCGAACACAGTGAAAGGAGAAGAGGATCCTGTCAACAGAGTGCTCCAGAGCTGTATCTTCCCCCTCCTGTGGGGCGGCTGATGTCTCTTCCCTGCACAGTGAAAGGAAGAGAAGGGTCATGTCAACAAAGTGCTCAGGAACTGGTTTGAACTAGGCAGAGGCCTCTCTGCCTTCAGAGAACAAAGGATTTTGGGGTATAAATATTGGGACCGAGTCCCACAGACTTTAGATCCCTTCTGGAACAAGAAACCTTTCTGCCAAGGAGAAGAACAAAGGAAGCTGCAGGAGTTGGACTGCCCCTCTGTCAGTGTGCTGTTTGCTGGGTTGGCCTGCAGTGGTTGCTTCATTGCCAAGGGAAAAGAGAAGGAACTTTGTAAGGACTTTCATCTACAGAATATTCTCCAAGGGCTTGAACTGTGCTTGCCTTCTGCTGAAGTCTCAGGGCCAAAAGACTTCACCTCCAGCTCCCTCCTGAATTACCTTGTTGGGAATTCTGACTCCAGTCACTTGTGTGCCGCCGGGAGCTGAAACCGCAACGCATCGAGAGGAAGCATGTCACCGCCACAGCTGAAATCATCGCAACGCCGGAGAAGGGAGCCTTCGCCACATATCCCTGGAAGCGTGTGTTCATCGGAGCTGCCTGCTGTCGCATCGCCGGAGAAACGTGACGCCATCGAGAGAGTCGCCATCGCATCGCCAGAGAAGCGCATCGCAGGGCCTGTCGCGGCTTGAAAGTACAGAGTCGTCGCAAGGCTGTCAGGGCGTCATCGCATCGTCATCGCATCGCCGCATCAAGGGCACCATCTTCTCTCATCGCAACTGGATCATCGCATCGTCATCGCATCGCATCAAAGCGCCATCTTGCGCACCGCAACAGGCTCCCAGGCCGAGAATCTACGCATCACCTCCGCACTGGTAAGGCTCACGATGAGTCTCCTACTCTTCGCAAGCATTGAGGAAGGACGCAACTGTTCCGCCGGGTCACAGAACCGACGCATCTCACCTTCTGCGAGACCTTTTGTTTACTTTGCGTTACGCATCCAGGTACTTTGTTGAGAACTTTGTCGCATCTACCATCAACTTGAACAAAGAGACTTTAATCATCTTTTAAGTAATCTTAAGTGTAGTATCGTGGATTTTTGTCGTTTGTGGTCTTGTGTTTACGTCTATATAAAGAATACTTATTTTTATAAAACCTGTGTTGTGTCCATCTGTAGTGTTATCACTGTATTACTGTGTATATTCACAAATGCTTAACGCACTGCCTCTGAGATAAGCCTGTCTGCTCGTGCCAAGCTACCAAGGGGGTGAGCAGGGGTCATTAAGGAATGTAATCCCCATATACTGACTTAGAAGTAAGGGTCCCTATTTGGACAAAGGTAAATACCATTGCCACCTAGAGACCCCCAGATCTAACATTGGTGGTCAGCGGAGAGGATTTGGACTTTGCATTTGTGTTTCATATACATTGATTGGTGTACACTACTAGTGAATGCAGACCAAACGAAACCAGATACTTTTTTTTGATAGAATCCTTTTTCCTTGGACTGTTAGTTTTTTCCTGAAGACAATTTTTACTACCATGAGTAAACCAGCATCTGTTGCACTGTGAAACAACTCAAGTATCTCTGCAGGAAATTGAAAGTTGCTACATCAGGCATCTCTAAAAAGGAAGACTACCAAAAGGCACTGAGGGCCTGGGTAGAAGCCATAAATGCCCCATATCTTGTGGTGGAGCCTGTTGGGGATGCAAATGGGCAAATTGTTGGGCCAGAATTTCCAGCAAGGGGAGGGGTGCCGTCCCCACCAGGCAGCAGCATCTCTTCCAAAGACCTGTTCCCCAGGCAGCTGGAAGACAGGGAGAGACATAGGGCAATCAAGCTGGAGTTGGCTAAACCTAAGATGGAGGGTCAGAGGGAAACCGAGAATAACAGGTTGTCTTTGGAAAGAGAGAGAATGAGAATGGAGCATGAGAGGATGTTGAGGGAGTTAGAGATCAAGGGCTTAGAAATCAATCCCTCTGGTGGCAGCGCACCATCTGTGCCTTCAGAAGGCAGGGTACATATCCCCAAGGATGTCATCAAAGATTTTCACTAAGGTGAAGATATTGGGCAGTGGTTTGCAGCCTATGAGAAGGATTGGGGAGCGGGGTTGTGGGGACGCTTTTTAACTGAGGGTAGGGAAACTTTGTTAGACTTGCCCAGTTCTCATAGAATGTCTTTTGCCCACATGAAGGAAGCACTGATGACAAGATATGGGTTAACTCCAGAGCTCTATAGACAGAGGTTCAGAAATTGTAAGGAACTGGAGGGAACCACTTGAGTAGAATATCTGCCTTTCTTTTGCTGAGCTATGGATGATTGGGTGAGGGGTAGCAATGTTGATAATTTTCAAGCGCTCTATGATTTGATTGCTAGGGATCACTTGTCTGCTAATTGTTTTCCAGAGCTACGCCAGCACCTTATTGAAGGCAAGTTGACTAACCCTACAAAGGTTGCTGAAGAGGTGGACCACTGTGTCAGTACCAGGGTCCACAAGGGTCTTGTGGGAGACTCCGCTAAAGGTGGGCAGGGTCCCCAGCAGAAGAGTGGGGGGGACAAGGGTAAACAGAGGGAGTTCCAAAAAGGTCCCCAAAGTAATTCCCAAGGGAACCAAGGTAAGGGTTCCCAGCCTTCCCCTGAAAAGAAGTCAAGACCTCCGACAGGTACACCTGTTCATAGGGGGCTTGTTACCTGCTTTTAGTGTAAGCAGGTGGGACACCGTTGGTATGATCCCCAGTGTCCTCAGAAAGGACAATATGTGCCACCCCTTGCACCACCCCGTCAGATGGCCAGTGAAACGCTGGGTGGGGAGGAGATGGGTGCCCAAGGTGGGTGGAGTCCCGCAGAAATGTACCTTGCCTCTTAGGAGACTTTGAGATGGTCCCTAAAACTCAGCTGCCTGAGAACACTAAAAAATACAGGCAGTGGGTGACCATCAATGGCCATAGAGTGGAGGATCTCAGAGACACAGGAGCAAGTGTGACAGCTGTCAAGTGTCACTTGGTCTCTGAAGAGCAGGTAGTCCCCAATGCATTCTTCCCCGTTGTTGCCGCTGACAACACAGAGAGCCATTGCAAAGTGGCTCAAGTTCCCTTTGAGTGAGGGGGGGTCTCTGGTACTCTTCAAGTGGCTGTGAGGCCATCCATGCCTGTTGATTGTCTGTTAGGCAATAATTTAGAAAGCTCCCCTTGGGTTAAGGTGGAGAGGAAAGCGCATTTGGAGATGTTGGGTCTGCCTGAGTGGGCATGTGTGACCACTCGGTCTATAGCAGCTAAGGGTGTTCAAGAGACCCTGGAGCCTGAAAGTATGGCCCAGGGACCGGCCTTAAAGAGAAGCGGTAGGGGGTGTGGGAAACCAGCCCCCATCTTTCCCACGGTCCAGGAGGAGGCACACCTTGAGGGGGATGCCCAGGAACCCACTGGTGAGCAAGTTTCTGAACTGTGGAACTTACCTGAGCTGACCCAATGGCAGCAAGAAAGGGGTCCCTCCAGGGAGGAATTTTGTGAAGAGCAGCAATAGTGCCCTTCTCTTGTGGCTTTGAGGCAACAGACTACAAACCAGGCAGCAGGTGATCAGTCTGGATCACATTGGATCTACTGGGAGAATGGTCTCCTGTATAGTGAGCCTAAGGTTGCTGAGCCTGGGTCAGCCTGTGTGCTGGTGGTACCCCAGCGCTTCAGAGCCTTCCTACTGGGTTTGGCTCATGATGTTCCTTTAGTTGGTCATCTGGGACAGAACAAGACATTTGAAAGGCTCGTCTCCCACTTTTATTGGCCCCAGATGTGGAAGAGTTCAGATACTCATTGTAGGACCTGTCAAACTTGCCAGGCAAGTGGGAAAAGTGGAAGGAGGCAGAAGGCCCCTCAAACCTTTCCCTGTAGTCAGTACTCCATTTGAACGGGTGGGCATTGACATTGTGGGGCCTCTGGACACCAAGACAGCCATGGGCAACAGGTTTATCCTGGTCTTGGGGGACCATGCTACCCAGTACCCGGAAGCCATTCCGATCAGGACAGTGACGGCCCCCGTGGTGGGATGTGCACTGATGGGGATCTTGTCCTGTGTGGGGTTCCCCTGAGAGGTTGTGTCTGACCGAGGTACAAACTTCATTTCTAATTATATAAAGTCTCTGTGGAAGGAGTGTGGTGTTACCTACAAGTTCACCACTCCTTACCACCCACAAGGTAATGGACTGGTTGGAAGATTCAACCGGACCCTTAAAGGCATGATCATGGGTCTTAAAGAACCAATGAGGCATAAGTGGGATGTCCTCTTGCCATGCCTTCTATTTGCCTACCGAGAGGTGCAACAAAAGTCTCTAGGGTTCAGCCCCTTTGAGCTTTTGTATGGTCACCCGGTAAGAGGACCTTTAAGTCTGGTCAAGGAAGGATGGGAGCAATCTCCCAGGAAACCTCACCAGAATGTATATAGCTACATGCTGGCCTTCAGGAACCAGACTCGGCATTTCAGGGATCTCGCTCAGGCGAATCTGGAAGCCAGCCAAGAAGAGATGAAGTGGTGGTACGATCAGAATGCCACTCTGATTGAGCTTCTACCTGGACAGAAAGTTTGGGTCATGGCCCCTGTGGAGCCTTGTGCGCTCCAGGACAGGTGGACTGGTCCATACGAGGTGGTGGAGCGCAAGAGTGATGTCACCTATCTGGTGAAATTGAGGTCTCCAAGGAACCCTTTGAGGGTCCTTCATGTTAACCGCCTGAAGCTCCACTTAGAAAGGTCTGAAGTGGGCATGCTCCTCGTGACAGTTGATGGAATGGAGGAGGAGACTGAGCCTCTTCCTGACCTCCTGTCTGCAGCAGGGCAAGATGGGTCAGTGGATGGTGTTATCCTCTCTGCCACACTGACCCCTGATCAGCAGCAAGATTGTCGCCAACTGTTGGAGTAATTCTCTGATCTATTTTCCTTGGTTCCTGGTGTCACAAAGTAGTGCGTCCATGATGTGGACACTGGTGACAGTCCTCCTGTGAAGCAGAATACTTACAGAGTAACTGACAAGGTTAGGGCTTACATTAAGGAGTAAATCTCCAAGATGTTTGCTGTAGGGGTCATTGAGTCCTCAAAGAGTCCTTGGGCCAGCCCAGTGGTCTTGGTCCCAAAGGCTGCCTCCCCGGGTGCCACTCCTGAACTACGGTTCTCTGTGGACTACAGAGGGCTCAATTCAGTCACCAGGACTGATGCACACCCCATCCCCAGAGCTGATGAGCTCATTGATCAGTTAGGGGCTGCACGGTACGTCAGCTTGAATGATTTGACGTCTGGGTACTGGCAGATCGCCTTGATTGATGGGGCTAAGGTGATTTCAGCATTCTCCACACCAGATGGACACTACCTTTGGGATGAAGAATGCACCTGCCATATTTCAGAGGTTGGTCAACCAGGTGTTGGCTGAGCTGGAGAATTTCAGTGCCGCCTACCTGGATGACATTGCAGTGTTCAGCGTCTGTTGGGAAGAACACTTGCAGCCTCTCTCGGAAGTGTTGATGGTGCTGCGCAAGGCAGGCCTCACGATCAAGGCAAGTAAGTGTCAGATCAGGAAGGGCTCCGTTGTGTACTTGGGTCAACAGTTAGAAAGCAGCCAGACGGCGCCCCTACAACCCAAGATTGATACATTCTGGCATGGGAACCCCCAAAGACTCAGACACAGGTGAGAGCCTTTTTAGGACTCACGGGATACTACAGGAGGTTTGTAAAGGGGTATGGCAACTTGTTGCACCCTTGACTGAGCTGACTTCCAGGAAGCAGCCCAAGAAAGTGAACTGGACTGACACCTGTCAGAAGGCTTTTGATGCCCTGAAGACTGCCATGTGCACAGCACCCATGCTTCAGGCACCCAACGTCTCAAAAGAATTTATTGTACAGACAGACGCTTCAGAGCATGGTGTGGGGGCTGTTCTATCACAGATTACTGAAGAGGGCTTTGACCAACCTGTAGCCTTCATCAGTAGGAGGTTACTTCCACGGGAACAGAGGTGGAGTGCAAATGAGAGTGAGGCATTTGCTGTGGTCTGGGCACTGAAGAAGTTGAGACCATACTTGTTTGGGACTCACTTCTTGGTTCAGACCGACCCCAGGCCCCTCAGATGGCTGATGCAGATGAGCGGTGAGAACCCAAAGTTGTTGAGGTGGTCCATCTCCCTACAGGGTATGGACTTTACGATGGAACACCGCCCTGGTACAGAACACGCCAACGCTGATGGTCTGTCCAGATTTTTCCACCTTAGTGAAGAGAACTCCCTAGGGGAAGTGTAGCTCTCCCCACATTTCAGCTGGAGGGGACACGTGTTAGACCTGACATCATTGGCGTGAGTCTCCCTTCCATTTTTGATGGATTGCCTCCTCTGTTTTGATATGTGTTTGCTGGGGCACTGTGCCACTGCTAATCAGTGCCATAGTGCATGTGCTCCCTATGTTAAATTGATATACTGATTGGATTCCATGATTGGGTTATTTGATTTATCTGTCAGCCCCTAGTACAGTGCACATGAGTGCCCAGGGCTTGTAAATCAAATGCTGCTGGTGGGCTTGCAGCACTGGCTGTGCCACCCACAGAAGCAGCCTGTAAAGTGTGTCTCAGGCCTGCCATTGCAAGGCCTGTGTGCAGTCTAGCACTGCCATGTTGACTAGGCCAAGTACACCCACTTGCCAGTCCCTAAACCTTCCCTTTGCATCATATTAGACACCCCTATGGTAGGCCCAGGGGCAGGGTGCATTGTAAGTATAAGGTAGGACATGCTCTGATGTGTGTAGCATGTTCTAAAAGTGAATTACAGCCATTTTCGTTTTTCACTATTGAAGGCTACCTGTTCTCATAGACCAGAATGGGCAGTTAAGATTGTTACATTCTTACAATCCTAACTGACTCAGGAAACCTGGTAGAAATTCAAATTTAGTATGCCTGAACTCAGAATAATAAAATACATCTTTTAGTAAAGGTTATTTTAATATCCTGTGTTTGCAAATACCACTTTTAGAAAGCAGGTATTTGCATTGCCTAACCATTTGAGCCTGCCTCTGCTGGTTTGTGTATTCCTTGTCTGGGTTTGTGTGTGACAGGGCTGGGGAAATTCCAGGAGACAGTCTGGGACAGCCCAGTGGTGAATAGAGAGATTTACATCCAGATGGGAGGGGGGAGTGCACCTGGGACCTGAATAGGGTTGGGCCTTCCCTCTACAATGCTGGCTCCACCCCCTGTGGCTTGTCTGAAGTCTCTGCCCTGCACAGTGAAAGGAGAAGAGGAATCCTGTCAACAGAGTGCTCCAGAGCTGTATCTTCCCTCCCCTCTGCTGGCTCCACCTCCTGTGGGGCGGCTGATGTCTCTGCCCTGCACAGTGAAAGGAAGAGAAGAGTCATGTCAACAAAGTGCTCAGGAACTGGTTTGAACTAGGCAGAGGCCTCTCTGCCTTCAGAGAACAAAGGATTTTGGGGTATACATATTGGGACCCAGTCCCACAGACTTTAGATCACTTCTGGAACAAGAAACCTTTCTGCCAAGGAGAAGAACCAAGGAAGCTGCAGGAGTTGAACTGCCCCTCTGCCAGTGAGCTGTTTGCTGGGTTGGCCTGCAGTGATTGCTTCATTGCCAAGGGAAAGGAGAAGGAACTTTGTAAGGACTTTCATCTACAGAATATTCTCCAAGGGCTTGAACTGAGCTTGCCTTCTGCTGAAGTCTCAGGACCAAAAGACTTCACCTCTAGCTCCCTCCTGAATTTCCTTGCTGTGAATTCTGACTCCAGTCACTTGCGTGCCGCTGGAAGCTGGAAGCGCAACGCATCGAGAGGAAGCGTGTCGCCGCCGCAGCTGAAATCATCGCAACGCCAGAGAAGCGAGTCTTCGCCGCATCTCCCTGGAAGCGTGTGTTCATTGCAGCTGCCTGCTGTCGCATCGCCGGAGAAGCATGACGCCATAGAGAGAGGTCCATACTGTTGTTTCAAATGTAAACAAGTTATTATGAAGCTTTACAGGGCATAAATGGATGATAAAATAATTGTTGTATATATTGTTTCAGACTTATATTTCAGGTTCAGAGGCCCTATACCGCACTGTATCTGTCGTGGTCCTGAAGAAGGTGGTCCGCATTCTTGCTATTTCCACCGAAACGCGTCGACCTTCTTTTTCTTTTCGAAAAATCTCATGACTTTGGTCATGTAGTGAACACCAGATTCAATGCTATAGGACACAATTGTTGGTGTTTTTGTGATGGGATGGATGTTTAGGTAGAATGTATGTGTTGTGCGTGTGTGGCTCTTTACCTGTGATTTGTAGATATTTAACTGTGTTCTTATGAACTTAAAAAGACATATATGTATAGTTTGATAAATTGAAAAGTAATCTCCTCTGGAAGCTTTTTTTGTAATATGTCTATATTTTTATAAGTGTTACAATTGAAAATTATGACAAAAATGAAAAAATTAATTTTTTACTGAAAATGAAATAAAATGAAAAATAATTTACACTTTGTGTAGACATTGTTGGTATATGCCCTGTGTTTGAGAGAAAACTCCAATGAGAAATGTATTTATAGGTCAAGAGGGAGCTATTTTCACTTGCTTGTTGTCTTTTTCCCCTCTACTCTCTGACCTGAAAGTAAATTTTAGAGGGGGTCCCTCTTCTTTCACTATTTGCCATCGAGAGAGTCACCATTGCATCGCCGGAGAAGCGTGTCGCAGGGCCTGTCACGGCACCAAAGTACAGAGTCGTCGCAAGGCTACCAGGGCGTCATCGCATCGTCATCGCATCGCCCCATCAAGGGCGCCATCTTCTCGTATCATACCTGGATCATCGCATCGTCATCGCATCAAGGTGCCATCTTGCGCACCGCAACAGGCCGCAGGCCGAGAATCTACACATCACCTCCGCACCGGTAAGGCTCACGGCGAGTTCCCTACTCTGCGCAAGCATTGAGGAAGGACGCAACCGTTCCCTCAGGTCACGGAACCGACGCATCTCCCCTTCTGTGAGTCCTTTTGTTTACTTTGCGTTACGCATCCAGGTACTTTGTTGAGAACTTTGTCGCATCTACCATCAACTTGAATAAAGAGACTTTAATCATCTTTTAAGTAATCTTATGTGTAGTATTGTGGATTTTTGTCGTTCGTGGTCTTGTGTTTAAGTCTATATAAAGAATACTTATTTTTATAAAGCCTGTGTTGTGTCCATCTGTAGTGTTATCACTGTATTACTGTGTATATTTACAAATGCATAACACACTGCCTCTGAGATAAGCCTGTCTGCACGTGCCAAGCTACCAAGGGGGTGAGCAGGGGTTATTAAGGAGTGTAATCCCCTTATCCTGATTTAGAAGTAAGGGTTCCTATTTGGACAAAGGTGAATACCATTGCCAACTAGAGACCCCCAGATCTAACAAGTATTCACATTTTAGCCTATGTTATTTATGTATGTATTTTTATGAATATATGTCACAGCTACAAGCGATGCAGTATTATTTTATCTTACTGCTAACGCTGTACGTATTATACTTTGCATTCTGTCTTAAGATTGTAGCAGTTCATATCTCTTGCAGGAGAAATAAGACTGTTCAATAAACCCTTTTTAATGAAATGCCGATTTATCTATTTCTGTGTAACTGTGTAGAAACGAAGCATGCACGATTGACGGAGTGAAACTGTTATCTATTGTTTCCATGATTCTGAGACGTGTTCTGATTCTAAGGAAAACAAAGTTGTCATGTTTATGCGGTTGTCAGAGACTAGTCCCTTCTTGTTCATTCGAGAAGTTTCTGGTGACCTCTGAGTTAGCTGGCACACACAAGTAATTCATTTTAATGTACTCGATAGACACATACTGACCTCAGTCCTATGTCAAAACTATAGTGTATATTATTTCAATACGCAGAGCCTATCAGGGATATAGGAACTGCACTACACTATATCCACTCCACTCCAAGAAACATTAATAAAACACTTTTAGATTTACAACGCCAATAACTCTAACTCTCGCAAATGCGAGACCAATTACATTACAAATGCTTCATTAACTGGTAGTCGTGTTTGCAGAGTGGTGGAGAAAGGGTGCTGGACCTCTGACCAGCGCTCAGGAATTCCGCTACGTAGGACTTACATGAGGAACCAGGAGGGCTTCCTTACAGCCAAAGTCCCTCAGGAGTAATGTGGACTTCATCCCCCATCCCGTAGTCTGCCAGAAGGCAAGTTTGCAGAGTGGTGCAGAAAGGGGGAATGGACTCCAAAGACGTCTTAGCAATCCCACTGTGAGGGACTTACTGGAGGTAACAAGAGGGGTAGTTGGCTCCCAAGGACATCCTTGGGGGCCAACTACCCTTCCTATTACCTCCAGTAAGTCCCACACAGCAGAATTGCTAAGTTCTCATAGCAGGTTACGCCCCATTTGCCCAGCACTCTGCAAACGCGCTCCCTGGCGAGCTCTTGGATAGGGATTGAAGTCACCTTTGCTGCTGCAGGTCCTTTGGTGCCAACTAGACTACCTCTTACCTCCAGTCAGCCCCACACAGTGGAATAGTTGAGAGGTGAACACAGGCCATGCGCCTTTCTCCAACACTCTGCAAACGCGCCTCCTGGCGTGCTCTTTGTTGGGGATGAAGTTCCCTTGCCTCCTGAGGGCCCCTGGGGCCAACTATCCTACCAGGTACCTCCAGTAAGCCCCACACAGCTTGATTGCTGAGAGTGGTCCGAGGTCATGCTCCCTTTTTACACCACTCTGTAAACCTGCCGCCTGGTGCACTGATTCCAGGAGGATGAAGTCCACTTGTGTCCTGAGGTCCTCAGGACACAAGAGGACCTCATCATCGCCCCACCAGCAGTGCACCAAGAGGAGTGTTTGCAGAGTGGTGTAAATAGGGAGCATGGCCTCGGACCACATCTCAACAATCCCACCCTGTGGGGCTTTACTGGAGGTACGTAGTGGGCTAGTTGGCCCACAGGAATCCTCAGGAATGAAGAGGACTTAATCCCCCAAATTAGAACTGCTAACATGCCGCCCCCTTTGCCCAAAAGCAGTTCTGCTTTGCTTTTGTTGAAGCGAGAGCAGGTTTCAATGAAGAAAAGTAGAGTTTGATATAGCGGGGCAGGAGCTGTGCTCCCGCCCTATCTTAGCAAATGGCAATGTCCCAGGGGTGGGCACCCCGGGACATTGCAGGAGCCAGCCCTGGGTTGTGGCGGTCCCCAGGGACATCAAGGGCTTGAGGAGGGGCCACGCGGCCCCACTCCCGATGTATGCAAAGCCCTGTGGAGCCATTTGAATAAGTAATGGCCCAGTGAGGTGGTGGTCCCCGGGGCGGAATGGGGGGCAGGAGCCCCCCTACACCTAATTTTTTTTAATTTAAGGGCCAGAGAGGTGAAAGTCCTCGGGGCTTCGGGGCCCACGAGGCCCCCCACCCATAACGAACAATGTCCCGGGGAGGTGGTGATTCCCAAGGCTGCGGGGGGCTACGTGCTCCCCCACATATAATTAGCATAGCCCCGGGAAGGTGGCGGTCCCCATTTACTCATTGCCCCCAGGACCTGGCCCACCCTGGGGCTTATAGAAAACGAAGCATGGTAGCCCGCGCTTCAGTTCTTATTTTCTCGGCTGGATTCGCACACCCAGCGTGAATTCGGATGATTATTTTTTTTAATGTTTGTGGGACCCCCTGAGCAGATATAGTGGCTCAGGGTTTTTTTACCCTGCCCCCTTTCTTGTTTTTTCACCTTTTTTGTACGGTTACTGAGTCACAAGAAGGCTGCCAACAATTCCTGGTTTGGAGTGTTGACAGCCAATCAGAAGTCAGCTCATGCTCGGGAGGAGTTGAGACTCCTCCTTGGTGCTCAGATATCGATATTTTTTATTTTTTTAATTTCTCAGGAACTACTGAACGGATTTACACCATATAAAAAAGGGCTCTTTCTGAACCAAGAGCTACCTTTTTGCCAAATTTGGTGTAATTCCGTTCAGCAGTTCGGGCTGTAGTGTTTTGGGACCCTCCTTTTTTCTCAGAACCCCTTGACGAATCACCCCCAAACTTTCAAGACAGAAGCTGACCTGAGCTGGTCATTAGTTTGGAAAATTCTGTGAAGATTTGTCAAATGGTGCCAAAGATATTTATAAATCAATAATACACTTTTCCTATGGATAATAGGTCCTAACTATACCCCCAGTAGGTAATTTATATATATATATTCACTGAAAAAAACCATAGGTTTTACAGACATTATAGTTAGAAATTAGCATTTAAAAAAACTTTGAAATTCACTGAAAAAACCATAGGTTTCTGGGACGTTATAGTTAGCTGGACATTTCACTCATACAAAACCATCGAAATTCCACTGTTATAGTTAGTTCAGCTAACTATAACTCTTGCCCCCGCAATTCACTGCTCATGACGTCACATATTACATTATTCATGGCATGGTCAGTGACATCACTGATGACATCTCAAATGACATCACTGATGACATCATCCATGTGAAAATCTGATGCACCTACTCACACTCTAATATAACCTTTGATACACCCACTGTAAAATACCGACTACCATTTTTGAAACCATTGAGACACCAATACCAGTTACTACATACGCACTCACTGTTTCCTAGGTATACACATCCACTCATTCACCCATGCAATCACATATACATGCAGTCACTCATCAATACAACACTATCACATGCACTCATACATGTATTCAGACACTCACACACTGCCACTCACACATGGAGTTACTCACACACCTAGTCAATCATGCAAAGAATCAATCACACTCCCATTTACTCATCTATACAGTTATACACACACCACCTCACTAATTCATACAGATAGTAATGCATACTTACTCTCTTATATAATCACTGATACAAGTACACACTCATCCATACAGCCACTCCCACAATCACTCACTCTCACATATAGTTATTTATACCACCATTACTCACATATACTGCTTTTTACATCTGTAATTACTCTTAAATGTACCACTGACACATTCATTCACTCACCAACACACCCATACACACAGTCACCAACCCATACAGCTGTTTCCAAATGCACTCTTGAACCCATGCGCCCAGTGAATCAACCACTCACACATCTATGCACAGAGTCACGCACCTACAACTGAAAAATGAATTCTGCGCAACCAAACCTCCCTGTCAGAAAAGCAAACACCACATTATAACTAAATAGTACTCCTGGGCACTATCCCACCCGTAAACTTAATAAAAAGAAGACCGCAACACACTCTGTTATTTTTCCGCCGCAAATTGTACACCCAACGCCAATTATATAAACGGCCCTTAAAATATATAAAAAAACTATTTTTACCTTCACAATCCCTGTTCACCAGCTTGTGACCACTGTACAGTTAATAATGTTCCTACCCTCCCTGCTACTACTTTGTTTTCCCGTACTCCATTGAAGCGCATCACAAAATGGCTGACAACAGTAAACCGTTCCCAGCCAATAATGAGCAAAGTTGTACTCGGAACACTTTAGCCAATAAAATGTCCATGGTGTTCCGCAGAGGGGAAGGGAATCGCTCCCAACACTTCTACTTGTAATGCTTCACAGCCAATGAACATTAAGCTTGGGAAGGTCCTGCTTGGAACACGTTACCCAATTAGATATCCCTGATGCTCCGCGGAGGGGGAGGGAATGGCTGGCAACAATTCTACTTTCAATGGTTCGCAGCCAATGAACATTAAGCTTGGAAAGGTCCTGCTTGGAACATGTCAGCCAATTAGATGTCCTTGCTACTCCGCGGAGGGCAACACTTCTACTTTCAATTGTTCACAGCCAATGAACATTGAGCTCTTTGTTGGAACACCTCAGCCAATTAAACGTTAATTTTGTTCTGCGCACAGTAACAGGAACATGCCCTCCCACATAATATTACATATTGCATTTTGTCTAACAAAGTGACACTGTCCGTGATAAAAGTGAACACTGCATTATAAGTAAACATTACTGCACATTATATTAAATGAAAGCTGCAATACGGCGCATTGTTATTTTCCCAATATGATTTCCACAGCCTAGTGAATATTTCAGCAAGTGTCTTCCAAAAATAGTTTGTTGGGGAGTACTTCAATGTATATTGATTTTTTGATCTCTCCCTTGGTTAAAGATCTGAGTACATTCATAAAAGACACAAACGATTTTTGAGGATCATACAAGGAATCTGTTGAGAAGAGGAATTGTTGTTAATAACACTGGATATCACAATCCTCTACATGAGCATTGAACATAAAAAAGGATTAGAGGCTAGGAAATTCTTATTGAAAAATGACCATTGGAACTCTGAGACCACAACTTACTGCTTGCAGAACTCAAATGGTTTGGCCTAACGAACAATATTTTTACCTTCGCAGGTCAGCTGTGCATCCAACATCAGGGTACCGCGATGGGCATGTGCTTCGCCCCCAGCCACGCAAATCTGTTCATGGGCTGGTGGGAGAAGCACGTGGCCTGGAACCAATGGAAAATGACAACGTGGTTTTGTTGACACGCTATATTGAGGACTTATTCATCATTTGGCGTGGACCACAAAAGGAGGCAGAAGATTACATTAAAGCATTAAATCACAATGATTGTAATCTACACTTCAAAAGTACCATAAGTAAAAAGGAAGTTATGTACTTGGACTTGGGAGTGTATGTGGAGAAGGGTGCCCTCCAGACTGCACTTTATCACAAACTGAAGGCTGGAAACTCGATTCTATATGCGGGTAGCTGTCATCCAGGGAGTGTAGTGAATAACATCCCCTATGGGGAATTCCTTAGGATGAAACGGAATTGTTCAACCCAAGTGGAATATGAAACAGCTAAGAAACAAGCTAGATTGAGATTTGAGAAACAAGGGTATCAAAAGGCTGTGTTGAATAGAGCAGAAGAGAGAAGCGACAAAGTAGAACACAGCTCACTATTAGTTGACAAATCTGTGAAGGCAGAAGTAAAAAAAGGAGGAGAACAGGAACACATCCAAATGAGATTTATCACTGACTTTACAGACAAATCAACAGAAATGACACAGATTTTGAGAAAAATTGGCGATTACTAAAATCAGACAATATTGTTGGGAAGTTACTTCCAGACATTCCACTATCAACCTATAGAAGAAGAAGCTCATTAAAAGATCATTTAGTTCAAAGCCACTCTAGAGACAAACCGAAAAGAAAAGATGCAATCAGGGGATTCTTTCCTCGCACTAAATGCAAGAAAAGTAAAAAGGTGAAGGAATATACAGTTACAGGTGTGAAGGCCAAAGTGCAAATTGGAAAATTTCTTAATTGCAACTCAGAGTACACCGTTTACTGTTTAGATTGTCCCTGCGTGAAAAGATATGTAGGGAGCACCATTCACCCCCACCAAGAAAAGAATCTTAGAGCACCTTCGGGTGATTAGGAATAAAGATCAAACGTATCCTGTCACCCGTCATTTTCAAATCATGAATCATGAAAGTGACAGTGATCAGTTGAAATTCTTCTGCATAGATCAGGTAGAGAGAGGAGAAAGAGGTGCTGACAGAGTGAAACGTTTATGTACCCTGGAGTCTAAGTACCTTCGGGTAAGTGCCTTCGGGTGATACGTGCGCTATATAAATCGCAATACATACATAATTAAATTACAGAGTAAGGCTCCGTGGGGACTGAATAATGAGGAGGAGATGTGGGTCCACCTTGGCTAGTAGTGGTGTCTTAATCTGAAGTCATGTGACGTACAATTGGTAATAAGATCTGTCCAATTGAAAATTTGTGCTACCCGACTGTATATAATAGCAAGAAAATGTTTTTGAAGAGTTTATTTTGGTCACATTTCTGCTTTGGTATTCTATTTTCTTGTTTTTGAAGGTTTATAGGCATAGGCATTGTTTCAGAATATCTTAACGAGGTAAACAATGGAGGGTTAGTGCCCATTCAGGGCAGAATAAGTGTAAGCATCAATAACAAATTCATATAATGACATTTTCATATAGTAAAGAATGATGCTAGCCCATTCAGGGCACAATAAGTTGATCACGAGTAATAACAACGTATTTTTTATGGAGAATCATTTTCATGAACTTAATGAAACATATTGAAAATATATCGTATGAGATGCAGAAATATAAGCATTATTGGTAAAATGAGTTATAAGTAATTGGCATCTCTGTATATATATATATATATATATATATATATATATATATATATATATATATATATTCCGTCACAAATACCTCTTATTCTTGAAGTAAACCAGGACACTCGGAATCCATCTATAGACTTTTATTTCAGCAAGTGAAAAAAGTGCGACGCGTTTCGCCGATAAGGCTTGCTCACGCTCGTCTAAATTACAAGATTGTATATATATATCGAGTCAAGATTGTATTTAATTCGGCCGGCCTCGGTCGAGGAGAAGCCCTCCCACTATCTGGACGTGGGTTTACTGCAGTTATATAACTGAACAGTGGCAGATGGTTCGTGTTTGCATATGGAAAGTAAAGCACAGAGACTAAGGAATTATTTCCAAACCCACTTGGAGTTTCACTTTATTGAACTATGTGCACTGTTGTGAAGTAGCTCACTGGAGTATTTTATCAGGACTACGAGCACCAGCAGGCTCAGGGAGAGCCATCGCCCACTTGGCAGGTGTTCAGGTTTCAAATTTATGTGCTTCACGCAGTGTCTTTTCAAAAGCCTCTGAGGAAATGCTCTCCGGGCATGAAACGCGTCAGGCTGTATTTGAATTGGACTCTGTTTCTTTATCACTGTGCTGCTAAACTGCAAAATAAAAACGAAGATTGCACCTACCTGCATGTGAGCTTTTCCATAGGAGGTAACTCGTGTGTTTTGTATTTAATTCGGCCGGCCTCGGTCGAGGAGAAGCCCTCCCACTATCTGGAAGTGGGTTTACTGCAGTTATATAACTGAACAGTGGCAGATGGTTCGTGTTTGCATATGGAAAGTAAAGCACAGAGACTAAGGAATTATTTCCAAACCCACTTGGAGTTTCACTTTATTGAACTATGTGCACTGTTGTGAAGTAGCTCACTGGAGTATTTTATCAGGACTACGAGCACCAGCAGGCTCAGGGAGAGCCAACGCCCACTTGGCAGGTGTTCAGGTTTCAAATTTATGTGCTTCACGCAGTGTCTTTTCAAAAGCCTCTGAGGAAATGCTCTCCGGGCATGAAACGCGTCAGGCTGTATTTGAATTGGACTCTGTTTCTTTATCACTGTGCTGCTAAACTGCAAAATAAAAATGAAGATTGCACCTACCTGCATGTGAGCTTTTCCATAGGAGGTAACTCGTGTGTTTTGTATTTAATTCGGCCGGCCTCGGTCGAGGAGAAACCCTCCCACTATCTGGAAGTGGGTTTACTGCAGTTATATAACTGAACAGTGGCAGATGGTTCGTGTTTGCATATGGAAAGTAAAGCACAGAGACTAAGGAATTATTTCCAAACCCACTTGGAGTTTCACTTTATTGAACTATGTGCACTGTTGTGAAGTAGCTCACTGGAGTATTTTATCAGGACTACGAGCACCAGCAGGCTCAGGGAGAGCCAACGCCCACTTGGCAGGTGTTCAGGTTTCAAATTTATGTGCTTCACGCAGTGTCTTTTCAAAAGCCTCTGAGGAAATGCTCTCCGGGCATGAAACGCGTCAGGCTGTATTTGAATTGGACTCTGTTTCTTTATCACTGTGCTGCTAAACTGCAAAATAAAAACGAAGATTGCACCTACCTGCATGTGAGCTTTTCCATAGGAGGTAACTTGTGTGTTTTATATATATATATATATATATATATATATATATATATATATATATATATATATATATATATATATATATATATATATCCAACAGAACAAGTTCGCTTCGGATCCCTGCCGCTTCCAGTGGCGGGCCTCGGATGGGGTAGCGAATCCCGAATGTTACAGCCAAACACTCTCTTACGTATAAAAGAAAGAAATCCGGCCCACTTCAAGTTTGCAAAGCGTATTTTAATTTACAAACGGCTTGTCTCGACTCGCGTTTCGCAGGTAAACCTGCTTTCTCACGAGAACGAGCAAACTGAATGACATGAAATATATAGTCACATGGTATTAGCGTCATACCAAGGGTAATAGACAACATACTTGGTGGTTTACATTCGGGCTATGATCAAAGCAATGAAATGCAATTCTTAAGTGCACATACATTTCTAAAGCACAACTGAAAATTGCAATTTGTTTAAATAACGTGTAGTTCATCCTGTAAAACAAGTGCTCTAAATTCAAGAGTACGCTGCCTGCGCGCTGTCAGTGGTCTAGTGTTAGGGTAAACAAAAAGACACAGTACGCTAAGTGGCCTCTGGCATAGTTGGCAGTCCTCCTTGTCAATACTTGCAATATCGTACACTCGATGAGTGGGACGCAGCTAACCCCAAGTGGGGAAACGGTACACACCAAATGTTCATGTAAAAGCGGTTGTCCCGCTAACAATCCAGGCAAGCATCTTGAATTGTGCAATATCGCCCCAGAAGGCAAATGTCTTAAATCATGTAACGCCCAAGTGGGCAGGGGTGCAATACCCTTCTATTCAGTACAGCCCCAGTGGGCACACACACAATGTTCAAAGGCCAATTGGCTAATAGACACTAGGTTCGATTAATCTGGAACACTGAAGCTTCTAGTCTTGCCATTCATTCAAACGTGCAGTAACTCATAAATGCCGAACAAATTCCCATATTGTGTCACCACCAAGTTCTGTGAAAGTGAAAACAAAATGAAATGAATTTGTGACTTAGGTACACAGATATGACATTACAGTTTGTAAAAACAGAGTTAAAACACGACATGAGTGCAGTACATCAAAATTCTAGTAACATGGCTAACCTAAATGCACGGCTAATTCCTCGTGTAAATTATGGCCCCCTGGATGCGTGGTCCTGTATTTAATTATGAATCTGGATTCAAGTCTTCTCATCTCTTTGATTCTCTCCCCTCCTCTTTCCCTACTAGGAACAGTTTCCAAGACACAAAATGAGAGTAGATTGGCATTCCCCTTATGGTGCGTGGCAAAATGCCTGGCAATGGGATATTGTTTGTCCCCATGGTTGATGGCCCGCATGCGCTCAAGGACTCTTTTTTTGGCAGGATGTTTGGTGCTGCCAATATAGTATAGTTGCCAAGGACACTTCAGAGCGTATATCACATGATCGGTCAGACATGTGACATGTTTCGTGATCTTGAATTTGTCTGTTTCTTTGGACAGCTGGACTTCCTTGAGGTTTTTACTGTTGCGACAGGCTTTACATCTGCCACAAATGTAAAATCCTTGCACTGGGTTTCTCTGACCGCTCTTCTCTGGTAACAGTGTGGGACACAGAAGGTCTTTAAGGGATTTGGGTCTCCTAAATGTCAGTTGCGGAAATTCAGAAATCTCAGGGGCTAAATCCTTGTCTAATTTGAGCACATTCCAGAATTTGCTTAATGCTTTTCTTACTTCCTTGGATTGGGAATGATAGTCTGTAATGAATCTACTTGTCATGTTATATTCTGGTTTTCTTTCTGTTTCTCTAGGTTTCAGTAAACTCACCCTTTCTCTGGTGTTCACTTTCTCTAAGGCTTTGGATATACACTTAGAGCTATAGCCTCTCTGTTTGAACCGTTCTGTCATAATGAGGGTCTCTTTGGTATAATGAGCCGTACTTGAACAATTGCGTTTTGCTCTCAGGAATTCCCCCAAAGGAATAGAGTTAATCATTTCATTCATTTCATAAATCTTTATTTCGGTAGTTTATCACCATAAAAGATATAAATATCCATTTCATATTTGTAAAAACAATAGAACATTAAGAAACATTTGAAGATACATCAGCGACCATAGGAATGTTCAGTAATACAGGGTATCACATTTTTACTACGGTAAAGATCAATAACCAGCTCTGAGGCACTGACTTCTCAGAAACCACATTGCTCCAAAATATTTAGCCACTGCAAAAACAATGTGGTCCGACAAGTCTGTTTTCAACACTCTAAACGTGGCCAAGCAACAAGCACTCTGCAAACCCTAAATTCCTACATATAGGGACAATCCATTTCTTACGGTTCGCGTTATAGGCCGGGCAGAGAAAAATTATGTGGAGCTCAGTTTCATTAGCCACTCTGCAAGCCGGGCATAAGCTGACTGCTGATTCACTCCACTTACTAGTTAGAGCTCGAAGTGGAAGGGACCCATGCCTCCATTGCAAATATAGTTTCCTAAGTGAAGCAGGGTATAATTTGTCCAAGGCTGGTTCAAAGCTGTAAATGTCCTTGATGCGTAGAAATGACTGTCGTAGTAAACCTTTGCCAATCTCTTTTTAGGAATTAATGGGCAAGCGGATGAAGGATCAGACCAGAGTGTCGATAGGCCTAGACCCTCCAACTCAGTTTTAATATGTTTAAGCCATTTAATTTTCCCTGCATTAGGCATGGCAAGCACCTCCTGAAGCCCCTGCCTATAGCTAATCAGTTCTGGGACTGCCCACAGCCTACGCCAATAGAGCAAGGGGCGCAATGCCAGTTCTTCACCAAGGGGTCGCAACCCCAGATCTAACCTTAATGGAACAAGAGGTGTGCTGGGCGGAAGTGCTACCACCCGTCTAGTGAACTTGTTCTCCTCTCTGACCAGGTTGGGAGAAGCTACATGGCCCCAGAGCTCGCAACCATACATGGCAGCCCCCCTTGCCTGTGCCCTATAGATCTGGAGGGGTGGACCAACGGGTTTGATGGATGACCTGTTTTTTCCCATAAGCTTCATGACCCCGCCCGAGTATTGGACCAATTTGAGTAGTGCTTTCTCTTGGTGTGTCCTCCAGGACATATTTTCATTTAACATGACTCCAAGATACTCAAAGGTTCGCACCCTTTCGAGTCTACTTTGCCCGATGCTGGGGCTAGAACGTAGGTTTGGTGGGGGGTAAAAAACCATAAATTTGGTCTTTAAGGTGTTTATTTCTAAACCGTGTTCCCCACAGAACTCCACAAAGCCGTTTAAAATGCACTGAATCCCCATTGGGGACTTTGAAAGCAGCAGGGTGTCATCAGCGAACATAATCGCCAGCACCCTGCTGCCGGCCAACTTGGGAGCGTCAGAATTGACAACTCCATTCAGGTGGGAGATTACCCTGTTGACGTAGAGGCAAAATAGTGTCGGTGCGAGCACACAACCCTGCCTTACCCCCCTGTCAACGGGGAACCGGTTCGACAGCGCCCCCTCCTTGCCACACCTTACCTGAGCAAAGTTGGCAGTATGGAGACGAATAATCATCTCCAACAAGCCCTCAGGGAGCCCCAGTTTGGCCAGCACCTCCCATAATTTTCTGCGGGGAACCAGGTCGAAGGCCGCCCTCAGGTCCACGAATACAGTGTAGAGGCTGCCACCCTCCAGCTGTACCGTTTTCCAAAAGATGAGGGCGAGCCTGAAGACCTGGTCTGTGGTGGAGACGTTCCTTCTGAACCCTGCCTGGAATGGACTCAGAATATCATATTCCAACATCCACTCCGACAAGCGATCCAGAAGTAACCTAGTGAAGAGCTTCTGGGAAACGTCTATCAGGCTTATTGGCCTGTAGTTGGCTGGGAGCAGAGGCGAGCCCTTCTTAAAAATAGGGACTATCTCTGCCCCCAGCCAAGTTGGAGGGACCATCATGCCGTTCAAAATTGCATTGAACAGCACCCTCAGATACGGGGCCCAGATCTTAATTTCGTGCCTGTAGAGGTCGCCTGGGAGCTTGTCCAGGCCTGGCGCCTTTTCAGCAGCGAGGCCCGAAATTGCCACAGTGAGTTCTTCCAAAGTGAACCCATCCATCGGGGATATGCTTTCAGGGGGTTGGGCCATTGCTGGCTCGGAAAGGTTCCCCACTTGATCTAGACGGGGCGCGCTATACAAAGTTTTAAAGTGATCCTCCCACACAGCAGAAGCAATATTTGCATCTACTGCCGCTATAGGTTCAGCTGAACCGTGCTTGACGATATGCCAGAATTTCTGGGCATCTCGAAGTGCAAGGGCGGCCGACATTTCAGACCAGTTATCATGGTCCCATTCTATTTTGGCATTGCGGAGAATAGACTTATAGGCCAGCCGCTTTCCCTAATCTTGCTAGGGGTTTCCCGGGTTTTAAGGGACTCCAATAGGTCGGCCTTTGCTCTCCTGCAAGAAGCATTGAACCATGAGGCTCTTCTCCCCTTGGCCTTTTTCGTCCTGGCCACAGGGTTCAGTACTTCTGCTAGATTGGAACAAAGCTCAGAGTGAATATCCCCAAGCACGGAGAGCTTATCAGGGAAGGGTAACTGAGGAATGAGATCCACAACTTTTTCAAGGACAGGGACCACAGCCGCATACAACCTCTGGATATTTTTCGGGTTCTCCACTAATCTTGGCCATCTAACCCTACGTCTATTGCTAGTTGCAACTAGACCAACAGGGAATGCTAAATTTTCATCTGTGATACCCGTGGGCATTCCCTGGACAGCGAACCTCAGTGACAATGCGTTGTGGTCACTGTCAGTCCTTTTGACTATCGTGAAGTCCCTCACTTTGGCCCAGTCGTTCGTTGTGACCAGGATATAATCTATCCGTGACTCATGCCCTGGTCTATTGAAGGTAGGCTGAGGTGGGATGTCTCCCTTAAGCCGCCCGTTGCAAGCCCTCAATGAGTGGGATAGAGTGAGAGATGTTATTTGGATGGCTAGGGGTGACCATGATTTTACTGGTGGGCCCAGCAAGATGGGTATCTCCCATAGATCGTCCTCTTCGCTAATTACCCCTTCCAAATGACCCGGGAGGGGCTCATACTGAATGTTAAAGTCCCCGCCAACTATAAGTGATGGACAGAGGGTGGCAGAATCGAGGAACAAAGCCAAGTCTTCAATTGTCCCCGAGGTGCCTGTTAACCCAACCGGTCTAGAGTATAAATTTATTAATGCTACACTCGCACCAGATGCCCACTCCAGAACAACACACTGAAGGTCTGGTGAGTTAGTTTCGAGGTTTCTCGCCCTGCATCCTAGGTGGGAACCTACCCAAATCAGCAAGCCACCAGACGGTCGGCCCTTCCCACCCCATTTTGCCGCTATCGCAAAGGAAGCGTACCCTGTGCGGGACTGTTGTTCTATGGCCCACGTTTCCTGGAACAGACATATGTCATATTCCTCAATAAATTTCACCCACTCTGAGGAATCTAGTTTATTGCCCAACCCGGCAACGTTCCAGGAAAGTATCGATACTGCACCGGGAGCCCCCGCCTTATCAATAGTATTAGAACCCAGGGGACACCTACTTATCCTGCGCTGGCTGTACTTAGGACAGGACAATCCCTCAATTGCTATTGGACGAGTTACATACAGCGCCTCAGGAAGGGGGTTACCCTTGTTATTTTGGCCAACTAGACCTGAGTTGGTAATATAATCTTTTGTGGGCTCAACGAGTATACCCCCCGCACAATGTTCAACAGCCTCCCCCTTTATGTGCCTAGTCTCACCCATGATTTGGTTGCAGTCACCATTAGGATATTGTGATGGTGATAAGACAGAACACGGTGAAAGGTATGACAGGGAGCAGTGTGAATCTGCCAAAGACGGTGTATCAGTGACCCTGTGTGACGATGATGGAGCAGAGCACGGTGAAGGGTAAGACGTAGAGCAGTGTGAATCTACCAAGGACGGTATATTGGTGACCCTGTGGGAAAGTGAATCCACATCCTCAAGACAGCCAAATCTATTGTAGGTGGGTACTCCCTTCCATCCCCCATGTGTATCCTGCCGGAAGTTGGGTAGCCCGCCCTGTGCACAATTTCTCGCCGGAATCCCATTCCAGTTTCCCCCCGTATTGGGATGAAAGGACGGGGGATAAAAGTAAGTTAGTGGTCTAGTTGCTATGGGCGAATTTGCTCCGTGGTTGCTCCATGAATGGATAAAGTGTGCAGTATTGGGGTCTTCAAAAGAGACAATAACACAATCACCTGTGATAGACTTGTGCGAGGTGCCTATCCAAGGGACCCGTCGCACCATAAGAATTTTACTTCTCAGGTGATTGGGTAATGGCCTATTTACATTGAGCCAATGGATTACCTTGTTATTTAATGATCCAAAATCCTCCTGCTGTTGGTAAGGAATTTCCGGCACCCCCGTAAGCACAACTACATACGGTCTTACGTCTGGGGGAAGATCAACATAACCCCTGTAGTGATTTTTTTTAAAGGATTGTTGTCTATATGGGGTAGAATGGTAAGTGTTACGATCTTTAACCCTCGGGACTGCCATAGCTTTCGGAGCTGGTGCAGGTTGAGCCGGCAACTCATTCGTGCTTTCCGCTACTCTATTGGTAGAAGTGCTTATATTAGCCTTATACCGAGGTTTCGGAATGGGTTTGACCACCGGAGCTACTGATGGAATAGCAGCAGGTACTGGTGGAATGGGAGTCACAGCAGGTGGGCTAGTTGCTTTGTTGGGAGGTATGGACAGGGTGGCTAGATTTAAAATACTTTTTTCTGTCTCGAGTAGCTGGGTTTCTATTCGAGAGAGTCTAACTTCCAGGGGGATTAGGAGTTTTTTTAACGTTTCCCACACAATCGCTAGAAATTCCACATCCTTTCCTTCAATCGTGCAAAGTGGTACCCCACCATTCCCACCTTCGATTACAAGATTCTCATTTTCCCCCACTGATTTTGCTGGACCAAGATCTGTTACTGAGGGGCAACTATTTACCCTAGGAAAGAGTGAGTAGGGTGGCTGAGCTAGTACTTGGGAGGGTAACTGAGCCTTTGCAACCTTAGCCTTTTTCCTAGAGTACGCAGAGGTATTGTTGCGCTTTCGTTTATGAATGGAACCCTTTAGGGGGGTAGGGGAAATCCTCCCACTCATGACCTTACACTCAACAGTCGGTAGCGTCTCCAAGGGGGCCCCTCAACCCCTGCCACCCCACCCAGTGATGGACTAAGGATGGGGGGGGATGCATATGGGGGCCCCACCTCCAAAGCTGGGGCAGGAAGGGGTACGACTAATGGATGGTGGATGACTGCCTGCGTTATAATTGGAGCTAGGCCCTTTGGGCGATCCGGTGTTTTGGCAAGGGAATAGTGGCCTAAAGAAGATTTTTTAGCCATGCCCAACTCCTGGGAAATCCTTCTAGCTGCATTAAGTTCAATGGAGACCCTATGCTGCATTTTACTGATCTCCATATCTATGGCAGTGTTGGTTCTGGTGATAAAGTCATCAAGTGTTCCATCTTTCAAGTTCCCTTTGGCTGCCCTGCTTCTGTACTCACGTGTAGACATAGCACCTTGTCTTCAGCAAGCACAGCTAGCAGGTGAATTTAAAATAACAGTAATGGGGCCAAGGGGAGTGGCCCGGCCCGGACTCTACCGTACTCGAACGGCCTCAAACGGCCTCAAACGGCCCGCTCTTTGCCCGGTCTTCGCCCCGAGCTGCGTCCCGCGCGCGTCCCGCTGCGCGAGACGTTTATACTGTTTATATTCTCCCAGGCGGGGGGCGTTGCCGCTGCGGGAAGAGGCTGCAGGTGTGGAGATTGCCTCGCAGTCCCGCAGCGGTGTGGGCGGAGTGGGCGGGTCCGAGGACCGGCAGCAGCCGAGGAGCGGGTGCCGCGGCCGGGGAGCAAAGGAGCACAGAAGCACAATCCAACGGAGACTCTGTCTCCTCACACAGCGACGATGCACCCAATTAGGTCAGCCTCAGCCCAGGTTGTAAATAGCGCCCGCGCAGCGGGTGCTGCGAAAGTTTATGCAGTGACCAGGCGGGGGGCGTTGCCGCTGCGGGAAGAGGCTGCAGGTGTGGAGATTGCCTCACAGTCCCGCAGCGGTGTGGGCGGAGTGGGCGGGTCCGAGGACCGACAGCAGCCGAGGAGCGGGTGCCGCGGCCGAGGAGCAAAGGAGCACAGAAGCACAATCCAACGGAGACTCTGTCTCCTCACACAGCGACGATGCACCCAATTAGGTCAGCCTTAGCCCAGGTTGTGAGTAGCGCCCGCGCAGCGGGTGCTGCGAAAGTTTATGCAGTGACCAGGCGGGGGGCGTTGCCGCTGCGGGAAGAGGCTGCAGGTGTGGAGATTGCCTCGCAGTCCCGCAGCGGTGTGGGCGGAGTGGGCGGGTCCGAGGACCGGCAGCAGCCGAGGAGCGGGTGCCGCGGCCGGGGAGCAAAGGAGCACAGAAGCACAATCCAACGGAGACTCTGTCTCCTCACACAGCGACGATGCACCCAATTAGGTCAGCCTCAGCCCAGATTGTGAGTAGCGCCCACGCAGCGGGTGCTGCGAAAGTTTATGCAGTGACCAGGCGGGGGGCGTTGCCGCTGCGGGAAGAGGCTGCATGTGTGGAGATTGCCTCGCAGTCCCGCAGCGGTGTGGGTGGAGTGGGCGGATCCGAGGAGCGGGTGCCGCGGCCGGGGAGCAAAGGAGCACAGAAGCACAATCCAACGGAGACTCTGTCTCCTCACACAGCGACGATGCACCCAATTAGGTCAGCCTCAGCCCAGGTTGTGAGTAGCGCCCGCGCAGCGGGTGCTGCGAAAGTTTATGCAGTGACCAGGCGGGGGGCGTTGCCGCTGCGGGAAGAGGCTGCAGGTGTGGAGATTGCCTCGCAGTCCCGCAGCGGTGTGGGCGGAGGTGGCGGGTCCGAGGACCGGCAGCAGCCGAGGAGCGGGTGCCGCGGCCGGGGAGCAAAGGAGCACAGAAGCACAATCCAACGGAGACTCTGTCTCCTCACACAGCGACGATGCACCCAATTAGGTCAGCCTCAGCCCAGGTTGTGAGTAGCGCCCGCGCAGCGGGTGCTGCGAAAGTTTATTCAGTGACCAGGCGGGGGGCGTTGCCGCTGCGGGAAGAGGCTGCAGGTGTGGAGATTGCCTCGCAGTCCCGCAGCGGTGTGGGCGGAGTGGGCGGGTCCGAGGACCGGCAGCAGCCGAGGAGCGGGTGCCGCGGCCGGGGAGCAAAGGAGCACAGAAGCACAATCCAACGGAGACTCCGTCTCCTCACACAGCGACGATGCACCCAATTAGGTCAGCCTTAGCCCAGGTTGTAAGTAGCGCCCGCGCAGCGGGTGCTGCGAAAGTTTATGCAGTGACCAGGCGGGGGGCGTTGCCGCTGCGGGAAGAGGCTGCAGGTGTGGAGATTGCCTCGCAGTCCCGCCGCGGTGTGGGCGGAGTGGGCGGGTCCGAGGACCGGCAGCAGCCGAGGAGCGGGTGCCGCGGCCGGGGAGCAAAGGAGCACAAAAGCACAATCCAACGGAGACTCTGTCTCCTCACACAGCGACGATGCACCCAATTAGGTAAGCCTCAGCCCAGGTTGTGAGTAGCGCCCGCACAGCGGGTGCTGCGAAAGTTTATGCAGTGACCAGGCGGGGGGCGTTGCCGCTGCGGGAAGAGGCTGCAGGTGTGGAGATTGCCTCGCAGTCCCGCAGCGGTGTGGGCGGAGTGGGCGGGTCCGAGGACCGGCAGCAGCCGAGGAGCGGGTGCCGCAGCCGGGGAGCAAAGGAGCACAGAAGCACAATCCAACGGAGACTCAGCCCAGGTTGTGAGTAGCCATCTAGGGTCATGAGCTGCCAGGTCGGGTTTGAAATTAAGAACAACAACTTGACAACCATCCTATTTAGAAAGGACACGGCAGGCAACAGCCTACTGCATGCCCAGAGTTGCCACCCAGCCAATTTGATTAACTCTATTCCTTTGGGTGAATTCCTGAGAGCAAAACGCAATTATTCAAGTACGGCTGATTATACGAAAGAGACCCTCATTATGACAGAACGGTTCAAACAGAGAGGCTATAGCTCTAAGTGTATATCCAAAGCCTCAGAGAAAGTGAACACCAGAGAAAGGGTGAGTTTACTGAAACCTAAAGAAACAGAAAGAAAACCAGAATCTAACATGACAAGTAGATTCATTACAGACTATCATTCCCAATCCAAGGAAGTAAGAAAAGCATTAAGCAAATTCTGGAATGTGCTCAAATTAGACAAGGATTTAGCCCCTGAGATTTCTGAATTTCCGCAACTGACATTTAGGAGACTCAAATCCCTTAAAGTCCTTCTGTGTCCCACACTGTTACCAGAGAAGAGCGGTCAGAGAAACCCAGTGCAAGGATTTTACATTTGTGGCAGATGTAAAGCCTGTCGCAACAGTAAAAACCTCAAGGAAGTCCAGCTGTCCAAAGAAACAGACAAATTCAAGATCACGAAACATGTCACATGTCTGACCGATCATGTGATATACGCTCTGAAGTGTCCTTGCCAACTATACTATATTGGCAGCACCAAACATCCTGCCAAAAAAAGAGTCCTTGAGCACATGCGGGCCATCAACCATGGGGACAAACAATATCCCATTGCCAGGCATTTTGCCACGCACCATAAGGGGAATGCCAATCTACTCTCATTTTGTGTCTTGGAAACTGTTCCTAGTAGGGAAAGAGGAGGGGATAGAATCAAAGAGATGAGAAGACTTGAATCTAGATTCATAATTAAATACAGGACCACGCATCCAGGGGGCCATAATTTACACGAGGAATTAGCCGTGCATTTAGGTTAGCCATGTTACTAGAATTTTGATGTACTGCACTCATGTCGTTTTTTAACTCTGTTTTTACAAACTGTAATGTCATATCTGTGTACCTAAGTCACAAACTCATTTCATTTTGTTTTCACTTTCACAGAACTTGGTGGTGACACAATATGAGAATTTGTTCGGCATTTATGAGTTACTGCACGTTTGAATGAATGGCAAGACTAGAAGCTTCAGTGTTCCAGATTAATCGAACCTAGTGTCTATTAGCCAATTGGCCTTTGAACATTGTGTGTGTGCCCACTGGGGCTGTACTGAATAGAAGGGTATGGCACTCTTGCCCACTTGGGCGTTACATGATTTAAGACATTTGCCTTCTGGGGCGATATTGCACAATTCAAGATGCTTGCCTGGATTGTTAGCGGGACAACCGCTTTTACATGAACATTTGGTGTGTACCGTTTCCCCACTTGGGGTTAGCTGCGTCCCGCTCATCGAGTGTACGATATTGCAAGTATTGACAAGGAGGACTGCCAACTATGCCAGAGGCCACTTAGCGTACTGTGTCTTTTTGTTTACCATAACACTAGACCACTGACAGCGCGCAGGCATCGTACTCTTGAATTTAGAGCACTTGTTCTACAGGATGAACTACACGTTATTTAAACAAATTGCAATTTTCAGTTGTGCTTTAGAAATTTATGTGCACTTAAGAATTGCATTTCATTGCTTTGATCATAGCCCGAATGTAAACCACCAAGTCTGTTGTCTATTACCCTTGGTATGACGCTAATACCATGTGACTATATATTTCATGTCATTCAGTTTGCTCGTTCTCGTGAGAAAGCAGGTTTACCTGCGAAACGCGTTGAAACAAGCCGATTGTAAATTAAAATAGGCTTTGCAAACTCGAAGTGGCCCAGATATCTTTCTTTTATACGTAAGAGAGTGTTTGGCTGGAATATATATATATATATATATATTCACTGAAAAAACCATAGGTTATAGACCATATATAGTTAGGAATTGGCATTTAAAAAACCTTATTTTACTCACACAAAACCATTGAAATTCCATATATAGTTAGTTGCACTAACTATATATCGCGCACCCGCAATTCACTGCTGATGATGTCACATATTACATCATTCATGACATGGTCAGTGACATCACTGATGACATCACTGATGACATCTCAAATGACATCACTGATGACATCACTGATGACAACATCCAGTGACTGTATGTTTCTGTAAAGTTAAAATATGTCTTACATATTGAAGAATGAGTAGATGTATAAGTGTCTGGACGAAGGATTTAGTAGGTGCATGACTGAATGTATGAGTGAGTGATTAAATGTGTCTCACTGAGTGCATGGGTTAGTGACTAAACTGTCTTAATTTGTGCATCATTATGTCTTTTGTTCTGTAAACTGCTGCATGTGTTGATCAGTAGCTATATGAGTAACTATATGGGTTATTGATTGATTGCCCAAGTATTTGTATGGGAGACTGAGTGTGTGTGTGGCTGGCTGGGAGGTGTGTGACTCTGTGCAGATCAATGTGTACTTGTATCAATGATTGTATAAGAGAGTAAGTATGTGTTAGTATATGTTTGAAAATGTAAGGTGCTCTATGTTTAACTGTATAGATTAGAAAATGGAAGTGTGATTGATTCTTTACAGGACTGACTAGGTGTGTGAGTAACTCCATGGATGAGTGGCAGAGTGTGAGTGTCTGTATAGGTGTATGAGTGCATATGATAGTGTTGTAAAGATGAGTGATTGTATGTATGAATGATTGTATGGGTGAATGAGTGAGTGTTTGTGTAAACATAGGAATCAGTGAGTGCGTATGTAGTAACTAGTATTGGTGTGTCAATGGTTTTAAAAATTATACTCTGTATTTAACACTGGGTGTAACAGATGTTATATGAACGTGTGAGGAGATGCATTGTATTGTCACATGAATGATATCATCAGTGATGTGGCCAATGATGTCAAATGAGATGTCATCAGTGATGTCATCAGTGATGTCATTTGAGATGTCATCCGTGATGTCATTTGAGATGTTATCAGTGATGTCATTTGAGATGTCATCAGTGATGTAATCAGTGATGTCATTTGAGATGTCATCAGTGATGTAATCAGTGATGTCATTTGAGATGTCATCAGTGATGTCATCAGTGATGTCACTGACCATGTCATGAATGATTTAATATGTGACATCATCAGCAGGGAATTGCGGGTGCGCGATATATAGTTAGTGCAACTAACTATATATGGAATTTCAATGGTTTTGTGTGAGTAAAATAAGGTTTTTTAAATGCTAATTCCTAACTATATATGGTCTATAACCTATGGTTTTTTCAGTGAATTTTCAAGGTTTTTTAAATGCTAATTCCTAACTATATATGGTCTCTAACCTATGGTTTTTTCAGTGAATTTCAATGGTTTTTTAATAGCAAATATCATAAGCTGTCGAATGTCAAGTACATGGTAAGTAAAAACATTTTCGTGTTTATGCACACTGATCTGCTTTGAATGCTGCCCCCCCCCTCATTTCTATTAGGAGTACTCTCTCTTTGCAGATAGTGAAGGGTAGTTAACGCAGGCCTTTGCCCCCGTTGTAATCCGTCGTGCCTGCTTCTCTCTCCATTTGATTGATTGTTATCCAAGCATTTACTGTTTTAGAATTGGTTCTCTTTGGTTCATTCTCTATTTACAAACAAGCACAAAGTCGCAATACTCTGTTTAGTCTTTGCAGATAGTGAAAAATCGTGTAAAAAAACAAAAGGAATCGAGCAAAATCAGTAGGCCACTAATGGGATCTCTTTTTGACCTCGCTAAAATAGAAACATTAGGAACAACCCCTCATGAGAAATACGAAACTAGTGAGATGAACTGAGCTCCACACCATGATGGCTGCAAGACAGCTCGGCTCCGCCACCCACCCCGCCCAAAATAACGATAAACTCTATGCAAATATTACAAATATATACAACACACCAGCAAAGTAACAGGTTAAACATTTTATTAAATAACTATTTACATAACTATTTTATATTTTTTGGTGCCCGATCCGGCTAGCTCAATCGATCGAGCATGAAACTCATGCACTCTGATAGTTCAAAGTTTTGAGTAGTGCTTGTAACACTGTCTGAAGCTTATTTGCACTTGCTACAGCTTCACTATTCTCAATGTAAGTGGGGGCTGTTTGAGGACGTGACTGCATTTGAAAACAATGTGATGCGGTGCCACCCTGAACCGCTTGACGGAGGCCCCCGAGGGACGGTGTGATGGCGCGGACTCGGAGGGGGCGCTTGGCTCCGGCCCCCTCCCCAAGTCGTGTTGCCCTGGTGTGGCCTGAGATCGCCCCCGACAGAGGTGGCCGGCTCCCGGGGTCAAGCGGAACTTTTTGCCTTTTGGTGACTCTTCCATTCTTGACCTTGTCCCACAATCCGTTTCACCTAAAGACACGCTGTAGTGGGACGCCCCTTTACCGTTTCAGTTGACATTCCGCCCGCTTTTGCTACACTGTGCCTCTTCCGCTATTCAGCTGTTTACCGCCCGCTCTTTCGACTACAGCGTCTCGCTCACCATGTAGTTGAGTTGCTCCCGCTCTTGCGGTGCAGCGATAGGCGGCTGCCACAGGACTCTCAAAATGGCGGCCGGCTCTTCAGATTTGGGCGTGGTCCACTAAAATGGCCCTGCGACACCTTGGAACTCGGACGCTTGTCTGCTAGGGCTTGGGCTCCATTCTCGAAAGCGTCCCCTCAGCCTTGAAGATTCTACAAAAGTCTTGGGGGCCCCCGACTCCCGCAGGCTTCTGGTGGGGAGCGGCTGCCATGATTGCTCGTGGAATGGCCACGACGGAGCTACGAGATGGTGGTGCTCTCATGCTGACGCCAGCTTCAGTCTGAAACATCCAGAAACACTGTAGACTACCAATTCGATCAGTTCCGGTAGCGCCCCAACGTGACCCGGTAGAGAAGAACTTGCCCTCCCCTCTTTGACTGATGGTTCTTGTTGCCTGTCCCTTCTGTTGTCATTTAACAGAACTATTTAGCCTGCTGAAAGGGGTTGTGTTCCGACCGCTGGTTGGTGGAGACATTTTGACTATATTCTGGACCTGCGTTGTCGCGTAATACGTCATATGACGCGCCGCGTTAGCGCATCCGGAAGTGCTCCGGTGCGCGAAGCGCAGCTTCCCGGAAGTGATCCGGGGCGCGGCGCGCAGCGCGTAACGTAAGCATAACAGGTCATGTGACTTGTTAATAAAACTTTTCACTGGTTCATTTACTTTTCTTATTCTAATGATGAAAGGCTTGGTCATATGACCTAAAAATTACGCTTTTTATTACTTTCGAACATTATTTTTTCTTAAACATATGTTATAATGTTCCAGGCTAATGTACTTTCCCGGAAAATTTGCAACTGTTCTGCAAGTAAAATATATTCCTTTTTCGAGAAAAAGGGTGTTTCTTCGTCCCATGACGGAGCCGTTGAGCAAAAGAGGCTCGGCCTGCTGTCTTAGTCGCCGATACGCCTGAATATCAGATTCTTATCGATCACTTTATGTTGCAGGAGTAGAAAACACAACAGCCCTTGACCATTTATCTTTACTGCGTTCCTGCGTATTATACCTTTTACCCTTCATGTAATTGGACTGCTTTATTTCACTTGCCTTTTATTGATTCTAAAACAGTGACTATTATTAAAAACTTTACCAATGTAAATACTACTACCATGTTTTCTTTTAAAAACCTTTATTGTGAAAATGTCAGTATACAAATACGGGCCTATAACCACGTGGGCCGGCCACGGAGCAAACTGTAATCGTATATGATGAGTAGACATTTACACTGTAGAGGAACGTAACGGGCGGGCCATTAGGTTGCAAGAACTAAGGTGTCTAACAGTTGCGGAATCGGTGGACGTACATTTTATAATTAAAATACGACAGGGCCAGTTACAATAAAATTATCTAGATATACATTTGCGGGCAAGTACCATGGGTGACGTTAATTCGAACTTTCAATAGTACAGTAATCAATAACACATCAGAACTTAATATCAATAGGGATGTCGAAATATTCAATCAATTCTCGTCCCCGCCCGCCATGTGCTTCAAAACTGCATACGTATCTCGTGATATCAAGGTTGTGCAACCAGTACACAACAAGGAGTTACGAGTCCCATTTATTCCGGCGCCATTTTGGGCGAGGACGGGCAGGTCCAGGATATAGTCAATATGTCTCCACCAACCATCGACTATGATGATGTTCATATGCTGTATTTATTAGAGTAACACTCATCTGTCCACATGAAATTAATTTGCCACAATCTAAACATGTCATTTTAATCTTTCCAAAGTTCTTCTAAATATTTGGGACAGTTTCCCTTGCCTCTGATGCTGTCAGTGCCACTTCTTTGGTGAATGTACTGGCAGATCGGGGGTTCTCCTCCAAATCTCTCTTTTGTGCAGCACTATAATTAATCGGTGCCACAACTCCATATGACGATGCATGGTATAATTACCATAACTATATTTTTTTTCGGTTCCTCTGGAGAGTACATCAAGGCAGATGAGGCAGGTAACGTACCGGGCATTTACCTTTTTTGCATGTAGAGGAAAGGAAAAAAAATTCGAGCGTCCGAGTTCTAAGGTGTCCCAGGGCCATTTTAGTGGACCAGGCCCAAATCCAAAGAACAGGCCGCCATTTTGAGAGTCCTGTTGCAGCCGCCTGTCGCTGTAGCATCAAGAGCGGCCGAAACTCAGCTGAATGGCAACTGAAACGGTAAAGGGGCGCCCCACTACAGCAGACGAGCCTCCACCTGGGGAGGCCCGTTCACGCCGCCCCCCCCCCCCCTTCGGGCACCCCACGCCGTTATTCGGAGCAGCATTGTAGGATGGCCACACCAGTGCGGCAACTTGCTAGACACCACCTCGGTGCCAACCGAATCTCAGCGCCTTGTGGTGTCTTCCATTCCGAAAATATTGTTGTGCTGCCTTCGGCCTATTCGCCGCAAGTGCGCACGCAACTCAGCTGCATAGCGAGTGAAACACCAAGGGGCGCCCCACTGCAGTCGAGGAACCTTCATCTTGGGGGCGACGCACAGCATCACATTGCTTTCCAATGCAGTCAGATCCTCAAACAGCCCCCACTGACTGACGCCGCCTCACAGGCCAACGGGGCACCCCACGCCGACTTTCGGCGCAGCATTGTAGGATGGCCACACCAGTGCGGCAACTTGCTGGACCCCACCTCGGTGCCATCCGGATCTTGGCGCGTTGTGCTGCCTTCGGCCTATTCGCACATCGGTCCGCTACTGACGCGAACTCACAGGCCAACGGGGCGCCCCACGCCGACTTTCGGCGCAGCATTGTAGGATGGCCACACCAGTGCGGCAACTTGCTGGACCCCACCTCGGTGCCATCCGGATCTTGGCGCGTTGTGCTGCTTTCGGCCTATTCGCACATCGGTCCGCTACTGACGCCGCCTCACAGGCCAATGGGGCACCCCATGCCGACTTTCGGCGCACCATTGTAGGATGGCCACACCAGTGCGGCAACTTGGTGGACACCACCTCGGTGCCATCCGGATCTTGGCGCGTTGTGCTGCCTTCGGCCTATTCGCACATCGGTCCGCTACTGACGCCGCCTCACGTGCCAACGGATTTTCTACGCTTTTTATACCCTATGCCGCATAACAGGTCATGTGACTTGTTTATAAAACTTTTCATTGGTTCATTTTACTTTTGGTTTCCTAATGATGGATGGCTTGATCATATGACCTAAAAATAACACTTTTCATTGGATGAAAACTTTTTTTTTTCCCAAACGATGAAAGCCCCACCTTGTTTCTGGATGTTTCAGACTGAAGCTGGCGTCAGCATGAAAGCACCACCATCTCGTGGCTCCGTCGTGGTCATTCCGCGAGCAATCATGGCAGCCGCTCCCCACCGGAAGCCTGCAGGAGTCGGGGGCCCCCAAGACTTTTGTAGAATCTTCAAGGCTGAGGGGACGCTTTCGAGAATGGGGTCCAAGACCTAGCAGACAAGCGTCCGATTTCCAAGGTGTCCCAGGGCCATTTCAGTGGACCAGGCCCAAAAAGGAAAGAGCCTGCCGCCATTTTGAGAGTCCTGTGGCAGCCGCCTATCGCTGCACCGCAAGAGTGGGCGCAACTCAGCTGAATGGCAGATTTTGGCACAGTGTACCAAAAGCGGGCGGAATGGCAACTGAAACGGTAAAGGGGCGCCCCACTACAGCAGACGAGCCTCAACCTGGGGAGGCCTGTTCACGCCGCCTTACCCCCCCCCCCCCGGGGCGCCCCACGCCGTTATTCAGAGCAGCATTGTAGGATACCAAAACTTACTTGACATCACCTGGGTGCCATCCACATCTCAGCGCGTTCTGCTGCCTTGGGACTATTCGCACAACAGACCGCTACTGACGAGCCACCCCCCGGGACGCCCCACGCCGTTATTCGGAGCAGCATTGTAGGATACCAAAACCAGTGCGGCAACTTACTGGACATCACCTGGGTGCCATCCACATCTCAGCGCGTTCTGCTGCCTTGGGACTATTCGCACAACAGACCGCTACTGACGAGGCCACCCCCCCGGACGCCCCACGCCGTTTTTCGGAGCTGCATTGTAGGATACCCAAAACCAGTGCGGCACCCAGGCAACATCACCTGGGTGCCGCCCAGAACTCAGCACGTTGTGCTGCCTTGGGACTATTCGCACAAAACACAGCTACTGACCATTGTTGCTTCTTTTTTCCTAAAAATGTTTAAATGTTTTTACTGTTTTTGTTGCGTTGTATATATTTATAAGTTATTAAAGTTTTATAACCCTACTACTTTGTTGGAGTGCTATATATTTTTAATGTGACACATAATTGTAAAAACTTTGATGTACAAAGAGGCATCCCTCGAATCTTCCGCTTCAGGCTCGGTCCCCTCCCCAATCACAATACAGGATGGTTTTCAGATAGTAGGAACGCGTGTGGTGTGACGGATCTCATCGGGTGGGGGCCTTGATCTACTGTAACTCCTTTGAAGAGGGGTGATTCTTTACAGCTGGGGCCATAAACCACATCTGCAGGGCTAGGTGATAGCCTGGGACCGGCCTGGACAATCGGACACAGAGGAAGAGGAGTTTCAGAGGGTGCGGTAGTGAATAGGGCGAAAGGGAGGTGTCGGGCGGGCACAGGGTGTGATTCTCAGGGAAGAGCAGCGCAGATGGGGGGAGGTTTATTGCCCATGCATAAGACAGAGAGCGGGGGTGACCAGTGCCTGGGGGAGATCCCTACAATTTTGCCAAGTTTCGTGCAAATCCATTCAGCCGTTCGGGCTAAAAGTGAGGCCAACCGCCCTATGGAAATTAACATGGGAAAAATGCGTTTTGGGACCCCCCTTTTTTCTCGGCCCCCCCTTGACGAACCCCCCCCCAAATTTTCAGGGGCTGCTCAGAAACAAAATGTTCCATTTTCCTGAAAATTTCAGCCAATTCCGTCCACAAACGCCAAAGTTATTAGACATAGAATTTTCAAAAATCCCATAGAGAAAAAATCCTAACTATATATACCTACTGGCGACCGCCAGTAGGTAATATATATATATATATATATATATATATTTATTTATGCACACAGCTTTTCCCCTTTCAGAAAGACATGAGCCGCACTCATAATACTGTGGCTTTAAACCAATTTATTGAGCTGCTGCGGGCAGTCCTAACGCATTTCATTCATCCAGTGAACTTTGTGAAAGGTAAGCCCTGGCCACAGGAACCAATTGTAAGCCAACGGAAATGATTGCATACTTCAAAGTTTTTAGCCCTCTAGTGGCAGTCGAATCGATGTTTTCTTCGGTGTGCAGTCTAAATATCGAGTTTTTTATTTCGAATGGACATAATATCGACTCCAGAATATCGAGATGGCATTAATATCGAGGTAAGTAATATCGAAGTATTTTTTATCGATTGTTATGTATGTTAAAAAATATCGATAGATAAAATATCGAGTAAGTAATATCGTTAGTAAAAAATATCGATTTGTTTAGTAGTTTAAAAATATCGAAAGTTGTGTTATCGACTGTCATGATATCGACTGTCATGATATCGACTATTAATATGGATATAAATAATATCTAATAGTTAAATGTACACTGTTTTAATGTTTTATAAATACATTTATTGTTAAAATATATGTTATTTATTTATTTATTTATATAGAAATAATTAAAAAAATAATTAATAATTTAAAAAAATTATTCAATTACTATAATAATTTCTAGGAGCGGGTAGTGGGTTTTTAGGGGAATAGGGTGGGAAGTATTTTAAATATAATTAATTAAATATGTAAATCTATTAATTGGTATGAATATTTAATTAATTGTTAATTTAAAATTTTATTTAATATATAATATTTAATTGGCAATTAATTTAATTTAATACATTATTTGCTAATTATGCTCATTTAAATAATTTATGTCATGTAGCGGGTTGTGGGTTTATAGGGGAATAGGGTGGGAGGTAATTTAATTATAAATAATTAAATATGTTAATTAATTAATTGGTATTAATATTTAATTAATTGTTAATTAAATAAAATATGTTAATTATATATAATTAAATTGGTAATTTATTTAATTTAATAGAATAATTGATAATAATGTTAATTTAAATATTTTATGTCATGTAGCGGGTTGTGGGTTTATAGGGGAATAGGGTGGGAAGTAATTTAATTTTAAATAATTAAATATGTAAATTTATTAATTGGTATTTAAATTTAAATAATTGTTCAGTAAACCATATATTTTAATTTTAATAAATGTAATTGGTAATTAATTTAATTGAATAATAGCTAATTATGTAACTTTATAAATTTAATGTCATGTAGCGGGTTGTGGGTTTATAGGGGAATTGGGTGGGAAGTAATTTTATTATAATTATTTACAAAAGTTAAAATTATTAATTGGTCGTAATATTTTAATAATTGTTACTTAAATAATGTATTTAAATTATATACATTTTAATTGGTAAATAATATAATTTAATTGAGTAATTGCTATTTAGGTTATTTTAAATAATTTATGTTATGTAGGGTGTAGGGTGGGAAGTAATTAATTTATAATCAATTAAATATGTAATTTTATTCATTGGTAGTAATATTTAATTAATTGCTCATTAAAAAATGAATGTTCATTATTTAAAATATAATTGGTAAATAATGTAATCTAATTGTTTAATTGCTAATTATGTTACATTAAATTTTTACTTTTCTGGAGTGGGTTGTTTGTTTGTAGGGGAATAGAGAGGGAAGTAATATAATAATAAATAAGGAAATATTAATATTTAATTAAGGTATACAACGTTTAGCACACAACGTTTAAAATGCACTACCTTTACAATGAAACTTTTACAACGCTAAAACCATAGCAACGCATGTATTTAGATTAAATGTTTTAACTATGCAGGTATTTTTACAATGCATACCATTACAACGTAAGTGTTGGTAAGTATATAATTATATTAAAAATGTTATAGCTTTGGATTGTTGGGTAAAGGGGTATTTTTAGTGTTCTTGGTCAGTTTTCAGTATTTGGGTAAAGGGGTAGTTTTAGGGTTCAGGGTCAGTTTTCAGTTTGTGGATTAAGGGGTATATTTAGTGTGCAGGGTCAGTTTTCAGTGTTTGGGTAAAGGGGCATTTTTAGGGTTCAGGGTAAATTTTCAGTTTTTGGGTAAAGGGTTATTTGTAGGGTTCAGGTTCAGTTTTCTGTTTGTGGGCTAAGGGGTATATTTAGGGGTTAGGGTCAGTTTTCAGTTTGTCGCTAAAGGGGTATTTTTAGGGTTCAGGGTCAGTGGAGTAGTGTGGCTCACTGGTTAGAGGCAGCAGGCCTGAGAGCAGAAGTCAGCCCGGGACCAGGGTTCAATTCCCGACGCGGCAGGGTCGTGGACCTTCGTCAGCGGACTTGATAATTCTCGCTTCGGTGCTTACTCTAATCAGGGGTTCCACTCGGCAACTCTGGGCATTAGCTTGTCTAATCTCCACAACGGCCCCACCAATTCCGGGGATGCCTGGCTCCACCTTGGGGACTCCCAGCAAGGGACCATCCCACAGGGAAAGCCAGGACGGGTTCCCCAGAGTTATACAGCTCCGGGACGCCCCGTTGCTGGGGCAGCTGTGCGCTTTACAAGTATACTACAAGTATACTACATTTTTTTTCAGTTTGTGGGTAAAGGGGTATTTTTAGGGTTCAGGGTCAGTTTTCAGTTTTTGGGTAAAGGGGTATTTTTACGTTTCAGGGTCAGTTTTCTGTTTGTGGGTAAAGGGGTATTTTTAGGGGTCAGGGTCAGTTTTCAGTTTGTGGGTAAAGGGGTATTTTTAGGGTTCAGGGTCAGTTTTCAGTTTTTGGGTAAAGGGGTATTTTTAGGGGTCAGGGTCAGTTTTCAGTTTGTCGCTAAAGGGGTATTTTTAGGGTTCAGGGTCAGTTTTCAGTTTTTGGGTAAAGGGTTATTTGTAGGGTTCAGGTTCAGTTTTCTGTTTTTGGGTAAAGGGGTATTTTTAGGTTTCAGGGTCAGTTTTCAGTTTGTGGATAAAGGGGTATTTTTAGGGGTCAGGGTCAGTTTTCAGTTTTTGGGTAAAGGGGTATTTTTAGGGGTCAGGGTCAGTTTTCAGTTTGTGGGTAAAGGGGTATTTTTAGGGGTCAGGGTCAGTTTTCAGTTTGTCGCTAAAGGGGTATTTTTAGGGTTCAGGGTCAATTTTCAGTTTGTGGGTAAAGGGGTATTTTTAGGGTTCAGGGTCAGTTTTCTGTTTTTGGGTAAAGGTGTTTTTGTAGGGTTCAGGGTCAGTTTTGAGTTTGTGGCTTAAGGGGTATTTTTTGGGTTCAGGGTCAGTTTTCAGTTTGTGGGTAAAGGGGTGTTTTTAGGGTTCAGGGTCAGTTTGGGGTTTTAGGGTAGAGGGGTACAGGGTAAAAATAAGGTACATTTAAATTTTCATTAAATTAATTATTTTTAATACATTTAATTAAATTTTTTCTATTAATTTACATTAAAAAAATATTATATATTTATAAATACTTATGTTGTAATGTTATGCGTTGTAAAGGTATTTGCTTTGTAAAAACATTCGTTGTAAATAAATGCGGTGTAATGGTATTTGCTTTGTTAAAGTTTCGTTGTAAAGGTATGCGTTATAAAAGTATGTGTTAAAACTTAATACATCTTTTATTTAATTGTATTTAATAGAAAATAATTGAAAATTAATTTTTTAATTATCTAATAAATTATTGGTAATTAGTTGTAAATTAGTATTAATAGGTAAGTAATAGAAATAATGATAGTTAATTAGTAATTTAAATAAAATAATTATTATGTTAAATTAAATAGTTAATCATTTGTTAAAAAAATTATATTGATATTATTTTTTTATTTATTTATTAATATATGAAGTATTTACTTTCCCTACTCTTGCACCCACTGGAGTGGGAATAGTAATTAGTATGGGTTCAGTGTCCAGCACCTTCCATGACTTTACAATTGGTGAAATGGGAATTGTAATTTGTATGGTTTTAATGTGTAATATGGTTTTGTGAGTTTATAATTGGTGCAGTGGAAATAAGAAAACATTTTTTATATAAATAATTATTATTGAAAAAAAGAAGGAGAGAACTCTGGGTAGGTCTCAGTTTAGGTGGAAAGCAGCTCCTTTTAGAGCACTCTCAACACCAGCGACACTCTAGATCTGCTCACCTCAAATGTCTGTTTTTCTATCAAAGTTTTTAAGCATAGGATGAGACAGTGCTATCCATGCCGAGATAGAAAATGACAAAGTCTTTCGCCATTTAAACAGCAAAGTCTTTAAGCATAGGACTATTACAGTGCAGTCCTTGCCGAGCTGTCAAATAACAAAAGCCATTTATCACTCCAGGCACAATATTACAGCTTTGAATTGGTAAAATACCAACTCAAGCCAACCTGAAATGATTAAAAGCAACCCCTGACACAGTGTTTCGCTCTAATTAGAGCTCTTCAGAGAGGTATAGCTTTGTCCAGACACAAGGGAGCACCCAGTATTAAGTCAAAACAAAACCCTTTCAGGCATAGAGTGACGCATAAATTATGCAAAAAAGAAGGAGAGAACTCTGGGTAGGTCTCAGTTTAGGTGGAAAGCAGCTCCTTTTAGAGCACTCTCAACACCAGCGACACTCTAGATCTGCTCACCTCAAATGTCTGTTTTTCTATCAAAGTTTTTAAGCATAGGATGAGACAGTGCTATCCATGCCGAGATAGAAAATGACAAAGTCTTTCGCCATTTAAACAGCAAAGTCTTTAAGCATAGGACTATTACAGTGCAGTCCTTGCCGAGCTGTCAAATAACAAAAGCCATTTATCACTCCAGGCACAATATTACAGCTTTGAATTGGTAAAATACCAACTCAAGCCAACCTGAAATGATTAAAAGCAACCCCTGACACAGTGTTTCGCTCTAATTAGAGCTCTTCAGAGAGGTATAGCTTTGTCCAGACACAAGGGAGCACCCAGTATTAAGTCAAAACAAAACCCTTTCAGGCATAGAGTGACGCATAAATTATGCAAAAAAGAAGGAGAGAACTCTGGGTAGGTCTCAGTTTAGGTGGAAAGCAGCTCCTTTTAGAGCACTCTCAACACCAGCGACACTCTAGATCTGCTCACCTCAAATGTCTGTTTTTCTATCAAAGTTTTTAAGCATAGGATGAGACAGTGCTATCCATGCCGAGATAGAAAATGACAAAGTCTTTCGCCATTTAAACAGCAAAGTCTTTAAGCATAGGACTATTACAGTGCAGTCCTTGCCGAGCTGTCAAATAACAAAAGCCATTTATCACTCCAGGCACAATATTACAGCTTTGAATTGGTAAAATACCAACTCAAGCCAACCTGAAAAATAATTATTATTGGTAGGATAATATAATAAAGTTTTTACATTACATAGAATTTATTTTACATTATAATTATTGTTATTGTAGTACTTAAAAGATTAATACATTTATACAAATATTAAAATTTAAAAGGCATTTTTATATAGAATATTTCATATGCAATTAATATTTATATACAATAATAAAGAAGGAAACATACACAGGGTTAAATGCAATAAATGAAAAACAGTTTATTAACATAAAAAAAATAAATTGTAAGTAGAGATTAATTTTTTATTTCAATTGAAATTTTTTAATAAACAGTTTTTATTATCCAAAAAAATATATGAAGTACATATATATGTTTTTAACACATAAATGATATTAACATAATTTTATGTTTATTTACATATATTGTAATTTAAATAGTTAAAGAAACAAATTGGTAATATGTACTTTTTATTTAATAACAATTAGTTTATTCACATACACATTGAATATATTGTCATAGATAAATATGTACATTTCTTTTGTAACAGTAACATTTTTGTTTTTTACAAAGTCATGTTATTTTTTTTAAATTAATATTAGGAATATTGAACATATTTATAATATTAATTTTTACATAGATAAACACAAAAATACATTTTTATATACATACATAATGTTTAAACTAATATTTGCAATTTTTAATAACAATTTATTTGTAACAAAGTTATAGATGCAAATTTGTTTAACATATAGATTATTTTCAAAATGTATTTATAAATCATCAAATATTATTTAAAGTATCACATAACAGTTGAATAATTATTTGAAAGTAATTAATATTTATGAAATATTTTTCTACAATTTAAATAATTATTTACACTTAATATAATACTCTGTGTATTTTTTTAAGTGTTGGAATATAGAAATTAAAGAGGATTTTGCTGTATACAGGGACTACTTTTTAACCGCGTAATGTTACTTAGGCTTATTTGGTGCTTCAATTGATCGCGGTTGGATGCTGCTTCGCGTTAGAGAGGGTAAGTTTGTTTTAATTGTTTTTTACAAGTTAATGAAGTTATTGTTAGTGTATGTGTGGTGTGTTTAGGTTTATGTAGATAGGGTTATTAAGAGAAGATTGTGTGTTCGGTGTTAGGTAGAGTGTACGATATTTGATTTTTACCGCCTTTTTGTTGTAGGTGTGTGAGGTGAGGTAATATGTTTAAATGTTACTAAGATAATATGTTTGGTGTACAAATATGTGTATTTATATATGTATGGGTGTTTTTGTGTGGGTGGGTATGTATTTTATTTCTTCTAGGTTATCGTCGCGTTTCACTGTTTTTGAGGAGTTCCTTCGTTTTTGATCAGAGTTGTGTGACGAGTATTATATACTCTTATTTTTGCACACAAATTTTTTGGATTTCAAGTTTTCCTGCAGCGTTTTTTTTTCTACATTACTTTTTTCGGGTTTTCTATCGTATCTCGTGTCTATTAATTTGGAAAGGAGTCGCTATGGATTTGCTTGTATTTTTGCATTTTTTTTTGGGCTTCCATGGATTGTATGGGTTTTTGCAATGGTGTCGTATGGATTGCTTGGAATTGGATTACGTTTGAAGCTGCAACAGAAATGTAAGTATTTTCCGAACATTTAATGGGTGGGGAAACTGTTTTAATTTTTGCTTTACTTACGTTGTATGTAACATTTTGTAAATACATTATCTAAATACATTATATATATGTTAATATTATGTATTTGATAATTTAATTGCAAATTGTTACATGTTATAATCAAGGATTTTTGAAAAAAAATGCATTATTTAACGTGTATAGTTATGTAATGTTTTAAAGAATAGTTTTTGCAATCATTGATAGATATTCTAGTCCTTTGCTAGTTGGATAGAGGGTAACTTGACTTTGGAGTGTGTTATACATTTTTTTAGTTTCTTTGGTGAGTTTAGGTCCGATCAAAGTTACTGATTGCTCCATTCGGAGCTCCTGGTAACTCTGTTCTTTTTGTAAGGATTGTATTAATTTGTGAAGGGTAGGCGTTCCTCGGCCTGTAGTTGCTTGGAAGGCATTGTGCCATCCTTCAACTGCATTGTTTGTTTTTGCTTCCTTATTTAGTGTGCTAAGGTAGACATTCCACCAAGCTATTTGGTATTTGGGTTGTCTTCTATGGCCTGATCTGTGTAGCCTTCCTACCCATGTGTCTTCGAAGTAGTCAAGCATAGGGCTTAGTCTTTCTTCGTTTCTTTTATAGTAGGGGCTGTCTATTAATAAGTTATAGTGCTCAGTTACATCTGTTAGTGGAACATAGGCTAGGGCGATGAGTTTTTTGATTTGATAAGCAAATGTGCTATCAGTGGCGTATTGGATACTCAAGGTTGAATTTTGTAGATGTCGCCAGATACATTGATTAAAATGGTAATAGCAACCTTGTATTGCTGTGTGTGGGTATGTTTTAAGGATGCTGTTTATCATTGCTTTTTCAAAGTCAATGATAATTTTTGTGGAAAATAGTTGTTAGTATGTTGAATGACTTCAGTTAATATTTCTTGATAGGTAGCTTGCTGTTTGTTTGGTAGAAGGGCATAAAGGAATGGAATATTTGCATTTTGGAAATGACCATGGATGGTGGATAATTGATAAAAAGGTTTGGGGCATACAGAAAAAGTACCGTCCATCATCCAAGTTTGGCATTGGGTAAGTTTAGTCATGTTGTTTGTGTGGCAACCAGTATAATTCTTTAATCTTTAGATTTGTTGTCATAGAGTATACATTTTTCTTTATTATGAGTTACAGAGAGTTCAGGGGGAATTTGGACTTCTTCAAAAGTTTTTGGTGTGGGAGGAGTAGTGCATGTTGCTCTTTTTTGTCTAGCTACAGTTCTTTTAAGGGATTCGATAAATGGTAATTGGCTAGAAGCATGTTGGGGAAGTACACTTAAATGGTGTTTCAGAATAGCAGTTGTTGGTTGATCAGTTCTAGTACTAGCTTCTTTAAGGGAATCTAGCATTTGTCTAATCTCTATTTCTGTTACATTGGGTGGGTGATTATGTTCTTTAGTATAAGTAACAGTAGTTTCCTGAGTTATAGCTCTACCATAACATTTGTTGGCATAATATTTCGTACACTTCCAAAACACTTTCAAATCTTTTTGTTTCTCTTGAGTGTAGACATATCCCATGTAACAAAGAAGCATTTTTCCTTTTTGTGAATAAATGAATTTAGCTCCTTCAGCCATGATTGTATTGTAGTGCTAGGAGGTAATTAAAAGAGAATGTCATTACATTTTTAGAAAAAATAATGTTCTAATCGAATTATACAGTTTAATACATTTTTAATTTACCTGTAAATCTTTTGATGATTTCAAGTAGTTATTTTCAGGTGTTGATGTTCTTCAAACTGTTATTTTCTGTGTATATCTTTTTGTACCTGTGGAAGTGGAGAAAATGTGTACAAATATTTTATTACTATTTATGATATTTTGATAGAGGTTTTTAGCTAGTTTCTATTTAGTTACCTATCTATTAAATGTCGAATTTACATTTCAAATATATACTTACTTATTTATATTTAACTTTTGATGTCCAGGTGTTGTGTAGGTCTTCTGTATTTTCTTTTTGTCTGTAGGATAAGTAGTAAAAAAAAATACATATATTTTAGGTATTTGGATTTTAAACATAGGTGTGAGGTTTGAGAGTTACATTTTCGCTGACTAATAATGTAGTAGTACTTACTTTAGATATGTGTAGCTGTCTTTATGTTGAAGTCAATCAGTTTTCTTTCAGAAATCTTGCAGAGTTTCGTCTTCCTTTAGTTAGGAGATGTATCCTGCATTTTTAGTTTGCTGTAATCTCGTTTATATAGTATTAGTCTAATTGCTTCAGAAATAGGATTGGTTGTTTAAATTGATAGTCTGTTTTTATCTGTGGATTTGAATTTTTTTCTCTGTTATGCTAATTGCTTTCCTTATATGGGTGACGCCAATTAACGTTTTTTTAATGTGTAAGGCCTTATTTAGTATAGGTAATGTTATCTTTATATTTGTAAAGTGGAGGAATATATATAATTTGCAGTAAGAAATGTTTATTGGTTCGAAACATTGTTTATGTATTAAAAAATGTATGTTTGTATTTATTGTGTGTTGTAAATGTTAGGAAAATATATAATATATTTTATCTATTTATATAAACAATATCTGAATAATTATGATTAGTATGACTCAATTTAAAAATAATAAAGTCATTTATTCAAGGATGTATTAATGGCGATATTTAAAAAAATCGATCAATTTGCTATCTATATTTTTGTATTCGATATTTTGACTGTTTTTCATTTAAATATGTGATAATCGATGTTTTAGAAATCGATAATGTTGTTAGTCGATATTGTTGTAGTCGTTGTTTTTAGTAGTCGATATTGTGGTTTCGATATTTTTGTGGTTTGTTGTTTAAGTATAGTCAATCGATAATTTTGTTGTCGATAATTTGTCATCGATATTTTGTCCAGTCGATATTCGGTCTATCGAGGTTATGTCAGTGATCCGTTTTCTTCGTGCATGCTGATATCCATGGTTTTTACAAAATGGTCTTAGTGAAAACCCTCTAGTGGGTAGTGGCGAGTTCTTATAGTATCTCACAGGAAGCAAGGTCTTTCCTGATCGGTATTACTCCTTCCACAGTCCTATTTTTGAAGCTGTCAGGAACCATGATGCATTCCAGTATGTGGCAGTGTCCGTTACCCTTTTCATTTTACCGAAGCAACCAGGTGTGGTTCAGGGCTGGGTAATGATGGCGTATTTGGGGCGGAGCTAGCCACGGACCGAGATGGCCGCTGCTTAAGCGAGCTCCTCGCCTGAGACCCCGATATCCTGTATAAATATCCTTTTTAGTCCCGCTGTTCCCGCACCGCTGTGCACACTGCACTGCCGAGGCTGCGGTGCGACGGTCGGTGTGTCTGAGACGCCGATTGATGATCCCGATGTCCTCAAACTCCGAGGGCGTACCGGAGGCCTGTTGGTGCTGACGCAGGCCTGAAGCCGCTGCCTCAAGTAGAAAGGAGGCTCGCAGTGCGTGCTGTGCGTGGCGGCCGCGACGACAATAGAGCCCCGCCCACCGGAGGTCGGATCAACACAGCACTACGGGAGGTGGCACCGGACAGAGGTAGACGCGGTGGGCCCCGGAAACAGTGGTGCATTGCTGGCAACGACCCCCGGGGAACTTTGGAGAAGAGACAGATGGTGGTGATCGGACCAGAACCCGGTAAGGGTGGCCTGCTAATAGAGGAGCTATTTGACACTCCTCTGGGGGAATTGTAAGACCGCCGGACGGAGACTGGCACATAAATAAAGATACCAAGCCTGCACAGATGCTGCTGGAGGGGGCCCAGACAGTGCAAAGAGTGAAGAGGGTTGGTCACTAAGACTGTGTGCGAGATGCCCGTCTCTCTAACACCACATGGAATTCAGAGGCGCCCCGAAGCAGCGGACGGGGTGGTGCATGACGTGTAATGCAGTGAAGGGGATGAGACTTCGCCACTGAGTTACAATACCAACACGCCATTTCTCAGCCAGTCCGTGGAGGTGTGGTGAACCTGCATTAGAACTAGCGTAAGACGCATGGGATATATCGAACTGGGGTGTTTGGTGAAAATCTCATAGACACGTCCGCACGTTAGTGGGGGCACCACCGTTGTTTAAATTCACGTTCTTTGGGGGCTGGGGACAGAGCCTGGTCAGGCCACTGGCTGGGGACCACGACGGACACAGCGGCTCCTATACAACCTCTCCCTACTACGCTAACACAACCTATACGGATAGGATCATGGGGAAGCCGGACCGCAATCAGCCAAAATTGACTTTTGACCAGAATAAAAAGCTGCCGGATGGTGCTGTGGAGGCGCAAGCCCCCCCCCATGATTCAACCGCCGGAACCTGGAGCAATAACAAATGATACCGTGCAGGCCATGTTCCGCACCATACAGGCATCGCTCACAAACATAGACAGTAAAATAGATACACTAACATGTCGAGTAGATAGAATAACTGAATGCTTAGACAAACACGCAGAGCGCCTCGAAATTACGGAAAGACGAATCTCCGAGGCCGAAGACTCTCAGGGGCGGATGGAGTCGAAACAAATGAGGATGGAGAAACAACTAGTGACAATGGCGGCCAAGGCGAGGATTTGGAAGCCAGGTCCCAGGGGAGTAATATTCGCCTGATGGGCGTGGCTGAGACGACAAACACGGGCCCAATGGAACAATATGTGGAGAAACTCCTCATATCTCTGCTTGGCCGGGAAACATTTTCGGAAGTGTTCATCGTGGAGAGGGCGCACAGGTCGCTGACCCCTCGTCCGCCTGTGGGGACTAGACCACGGCCTATCATAGCTAAACTCATGAATTATAGGGACCGAGACGCGGCGCTACGGAAAGCACGTGAAATCGACACGCTCACACATGAAGGCATGAATATCTCTTTGTACCCAGACTTTACTTCAATGGTGCAGGAGGCGCGGAAACAGTTCATGGATGCAAAACAGAAATTATGTGAACTCAAAATTCCTTATGAAATGCTATACCCTGCGAGGCTCAAGGTCATGGTGGACGGTAAAACAAAGATCTTCAATGAAGTATCGGAGGTGCAAAAATTCCTGAAGCAAAAAGACAAGTACGGCGCAAGGAGGAAATCACCGAGGAGTGAACAGGGAGAACAGCCAGCGATGTCTGATGTTGAATGATTGGTGCTTACATTGGTGGGTCCTGAACAAACGGGATGCGCCCACAACTATGACACTGGGCTTAGATACGCTTGGTCCTGAGTAACTGGACTACCTGACCACACCTCCCGATGCTCACAGATGAGTGCATTTTGGATAAACATTGCATATAACCAATGGCTGCTTGCACGGGGGGAATGGCAGTTGTCGACGATGTTGTGCATCCCATTCTTACTGCCTTCATGACTTCACATATATGTCAGATATGGCGGGTGCAGGTAAGCGGATAAACATAGTACAGCGGGCTCAGACCCATGCAAAGTTGATTGCAAGAAACGGGTATGCAGCGCTGACCCCCTTGCGTGTATCGCACAGTTCTTATTTTGAATTGTGCATTTGAGATGTTATTACCATTGCGTTAGATGAAGGGTATTTTGGAGTATACTACGGGGATTGTCTCCACTAAAGTTGGGACGGTGGAGTGGGAGGGGGCGGTGGGAACAAAATGTAAAACTCTGACTGGCAGACTAGCAGCTAATGCATCTGAGACAGACAATTTTCGACAGCACACGCATAAAGGAATGACACTGAACTCGCCCACACACGATAGGGGTACTTCCTAAAGATTGCAGACAACTGAGACTTCTTACCTGGACGTGCGCGGTTTACATAACCCACAGAAGATACGTAGGATGATAGCATACCGTGATAGACACAAAATTGCTGTTGCATGTTTGCAGGAGACACACCTCACGGACGAACGCGAACACCATATAGGTAGACGGTGGGCCACATTCCGCCTGACATCCTCCTATTCGTCCTATGCAAGAGAGGTCCTGATATGGGTAAAGCGTACTGTCCCCTTCACTCACCTTAAGTCAATATGCGATGATCAGGGGCGTTTTGCTATACTTCAGGGCAACTTTGGGGGCACGATCTTAACCATAGTGAACGTATACGGCCCAAACACAGACACCCCTTCTTTTTAGGACAAAGTGTGGGCAACACTGAGGGAAACACATCCTGGCACTATAATCTGGGGGGGAGACTTCAACACCTGTCTGGCAAAGATAGGTATGGCAAACGAGCGGCCAAGGTGTTGAGAGAGGGGATGGCTGAATGGGCTATGATAGATGCATGGCGTATGAGACACCCAGATATAATGGAGGGTACTTGCTTTTCGTCCACACATCTCACCTGGTCTAGACTAGACTACTGGTTGGTGACACATGATGCCTGCACATGGACCACAGAAGTGACCCACATGCCTAGGACGCAGTCGGATCATGCTCCAGTACTGCTCATACCCCGAGGCAGTTCACGTGCAGATTGAAACCTATGGTACTGCAAGACCAGGTATTTCGAGAGGGACTAAGGCAGGCAATTGTGAGTTTCTTTGAGCACAATACAGGCTCCGTCCAGAGTACGTGCACACTGTGGGAGGCCTTTAAGGTAACAATGCGAGGCTACTGCATTAGCACCCATGCGGGAATAGTGAGGGATATCCAGGGCCAACTGGAGAAAATTGAAAAAGTCATTAAGACTTTAGAAAACCAATATGTGATACACCCCTCTGCCTCCATACTGGCTGAGATAAGAAAACAAATAGACAAATACAACGACTTAGCCGCTGATGAAGTGAAATACATATCCCGAAGATACGTAGCACGAAATTATGGCGAGGGAGGGAGGCCAGGCAGAGCGTTATCTTTCAAAATTAAGCCTGCCCGAATGACAACGCAGATAACTGAAATACGGTCAGAGTCGAATGAGTCGATATATGATACACCGCCTATATTAAATAGATTTACTGACTTCTACACACAATTATATACGGCCTGTAATGTGCCTCCTGAGCCGGATATATGGCAATACTTGGATGACATAGGCTTAGCCTGGTTATCTGACACACATCGGAATTATTTCTGTCTCCCCATATCCAAAGACGAACTGGTAGAGGCCTTCAACTCCCTACCCAATAACAAAGCCCCAGGACTAGACGGACTCCCTGGAGAATTTTATAAGGAATATCGGGATTTATTAATACCTCACTTTGCCGAAATGCTTGAAGAAGCATATGAAGAGGGTGCACTGCCAGCCACTCTCACAGAAGCTTTGCTGATAGAGCGCCCAAAGCCGGGTAAAGATCCCCTGAAATGCGATTCCTATAGGCCTCTATCGCTGATCAATATAGAAGCAAAGATATTAGCCAAAGTAATTGCAAACAGAATACAACCCCTTCTTTGTAACTTGGTACTGCCAGATCAAGCTGGCTTTATGCCAACGCGATCTACTGCTCAGAACCTGCGCACGATCTTCTCCCTTTATCACCAACTAGATCCAGAGGTGCCGGCGGCCGCGACCCTGTTAGACGCTGCAAAGGCGTTTGACTCCGTGGAGTGGAGGTTCATGTTTGTAACGCTACGCAAAATGGGGTTCCCGGAGCCCTTTTTGAAATGGATTTCCCTTCTATATAATACGCCAAAAGCATGTGTGCGGGTTAATGGCTTGACATCCGGCCCCATCTTAATTAACAGGGGCACAAGACAGGGATGTCCTTTGTCACCAATGCTCTTTGCTTTAATACTGGAACCATTAGCCTGAAAAATCCGACAAAAACACTCCAACACGGCCCTGCAGTTCACTCTTAGACTAATTAACATCTCATTATATGCAGATGACATGGTATTTTATACTACACATCTGGATAGACATCTGAACCCGCTCATAAGGGAATATGTACACTACGAACAATATGCTGGCCTCAGTATTAACTGGGACAAATCGGTGGTAATCCCTTTGACTACCGCTACTGAGGAACCAGAACTAGACTTTCCCTTAAAGTGGAGCACTGACCCAGTCAAATATCTGGGGATATGGATCCACAGAGACCCTGAGACAGTTCTAAGAGAAAACTATGGGACGGCAATGACCAAACTGGAAGAGCAAGTGGAGAGATGGATAAAACTGCCTCTCTCCATGGCGGACAGAATAGCCCTCCAGAAGATGATTATACTACCTAGATTTTTATATTTGTTCTGGAATGTTCCCATATGACTAACAAACGCTTTCTTTGACAAATTGCGCTCTGTTCTCCAGAGACTGACATGGGCCGGGAAGCAAGCCAGAGTGAGCTGGAAAGTCCTCACCCAACCCTACTGCATGGGGGGATTTGAAGCACCCGACTTCCAATTATACTATATCTGCGCACAAGCACAGCACGCACACTACTGGACGCGACCGCATGCATTTATACCACACGTAGCGGTGGAACATGACAGCATATCCCCTAAGCCGCTACGGGCGCTGCTAGCGGAACCCATATCTTATGCACCAAAAGACACGATTAACACAGCAAAAAATACCTCGAGGGCGTGGCATGCACTGGCGCAAAGAGCGAATAAGATACCTGTATATGCACGAGCTCTACCAACAGCTCGACATCCCAAATTATCAGTGACACAGGAACCTAATATGCAAGCGCTGCTGGAGCAAATGGGCCTCAACACTGTGGGTCAGGCATTCCCACATAACACATTTATCAGTTGATCAGATCCCGCTTTGTGTGCACACCAAACCCCGATGAAAAACTTTGCATATTTGCGTTTTCGAGCGGCAATACAGTCGCTATACACCTCGTTCCCTAATGAACCTGATCAGCTGGCAATGCTACAGGTGCTGCTGGTGGCCCCGTCACGCACACATCTAGTAACAAGACTATACACCGCAGCGCAACGAGAACAAGTCACGGAAAATATGTCGTCTAAGTGCAGATGGGAAAGGTTAATAGGCACACCAATTGATGACCAAGACTGGCAGTACAGCTGCACGCAGCTTACACTCCTTACCTGTAATTGTAATTTACGTATAATTCATTTCAAATTTATACATCAGGTGTACTACACGCCGGTGAAACTACACAGGCTGGGACTTAGAGATAACGATGCCTGTCATCGCTGCAGTGCACCTAGCGCGGACTTTCTGCATGTGACATGGGCCTGCACGGGTCTACAAGCCTACTGGCAAGCGGTCACGGGGGCATTGCAGACCATGCTTGGGGAGCATATTCCGAATACACCACAGACGTGTCTATTGGGAATCAAGAACCTTAAGGAGGCTAGACGTAGGAAGTGGCGCTGCTCCTTGCGAAACGTAGAAATGCGATCAGATGGGGTAACAAACGGCTGCCCAGGCTTAAAGAATGGATTACTGACATGACATACTGCAAGTCGACCCTGGAGACCTATGCTGAAGAAATACCAATAGCGTCGAGACCCAGAGATTTCTGGGAGCCGCTGATACAGTACTTGCAAGACACTTCTAATTAGACACAAAACAAGATTAGTAATCAGGTCACGAACTGTGGAGTAGGTAGCTATATATAAAACAACTGAGCTGAGAGGAGGCGGAGAAATGTGAATGGTTCCAGGGGGAGTATAGTGCGAGAAAGAAGTAAAACAGTCATTGATACATGTTCTAATATGTGTGATTCAGTCTGTGGAATTTTATGTACTGTAAGTTGTTATTCTACAGATGTATGATGTACATTGCGAAGTGTTATACATGATAATATCAGATATATGTCTGCTGGTCGGAATAAAAAGAATACAAAAAAAAAATGATGCCGTATTTGCTGGCGGTGTGTTGCTCTGCGGCGGAACCAAGCTGCTGAATATGCACACATTTCTCCCCTTTCAGAAAGACATGAGCCGCACTCATAATACTGTGGCTTGAAACCAATTGTAAGCCAATGGAAATAATCGCATATTTGAATGTTTTTAGCCCACTAGTGGCAGTCAAATCGATGTTTTCTTCGTGCATGATAGATAGATAGATAGATAGATAGATAGATAGATAGATAGATAGATAGATAGATAGATAGATAGATAGATAGATAGATATTTATATAAAATATTTACAAATCAATTGCAGAAAATTAAAACAATTACCAAATTAATAAAATCTAATAACAAATTAAATCCAGAAAAAACATTTACTTAAAAAATTGTAAAAAATAAAATATAAATGTATATAAAAAATACTTTTATGGTAATAAATAGACAAATAATAATGAAATATATATTTCTACATCACAATATTTTTGTGTCACAATATTTATTTTCTGATATTTCTGCAACTCAATATTTTGTCTAGGTACCGTTAAAAGAACTCTGGGCCCGATTTCAAGTCTAGTGGTCTCAGACCGCCAGACTCGCGTTGGTGCAGAGGTGGTGGTCCTGCATCCACCTCATTTTGAGGTGGCTTTTAGGATTGGCCACCAATGTGCTGGGTGCGCCAGGGAACCACTGTTCCTTGGCAGTGGCGCAGTGCAGAGGGCCTGTATAATATGCAAAGCGGGATTGCCACAGTCAACCAAGCATATTATGAGTTTCCCCTCAACAAACATTTCATGGCGGGCTCACCAACCTGAAAAGGTTGGTGGAGGGGATGCCCCTGCCTCCTTGGCAGTGCATTCAGGAGAGCACTCCATATGCCCCTCTTTTTGCATGCACCCACCCTAAGTTTCCAGGCCGACAAGGATTTCACACTTTCTTTTGCATTTTCATTGCAGTGCCCGTTTTCAAGGCACCGCTGTGCGGGCAGAAAAGAAAAGACAGGAAAAGCCTGCCAGACACGAGTTATACTCATAATCTATTGGGCGTTCCCTTAACAGCTTTGGTAGTGCTGAGCTGGCTCAGCATCCCCAAAATCATGATCATCCCTCTTCTGTCTGATTTGTCTCATGGTGATCCGTGGTTGAACCTCACAGTTCTGAAGCCCTACCTAGGATCAAGGAGGCATTCTTCGATTTTAAACTCAAAGCACAATTGGCATTTGCGCAATTGTCATTCTTAATTGCTATCTCTTTGTTAATCAATCATAGGTGCTAGGAAAGCATTTTAATTCAAATACTCCAGAGGCCCGTCACACTTTATATATTACAATTCACTTAGGCATCTTCCCCACTAAGGGCCTGATCACAACTTTGGCAGTGCGGCTCTGGGTCTACCTCGCCACCATACCACCAAAGCAGTGGTTAGACCACCCACCAGATTAGGAGTTTCCTCCTATCTGGCGGGCGGGTTTTTGGCATTCCTATGGTGGTAGTTCCGAAAATGGTCACCGGAATGGGAACGCCAAAAACAGTTCCTGCACAGCATGGTCTAAAAAGTCCATGTCGTAAAGGAAATCGGGTGCATGCACACATGGGACATGTGTTGTACCTCTCTGCATGAATCCCAATGCAGAGGACTCACAGGCCCCCTTTGTTTCTTTTCCGCCACGGTGTTCGTGGAGTAGGAACCTAGATGACACCACCGGTGCAGAGCAAACTCATAATATGCTTGCTGGGAAACCACCACCAACACCAAAACCACCACCACCAATACCACCAATACCACCACCTCCACCAGCACCAATACTACCACCAATACCACCACCAATACCACCACCACCAAAACAACCACCACCAATACCACCACCTCCACCAATACCACCACCAATATCACCACTACCACCACCAATACCACCATCCCCACCAATATCACCACCACAAATACCACCATCACCAATACCACCACTACCAAAACCACTACCACCTCCAACAATACCACCACCACTAACACCACCCCTACCACCAACACCTTCACATCAATTTTGCCACCACCTATACCAATACCACTACCAATATGACCACAACCAATACCACCACCACCAATACCGTCACCAATACCACCAATACCACCACCACCAATACCACCACCAATACCACCTCCAATATCACCAATACGATCACCATCAATACAACCACCACCAATGCCACCACCAGTACCACCACCACCCATACCACCATAAATACCACCAATACCACCATCACCACCAATATCACCACCACAAATACCACCACCACCACAAATACCACCTCCAATACCACCACCAATGCCATCACCACCAATACCTTCATCAATACCAAGAGTACCATCACCAATACCACCATCACCAATACGACCAATACCACCACCACCAATACCACCACCAATACAACCACCAATACCACCACCACCCATACCACCACAAATACCACCTATACCACCACCTCCACCAGCACCAATACTACCACCAATACCACCACCAATACCACCACCACTAAAACTACTACCACTAATACCACCACCACCAATACCACCACCTCCACCAATACCACCACCAATATCACCACTACCACCACCAATACCACTACCACTAATACCACCACAACCAATACCAAAACCACCATCAACACCACCACCCCCACCAGCACAAATACCACCACCAATACTACCACCACCCATACCGCCACCCAGACCACCCCTAAAACTACCACCAATACCACCATCCCCACCAATATCACCACCACAAATACCACCATCACCAATACTACCACTACCACCACTACCACCACCACTACCACCTCCAACAATACCACCACCACTAACACCACCCCTACCACCAACACCTTCACATCAATTTTGCCACCACCAATACCAATACCACTACCAATACGACCACCACCAATACCACCACCACCAATACCACCAATACCATCACCAATACCACCACCACCAATACCACCACCAATACCACCTCCAATGCCACCAATACGATCACCATCAATACAACCACCACCAATGCCACCACCAGTACCACCACCACCCATACCACCATAAATACCTCCAATACCACCATCACCACCATTATCACTACCACAAATACCACCACCACCACAAACACCACCTCCAATACCACCACCAACGCCATCACCACCAATACCACCATCAATACCAACAGTACCATCACCAATACCACCACCACCAATACCACCACCAATACAACCACCAATACTACCATCACCCATACCACCACAAATACCACCAATACCCCCACCACCAATATCAACACCACAAATACCACCACCACCACCAATACCACCTCCAATACCACCACCAGTACCACTGTGATGTATTCCTATAGGTTCTGTATCGATCCCCCTATTCCTGACCCTGGTCTGGTTAATAATTAACTAACAGCCATCCCACGGTGCAAAAACCGCTATCTGATTAAGCCACACCACGGCACAGGAACACGTTATCTGATTAGGTCATAACGCTTGCCATCTAATTAGGCAAGCACTATTCCCCCAGCCCCTGATAAGGCATACGGAGTTCTCAAAACAAATCAAACCTATGACAACCTGGGAAAAACCCTACAGCCATTGTTTTGATTTCACCGAGAACTTCAGTAAAGAATGTGCTAACGACCAGTTCGTATGACATCCTTATTGACGTATATATGTCCATCCTTACGTCAATCTCGGCACCTTACAGGTATAAATATTACCGACATTGCCTTAAGCAAACACACGCGGTGGTGACGAGATCGGAGCAGCGAGACTTGCCGAGGAGCCCAGCAGAGAGCGAAGCCCACTGGCGCTGCCCCGCCTTCCTGACGCCCTGAGAAGGAGACGCTGCCTTTCTCCTGCCGAGAAATCCAGCTCCGGCGCTTCCAAGCAGCCCTTGCAGGCAGCTGGAATATCAAGACCAAAGACGAGAGATACCAGCCCTCAACCATTCTAGATCTCAGGTACAGAACTGAATAACCCCTTGCAGAGAATTCTTGAGTCAGTCCCTTGGCAAAACAAACTTAACTTAAACTGCTACTTATCTACTCCCGCCCACGTATTAGGCTTAGGTCAGGTACACCGGGGTAGGCGTAGTTAGAAGCACCAGTTGAGTATGATTAGTCAAATGTATATATGTATGTATCTATTTTATCCATTTTAAATATCATATGGCTAAGAAACCATATCAATGCTTCTACAGTATTATTTTATAATTCTGTCTTTACTGTATGCACTTTACTTAACCATAAGTATTGCAATAATATCGATCCATTTCTCTTGTATGAGAAAAGAGACTGATCAATAAATAACATCTTTTATTGAACACGCCCGTCTCTTCCTTTTCTCTACAATCTGGTGAAACTAAGAATGCACTGCACTGACTTAGTAAAATAGGTTGTCTTTTGTTTTCACACGACTCTAGACATACACTCTTGATTAGGGGAGAGCAAAGTTGTCATGTTCTATGGTTGTCAGAAACTAAATCCCTTCTTGTCTATCCAGGGAGGTTAAAATCCTCCTTGCCTATTCGAGAAAGTTTCTAGTGAACTCTGAGCTAGCTGGCAAACACAAAACTTTAAGTCTAATATCATCAGTAGAAGACCTAGTTAACCTATGCCCTAGGTCTATTCTATTGAAGGTATTATTCCAATGCGCAGAGCCTATTGGGATAATAGGAACTACACTACATGGCGCCCAACGTTTGGATAGGCGATAAAACTAACGCAAGACATTAGAGTAACTCAGTCGTGCTTTTTCACACAGAGCGCTTTTTTTCCCATAAAACTCCAAAGACGTCTGGAGTGGGTGAAAGGTTATATCCACCAAACCTCGCAGGAGGAGACTCCTATGTACGGTTCTTGGTTTATTCAACGTTGAAGGATACACTGTTCCAAAATATTGTGCATCTAATCTTTGTTTCCGTGGAAACCTGATCTGCAAATAAACACAATCCTCTTGTCAGCAAAATGACAGAGAGTGAGGAAGAAAGGGAGACAGTTAGAGTAGCAGCTGAACTCATAGCGGCTGATAATACTCTGCTGGAAAATGACCCGGATATAAAACTCATCCCGGTCAACATAAGAAAATCTATAACTTTGAAACTTATAGAAAATGGACTGACACCGAGAGGTGGCACAGTCATATTCGTAATAGAGGCACACGAATATCGCCAGACAGAGGTGTTCTATTCATGGATAAACTTTCCAGCAGCAAACGCTGTAACAAAGGACTTCCACTATTACAAAATAGAGGAACCTCCTAATGAGTACACTCCTTTCGAGGAGGTGGAAGTACCACTCAAATTCCAAGAGCACCTGCTCTTGTTTAATGGCGCCCTAAAACATAATAATCACATCACCAGGCTCGGTCCACTAGGTAGACCAGGAGCGACGTGGCCGGTCCTAGCCGGATACACACCACATCCAGACATTGAAGAAATGCCTGCAGCAGAGCTTTTAATACAGCTAAAACAATTAATAAAAATACATAGACAATTAGTCCAATATGTAATGCGGACTTCAACTGTCCAACCAGTAATTAAAATTCCACAGCTGACCCCTCATCAGGGGAACACGAATAAAATTACACCACAGAACATACAGTCCTGCCTAGGTAAAGTACCAGCTAAACGGGAACAAATTCCATTCTGGTTAGCACAAAAAATCACTCAAATAGAGGCAGTATTTCCAGATACCACCCCTCTTGAGAAACACAGGATTCTGACTATCTGTCTTCCAATGGGAATCGCACCACACGTGGAGGACTGTGACACTTGGGGAACAGTCTTTGCTTCCATTTACACAAAAACACATGGTGTTCCATCCATGTCAGTAATACCAGATGTGCTAAAACAAATTCAAGATGAATACGGTCCAGAACCCGCTTTAACTCTCGGTATGAAATTACTGAAAGACTACAAGCAGGTCTCGGCAATACTACTAGCCAACATAAAGGGAGAAGCAGCGAATGTGGCGATCCGCCAGAGGTTAAAAGAGACAAATATAGCAGACCAACCATCTGAAATTGCCAGAATTATAGAAAAATCCTATGAAGAACTGGGTAGAGATAGTTTAGGTGGAATACCGGTAAAACCCCAACTAATTGAAAGTCCAGAAAAAATATTTATTAAAAATACTTTAAACACTCAAAAAAAGAACTGGGATGGAAACAAACAATCCAATCCTAAAGAAAAAAGATTCCAGTCCAGAGGAAGGTCTCCTCGGCGGAGAGAAAGATCTCCGAACCAAGGACACAGGTCTCCCCAAAGTGAGCCCTCTGGGAAAAAATACAACCTTAGAAATAGGGATAATATAAAGAAACCTGATAGATATCAAGATATTGATACACGTCCCTCTCAATCTTTTCAGACTTCCTCGCAGAAATCGGAAAGAAGAGGACGATCAGAACACAGGGAAGAGCACGTCAAGTCCAAAGACAAGGAACCTGCTCATCCAAATAAAAAATTACAATTTCCAAAAAAGAAGGTAACCAGCATTAAAGTAATCAACGATGCAGAGAATTCTGAGGACACAGCTGAAAAACGGAGAATGGGCTCAGACAATGCTAGACAGCGCAGCAGAAGTGAGCATAGCTCGCAAGATCCTTATGAATCATCTGGAGACAGTGGACACGAATGAATACATTCAAGTGGAAACTGCAGATACCAGAGTTAGCAAACCTCATAAAATATATGAAATAACATTGCGTATAGAGGGGGATAAGACTAGAAAAATAAGGGGTCTATTTTGGGATAATCTCTCCAAGGGCTATGACATCCTTCTAGCTGAAAAAGACTGGCCACCCGAGTTTGTCAGGGAGTGCCCTCATGGCGAAGAAATAATTATGCCTGCCTTCTCAAATCATATTCCAATTCATAAAAAATATACACTTGCAAGGAAGTGGGCAGTAGCTCAAGCTCCTGCTTTATATAAAAATCATGTAGGATGGGATGAGGACTCTCCTCCTCACAAAATCCAGTTAAAATCACAACCTACTGCACAGAGACAGTACCCAATTAAGCAAGAAGCTAAAAAACAGGTAAAAGAGATCCTAGATCAACTTGAATACCAGGGGGTGATTGAAACTTGCACCTCACAAATGAACAACCTTTTTTTCCTGTCTCCAAGCCAGACAATACATATCGTCTTGTTTTGGACTACAGACACCTTAACTCATGTTGCAAAACTTTTGCAGTGCAAAACTCGCATAGTGCTGCACTAATGAATAACATAGTGCGCAAAAAATACAAAACAACATTAGACATTTCGAATGGATTCTTTTGTCAAAATATAGCACCAGAAAGCAGATATTTGACCGCGTTCTCGGTAAATGGCTCGCAAAAAAGTTTCTGCCGTTTACCCCAGGGGCACAAGAACAGCCCAGGGTTATTCTCAGCGAGAGTAACAGAATTACTACAAACATATGATGACGAGGCATTATCCTATGTCGACGACATCTATCTAACAGATGATGACTTGGATACTCACTTGAAAAGAGTGAACACCATAATACTTGGGTTCGCAGCAGAGGGTTACAAATTCAACTTTAAAAAATCTAGAATTGCCCATCTAACAGTCCTGTTTTTAGGATATGAATTATCAAGTGAAGGCAAAAGCCTGGCCGACAATTTCCTAGAGAAATGTGCTGTAATCCAAGCACCTAGAACACTAAAAAACTTACAATCAATTCTAGGCTTCCTAAATTTCGGAAGAACTTACATTATAAATTACGCAGAAAGGGTCAAACCCCTTTATGATCTAATAAAACCAGATTTTAAAAGAATCAATTGGACTCAAAAACACACAGAAATTCTGAGATCCTTACAAACAGACATGTTAATTAAAACAAAATTACAAACACGTGATAACACACGCAACCTTGTGATTAGAGTCATCCCAGGGAAATGCGGATTCACATACCTGACCTCTAATGAGGGAGAAAAGGTACCAATTGCATACAAATGACACTTGTACACAAAAGCTGAAATGAAATTTAGCCCTACGGAAAAAATTCTAACCGCGGTACAGACTGCTGTAGCAAAAGAACGAGCCCTAGCACAAGGTAAACGAATAATCATCGTGACACCAATACCAGCCCTGGAGGCGGTAACAAAGGCAAGCATTCCGAATGCTAAAGCACTCCATCCAAGGTGGATACAGTGGGCTAACTCTCTTGCTGCAACAGACGTGGTATACGAATTTGATCCCAACTTAAAAACACAAGAATTTCTCCAATATGAATTTGAATGTCCTCCGCCAAACGAAATTCTGCCTCTAGAACATTACGGCTGTATAATATATACAGACGGATCAGCACAACCCGCAGTGGGGGGTGAACAAGCTTACAGTGCTGCGTGCGCGATTGTTAAAGGTCGCTGGCACGAAGGGAAATTTAAGCCAGCGGTTACTAAAACACAATCTCTAGGAGATTGTACAGCTCAGCGAGCAGAACTACTGGCATTCAAGATGGCGCTTGAAAATACCGATCGAGAATTCCCCACACTCATAGTGTGCGATTCGTATTATTGCGTTCAGTCTTACAATGAATACTTGCAGATCTGGGTTCAGAATGGCTTTAAAGATGCAAAAGGTGGCACAATCAAGCATAAAATGCTTTGGGAACAAGTAGTTCTTTGAAGGAAAGAACTACCAAAAACTCACGTGATACATTCAGTGAGTCATCAGCGTGATGGCGTTCACGTTGCAGGGAATTCATTGGCTGAGACAGCCACAGCGGTTGCAACTAAATCGGCTTCCGTAGCTAGAAAAAAGCGTACACTAAAATACATTGACGGAGAAACAGTACTGGCGGTAAGAACGTCATCAAAAGGCGACTGCTCAGCACTACCGATCAATTATCCACTCAACTATACATACATAATCGGTGCAAACTCCATTCCTTTTGCTCGAATCCCTGGAGTGGGGGATAGAGTAATTCCAAACACGGACAGGAGAGGCTTGTTAATAGCAGATGCACATATGGGTGAGGGTCTCAGACACCTCAAGCTAAAAGATTCTCTGGAAGAATTACAATCAGTGTACTGGTGGCCAGGCATGAGCTTGCATCATCACATTTTTGTAAAAAACTGCCCAGACTGCAACAGAGATCGCAGTGGCGAGAGAAACTGTATATTACCATGTCGTTTCACTCGAGAATGAATCACATCAACAAAAAATAAAAACCCAGTGTAGATATTGCGTCAAAATAACATGTAAAGACTATTTTTCACTTATAATGTAGACCCCAGCGCTAGGCTGACGTCTGGACTGTTATAAAAAGATTTGCGAGTCTATAATGGCATATACGCTAGAAGCATGCTACGTTAGGACTAATATCTTCCATTTAGCCCTCAAGCTTGTGAGGAAGCATGGTCAAATGAGCATAGCATAGCGGGACTCTTCTCACTTCCTTCCTGAGGGATACGGGATGGTGTAAAGAAAAAACCAAAGACATAGAGCAATCTATAACGGAAAAGGTATTAGGTTCGGGAGATGGGTGGGTCAAACATCTAATAAGTGTCCAACGTAGTCTAAACAACCTGCCAAGAAATTCTCTGAAAGGATTCAGTCCGTACGAATTATTGTTTGGGACTAGAATGATGATCTTAGATCTTGACAGTCAGACTTCGGTGGTTAAAGAAAAAAGCTTTGATATCAAAGATCGTTTGGCTATTTTGCAGGACTTAAACGAAACAAGGAAAGACCTGAGCAACATAAAGTTGAAACAACAGCCAACAACCACTGAAGAAAAACCACCTGTCCCAGCAAGGCCTGTCTGGATTCCAAAAGTCGGGGATCTAGTCAGAGAAAAGATCGCAGTAAAGAAGGAATTTGGGCCTTCTTACAGAAAAGCAGTTCCTGTCTTGTCTATCAACGGGACAAGATCAGTAGTACTACCGCCCCTTGCTGGTAAAAAGGAGAACAGAGTTGTATCAATCGACCTGGTAAAACCACAATCATGTGGCCGATAACAAACAGTAGGCCAAGTGGACTCCCGATAAGTAGTAGAACACCAAAGTTTGCTACAAATACAGAGGTTCAAACTAAGAGGCTAATCACATTCGAAATGCCTACAGAAAATCAACAAGGACTATGCAACAAAGCAATGGAACTTAAACCTCTAACAACCCAAATAAAAACATTTAGTGGAGACACACCAACCTGTAATGAAGTAACATATGACTATGCTGATGAAACAAAGGAAACTTCTAGAACAAAACGTAATCCAGAAGCAATTGGAACAATAGACAGAACAGCATCCGGCTACTTCATTAACTTCGATGATTCATCTGAAGATCTGAGTGAATCTAAGAAACAGACATCAACAAAAACTTTTAAAGATAAAGCTAAAGAACTTTTTAAACAGCTGAAAGAAACCTACCTGATTTTTCCATGGATTGAATTTTGGGTGGCCTTAGGTGCATTTATCCTCATACTTTGGCTCATCATGGTACTATGTTTGGGACATTTCATTGAGGGAAAATATGCTAAAATGGACACAGCAAGCCAGAAAATCAACTTGGTCCTCAAACCACACACATCTTCACACGTCGAGAAAAGAGAACTTTCTTCAGTCAACTTCACAGCCAATCCTATACCCGGCGGGGTAGCATGGGACAATACTGATTACGAAATCTATGGTCCGGTTGAAATCCTGAAGTATCCACACCAATTTAAGATCTCATTAAGTGACTTTGTAAAACCAAGCACATTTGCTGATGATTGGGACTTTGAAAGTATTAATGATATGATGTCTGACCTAGTGATGTCTGCTAAATTTACAGAACATGATTATTTGCAAGGTTCGTCTAATTATGATCAAATGTTCTGCTACAACCACTATGGTAACCACTATCTACATAAATCTGCAAATCCTAGAAATGTTTTAAATTATAATCAATGGGAACATTGTGCTACTCCTCCTAAAGGTAGTTCGAAAACGTTTTATGATAAATATTCATACTTTTCAGGGTTTAACACAAGTAATGCAGAAACATTTTATTTTAAATTGTCAAATAAGACAGGTATGAAGACCATGCTTACAAACACTAAATTGATATATTCAGATTCATTTTTTGAGCAAATGAGTACATTTGGGTTTGATTTCTGGAACAAAAATATTGAAGCAAAAACTGTTTGGGGTACAAGAGATTGGCAAGTACAAGGTATAGAATCATTGTTTAGAGCCTGCATGATCCCAGAACAAATTATATTCTTGAATGACACTATTCAACAAACTACCTGTCTTGGCTTAGCCAAAATCAAAGATTTAAACAAACCGTCTATTCCAAAGCCTACAACGAACAGTAATAGCTCTATAGATGATGAGATAGACGTAAACCATATATTAAACCAAAACAGAACACATCCTGACTGGAAAAAATGGTTGATCTGGCCCACAGATACAAATAACTGTCAAGACAGATTCCTGAACAAAATACAGGGGTTCACATTGACCAGGCCAGACCCTAGATATTCCCAAAGACAACATCCAGGGATAATTACCACGTACAGTGTGGGCAAGCTCTGCCTTCAATGGCTTCAAACATCCACACTGGCAGAAATTAAGCAACACCTAACTTTACTTACAGAAGGTGCTGACTTGCGTGATTTCATTATGGGACCACGCAAACAGCGTCAAAAACGTTTCATAGCGGCCTCTTTATATGCAGCTTATAACGAAGTCTGGAAAGAAACTCAAATTGAGACAGCAGAGAAAATACGGGAAATTGACCGTATTAATTTGGAAAAATCACTTTCTGTGGTGGACAATGGGTTAATGACTGTCCTCCAGAATATACTCTCTGGACAGCATTGTGTCTTCAGCAATCGACATAATATCGCAAGACTTACATTTGTTACTACACGGTCAGTCACAATTGCGTTCTATTGTACAGCTAGGCTGGACGTTACAAAATCTGCGTTCAGGCTATGTGCCTTGGCGTTTAATCAACACTACGTCACTATTTAATATCTATAACCTTACTGATAAACAAATCAGTTTGGCACAGAAGGGTGCTGACTATACAATTCTGAGCATTGAAAAACTTGAGAGATTACAATTGACAATGTCAGAACGACCTGTCATTGAATGGATAATACATGGGATAATAAATATTCCGATAACTACTTTCCAGTTTCAATACTGCCAAAAATATATACAGGCAGGCCAGTATGAAAGGTTGGGTAAAGGATACATTAAGTCAACATGGAACTTGCCCTATACACACGCATGTGTTAGTAATAAAGGACAAAGTGTGTTTCTTAGTGGCAATAATTGTGCGAGGTCACTAAGCGGTACACTTCTGTGTCAGGGTATTAGTTTGCATGGAGCCTGTGAAGGGACTTCAAATAACCTTTCATGTCACCAGCTAGGCACACCTGCAACACAAATAGAACCATTCTTTAGGAGACTCTCGAACGGGAGTTACATTTTAATAGTAGATCACAGATGTTGTAGTTTGCTGCCCGGAAAACCTTATCTCATAACTGTGACTGCGAAGGTCATGTGCTGTGAACGAGTTTTGTTCCCCAGCGCTTCACCAGACAGGGAGGCAAGGTTATGGCCTAGTTTGAAAATTGCTTCTATTCGAATTGATACTTTAAGCAGAATGAAGACAGTGCTCCTACAGACGCCGACCAGGCTAACGTCATCAAAAGAAACGTATGATCTCCAAGTTGCAAGGACAACGGCAGAGATTCATTCATTGTTATCAACTAATTCCCCCATACATTTCGCAGAAATACTGAACGAAATCTTAAATATTTCTGATACCACTGGTGTCTCCAGTGTATTTAAAGCAGTGTTTTTAGGAGCTTTAACCCCATTCAAAGCCATCCTGGGTATTTTTCCAGACTTTGTCCATTCCATTTTTGGCGGACTTCCACTCCTTTTGGGACTAGTGGCAGGTATCCTATTTTTGATCCTGTTATTTCGCTATGGCAGACCGTGTCACAGACAAAACACCTGCGACAAGGGAAGAAACAATCCTAGCCATTGGATACCGGGACCGGATATCTAAAATCCTTGGACTATCCCGGCTCAGAGACCTAAACATGACTTGGTTTCTTTCATTTAGACCGATGTGGCAACAATGTGTTTTACCTGTATTAAGGTGCTTGCTATGCGGAGAAGAATGCGTGTTAGACACCTGTCTGACACTACAATCGGATGTGCCAATGGACGCAGAAACCTTGTTGGGTCCGGCAACGGCTCATGCATTGTGCTGTCCCCAGCGGCTACCAATCCTGATGACGCCATTCGTGGAGACTTCACCACTACGATTGAGGGGTAGTGAAGTTCGAGATGAAAGCAGCATCGATCAGGTACGACCTTCTGTCAGCTATGCTGATCAAAACATCAATGAAGGCAATCATGCTCATGAATGCATGGTAACAACTTTTTCCGAGTTAGTGGAACTTTCACAGGAAGCTGTTGACAGCTTTTTCGACAGTCTAAATGATATAATGTTCTCACCAGAGCAGAAATAAGGACTTTTGAGCAAGCTAGCACACGGCGTTCCCAACACCCTGAATTTGGCCTTCAACTTTGATAATAAAGTATCATGAACAATTTTTTTCTCCAGTTTACGGACAGCGGAACATAATTTTTTCAGCGGCCTCAAAATATTTTGCAATTTTTCGGGACACTTATCTTCTGCTTAAAGTAGAAATTATTCTTAGAGAACTAAAATTCTATTTTAGGAGCTTTAGAGACATTAGCTGCCCTCTGGCATGTTCATAAATATTTTATTTTTGTGATGAAATGGACTCGCACCTTTCTTCTGTATTAAGAGCCATTTCATGTGTTATTTCCATATTTTATTAATAATGATGTATGAATATGCGTAATTTAGCATTAATATACTGCTTTAGTGCATATAATGCATATAATTATCTTTTCGTATATTTCATGGTTTCAAAATGCATATGAATGTATTTTGGGGTGGTACGGTATACACGTGCTCTACTAGTATATTTACTATGCCTAGATTTGTAAATATGGACATAGTCTGCGTGGAGTGGGTGTGATGTATTCCTATAGGTTCTGTATCGATCCCCCTATTCCTGACCCTGGTCTGGTTAATAATTAACTAACAGCCATCCCACGGTGCAAAAACCGCTATCTGATTAAGCCACACCACGGCACAGGAACGCATTATCTGATTAGGTCATAACGCTTGCCATCTAATTAGGCAAGCACTATTCCCCCAGCCCCTGATAAGGCATACGGAGTTCTCAAAACAAATCAAACCTATGACAACCTGGGAAAAACCCTACAGCCATTGTTTTGATTTCACCGAGAACTTCAGTAAAGAATGTGCTAACGACCAGTTCGTATGACATCCTTATTGACGTATATATGTCCATCCTTACATCAATCTCGGCACCTTACAGGTATAAATATTACCGACATTGCCTTAAGCAAACACACGCGGTGGTGACGAGATCGGAGCAGCGAGACTTGCCGAGGAGCCCAGCAGAGAGCGAAGCCCACTGGCGCTGCCCCGCCTTCCTGACGCGCTGAGAAGGAGACGCTGCCTTTCTCCTGCCGAGAAATCCAGCTCCGTGGCTTCCAAACAGCCCTTGCAGGCAGCTGGAATATCAAGACCAAAGACGAGAGATACCAGCCCTCAACCATTCTAGATCTCAGGTACAGAACTGAATAACCCCTTGCAGAGAATTCTTGAGTCAGTCCCTTGGCAAAACAAACTTAACTTAAACTGCTACTTATCTACTCCCGCCCACGTATTAGGCTTAGGTCAGGTACACCGGGGTAGGCGTAGTTAGAAGCACCAGTTGAGTATGATTAGTCAAATGTATATATGTATGTATCGATTTTATCCATTTTAAATATCATATGGCTAAGAAACCATATCAATGCTTCTACAGTATTATTTTATAATTCTGTCTTTACTGTATGCACTTTACTTAACCATAAGTATTACAATAATATCGATCCATTTCTCTTGTATGAGAAAAGAGACTGATCAATAAATAACATCTTTTATTGAACACGCCCGTCTCTTCCTTTTCTCTACAATCTGGTGAAACTAAGAATGCACTGAACTGACTGAGTAAAATAAGTTGTCTTTTGTTCTCACACGACTCTAGAGATACACTCTTGATTAGGGGAGAGCAAAGTTGTCATGTTCTATGGTTGTCAGAAACTAAATCCCTTCTTGTCTATCCAGGGAGGTTAAAATCCTCCTTGCCTATTCGAGAAAGGTTCTAGTGAACTCTGAGCTAGCTGGCAAACACAAAACTTTCAGTCTAATATCGTCAGTAGAAGACCTAGTTAACCTATGCCCTAGGTCTATACTATTGAAGGTATTATTCCAATGCGCAGAGCCTATTGGGATAATAGGAACTACACTACACCACCAGTACCAATACCACCATCAATACCACCAGTACCATCACCAATACCACCACCAACAATACCACCACCACCAATACCAAAAAGACCACCACCAATACCAATTCCACCACCACCAATGCCAATACCACCAACAATATCAATAATAATACTACCACCACCAATACCACCACCACCAATAATAGCACCACCACCAATATCACCACCACCAACACCACCACCAATATCACCACAAATTCCACCACCACCAATACCACCAATTCCACCACCAATACAACCACCACCAATACTAATACATTGAGCAACACCACCACCAATGTCACCACCACAACCAATACTACCACCACCAATACCACCACCACCACCAACACCAGCACCACCAATACCAACAATACCACCATAACCGTCACCACCAATACCACTACCACCAATACCAACACCACCACCACCACCAATACCACCACTTATACTACCACCAATACCACCACCACCAATACCACCACCACAAATACCCCACCACCAATACCACTACCAGTACAACCACTTACCCCACCACCAATACCACTACCAGTACAACCACCACCATCAATGCCACCATTACAAACAATACCACCAATACACCACCAATGCCATCACCACCAATACCACCACCAATAACAATACCGCCATCACCAATACCAGTACTACCACCACCAATACCACCACCACCAATTCCAATACCACCACCATCAATACCATCAATGCCACCACCACCAATAATAGCACCAGCACCAACACCACCACCAATATCACCACAAATTCCACCACCACCAATACCACCAATTCCACCACCAATACAACCACCACCAATACTAATACATTGAGCAACACCACCACCAATACCAACACCACCACCACCAATACCAATACCACCACTACAGCCAATACCAACACCACCATCACCAATACCACCAATACCACCACCACCAATGCCACCAATACCACCAATACAACCACCAATACCACCGCCACTAATACCAGCACCACCAATACCACCACCACTAACACCAATACATTCACCAACACCACCACCAATACCAACACCACCACCACCATTACCATCACCAATACCACCACCACCAATACCACCACCAGCAATACCCCACTACCAACACCACCGCCAGTACAACCACCACCATCAATGCCACCATTACCAACAATACCACCAATACACCACCAATGCCTTCACCACCAATACCAATACAACCACCAATACCAATCCCACCAATGCAAGTACCACCACCACCTTTACCAATACCACCACCACCAATTCCATTACCACCACCAATACCATCACCATCAATATCACCAATGCCACCACCATCACCAATACTACCACCACCAATACCACCACCACTACCAACACCAGCACCACCAATACCAACAATACCACCATAACCGTCACCACCAGTACCACTACCACCAATACCAACACCACCACCACCACCAATACCCCCACTTATACTACCACCAATACCACCACCACCAATACCACCACCACAAATACCCCACCACCAATACCACTACCAGTACAACCACTTACCCCACCACCAATACCACTACCAGTACAACCACCACCATCAATGCCACCATTACAAACAATACCACCAATACACCACCAATGCCATCACCACCAATACCACCACCAATAACAATACCGCCATCACCAATACCAGTACTACCACCACCAATACCACCACCACCAATTCCAATACCACCACCATCAATACCATCAATGCCACCACCACCAATAATAGCACCAGCACCAACACCACCACCAATATCACCACAAATTCCACCACCACCAATACCACCAATTCCACCACCAATACAACCACCACCAATACTAATACATTGAGCAACACCACCACCAATACCAACACCACCACCACCAATACCAATACCACCACTACAGCCAATACCAACACCACCATCACCAATACCACCACCACCAATGCCACCAATACCACCAATACAACCACCAATACCACCGCCACTAATACCAGCACCACCAATACCACCACCACTAACACCAATACATTCACCAACACCACCACCAATACCAACACCACCACCACCATTACCATCACCAATACCACCACCACCAATACCACCACCAGCAATACCCCACTACCAACACCACCGCCAGTACAACCACCACCATCAATGCCACCATTACCAACAATACCACCAATACACCACCAATGCCTTCACCACCAATACCAATACAACCACCAATACCAATCCCACCAATGCAAGTACCACCACCACCTTTACCAATACCACCACCACCAATTCCATTACCACCACCAATACCATCACCATCAATATCACCAATGCCACCACCATCACCAATACTACCACCACCAATACCACCACCACTACCAACACCAGCACCACCAATACCAACAATACCACCATAACCGTCACCACCAGTACCACTACCACCAATACCAACACCACCACCACCACCAATACCCCCGCTTATACTACCACCAATACCACCACCACCAATACCACCACCACAAATACCCCACCACCAATACCACTACCAGTACAACCACTTACCCCACCACCAATACCACTACCAGTACAACCACCACCATCAATGCCACCATTACCAACAATACCACCAATACACCACCAATGCCATCACCACCAATACCACCATCAATACCAATACCACCATCACCAATACCAGTACTACCACCACCGATACCACACCACCAATTCCAATACCACCACCAATACCACCACCATCAATACCATCAATGCCACCACCACCACCAATACCACCACTACCTCCAATACCAGCAATACCACCATAGCCCTTACCACAAATACCGTCAATATCAGCACCACCAATACCACGACTATCAATACCACCACCACCACCTATACCACTACGAATACCACCACCACCAATATCACCACCACCACCACCACCAATACCACCACCCAAATTGGTCGGTCGGAAAGGAATCTGAATAGCCGATTAGGATGTGGTCTGAATGGCTCTGACCAATGGTCGGAGCTGTTTCAGACCACATCGAATCAGCCACTATGGTGTATTTACTTCTATTTTGCACAAAAAACAAATGCCTGTGCCATAGGTGGCTAGTGCCATTATTTAAGAGGATTTTTGTATTAACTTGACGCTCTTAAACTTTTTTATAGAAAAAGTGTCCCACTGCTTTACCTGATGGTGGCGAGTTACCTCTGGGCTGCTGGTATTATGATTCAAAGGTTGATGTTATCGCCACATTTTTGGTACTATGTACTGTTATGGTTTATGCTGAAACAATAAAAGACCGATGATGACTAAATCAGTAGCGATGTATATAATAGACATTTTGCATTATGCTATAAGGTTTTATGATATTGTGTGGTTTAATTTTAGCTGCTTGTCATATTTAGGTCGAGCCTGAGCCAGCACGCAAGCGCTGCTCTGGCCATCTGCTGTAGGTAGAGTACGGAGGAGAAGCCCCACCAATATTTTTCATTGGCTTGTGTCTTTGTCCTTCATAAATGCTGTCGTTTGAATCCTTAATAGGCTTGTTAGTCCCTCCTTAATACTGCCATTTTGTCATTTGTATCCTCCCATGGCTCCTGGCCCCTTTACTTGGTTGTTACACAGTATGCGATTTTTTTTTCTTTATTGAGCTTCTCCTACACTAGGCATGATGACGTGCTTTACTTATATTCAGCTCTGTCAGGCACGGTCGGCCTCTGCGCTTACCACGTCCGGAATAGGAATCAACACCAGAAACTACAAATCCCATGAGGCCTTAGGTCGAGGCTCATGGGTATTTAAGGACATCGCGCAGGTCGGCTGCCGTGCATAATTCTCGTTTCCTGGTGTTCGTGTTCGGAGTAAGGAACCTTGGTCTAGAAGGAGGTTCGGTGCATCAAAGTCTGTATTACAGGAATGTGGTAGGGCTCTGCATTCACTCATGCTTTGACAGGAGTCTAAGCAGTTACAAGTTCTTCCACCATTCCGGTGATAAAGGCCTCAGATACTTTAGCTACTGTTTAGCAAGTGGATTCACAGGACTGCATCCCTTCCTAAAGAGGAGAAGCACTGCTTCTCCTTTACAGTACTTTATTCTTTGGTATTTTCACAACTAATGGCAAGAGGAATTGTCTCATTTAGGAATTACATGGATTTGGCTTATCTACTATCATTTTGTTGTTTTGCTTTCCGGTTGGATTGGCGTTCATTGTGAACGTGAAGACGTGCAAAGGAGCACGGACTCAACTATTCTGGGGAAATTGCCACTTGACATTATTTGTACTTTTAAAGATCAGTTTCCTTATGATCACCATTTTCATTTATTATCCTTTCTTTCCTTTTTCCTGGGGTATGCATGAGCAATGATATGTTTATATGAATGCTTAGGTGTGCACGTGTTTCACACATGAGAAGTCTGAAAATCTTTCTATCTTTGTTTTGTTAGGTATAGGCAGGAAACCATACACGGAGGGTTTTACTCAGGGCATCACCTTACTGAGAAACACCTGATATATATTTCAGGTATATTTATGTAGTCCTAGAGAGACGTTACTGAGAGTAGAATTCAAGTGTGTTTATACTCATATTGTGTTCTTCTGCTTTCACAGATTCTATTCCCTGCTGTACCCTTCCTATCCCTTGTCCCTCACTTGATCACTTCACTATTCCATGTATTTATACTAACGGAATTGAGAAGGTCAGGAGGTGGTATCATTGCACATAGTTCCAGTCCTGAGGAGCTGTGGAGATATGGGTTGTGACAAGCGCGCCATGCCCACTTTCACTTTCAAAGCAAGGACAATGGCGGCAGTTTGTTTGCAATGCCATAGGTCTCACATTTAAACTCGAGACCTATGGCATTGCAATAATGTATTTGTTTAAACGTCTTGAGCGCAGAAAGAAAAGGAACTTGAAAGCAGGAGGCTCCGAGTTAGGTGTTCCTTCTCCCTGCTCCTCAGAGTTCCGGGGAAGCCGCAACATGGCAACATGGTGTCATTTGTGGGGCGCTTCATCATTTCAAGGGTAGGAAGGATGTGCTTATAGGACAGAGCATCGTCTTTGGGCACAGCTTCCCGAATGGCAGAGTAAAGCTTGATTCAGAGCTTGATTCAGAGCTTTAGGCAGGAATCTGGGTTGTGGAAACAAAAACCTCTCTGAAATGAGAGCTGTTCTTGGAGCCGGTGGGTGCCCTCTTCACACGGCACAGCCCGTCTCTGAGCAAAGGAGCCCCCGCTTTCCATTGCATGTAGACTTCTGCCCCGTTCATGTTTCAGGATTTTATTTTTAATGCCTTTTGTATGTCAAAATTAAATTCACCTGTGAAACCCCCGCCCCCAACTCACACTACACACTTTCACTCTAACCAAACACTCAGAACGCAGACTTTACATTTTCTGCCAGAAGTGATTTAGAAGTTGACAACATTTTTGTTGTTGATTGGCTTCATTGTAGTGCTGAAATCTGTTTTACAGAGGTATCGTCAATATCATTTCTATTGAAGAGGTGTGGCGCCGCGGCTAGGGCAACTGACTCCGGAATCTGGGGATCACGGTTCGATCACCAGCAGCAGTTTAGCCCAGCACCATGTGACTCTAGGCAATAGCTTGCTTAATCTTCCCGACGTTCCCCAGCGCCTAGAGACCCTTATGGGTGATTGTGCGCTTTACAAATGTGGATTATTATTATTATTTATTATTATTGCGAATATAGAGAAAAACATCAACAGAGATGTAGTAATTTTTATTTATTTAATAAACGGGCATAAAAGTTTTTATTTGAACATACATAAATAAATAAACTCTGCTCTATGAGATACAATAGGAGTGTGTTGGGTTGTCGTAGTGTGCCTAAACTAACAACTAGTGATGTTTTTTTGCGCAGGCACTTTGCTCAGATTGTTACCATCTGTCTCGATATTCGATGGACAGTTCCTACTTTTTTGGGAGAAAATTATCATTCTTGTCAATTACGTTTGATTTAAAAACATCAAGCAGAAATTTCCATTACATCAGCCAAATATTTTTGTGTGTTCTTTGGCAGCTCACTTATATTTATAGTGTGCCACAAATGCCCCCTTTATTTAGTCTGTAAGCACTATTTACTTTATTGAGTTTCTCTTACTGCAGGCCGGACATGTGCTGCTTCAGCTGAAACCGCTTGTGTACCACCATCACCACCACCAATACCACCACCAGCACCAATACTACCACCTCCACCAGCACCAATACCACCACCAATACCACCAAAACAAACACCACCAATACCACCACAACGCCACCACCATCAATACCACCTCCACCACCACCAATACCACCACCACAACCAACACCACCACATCACCACCACTACCAATACCACCACCACTGCCAATACCACCTATACCACCATCACCAATATCACCACCACCACCAATATCACCACCACCATTACCAATAACACCACCAACAGCACCATCACCAATACCAATTCCACCACCAATACCACCACTAATACCCCCACCACAACCACCAATACCACCACCGCCATTACCACCAATACCACCACTACCACAGCAATACCACCACTACCAATACCACCAATACTACCACCACCAATGCCACCAGAACAAATACCACCACCACCAACACCACCACCACGAATACCATCACCAATACCACTACCAATACCACCACTACAAATACCACCACCACCAATACCATCACCACAACCAATACCACAACCAATACCAATAGCACAACCACCACCACCACCGATACCACCAATACCACATCACCAATATAACCACCAATATCACCACCAATACACCACCAATACCACCACAAATACCACCACCACCACCAATATCACCACCACCAATACCACCACCAATACCACCACTACCACCACCGCTACCATCACCACCAGTGCCACCATCAACAATACCACCACTACCACTGCTACCAATACCACCACACTAATACCACCACCACCACCACCACCAATACTACCACCAATACCACCACCAATACCACCACCACCAATACCACCACTACCAATACCACAAAAGCCAATACCGCAACCACATTATCAATAACACCACCAATACCAACACCACCACCAATACCAATACCACCACCAATATCAATACCAATACTACCACCACCAATACCACCATCACTACCAATTCCATCACCACCATTACCACCACTACCAATGCCACCACCACTGCCAATACCACTAATACCACCATCACCAATATCACCACCACCACCAATATTACCACCACCAATTCCAATAACACCACCACTAGTACCATCACCAATACCAATTCCACCACCACCATTACCACCACTACCACCAGCAATACCACCGCCACCAATACCAACAATATAACCACTACCAATACCACCATAACCAATACCACCTCCCCGATACCACCCCCAATACCACCACCAATACCATCACCAATACCACTACCAATACCACTACCAATACCACTACCACAAATACCACCACCACCAATACCATCACCACAACCAATACCACCACCAATACCAATAGCACAACCACCTGTACCACCACCACCATCAATACCACCACCACCAATACCACCACCAATGCCACCAATACCATCACCACCACCGATACCGCCAATACCACATCATCAATATAACCACCAATATCACCACCAATACCACCACCAATACCACCACTAATACCATCACCACCACCACCAATATCACCACCATCAATACCACCACTACCACCAACGCTACCATCACAACCAGTGCCACCACCAGCAATACCACCACAACCACTGCTTCCAATACCACCACACCAATACCATCACCACCAATACCACTATCAATACCACCACCACTAATATCACCACCACCAATACCACCGCCAATACTACCACCAATACCACCACCAATACCACCACCACCAATACCACCAGTACCATCACCAATACCATCACTACCAATACCACCACAGCCAATACCACAACCACCAATACCAATACCACCACCAATACCAACACCACCACCACCACCACCAATACCAATACCAATACCACCGCCAATATCAATACCAATACCACCACCACCAATACCACCATCATTACCAATCCCATCACCACCAATACCACCATCAGTAAAATGAATTGAGAAGTGATCAGCAAATTAAGTCATGTGAATTCCAGGTTGCACATTATCCTGTGCTAATTGGCTGAAGCTGACAACAGCACATCTATGTTACATGTCATCTCTACTAAAGTCTGTTTTATTAACAACAACAACAACACCACCACCACCACCAATACCACCACCTCCACCAGTACTAATACCACCTCCATCAATACCACCACCATCACCAATACCACCACCACCAACACCACTACCACCAAACCACCATCACCACCAATACCACCACCACCAATACCACCACTGCCAATACCACCACCACTAATACCACCAGCACCAATACCACCATCACTACCAATATCACGACCACCAATAAATAACACCACCACCAGTACCATCACCAATACCAATTCCACCACCAATGCCACCACTACCACCAGCAATACCACCACCATCAATACCAACAATACAATCACCAGAACCAATACAACACCACCAATACCACCACCAATACATCACCAATACCACTACCAATACCACCACCACCACCACCAATACCACCGCCACCAATACCATCAGCACAACCAATACCACCATCAATACGAATAACGCAACCACCTGTACCACCAGCACCACCAATATCACCACCACCACCACCATCACCAATACCACCACCACCAATATAACCACCAATACCACCACTAATACCACCAATACCACCATCACTACCAATATCACCACCACCAATACCACCACCACCACCACCACCAATACCACCACTACCATCACTACCAGTGCCACCACCAACAATGCCACCACTACCACCAATACCAATACCAATACCGCCACACCAATACCACCACCACAAATACCACCACCAATACTACCACCAATACCACCACCACCAATACCACCAGTACCATCACCAATACCACCAATACCACCACTACCAATACCACCACAGCCAATACAAATACCACAACCACCAATACCAATACCACCACCAATACCAACACAACCACTAGTACCAACACCACCACAACCAATACCAATACCACCACCAATATCAATACCAATACAACCACCACCAATACCACCATCACTACCAATACCACCATCAGTAAAGTGAATTGAGAAATGATCATCAAATTAAGTCATGTGAATTCCAGTTAGCACAAAATCCTGCGCCAATTGGCTGAAGCTGACATCAGCACATCTGTGTTACGTGTCGTCTCTACTAAAGAGACAACAACAGCACCACAGATACCACCACCACCACCAATACCACCACCACCACCACCACCTCAACCAATACCACCAATACAAATACCACCACCAATACCACTACCAATACCAACACCATCACTCATACCACCACCACCAATACCACCACAATACTATGACCACCAATACCACCACCACCAAAACCACCACCACAAACACCACCAATAACACCACCACCAATATCACCATCACCAATGCCAACAACATCACCACAAGTACCATCACCAATACCAATTCCACCATCAAAACCACCACCAATACCAACACTAATACCACCACCACCACCAACACCACCAATACCACTACCATCACCATCACCATCAATACCACCACTACCACCACCAATACCACCAACACCAATAGCACCACCACCAATACCACCACCATACCACCAGTAGCAATACCACCACAACCATTACCACCACCCCAATACCACTACCACCAATACCATCACTGCAACCAATACCACGACCAATACCACCACCACAAATCACAATACCACCAATACCACCACCACCTATACCACCACCATCAATACCACCACCAATAACACCTCCAACACCACCAATATTACCACTGATACCACCAATACCACGATCACTAATATCACCACCAATACCACCACTAATACCACCACCACCAATACCACCACCATTATCACCACCACCAATACCACCACCACCAATATCACCCCTACCACCACCACTACCACCACCACCACCAGTGATGCCACCACCACTACCACCACCAATACCACCGCCACCAATACCAACACCAATACCAACACCACCAATACCAATACCACCACCACCACCAATATCAATACCAATACCACCACCATCAATACTACCATCACTACCAATACCACCACCTCCACCAATACCACCACCAATACCACCACCACCAATACCAATACTACCAATACCAATACCACCAATACCAATCTCACCACCCCCGATACACCATCAATACCAACACCATCAATACCACCATCAATAACACCATCACCCCCAAAATCACCACTAATACCACCACCACTACCACCATCAATACCCCACCACCAATACCACCACCACCAATAGCACCATAGCACCAATGCCAATACCACCACCACCAATACCACCGCCACCAATATCACCACCACCACCATCGCCAATACCACCACCATAATGCCTCTAGCTCACTAGTAATACCAGGGGCACTGTACGAGGCCGGAGCTGCAACCAAGATCATCCCTCTCTCCCACCATGACTGCCATAATGCACAGCCCGTCCTGCACTAGGAGGTGAAGCCAGGGCTGTACTACAACTGGAGTGTTTTGTATTAGGCCAAAGATAGCAATGACATTACGCAATGCCACACTGCACTCTCACATCTCAGAGAGGGCAGGAAATAGCCCCCCCCCCGCTCTTCCTCCTGAGCTGCGACAGTGTAATCACAGAGTGAAAGGCGTTGGAGCGTTTTGTTAGTGTTTATAGCTCGGAACATATGTAACTCTCACTTCACACTTTGGGGTCGATTCTGATGTCGGACATCGGTCAGGAGCCGTAATCGGCCGACCTGCTGTGGTCGGTTACGGCCATGCAAGTACGATGCGACCAAACCCTGTTCGGTCGCAATCGTATACTTCACAATGGGAGCATGCATTCCGAGCGGAACGCATGCCTCCATTGTAAAATGCAGGGGTGCAGTTCAACTCTGCACCCTATAGCCAATACCCCCACCACCAATACCACCGCCACCGATATCACCACCACCACCATCAATACCACCAATACCAATACCACTACCACCAATGCCAATACCACGACCATAATGCCTCTAGCTCACTAGTAATAGCAGGGGCACTGTACGAGGTCGGAGCTGCAGCCGAGACCATTCCTCTCTCCCACTATGTCTGCCAAAATGCACAGCCCGACCTGCACCAGGAGGTGAAGCCAGGGCTTTACTACATCTGGAGTGTTTTTATTAGGCCAAAGATAGCAATTACATTACGCAATGCCACACTGCACTCTCAAATCACAGAGAGGGCAGGAAATAGCCCCCCCGCCGCTCTTCCTCCTGAGCTGCGACAGTGTAATCACAGAGCGAAAGGCGTTGGAGCGCTTTGTTAGTGTTTATAGCCCGGATCATATGTAACTCTCACTTCACACTTTGGGGTCGATTCCGATGTCGGACGGACTCAGGTCCGTCCGACATCGGTCAGGAGCCGTAACCAGCTGACCTGCTGTGGTCGGTTACGGCCCTGCAAGTACGATGCAACCGAACCCTGTTCGGTCGCACTCGTATACTTCACAATGGGATCATGCATTCCGAGCCGAATGCATGCCTCCATTGTGAAATGCAGGGGTGCAGTTCATCCCTGCACCCTGTGGCGGGCACCCCAAGGTGCCTGCCACCGGGTGCAGGAATCAACGGAGGGGCACCATAGGTGCCCCCAGGCCACTATTCGGCGGCCTCACACACATGGGGGCCCTCCTGGGGGTCCCCAGAGACAGTTTCCGACTGCCTTTTCATGCCGGAAACACCGGCATAAAAAGGCAGTGGAAAGCTGCCATCGTACTCCCTGGTCATAAAGAGGCGACCGGGGGAGTACTGACAGATTCCGAACGGCAGACGGGCTCTTCGAGCCCGTCGCAAGCCATCTGGAAATCCGAGTCGGATTCCATTCCGACCGAGCCCATCGGAATGGCTCGGTCAGAAAGGAATCCAGCAGGCACATTCCGATGTGGTTGACCTGCTGTGGTCGGTTACGCCCCTGCAACTACAGTGCGACCGAACACAGTTCGGTCGCACTCGTATACTTGACAATGGGAGCATGCATTCGGAGTGGAATGCATGCCTCCATTGTGAAATGCAGGGGTGTAGTTCATCTCTGCACCGTGTGGCCGGCACCCCAAGGTTCCTGCCACCAGGTGCAGGGATCAACGGAGGGGCAGAGGCTGCCATTTGGCGGCCTCACACCCATGGGGGCCCTAATGGGGGCCCCCAGAGACAGTTTACGACTGCCTTTTCGTGCCGGAAACACCAGCACGAAAAGGCAGTGAAAAGCTGCCATTGTACTCCCTCGGTCGTAAAGAGGCGAGCGGGGTAGTTCTGACGGATTTCCGGACGGCAGACGGGCTCTCCGAGCCCGTCGTAAGCCATCTGGAAATCCGAGTCGGATTCCATTCCAACCGAGCCCATCCGATTGGCTCGGTCAGAAAGGAATCCAGCTGGCACATTCCGATGCGGTCGGAAGGGCTCGAAGTTGGAGTAGGAATAGACAATCTGACCCCTCTAAAGACCAGCTATTTCCCTACTGTTATCCAGTTGGAGTTGGAATAGAAACTCTGTACCCTCCAAAGTCGAGTTCTTTCCCTATTGTTGCTTAGGTTAAAGTGAGAATTGTAGAATTCCACCCTACAAAGTCCAACGTCTTCTCTACTGTTCCTTAGTTTCGTGTGGGTATATCAAATCTTCTAGTCTAACACTTCCCCAAATATTGCTTAGGTTGAAGTTGGAATAGTACATTTTATCCTTCTAAAGAGCAATAGTTTCAAAATGTAATATTTGTTTACTTATTGGTGAGCATGTAATGACAGTATTTATGCTTTTTTCTAATTTTAATTTTGATGGTGTTAATTTTTTGGTTTGGCATTTATTTTTTTATGTGTATTAACTTGGATGTAGCATTTTTAAAATATGTTTTTTCTTTTTGTTACAGAGATATATCTATTTTGATTAAAAAAAACAAATTCTAGAATGGCTCAAAGCCTTAAATGCCTTGAACGTCCCTCTTGTTCCATCGAACTCCATAAAATCCCTAGGGATCACCCGTGACCCCAAACTGGACATAAAAGAACACATCTCAAAAACTGCCAAAAGTGCTTTCCTGAACCTGAAACTTCTCTACAAATTGAAACCATTCCTCCCCACGAAAGACCTGAAACAGGCCACACAGGCTCTGGTACTCTCCAGAATTGACTACGGCATTGCTACTCTGACTGGAACAGCCAAATCGCACCTGGGACCTCTGACCTCTACCCTAAACGCCGCAGCAAGAATGGTCACGGGAACAAAGAAATATGAGCACATCACCCCAGCTCTTAAGGATCTGAAGTGGCTCCCTATTGACCAACGAGCCAGCTTCCGTACAGCCTGCCTCACACACAAAGCCCTGCATACAGGCAAACCTGAATACCTGGCCAACAAGCTCAAAAGGGCCGGTCAGTCTAGAAACCTCAGAAGCTCCAACACGCTTCTACTCATTCCTCTGAAATCCCAGAAACACACAACATCTAGCAAATCCTTTGTGGGTAATGCTCCCAAGATTTGGAACTCCATCCCCCCACACATCAGAATGACCGCATCCTTCCCGAAATTCAAGAAGTTACTCAAAGTCCTCTTCCTCGAACGTTCTGGAGCATACTAGAACTCCACCTGGACTTTGAAGTTCCATTATCTCTCTGACCCTAGAGCTGGTTGACTTGCTTATGACTTTCAGCCCTGTTTTGCGCTTGGCTGCTATTGTACAGACTGTACTCGCCCCTGTGCCCCTTGCCATGTTTTCCGTCCTCAATGTCTGTCTAATGCCTCTGTACTTGTTGTGAAGCGCTCTGATACCCCTCGGGTCCAGCTAGCGCTATACAAAACGTTTAATAAATTTAATAAATAAATGAATTCTGTAGTTTTCTATATTAGTATTTTAGATTTTTGCTTATTTGTTATCGTAATTGTGTTTTTAGTTTTTTTTATATATTTTGTGATATTATTGTACAGTATATTTTTATTGTAGTTTAAAACCTTTTTATAGTAAATAATTTAATTAATGTAAATTTTGATAATGTGGTTTTAAAACGTTATTTTAACAATTTCGTACAATCTTAGTGTTGTAATTTTTGGGATAGAAAATTATATTATATGTATTGTGTTTTAACATTAGTTTAGTTATCATTAGTAGTTTTAATTTTTGTAATATACAGTATTGTTACTTTTACATGTGTTACTCGTTATAAATATGTATATCTATATATATCCAAGATGGCCGACGTTTAAGGAGTTCCGGCTGGGAGCTCCCGGGATTGGGATAGGGGTGGACAAAATTTGTGTAGTCACTTTACGCAAAGTTCCGTGTAACGGAAAAAAATCTCTGTGAGCTAAGCAGGATTCCACGAGCCTGCGAAATTGCTTGTTACGCCATTCGCAAATGCGTTTTTCCTGTTTGAGGACGATGTTTGCATGCTCAGGGGGAAATATCTTACAAACTTGCCCATGTGATCGCCAATTGGCATGGCCATCTTGTTTCATTTGTCCCGCCCGCTCGCGAATGCGGGTATCCGATGGAGCGTCCGAATGATGTATTCGCGATCGCACACTTCCGTGGGATCATGCGGCCAGCTACTAACGTATAGGAAAACTCATCGACGAATGCAGGCATCCCGGTAAATCGCTCCCGTGCATGCGAACACACATTTTGAAAGTGCAAACAAGGAATAAATTCCGCTACGCCGCGGATTGCAGAATTTATGGCAATTCCACTTTCTCAGCAGAACACGGAATTGCAAAAATTCCGCTAATTCCGCAAGCGGAGCGAAATTTACCGCCCAGGCCTAGTGAGGGATCGCCTTAAGCAAAAATCCCAGAAAATAGCCCTCCATCGAACCATCTCCACCCCTGGGATTTGTAAGCTACAATTTCATCGAGCCACCTGGGCTTGCCCAATGCGATCGCCAAAGAGAGGAAGCCTTCCACAGCAATAAGAAAAACCACAACCAGCGGAATCCTATTAAGATGGCCGATTGCACGGTTGAGCTGCTTAATGCAGCTGAGAGGAGATCGGGATCACCCTTTGAGTATTAATCCATGGCCATCACCTACTTCTGGACACTGCCACTATTACTCTGCATCAGGGTACAACGGCTTCTCACTGGCAAAAAACTAAAAGTAAATCTTGGATTACCTTTGAAGCAGCAGCTCTGCACATTTCCCGTTGTGGCTGCTGTGGTCCCCGAGATGTATTCTCCGGTCGGAGCAGGGAGACAGCACTGGGTTCCTGTCTGCTGCCCTCTCATCCCCTTGGCGACCCCTCTTGTGGTTCAGGAGTCTGTACAGCCTTCCACCACTGGTGAGTCATTTGGGGTCTGAGGGGTCTCCAGTCTACTTCTGAATGGTTGAGGGTTTTGGGACTGGTGACCCCGGATGGAATCCTCCATCCTGGAGGTGGGAGGTCTTCGGCGGGAGCACCGCTTGCAGCCTGTCTCGTCCATGGAATTAGTGTCATTGCCATGGTCTGTGCCTAGCGACAGACTGCAGAGAGCCGCTCATTCTACCCCATCGCTTATCGTCTGCATCCTGTCGTTGGAGATAGTGGTTGCGAGGCGGCCATTTTACCCCCATCTGCTGGCCTTTTTGGGGGTCTCCTAGTTTTTTCGGTGGTCTGCTCGTTTTTGGCTCTGAGAGCGAAGCCGTCCCGCTGCGCTATGGTGCAGCAACCACAACCCGTCTGTGGGTTTTACACCGGACTCAAATAGGTCTGCCTTTGTTCCGACCCGGTAGGATGGACTGACCCCGGGTGCTACCCTAGTTGGTGCAGGTCTGCTAGACTTTAATCTAACTACTGTCTGCCCAATTTCCCTACCCCCCCCTCAACTCTTTATTACGTGCACCAGTGTTTACCCTTGTTCTGCTGCACTTCATAGCGTTTGTACATTGCTAATTGTTTTTACTTATTTGTAACCTGTGCAACTGTGCAACTATCACGTTCTCTTCGATGTGAAGCGCTCTGAAACCTCTGGGTCTAGCCAGTGCTATATAAAACTGTAATATATATATATATATGTATATACACATATATAGACAGGTGTGTGAATTTAAGTCAACAAGAACTCCCAAAATACAAGGGGAATGGCACTCGAGTACAGTGATAAGTGTTTTAGTCGTTAGAAGAGAAGCAGGAATAGCATCTATGCATTTTGGCCGAAAACCATATATATGTAAATATATAAAAGTGAATCATTGTTTTAAAGTTATATCTGCAAACCTTTTTAGCAATATCTACTTACCCATATAAGCTTGATATTTAGTATCACAATAATTTGTAGATGATTTTTTTTGCAGTTTACGTTGTACATATGTAAATTTGATATTCAGTATCACAATATTTTTCCAGTAATATTTCTGTGCTATGATATTTTTGTAGACAATATTATGGCATAGGCGCAACATTTTATTATTTATATTGGAAAAACTTTCTATAATATCTCTTCTGTTGTCTCAAGCTTGATCAAGTGCGATTTGTGTGATCTGCATACTCACTGACCATGTAAACAACTCATTTTTCACTCATTTTCACTTGCTGTTAGGTTATATGATTCTAAGATTTGCTTATTTTACATTTTTCCTGTCTATCCCTGCTTACTAGATCCTTGTCATAACATAAGAAGTAAATAATATGCAAATTTTATTTTGATAAATACCATGTGAAACTGCATAATCAGATTTTTTACTGCACATGCAACTCTTTAATCAACGTTTGTGGAAATTGTGCGACAAAATCCACTGTGTTTGCACCATAGATGAAAATACTTCTTGAGGAGATCAAGGGGCAGATGTATCAACACATTTTTTAGTCGCAAACGCTGCGAATTCGCAAAAAAACTGTTTGCGACTAAAAAATAAGAAATGGTGTGTATGTAAGAATTTGCATCGCAAAGTAAGGAATCGCTATATTTGCGATTCCTTAAGTTGCGAGAACAGCTTTTCTGCGATTTCTTTGCGATTTCTTATTTTGCGAGATATTTATTTTGCGAAATTCCCAAACCAGAAATCGCTAAATTAGAAATCGCAAAGAGATGTATGAAAAATTCGCAAATTGCGAATTCATGAAAATCGCATTTTAAGAAATCGCAATTAACACCAAACTACATGCAGGTGGTAACCAGGTTGAAAGTATAAAAAGGAACCCACAATGCAATGTGAAGTTCCAAAATGGCTGGATTATACCTGATAGCCAGGAGACTGTGTATCCATGCCCTTGCACAGAGGAGACAGAGACAGGAGAGAATATTCAGACTGCGCATCACACTGTTCCAGCAGACTGAAGAGGACATCTATGACAAATACAGACTTCACCCACACACTATCTTGGATCTCATTAATGAATTGAAACCTTTTTTGGAGCATCCAACAGGGAGGACAAATCAATTCCTACCCATGTGCAGGTATTGTGCTCACTGCACCTTTTGGCTTCAGGGTCTTTTCAAAGCGTCATTGCAGAGGTTGGCGGGGTGTCCCAGAGTGCTCTTTCGCGCTTTTTCCATGCCTTTCTGGATGCAATGCGGTACAGTCTTCAACAGCACATCTACTTTTCAAACACCCAACAAGCCATGCAAGAAACAAAACTGGATTTTTACCAAATTGCACGTTTTCCACATGTGATTGGTTGCATTGATGGGACCCATATTGCCATCACCCCACCAGCAGCCACAGAATATGTGTTTAGAAATAGGAAAAGCTACCATTCCCTCAACATCCAGATTGCGTTCAATGCTAAATACATCATCAATGATATTGTGGCAAAATACCCAGGCAGCACACATGACTCCTTCATTTTCCAACATAGTGGAATTCATAGACGTCTGAGTGCTGGACAGTTTGGAGAGGGATACCTGCTAGGTAAATGAATCTCATACATCCATCCATCCATACATTAGTTAATTATCAATGGAACACACAGTCACTCTTACTTTTCTTCCATGCAGGTGACAGTGCCTACGCAGTGCGAGACTTCATCCTAACGCCATATTTTAATCCTTCAAATGCAAGTGAGAGAAGATACAACAGGGCACACCGGTCAACGTGCGGCGTCATTGAACGCACATTTGGTATTTTAAAAAGCCATTTCCGGTGCATACACAAAAGTGGAGGTGCATTGCAGTACAGTCCAGAAACATGTTGTAAGATTGTAACTAGCTGTGCAATGATACATAACATGTCAATGAGAAAAGGCACAGACATTGAAGTGAGTGACTCAGACACATCTGATGACAATGCCATACCTCCACGTAGTAGGGCAACAGCAGGAGTAGGAGCTGCGGCTGGCCAGCAGAGACGGTCTGAGATAACACAAAATTACTTTTATGTAAGACAAGTACCCTCACAACATATCTGTTTTTTGCAAGTGATGTTTTTAATCACAAAACAAAAACCTTACTACTGTTTTTAACCATGACATGTTACTGCACAGTCATGCTAATGTCCGATGAATGAAAAAGAAAGCCACATGTGATAATGCAGAAAGGAGAAAGTATTGCAATGTACATGTTCACTTTTTGCGGCGGCGGCTAGGTGCAGGGCGGTGTTCACATTCCATGCTCTCCAACACAGGTGTAGTTCCAGCATGTCTTCGACTTCTGCGCTGCGTGAGTTGAGAAGTTGGAGTGGGGTTGTTGTAACTCCTGCTGGAGGTGTCCTAGCTGTCTGCTGAAGCCATTAGGGCGCTGGCACCAGAGTTTGCAGTTTGTAAAATCTCAACAGCAGATGTAACCTTGTCCAGGCCTTTGGCAATGTTTTGTGTGCATTCACTCATCTCCCTCTGCATGTTTATGCTACGTCTAGTGAAGTTACATGTAACTGTACATAGCCGGTTAATGGCCTTTGTATATCCATGCATTTTTCCATGTGCACGATGAGCAGCCCTGTTCCGCGATGTCTCTGTGCTTTCAAGTGTCATGCACAGTCTGTCAATTGAAGCTGCCATACACTTCATGCCCTCACCCATGCTTTGTTGGTTATTGTTCAATTTTAAAAGCTGACCGTAGGGCCTTATGTTGCAGGCGCTGCACATGAAGCATATCCTGCTCTAAACCAGCAAAAACTGTGGGTGTTTCTGGATGAACACTGCTGCTCCTGGATCTATCCAAACTATATGTACGTGGCATTCTTTGCGTTTAGTGTTGGTCTTGGCTATCAACAGGGACCACTGTATCAAGGCCAGTGTCTCTTGTATCCCCTTCAATGTTAAGGTCATCTTCCAAAGGAGGCAGAGGGGCCACATGTCTGCGCTTCCTGAGCACAATTGGAGTAGAGACAGTCTCATCACTACTTCCTCCTTCTGCCCCAGAGCCAACATGGAATGGTGATTCATCCCCCTCTGTGTGATCCCTTGATTCCCTTGATTGTGTTGTGGATGTAGAGTGAGACATATGAGTTTGTGTTTCACTGTGCAACTTGAAACAAATAAAGTTTTTTTATTTCAAAATCTGACATTATTTACACTCTAATTCTGACTACCAACAACACCACAATGTGGGCCTGTGTTTCATTGATGTGAGATTAAAAATATCCTTGTGAAAATACAACTCCCATGATGAATTTCTAAATGTATGTAAAGCAGTGTTCCTGGACTTAGAAATTCCTTGCACTGAGTACATGTATCAGACCTTAGCACATGCATTACCCACTAATTTTGGACTTCATAACATGCATCTTATCTTGTGCACTTTGTGTAGGGTCAGAGCTGTCTATATCAGCCACTCCACTCACACTCTCAGGCAGGAGAGTGGCCTCCACAAGTTCTTCGTGTGGTGTAATTTGCTCTGCTGTGGAAGTTCCACCTCCAGTCTTGTGTGCCTCCTTTATCCTTTCAGCCACCCTTTCTTTTGATCTCTGTCGCATGTCGTACCATCTTTTCCTAAGTTCTTCTATGGTCACTCCCACTGCATTCACTTTTTGCTGTATATCAACCAGATCTTCCTTTTTCTGGATTCAGGCACTTTTAATTCTTTTTTTTCCAAAAAGCAGCTCATGGCTGCACACCATCTCCTCAATTAGGATTTCCTGCTCCTTTTCTGAAAACTTATGTTTTCTCTATCTTTTTTCACCAGCCGTTGCCTCCTGTGTGCTCTGGGACTCCATTTCACAGCAAGCAAGTCTGTTCAGCCTCCAAACAGTCTTCCAACTGCCACTGGGAGTGGCTCAGGCAAGCAGGTGCAGGTCATCACTCCCTCTTCCTGGCTGTGATGTCATCATCCTGCTCCTGCATTGCAGATTCCCGTATTTTGCGATTTCTTAATTTGCGAATTTCACAATTTAAGAAATCGCAAGGGATTCTGAGAATTTTTTGCGATTTTTAAGAAATCGTTAAATAATCGCAAAAATCTACATAAATCTCGTTTTGCGAATCTGCAATTCAAATCGCAAAATATCGCAATAACAGATTTGCAAAACCCCATCTTGATACATCTGCCCCCAAGGTCCCAATATCACCTTGGGAGGATGGTGCTTGCCTGGCACAAAAAACAGGCAGACAATTAGGAACAAGCAATGGCTATTGAAAGAAACATATGTTCATGGACAACTCATTAAAAAAACAATTAACTGTAGTGATATCAAAAGGGTAGATTTTTAATATAATTATATAAAAAATATAAATGTGGATACATCTGATTCAATAAAAAGATAATTGCATGATATAGGTAAACACGGATTATTCGAACAATATATATCAAACAAACATATCAGTATACATAAAAATTGATTTAGAAGACTTTTTCTTAAAAATAATTTCTCCAATGTAGGAAGTATATAAGGCTGTAAGTCTACGCGTTTCGACAAAAACATTTGTCTTCCTGTGGACAGTTCGATGTCAGCCATTATTTCTAAAAAAAGATAAAACAAAATCACAACCACATAACAGTACATTGCAAGTGCAGCTATTTACATATATAAGAGATAATTCCGTTTTAAGCAAAAAACATGGGATAAGTCCCGAGGATGGTCATATGGTAGAATAGGCACAATTAATTCCTTTTGCCCGTGTAATACCACATATGGATGTGATATATGCAGCCAAAATAAATAGTGAATAATCTTTGGTAAATATTCCAGTATAAAACTCTAGAACTATAGAATCTCCCAGAGATACCGGTCTATTAAAAATGTTACGCCCTTTTCTACCATATGACCATCCTCAGGACTTATCCCGTGTTTTTTGTCAATGTGAGATTTATCAAATATGTTAGTGTTTTCCAACCGTTTGTTTTTACATCTATGTTGTCTTTGGATATAAAATCTGGCTATGTAAAGAAAAAGGAATTTTCCATAAAAGAAAAGTAGAAGGATGCTTAAAACGGAATTATCTCTTATATATGTAAATAGCTGCACTTGCAATGTACTGTTATGTGGTTGTGATTTTGTTTTATCTTTTTTTAGAAATAATGGCTGACATCGAACTGTCCTGAGGAAGACAAATGTTTTTGTCGAAACGCGTAGACTTACAGCCTTATATACTTCCTACATTGGAGAAATTATTTTTAAGAAAAAGTCTTCTAAATCAATTTTTATGTATACTGATATGTTTGTTTCTGTGATATATATTGTTCGAATAATCCGTGTTTACCTATATCATGCAATTATCTTTTTATTGAATCAGATGTATCCACATTTATATTTTTTATATAATTATATTAAAAATCTACCCTTTTGATATCACTACAGTTCATTGTTTTTTTAATGAGTTGTCCATGAACATATGTTTCTTTCAATAGCCATTGCTTGTTCCTAATTGTCTGCCTGGGTAGATACCTTTGCACAAAAACTGTTTTCCCTGACCCAGGAGCACGATCCAAATCAGGGGGTCCTTGTTACCCACAAAATATTACCCACGGTTTATCCGTGTGGGACTTTTTCTCTTTCACTTGATTATCTTGATGTTGGAAACTATCCCGTTGTCATATATATATGGTTCTTATGGTGTTTGAATTATTTGAGATAACTGTGACATTTCGTTAGAATTTGGCGTAACATTTTTTCCATATAACTCTTAGGGTAATACCTCTTGATTGAATTATGTCTAACCTTTAAACGTTCGGTTTCTCAGATGAGGACTTTGCTACGTTGGTAGGCACTAATGTAAATTTTGGTAGCAACCAAACAGGTAATCCACAAAAGAGTAGTGATTATAATAAACTATTAGATCTTCAGAAGAAACTAATTAGAGTGGAAGCCCATGGGGAGTTTATGTTGAATTACCTTAAGAATGGCATAATCCCTATGGGTCTGAGAATTCGCAACATTCCAGGTCTCTTTGTAGACATAAAAACTTTTCTAGTAAAGTGGAGCATGATTGCCAGCCGTTGCTCGAGAGACCTTATGATTCTTATCATTTCCACATCTAAAGATTTAGTGGCTGAAATAAAAAAAGAAATAGAAGAACTGGAAGACAAATTGAAGAAATCAACTACTTCGGAGGAGGCAGAAAAACAACTAGAGATAATTAAAAAAGACATAATATCATTCTCTGAATATTTAAAAAAAGGAAGGAGGACACATTTGTCAAGGATAAAAGATTCTACTCTGTAGAAAAAACATATCCCTACATTGTGGAAGGTTATTATAATCCGGAATCACAACTAGGAACAAATAGCCATACCTTCCAAAATAGAATCAACAACTTCTCTCACTCCTCAGCCTCTAATTCAGAATCAGAAGGGGAAGATAATGTGGGTTATCAAGATGATAGACCCTTTGATCCCAGAAATGGCCAAAGAAACTCTCGCCGTCCTTTTTTAGGTCACCGAGGGGGGAGGGGTGGCCGCCAGAGAGTGAGGTTTCAGAATCACTCGAGGGGCAACTACCAATCCAATCAATACGCCCAGGAACCTCAGCAATACCTAGAGACCAGAAGCAAGCAATATTGGAGGAACGGATTGTAATCCCAATATTCAATCTATCCTCCCATACCTTGAATGCCCCAGACTTATCATTGCTTTCCAAAGGTCTATCTTTTGTCCCTCATGCAAATCTAAACACTTTTGAACTGTATCGTGACATTCATTCTTTTCTTCGAAAAGTTAGATTAAAAAAATTCTTCCAACAGAATGACCCCCTAGAACTAGACAACATTAGGAACAATATTGTAGCCCTACCATCTACCTTCACTCCCTCCTTACAGAAGGTAGGCCCAGAGGTGGGTATTTTTGAAAAAGTTGTATTGAAACGTTTAGAACAGGCTTTGAGATTTATACCAAAACCTAAGTACAACATTTCAAAGGAAGAACATCATTCCCTTGAGAGCCTTAAGAACAATGACACTATTGTCATTAAAAGTAGTGATAAAGGCGGAGGGATAGTTCTAGTGGACTGCAATACCTATGAGGAGAACATGATTAGGATGTTAAATGACCCAATTTTTTATAAAAGAATAAAAACTAATCCTACAGAAAGAATAGTGAAAACTATCAATAGGCTAACCACGAAAGCATTAAATGACGGCGTAATAAATAAAAAGGAATATGAGTTCCTGAACAATTCTGACCGAAAGGTATCATGTATATATGGATTGCCTAAAACCCATAAAGACCAGGAAAATCCCCCATACCGTCCGATTGTCTCCACAATCGGCACCCCACTAGAAGCACTTTCGAAATATTTGGATCAGATTTTACGTCCGTACATCTCTCTTTCGCAATCCTACGTAAGAGATACTGGGGACATCATTGCGAAAGTTGAGAATTTGGCCTTCAAAGAAGATAAAGACATCTTAGTGACTCTCGACGTAGAGTCTCTATACAGTAATATACCACAGGCAGAAGCAATTGAGGCCACAATGTGGTTCATTGATGTACACAAGATTCCCTGTTTTAAACCGTTCATTAGAGACTGTCTGTCTTTAGTTTTGAAGGAAAACTTCTTTGAGTTTGGTAAGGATCTGTTTCTACAAATCAAAGGAGTAAGCATGGGGGCTTCTATAGCTCCATCAATTGCTAATATTTACATGATCTTGTTTGAGAATAAATTCATCTTTAATGAGGTAGCACCCTTCTTTGAGTCTGTTTCCCATTGGTACCGTTACATTGACGATATCTTTTTTGTCTGGACCGATGGGAAACAGACTCTGGAAGAATTCCTTTTGTGGCTGAACCTGGTGGATGTAAATCTACGATTCACGGCACACATTAATGAAAGTAAGGTTGAGTTCCTGGATATAAATATTAAAAACAAAGAAGGAGTCCTTGAAGTAGACTTATATACGAAGCCTACCGCTCGAAATACCCTTTTGCATTTTACGAGCTATCACCCACGCTGCCAGAGGGACAGTATCCCCTTCTCGCAATTTTTGCGAGTAAGGCGGAATTGTACTAATATTAGGGACTACGACACTCAAGCCGAGATAATGAAACAAAAGTTCCTAGAAAGAGGCTACCCTCGCCGCCTAGTTAGAGTTGCTTACAAGAGAGCAAGATTTTATGATCGCGATACCCTTCTAAACTCACAGAAACAGAAAGCAGATCCAAAATTAGTATGTATTACTAAACACTCAACCTTGAATTCCACGATTAGGCAGATCATAAATTCGAACTGGCATCTTCTAAATGTTACAGATAACCAGAATAAATTACAAAAACCAATGTTTGCCCACAAGCGAAATAAAAACTTGAAAGACTAAGTGGTTCACTCACGGCATAAGGGCAAAACCATGAATATTCCCTTCATTCAAAAATCCATTGATGGGGCATCTGCCTTTAAGGGTACCTCACGTTGTGGTTCCTGCCAATCGTGTGAAACCATCATAACAGGCGAAACTATGGATTTTAACAAGGTAAAGATCCGAGCTAGAGAACTTTGGACCTGTAACACTAAAAATGTTGTATATCTCCTCACGTGTCCTTGTAATCTTGGATATGTGGGTGAGACGTCACGCATGATTAGGACCAGGCTAACCGAACACAGGTCAGCGATTAAAACAAAAAAGGTCACAGCTCCACTAGTGAATCATTTTATTGAATTTAACCATAAACCTGAAGAGCTGAAATGGCGCATCTTGGAAAAAATCCATGTACAACAGAACCAAGGAGGAGATGCCATCCGCAAAAAACGGGAGGTTTCTTGGATCTTTACCCTTGGTACTTTTGTCCATGGATTAAATCAAGATCTACCGTGGGAAAATGCAATCATATGACATCACTGTTATTTTTTATCATATGATTGCTATGGATTACGGTTAAGAATACATGTAATAGGCTACAGTCTTTCTTCATTTAGGTAATATTTAGTCTTTCTTCATTTAGGTAATATCTACTCTTTTGCCACCGATAAAACAACATTGCCCGCGTCCCCCTTTTTAGGTCACTATATAAAATTTGTATCTGTCGCTATCCAAATATGGATTCCACATTTGCCCGTTTTAATATCTCCCAAACATCTAGATAGCATTCACTGAAGGAAAGTTTCACTTTAAATAAAGGCAGAGCTCGTATGAGGGCGGAATACCTTCAAAGTATAAATACTAGTAGAAAACGGACTACAGGAAATCATTGTTTCCTGCACGTACCGCTGAAGAGGACAGAACTACTTCGTGATCTGCGTCTCAAACGCCAGTAAGGTTTCGCCGAACAACCCCTTTTAATAGGCCACCCCTCTGTCCGCTATACGGCATGTTCTCAGTTGCCATACTCGCAATAGGCACTCTAAAACTGAGCGCTTCCTAAACTCTTCCGCTCTTTACCTGGGTTAATCTAATTGTGATTGGGGCTTTGTATCGTCCAAACAGGCTTCTGTCATCTAACCTAAGCCGCCTATGGGAACGCTAGCGGAGTTGAAAATCACCTTGCTTACCGCCTTGCTCGTGCTCCAGTGATCAGTGTAAGACAGGTAAATGATTATCAAAATAGCTGATAGTTTCCAAACCGCTGTTGGTATCTTTATGAGTGGTGTAAAAACGAACATCAATCTTCAACCTGTATCGTTTATTAGGTGTTTATTTGGAACCTGGTACCTGCAACCATTTTGACTCATTTCCATCTTTTATAAAACACGCGGAACGGAGGGAGCTTGCACTCTACAGCTCGGCGTCTGTCACCTTTCATCTCTCAAATAGCATTGCACAACAGGTAAATTCCTATCAGAAAGCGGAACTAAATACTTTGTATGCGACTCTAGATGCATTTTCCAAGTATTATATTGGACTTTATCTTATAATTTGTAGTTGATGTACGAGATGGAGTGGCCCATTTGAGAGAACAACAAAGGAAACACATACCATTGTTGGACTTTAGCCAGCGTCCCTCTAATCACTGGTCAAAAGGTAATCAACAGTATTTAGGAGTCTCTACTTAGATCTAGTAATTAGATCAAGTTCATAATCTTTTTTAGCAGCTACTGAAATAATAGGATTTATATATCTTTTTTTCTCTCTAGTCTAAATGGAAACATCGCTCTTTTAAAGAAAACGACAAGGAATTCTGTCCTTTATATATATATTTTTTAAAATAAAACGTGAAGAGTATTTGTGGGCAGAGGTAGGAAGTCAGCAGTGATTACTGTTTAAACAGGTAAGAATATCATCTGCTGTAATTACTTGATTAGACTACAGAGATATTTTATAATATTCCAATGAACATATTTCTCTCATTTGAACAGCGATCACATACCGTCTCCAGTAGTAAAAGGAGAGGTGCCTTACCCGCCACATCTACCGCGTACTTAATAACCTATAACTTCTCTATTTTAGGTAAGGTTTTTTAGTGATGAAATCCTAAACGTCAATAAACGGTTGTAGTGTCCTTATTTAAATGTGGTTGCTCCTTGTTGCTAACTACTTATGGACCTTGCAGTCAATCACAAATGATAATTCCAAAAGGTTTAGATTAGTATTCTCCAGAGATGATAGCAAAATTAATTATTCTAGCATAGGCACAATTAATTCCTTTTGCCCGTGTAATACCACATATGGATGTGATATATGCAGCCAAAATAAATAGTGAATAATCTTTGGTAAATATTCCAGTATAAAACTCTAGAACTATAGAATCTCCCAGAGATACCGGTCTATTAAAAATGTTACGCCCTTTTCTACCATATGACCATGCTCGGGACTTATCCCGTGTTTTTTGTCAATGTGAGATTTATCAAATATGTTAGTGTTTTCCAACCCTTTGTTTTTACATCTATGTTGTCTTTGGATATAAAATCTGGCTATGTAAAGAAAAAGGAATTTTCCATAAAAGAAAAGTAGAAGGATGCTTAAAACGGAATTATCTCTTATATATGTAAATAGCTGCACTTGCAATGTACTGTTATGTGGTTGTGATTTTGTTTTATCTTTTTTTAGAAATAATGGCTGACATCGAACTGTCCTGAGGAAGACAAATGTTTTTGTCGAAACGCGTAGACTTACAGCCTTATATACTTCCTACATTGGAGAAATTATTTTTAAGAAAAAGTCTTCTAAATCAATTTTTATGTATACTGATATGTTTGTTTGATATATATTGTTCGAATAATCCGTGTTTACCTATATCATGCAATTATCTTTTTATTGAATCAGATGTATCCACATTTATATTTTTTATATAATTATATTAAAAATCTACCCTTTTGATATCACTACAGTTCATTGGTTTTTAATGAGTTGTCCATGAACATATGTTTCTTTCAATAGCCATTGCTTGTTCCTAATTGTCTGCCTGGGTAGATACCTTTGCACAAAAACTGTTTTCCCTGACCCAGGAGCACGATCCAAATCAGGGGGTCCTTGTTACCCACAAAAAACTGGCACAAAAAACATACAGATCTGGGAAATGACCTAATGAAGTGACATGTAACCTGAAATGTGAGGTCAATGTTTCCTCTTTAGTACAAGACCCTTCACTCACCAATGGCTGGCATGCTTCATCATAGTGTTCCTCCATACAACCCATGATTTTCTAAATTACGACATTCTAAGGACTGCTTTGCCTTAGTCGGTTTGGACTCATGCAAAGAAAAGGGATGTATTTTTGGTGATCACATGATTATGGAATTGGTGCCACTGTTGAAAGAGTACCATTTTATGATAAAATGTATTTATCCTTGGTTTTTTTAGTCACATGTTCTCAGTATACGTCTATCCTAATACTGATAAGGTGGGGAGAATATGAATGAGAGAGAGAGACTGCATTTGGAAATTGTACTGTTTATTAGAGATCTTTATTAGCTAGCAGCCCATTTCTTGTACATCTGTAAGATGGGTTATCATGCTCCGCATATGCCGACCCTTGGTAGTACTACTTATAAGTAGTAATTTTGTAGGAATTATCCCACTAGGTTTTATATAGGTGTCAGTCCATGCACAATAATCTTATAGGAATATAATTTCCACCCTTTCCCCGTTTCTAGGAGGTACAAGTTGGTATCTGAAGTTTCAGTTCTTGAGACAATGGCATTGGGAGAACTACTTCTCCCAGCTCCTCATGCATCATGTGATTATGTCACATTGACATCATTGGGGCGCGTCCTCATATGGCCGGGATGCCCGCCACCCCCTCCCAACACGTTTCCCCAAGAATGGGAAGTCGGACAATAGTTGAACTTTTGGAAGGCGGGAGGGAGTCACCCTCCCGGCCGTATTTATTAAAATATGAAACAAAATTTAAAACATTAAATAAAAGTTTCATCATTATGCATAATGTACAATTTGTCATTTATTACATTTCGATGCAGTCATGTACTTTTGGCTAACATCCTGAAAATGCATACACTCTAACTCAAATTTTACATCCTAGCATTAAGGGCCAATGGCAAGGTCTTAACCGGTGTCAGATCCTTACTACCAGACTCCCGCCCTCACGGTGTGAGCGGCGCATGTGCAGAGGACTGTACCCTCATTGCCAACTGTAACTTCCCTTGTCGTGGTGGGGGCCCCCTTTCTACTCGACGCCATCTTAAGGGTCGTCCGAGTTCCCGTATGAGGTCTCTGTAGGAAGGACAGCGTGGACTCTCCCTCCATCCCCACACTCTCTATCCGCCGTCGCGGATATCCGGCCCCGGGAAATTAGTAGGAGGGGCATTTAACCGCCTCCCCCCCTGGGAGGGGCCCATGGCCATCTCCCCCTAGGCGCCCCATCCTTAGTGGGTGCCGCCTCCCCGTGGAAGGGGCCAATGGCCGTCTTCCCCCAGGCGCTCCCATCCATTGTGGGTGGCGCCCCACTCTAGGGACCTTGAAATTACTGCTCACCGATCATGACCTTACCGCCCGACAAATAAATACGACAGTTGTTTACCTACTAAGGAAAGAAAAAACTCGACATCATCCTACTGTGCCATCAATTGCTCTTTCCTGCAGGAAGACATCTCTGCAAAAGGTCAATCTTTATTCTCAACATTCCTTCCTTCTTTCTACCAAGGAAAAAAGGCCTATACTTCCATCTCTCTGCAAGACTTTATTTCTCCAAACATATGCCACAAGGGGCTGGTGGGTGGGTCAAAATTGCTGCTTGTTCCGTCGAGGGCTCACGGGCAACGAGTGGTGCAGCCTTCCGATCCGAGGAACAAGAGGACGCTACTCTGGATTCTCGCTCCTTTATTCTTCTGCGGGAGGGCGTGTACCCGTCCCCGGTACGCCTACGGGGCGTGGTCGTCTTCCGTTGAGGTGTCTAGGACAACCCCTCTTGGGCGGGGGAAGGCGCGCCCCGGCTACGCCGCTTCGGGCATACCAGCCGGGCTACGCCCACCCCGCCCAAAATGGTTTCCCGGGAGGTTCGGGGCACCCATCCATACGTTCAGGGGGACCGAGTAGTCGCCCCTTTCCATCGTGTCTTTTTAAATGAGTTCACTGAAGCAGTTTGGCGTCTTCATTCCTGGTGAGATGCAGACTTGCTTGGGGCCAAAACAGGAGTGTGGTTTGGCAAACTCCTTCTGTGTCTCTGTGCTCCCTTTCAGTGTTTTTTTTGGTTGCTGTTTTAGACTTCTAAGTTTGGATAACTTTGACTTTAAACAGCCTCCCTTCCTTGTTAAATATGCTATTTCGACTAGTACGTTAAATCATATTGCATGTTACATTAGGTCAAAGCCGTGGTCAGACAGCCCGCCAGATTATGAGTTTATTCCTGTCTGGTGGGCTTTTTTTAACATTCCCATGGTGGTGTCCTGAAAATGGGTACCGCAATGGGAACGCCCCAAAAAAATACTGCACTGCTTGGACTGCAAAGTCTGTGCCGTGCAGGAACTGGTGTGCATGCCGAATGCCCCGACACCTTAGATAAGGATAATATGAAAGGCAGGAACATGCTGACCAGAGATAACAGCACAATCAGGGTTGTATAAACTTTTCCTAAATCACTCACCTCTGTCTGTTTTTTTATCCTATTCCCAACATGCAACAATGAAGACTATTGTCTGTTGTGACGTTAGTTTTAACTTCACTTTTTTCATATTTTTTACACTCTGCTCCACTCACCCATATGTTTGACTCACATAGGGCCTTATAGAAAACAACTGAAAAGCTCCTCTTAAGTTTATGATTTGGGAGAAAATATACGCCTGTCTTAAAATCTCCTCTGGCCCTCTTTTATGTGTGACTTAGTTGACTGGCACCACACACAATTACTCGAGTATTCAATTAGCACCTCTTACGAACAATTGGATTTGAATCCATTTATTAGAATATTATTCTTCAAAATTCTCCATTTAGCACTGTGTTGCCTATTTTCTTCACACGAAGAATCACATAAGAAATAGTTTGCCTCTCTACATTTGCACTGTACTTCTCAAGGTAGGTATTTATGGCTCACCACTTTAAAAGCTCACCAGTCATTACAGCTCACGCCCTTCTCTTCTGGAGATAGAACACAAGAAAACGGGTGTGTGCTCACAGTGTCAATGAGTGGTACCAGTGGTAAATGTGGGTGGTCACTGATGTGGTATTGGTTGTTGCCTTTCTAAGAAAGATGTGGGATTCTGACCTTTTTGTTAATGAATTAAGCCCTCGGTCTACACATACACATCTGCAAGTCATAAGTCAATCAGGAGAGCAGGCTGGATGTAAATGGATTACACTTGCAGTCATTTCAGGATTGGAACATTTTATTAAGTTTTGTTCACAATTCCCTGCACCTACATCCGCTGTCTGGCAAAGTTGCAAAGGGGGATCGAGGGTGGGAGAAACACAAATAAGGAGGGGAAGGAAGAGTAAAACAGGGTCAAACATCATCAATAACACAGTAACAAAAATAAAAGCCATGCTCATTTCACATTTATAAATAGGTCATCTTACTTCGTATTTATCTGAATCATCAATGGGGGTAGAGGGGGTAGAGACATTTTATATGCAAATCAGAATAAATTATCTGAAAATAAATTATACCACACTTAATATATGACTTTTCTTGTTGTTTGTCTGCTATAAAGCACAGAAATTGTTTGCAATGAAAATAATGCATCACACCGTACAGCTTGATCCAATTCAATAATCACCTGCAAACCAGTAAAAAACAAGACAGGACATATGCATTAATGCCCAAAAATAAACCACATGCGAGTAAGGAAATTTCTTTCTGCTTACAAATACAAGAGTGACACTACAAAGTACAGACGTTTATGGCCAAGAAGCAACATCTCCAGAACTGATGAGCATAACAGCCACCAGGAGTTCTAACAACTAGCATTGGCATTGACACACAAGCTAAATATTAAATATTGCTTCACGAGGCTTCAATACACCACAATGTGTAGTCAATACTACCATAGGCCACAGGGACACAACACAACTCCTGGCCATGACTGATACTAAGGGCATATCCAGTGATATCAACTCCTTACGCAGTTATAGCTAGCTGACTACCCCCGTGAGGGCCAGCTGGATAATCAGGCATTTTCCCAGATGTTGCAGGCTAGGGAGACTGCTTTCATCTCTGGATTGGCTGTTATATTACAGTCCAGCCCCTGCCAGTGCCTGCACTCACCTGGTTAGGCTGTTTAATGGCCTGACTCAGGACCTCTACCCTGTTACCTGTGCAATTTTACCAATGTTTACCTTTACCCACCCCTGAACCCTCAAATTACCCGTACACCCCTGTATCTCTACTCAACGCTAAACCCCAAGTTTACCCTGAACTTCCTTTTCCTCTACCCACCCCTGATCTCTAAAATTACCCGCAGTTGAAACTGCATCTGAAAGCTCACTTCCTAGTTGGAGGTCTGCCCGCCGTATTAAGATGTTGGTGGTTTGCAGAACGAAAGATTGCTGGAGCCCCGCCACCACCGTCAGCCATTCGCCTATGGCGTCTATGGCAGTAGGAGGAATGCAGCTGTGAGAGGGTGGTACAGATAGGTTGTCCAAATTACAAGTTGGCTTTCTGTCGAGCCAACCATTGCGGGAAGACAGTCTGCTTCGAGTCAGTGGAATTAAAGGATTTGGGGTGCATAATCACTCATTTCCTTTTCTACCTTCAGGCTTCCCTTTTACAGTCGCATCTTAACCCTGAAGAAAACAACTCTGTTGGTGCCGAAATCCAGGCAAGTCAGTTTTGCGCTATTTACCCATCGACTGTACTGGGTACATATGGTCCGGACTCCAGCAATGGGAAAGTGGTGGTAGTAGGTATTTTTTCATATGTCAACGGAGGGTAGTGGATGGCAAGACGCCAACGGCAGTTTCTTGAGAGACTTTCCCATCACTACTCTGATTTCGGAGTGAACAGATACAACTCTGGATATTCCTGAGGAAAGTCGCAGTGCAAACAAGTGAGGAGAAAGAGCAATTATAAAAATCCCCACACACATACCTGAAGACATAAGGTACTGAATACAGGGAAGTGCAAAATATGCCTATAATAAGAGGCATCCTAATGCGGAGGAAGGCCTGTAGATCCCTCAGGGCTTGTAGAAGACTGAAACATGGAGAGAGAAAAACACATATTTTTAGGGGGCACGGATACTCTTGATCCAGGAGTACCCCAACTGAACCAGTTTTAATACTGCCGGGGAAGGTTTGAAATAAAATGAAGTGGACGATCCCCGAGGTAGTTTTAGGTTTTTTTCTATGTTCAGAGGATCCTGTACCCAGGTGGGACAGAGGGATTTATTTTTTGTTTTTTCACTTTATTCTGGATGTTGGTCTGTGTCAGGATGTTGATGCACGCCCTATGATGAAGCATGACACTATCTAGTGTGTTAGGGCAGCATTTAAACATGATGCGATTTCCCACTGCAGAATGAGGAGCAACTCCCTGTGAGACGATAGTCCATTTCACTACCCCTTCCTTTCTTTGGTGTGTTTGAATGTTATAGTAGGGCGATCGAAGGGAAGAGTGGTACCTCTCGCCCTCTGTGTGTGTGTTGATATTTTTTTACATGTGTCATACATACGCACATCAACACATATGAAAAAGTATTTACCGCCGTCAGAACCACCGCGACTGACTCAGCAGTGGCATCACAACACGGTAGGTAGGAGACCTCCCCTGCTGCAGTCTTCTAGGGGCAGTAAGACCACGGAACTCCTAATCAGGCCCTATATTTCTATTGATATAGGATTTTGTATGTCTGATTATTAAAAGAGTCATAATCTTTTAGAACTACATTGTCCCTCCATTTACACAAATATCTGCCTTCATTCAACTTTTCAGTTTTTTATCATAAATTTTCTCTGTGGATATGAGTACGTATATGATTTTTTTTCCTTTGGAAAATAATGGTACTGGGTTCAGTGGTAGAGCCTGGAATACTAGAATATTTATGTTTTCCCAATTACAGCACTTTATGTAAATCCTATGGCTTCTAAGACAACATATTTGTGTGCACCCTATTTCCACCTGCTCTCTAACATTTTATTTAAGGGAGAACCTGCCAAATCTCCTGCAAAACTTTGCACTTGCTTGTGCCCGTGTGCATCGTGCAATATGGGACGAGTTTGAAAAATCATTGCCAAGGTGATTCTGGGTCACGGCTCAGCCTTGTTCGTAGGTCGTGAAAATAAGATAGGTTGCAGCTGATGAAATACTAATCTTTACACAAGAGATAAGGTGCAGTGAAGCTGTCTGGCATTCAGAACAAAAGCAGAGCACCATCCAGAAATTCATGTGACACCACCTTCTGGTGTTTGCTGGTGGCACAGTGACCAGTTAAGAATCAACCTTAGCCAAAGGTTCACGAATGAAAGTCACGGGAAATGCATCACAGACTGCAAGTTTCATGACATGACATAAAGAATGAGGTAACAACTTCAAAGTATTGTGCTATAATGATTCATTGTGCTATGTACATCTACTCTTGCCTGTGCATTCTGGTCTCCGTGTTAATGTCTCGTGTGGAATATATGACGTTACAACGAATTCCGTTGCAACGCATGCCTTTACCACGCATGCGTTACAATGGAATTCGTTTACCACGCATAACATTTACCACAATTACTAGCGTGGTGACGTCATATGTCGTTATGAGAAAGCGGAAGTTTATTTTCCGTTTTCTCTTAAACAACGCTGATACCCGACGTGACTTCAGGTGAGTTTCTTTTTTGGGGGGGAGACCACCCCAAGCCCCCCTTTTTTTTACTTTTTACCTTTACCACATATACCTTTACTACAAACCTCGTAGTAAAGGTATGCGTGGTAAAGGCTTTCGTGTTAACCACGCATGCGTTGTACTGCATGCGTGGTTAACGATTTCGTTGTAAAGGCTTCGTTGTAATGGCCGTTTCCCCTCGTGTGAGGCAGTTGGAGACTGGAGAGCTGACAGACTGGCAGAGAAAGTTGGTGGTGGGAACTAAAGCCTATAAACTTCTTCAAAAGATTACCCAGTGTCTGGCTCCCTTTTTTCTTCTTTTTCTTTTATTTTCCTCATGCCACCATGGCATTCTGCAAGTCTTGGACCATTTTCTGGCACCCTTGTTTGTCTTATGATCCATTGTGTTCACTCCCCCGAGCCTTTTGCAAGACTCATCGCTTCCAAGAGGTAGAATTTGCCTCCCAAGCTGCCATGATCACTGGTGATCTAATGTGATCATTGGACTATAGGAAGATTCATGTTGTTTCATTTCACCACGGCCTCGTTTTTTGTGTCTCCATACTAACTTAACCATTTTATAAAATCCTGCCAAATGTCTCTCGTCCTTAGTGGGTTACACTCAGTGTCCATTTTGCTTGTCCACTTGGCTACTTTTAACCACCCTGTAGAGGCACTGGGTCTGTCCAGTGTTTGCAAATCTCCTGTCTAGCCAATAGTAACAGGTAAAATATCAGACCCCTTTGTTTCCTATCCAACGTGGTTAGTGAGTCATGATCTACCCCTAGAAGTACCAGTGCTGACAGGGTTATGGGTTCCCCCAAGATGTCTCTTATAATAGTTTCTACAGTCTTCCAATATTCCTTTATTGCGGGGCCTGTAAAAAAGATATGTACATCGTTGGCGTTTTGCAAGTTGTATCTGTTACATCTGGGTACAGGCTGTAATACGAACTTAGCAGTTTTTTGAGGGGTCCTATATAGTCTATTTACGACAAAAAATGATGTCTTTTAAAGTTTGCGGGTGTGACTGTTTAGGATGTATGACATTACAACGCATGCTTTTACATCGCATGCTTCAACAACGCGGTTTTTACAACGCATACCATTACAAAGCATAGTGCTTTGGGGCGCTGGATAGTGAATAGTTTAATTTACTATTCCAACTCCAGTCCCCGTGGATAGTAGGGAAGGTGTTGGACAGTAAATTAAACCTATTCCCTATCCTAGAGCGCCCCCCACCGCAATGCGTTGTAATGGTTTGCGTTGTAAAAGTTGTGTCGTAAAGACACTGCGTGGTAAAAGTTGTGTTGTAAAGGATGTTTCCCGACTGTTTGATATAGCAGTTTTCATGAGTCCATCCATAACGATTATAAATTCTCCTCCTGAAGTACTCCCTGACAGATAACATATGGATTCTCCATTTTCATTTCCTCTGCATCCAAAAATTGCCCATACCACTTTGAGACTTCTTTGTTTTTTACCCTTACGTCCTGGATAGCAGTCTCAAAGTCCCATAAACCACCTTTCTCCTGTAGGATTGAAAAATACCATGATATGAGCTGTACATATTTGACTCTAGATAGCCTGTTATCAGGTTTTGCACTCAACGCTTCCCAGGGCAGCAATTCACCTGCTGATTGAATTCCCCCCACTTAGACAGTCCAGCTGACTTCAAAGGGACAGGCAATCCATCTTTTAGGCATTCCGGTGTCCCTGGAGAATCCCATATTGGTGCGAATTCTGAATAATATCTTATATTTAGCATCTTTCTCACTGCATACCAAAGGTGTAACACTGCTTTTAGAACTTTCAGTCTTACCTTTTTAAAGAACTTCGGAGCAAAGAATTTATATAGAAAGGCTGTTGTCCTGAACTCATTCATTATTTCCCCAAGTAGGGTTCCCCAAGTAGATGAATAAGCATTCAAAAGTTTTTAAATTGAAATACCATACAGTAGAGGTTGAGGTCCGGCAGGGCTAGTCCACCCTTCTGTAGCCGACGCCTCAACCTTTTTCACGAGAGTTGTATTCCAGAGTTGTATTCCACGAGCAACCCAGATAAAACTTGTTATTTTCCCTTGTACTTTATTAATTATATCTTTGGGGAATTTCAGCAGGATGCAATTAAATATATATGTCAATTTTGGCAAAGATGGACATTTTTACCAGGTTGACCCTCCCATAGATAGTTAATGGAAGATTCTTTCATCTAGATAGGAACCTATCAACCACCTTAACCACCCTGTTTAGATTCCGCAATGGGATCTCATAAATTTGATTAACTATGATGATCCCTAGATATTTTATCTCATCACACACTCTGCCTCCCCGCTCCTCCAAATTCCAAACCATCACCTCTGTCTTATCAGTATTCACTAGATATCCGGAAACTTCCCCAAATTCTTTTGTTAACTGCTCCACCCTAGGTAGTGTTCTGGATGGATCGGAAGTATCGATTATCAAGTCATCCGTATGTAGTGCTATTTTACTGCATGAGGAGAGTGAATGGAAAGGTGTTATCTGATCGTTTTTCCTCAGGGGATGTGCTAGTGGTTCAATATAAATTTCAAAAAGGAGGGGAGACAACGGGCAACTCAATCTCGTACCCCGGGAGATCCTAAAACTCTTAGTCAGGGTGCCATTACTAAGATCTTAGCTGTGGGGCATTCATATCGTGTTTTTAATGCCATAATATAGCCTCTATCAAAACCCATTGATTCCAGAACCGCCCATAGGAAAGCCCAGCTGACACGATCAAATACCTTAGCGGCATTAATGGTAATTACCGCTAAGGGGATCGAACGTGCAATTGCCAGATTTATCGTCCCAATCAAAGACAGTGTTAGTTCTTGAATTTGTCTTTTTGGGATAAATCTCTTCTTATTCACATGTATTTGTTGTGGGGCTACCTTTGCCGGTCTCCCTGCTAAAATGGCAGTATAGATTTTATAATCATCATTCAGCAGGGAGATGGGCCGGTATGAATCTGCACTCCTTGGATCTTTTGCAGATTTGAGGATTAAAGTTATTAAAGCTTCCCTCCATGAACTTGGAATCTGCACTTCCCCCTTATAGATTGAATTAAACAATAATCCCATTTCTGAAACTATTTCATCAGTGATTAGCTTATAGAGCTCTATCCGCAGTGAATCCGGACCAGCAGCCTTCCCGTTCTTTAAATGGGCAAGTTGCCCTCTAATTTCACCTCCAGTGATTGCGACATCCAATATCTTCCTACCTTCCGTTGTAAGCACTGGCAGCTCTAGCTTATCCAGCCAGTGCTTTACGATCCTCTCGTCTGATCATACTTCCTCCGTGTATAATTCAGAGAAAAGTGAGAGCAAGTGGCCCTGCACCTCCTCTTCCTTATTTGAAATCTCACCCTGAGTATTAATAATTAGTTCTCCAATATGGTTACGTGACCTATCAGCACTTGACTTCCTAGCTAACAATGCTCCTGCCTTTTCTCCATCCTCAAATTGTTTCATTCATCCTGCTGCGCTCTTCTCATGACACTTTGCTTCTAGATTAATTTTATAGTTTAATCTTGCCTCTTCCAGTTGTTTCGCTATAGTCTCAATATCTTGGGTAGGTCACGTTGCTTGCTGTAATTTAGCCTCTAGCATCCCCACTTTTTACTCCAGACTCCCAGATTATACCTATAGGGGCTGAGTGGGCGTTATCTACAAAGAACTCCTTTGCTCTTTTTCCCTAGAGAGTAGACACATCTAAGTTTAATAGGATGGACATTTTCAGGGTCCATCCCGTATTATGGCTTGCTCTCACCCCGATTAATTTTACACTAACTGGAGCATGATCAGAAATGTGTGTCTGCAATATATTGACCTCTTTTAATGTCCCAGCCCAAATTCTATCCACTAATAAATAATTCAGCCTGGAGAAATGGTCACATTTTTTACTGTTGAAGGTATATCCCTGTTTCTGCCCTTTTGAGTATCTCCAAGTATCAACCAAACCCATTTCATATAGCATATGTTTCAAAGCCTGCCTTGTCATTGGTGCTTGAGCCTGACCTCACCTCCTGCTAGTGGATCTATCTAAGGATTGATCTAGTAAAGTATTGCAATCACCCCCAATGACTATGGGGTTGGTTACTCCAGGAAGTGTTAGTTGTAAGTCTACTCTATACTGGGTATCATCCACATTGGGTCCATAAAAAGCCACACAGACAAATTCTGTACCGGAACATCTAAGAGTCGCTAAGACCCACCTCCCAGAACTGTCTGATTTAGAGGAGATTAACTCAACTCGCGAACTCCTCCTGACCTGAACCAACACCCCTTTACAGTATTCTACTGGGTCAGGACTAGCGTAGCTCTCTATCCACCTCACTCTTGTATATAGTTCTCTGCTTTCACATGCAGTGGGTTTCTTGCAGAATGGCTACCTGTGCTTTGGATTCATCTAAATATTTCATTGCCAACCTTTGCCTGGCTTTTGATCTAGTGTTAATTTTTAACAGGTTGAACCCATGAAAAACTACCCGACCTGGGTCAGTAATGCAGTGTATTATAGTGGCTGTCGTGGTAGCATTTTTTAAGAAAACATACAATGGAAAAAGCATTCACCGCTAAAGACTGCAATATGACTAAAAAAATCAGGAATTTAATTCCATAAATTATGCAGGCATTAAATGCAATATAAAGTCAAAGCATTAATGATTTGCAACACAGTCTCTCCAGTCAAGAGTAGTGCATTAAGTATTTACAGTGCTCTCAATGTGAAGAGAAAGGAAGGGTAGTGTAAATGGTAGTGAATCAGTGAGTGAGGGACAGGGTAAAGGTATGGTGACATATACACATTTATTTGTACATAGAAATAGACCTTTCCAGCCTAAAATAGGTCAGTTGTTCCCATTATGCACACATAGCTCTCAGATACATATGCTTTCATTTGTCAATTCTTTGAGCTTGTGAATAGGTAGTAGATTGTCTATGTTTCAACACCTGAGATAAAGAGGGGGATTGTGTCCTCACGTTGGGGTCTTCGTCAGGGCAGAGCTGGGAAGAGCATTTGCAGGGGGAAGGATGGTCAGTGTGCGTTTCCTTGTGGGCAGTCACATAGCTCCTGAGTTTATGTAGAAGAAGTTGCTGGCGGGGTGGTGAATCTCCCACAGCAAAGAATTAATCAATATCAGAGTCTCCTCTTGATGGCCACTGGGCTCAGAAGTACTTTTTGATGTAAGGCCATTCACATTGCACGTCAACACCTGGAGTATGTTGTCACTTCCTCCCATCTCTACAGGGATTTATTTTCATAGTGGCCAAAGGCTGAATTAGTATTACTGACATTGAGGACTTATTGTTTTATTTTTTTCCCATTGCTCCCCACCCTCTAGCTCCATCTCCCTCTCCTACCCTTGGGAACCCTCCCTTGAATTTCAGGCATATAAATGACTATTTGGGCCGCCAGAGAGAAGGAGTTGTCTCCATAAATAAACAAAAGTGTTTCCCATCCCCCCTTACCTTCACCCCCCCATACTTATTAAACCATTCCTATGCCTGTGTAATTTCTTAAATTGTACCATATATTCATTCTTATTTCCAAAGGCTATACCCTTCAGGATATTCCCCTCTTTTTTATAGTTTCAATTAAATCGTCTGCCTCTTCCACTGACCGAACGTTTCGCATCTGGCTATCCCACATGACACGCAGCGTCGCAGGGAATTTTATTTAGCTCATCCATCTGTTTGCCTAGCTCCCATTGTTTCTGATCTGTAGCTCGGCACGCGTCGGACCTAATAGAGTAGGTATAATTCTGGACTGTGTATGGAACATTTATCAAGGCAGCTGTTAAGACTGTTTCTTTAACAGTATATGAAAGGAAGTTTACAAGGATTTTCCTTGGCCTCTGCATATTGCGTCTGAAGGAGTCTCGATGGACATGTTGTATCTCACTGTCCAAATTCATGTCTGGACTATCTTTCAAGATGCTATCTCTTAACAGCTTAATTACAAAAGCCTAAATGTTGGTCCCTTCCTTAGCCTCCGGAATATTCAGGACTCTCAAATTATTTCTCCTAGAGTGATTCTCAACTCTTTTCAGAACTTCACTGAGCCCTATATTCTCCTTGACCAATGTTTCCAGCCCCTCAGTATTTTTTATGATGTATTTCCTCATCAGCCCACCTCTTCCTCTAATGCAGTTGTCTGTGCTGCAACGTCATCTAATTTCTGTGCCAAAGAGGTACAGGAGGCTTGTATATCTGCTTGATTGGCTTCAGATGTTTTAAACCTACTTTTGATCTCCTCTTTTAACCCTAAGAGGATGGAAGCCAAAGGGGTTTCAAGATCTAAATTCGATCCCCCTGTCTCTGTCTCCGTCACTGTGTGGTCCACCTGTCTTAATCCTCCCTCGCCATCGACCTCATCTCTTACTTCCAGGGCACTGTACCTATTCTGTGTTGGGATCTGGAATGCCTCTCCAGATGATACTCTGCTTCCACTAGTGACCTCAACGCCACCCACAGCTACCCAGGCTACGTTAGCCTCTGCTAAACCCTCTCCCTTCTCCAACTCCCTTTGGAACATAACTTCGGTTTTCTCACAACCTGCCCCTAATGTTGTTGTGTTTTGAGGGCGGGGGTTGCCCGGACCTGGGCGGGGCGAGATTCTTTTTTCCCCATCCCTGTGGGAGTGTATGGCTCCTTCACACTGGCGACAAGTGACACGTGTGGGGGACAAGCTCACCACCACCAATTCACCTTTTTGGACCCACTAATGTCTATTTTGTAGAAATTTTTCTTGGCGGCCACCGGAGATTACAGTTTTACTGCTGGATTAACGAGTATCGATTAGTCTACACGCATAGCAGGTAAATCAGCAAATTTCAACTTCTTTACCTTGTTTTTGTGGACCCGAGTGTGTGGACCATTGCGCTCGTGAAGCCGTCTTAGAATCCTCATGTGTCCTGCACGATCATGCTGACGTGTGTGTATTCATCATCACTTTACATATGCATACGTTGTGTACTGCCATCTTTGTTGTGATTGAAGCCATAGCAACAGCCTTTCATGAGATCGGACATGGAGCGTTTGGTAGCTCAGTTTTTCTTCGTGTACATCTCCTGACTTTGGAATTTTTCAGACATTTAAGACATTTCCAGGTACAGTTTCAGACATTTTTGGCATTTCCAAGTACTGTTTCTTTCTATTTTGAGTAATACCTCACAACCTTGTGTGATCCTTAGCATCTGTTTCTCGTTCTTGTAATCTGCCAACATGTCAGCCACGTCAATGAGTCAACCTTCTGCCTTTCTATGAGAGAAAGATGAACCGCTATTAGCTTAAAAAAGGTGGAAATTGATGTTTGATTCCTACTCAGTCGCAATAGGAGGTGAGAAATTCTCCTCACATTGGAGACAAGCGATTCTCCTCCACAAGTTAGGACTTGAGGGCCGCCATATCTACGAACGCATTGATGTGAACGCTCAGACGTTTTTGAGATGTCCATAAAAATGTTGGAATCCTATTTTGGTCCACGGATTAATGTTGTCTTGGAGAGACACAAATTCTTTATGAGACTTCAAGAACCCAATGAAAGAGTTGGGAATTATATAGCTTCTTTAAAAACTTCTGGCCAGCACTTGTGCATTTGGTGATTTGACGGATTCCTTAATACGTGATCAGTTAGTCAGATGCACCAACAGTTCTAGAGTGCAGGAGAAGCTTCTATCAAGAAATCCTTCCCCTAAAGAAGACATTGCTATTGTGGAGGGAGTAGAGAATACTTCTAGTTGGGTTAAAGAAATGAATACTCATAAACCTACAACTGAAGAGGTTCCTACTCCTAGTAGCATACATGAATTGACACAAAAGGATGTTCAACAAGACTCTGTAGACAATGTTTCAAAGGTATTCATGGAACAAGAAGCAAGGTCTCGACTGGCTTTTCAAAAATGAAGTGCTATAATTGTGGGAGTCTCAATCACACCTCTAATAACCCTAATTGCTATGCAAAAAATTCCACCTGTCATAAGTGTGGAATTAAGGGTCACTATGCCAGACTTTGTAGATCTGGTGTGAAGGTGCGCACAATAGAGAATGTTGAGACCACCAGAGTTAACCCGAGAACAGTAGAGTGTGAAGGGTGATGGTGTGGTAGATGCTGATCTCATAAGCATGCCTGAATGTGAAGTAGTAATTGGTGGAAAACCGTTCATTGTTTTAGCCAATTCAGGTTCTCATTTTACTATGCTTGATAATGTATTATGGGACAAAACATTTTCGGATTTACAGCTTTTCGCTCCTGATATCAAACCAGTAAGTTATGGTGGTTCACATATTGATATGATTAGGTATGCTGTTTTGATAATACACTTTAAGGGCAGAGAAACTATTGGAAAAATCTAAGAGGCCAAACGTGGTGACAATCTTTTAAGTTTGAGGCAACTAAGAGATTTGGGTATAATACTCAACACTAATGCATGTAATCCATTTGAGCAAGTCATGTTAGTTGATGGTTGGGGAACCTCTAATAAGTTCTTTGAAGAGTTTCCTCAAGTCTTTAGTAATAAACTTGATTTACTTAAAGACTTTGAGCATCAGATTGTTCTAAAAAAAAAAATGCTGTGCATAAGGTGAGAAAAGTTCCCAACATGATGTTGGAACCTTCACAAAATTAATTAAAAAGGCTGGTGGCTCTGAATGTTATTGAGGAATCTGAATCCTCTGAATGGTTGGCCCCAGTGGTTTTGGCCCCAAGGATGGTGGCAAAAATATCAGAATGTGCGTTGACTTGAGGACTTTGAACAGGTAGATATGGGTGTACCGACAACTGCTCCCCAATATTGCGGAGTCCATCACCATGCTAGATGGTGCGAGGGTTTTTAGTGTATTAGATCTCTCCTCCGCGTATCACCAAGTGCCCTTGCATCTGGACTCTAAGCATTTAACATCCTTTGTGATGCCACTGGTAGCATTTCGTTTTGTCAGAATGCCATTTGGGCTGGCCTCAGTGGCTGCCTGCATCCATCGCATCATGAAAATGATTCTTGGTGACATGTCTAACATCTTGTTTTTCCAAGATGATATTTTGATCTATGGTAAAGATGACATAGAACATGACAAAATGTTGAGGAATGTACTGCAGAGGTTATCTGACAAAGGTTTGACTGTGAACAAATTGAAATGCAAGATTGCTGTGTCTTCGGTTACATATTTGGGACATGTTATTTGTGGGGAGGGAATTCAACCCAAGTTAGACCTAGCAAAAAGTATTGTTAATGCTCCTGCACCCACTGATAAGGAACAAGTGAGGTCCTTTCTTGGCTTTGCTGAATTCTATTAAAAGTTTATCAAAAGTATTGCCACCATTGTTGAACTTATTACGACACTACTCACAAAAGCTGTACAATTTGCCTGGTCTGAAGAATGCAGGGCAGCCTTCAACTCTGTTAAACATGCAATTAGTAAGATGCCCACTCTTGGCCATTTTGACACAAGAAAGAAAACTGTTCTCACAACCGATGCCAGTCTGTGTGGACACATAACGTGGGCAATTAGACACCTCAAGTTTTACTTGTAGGGCATACTTTTCTTGGTAAGATCTGACCATCGTCCTTTGGTACAAGTGCTTTCTTGCATGGAGAGTGAGAGCTTGACACCCAGGTTAAAACGATGGAGTGAAGGGTTGGAAGAATTTAATTTTCAAGTGTGGTACCTTTCTGGTGTATCAAATAGAGCTGCAGATTGTTTGTCGAAATTGCCGATTGAGAACAGCTGTGATGTTCATGATGTTGAACCCACTGGAGTGTGTTGGGTCAAGGAACCTGCCATCACAGAGGATGAGTGGGAAAAAGCTTTGTCTGATGATGTGATTCTTCTAGTTGTCATTGACTTTGTTATTAAGGGGTGGCCTGACTGCAAAAGAATTGATTCTGGTCTTTTACCCTTCTGGTCTGTCAAGAACAAACTCACTTTCTTTCAGAATCAACTTATGCGGGGTGAGAGGGTGGTGCTCCCATGTAATTTGAGATCAAAACTTGTAAACCTTGCTCATGAAGAGCACTTGGGAAGGAGTCTTACCAAGATAAGGCTCCGTGAAAGTGATTGGTAGCCTGGGATGGATTGCCAGGTGGAAAAGGTGGTCAAAGAGTGTTATCAATGTGCCACCAATGATAAATCTCAGGTCACCAACAATGCACCTTTGTCTCCAGTGGAGATTCCGCGTGAGCCATGGATTAAGTTGGGATTAGACCTTATGGGTCCTTTTGTGCTGTTGGGACCCTCTGGAAGGTTTGTGATCTTCTGGGTGGATTACTTTTCAAAGTGGATTTCCACTAAGTGTGTAAGTACTGTTAGCACCAGAGTGGTTTTAGATTTTATTAAAGATGAGTTTACGAGTGAGGGCGTTCCTAGGTTCCTTGTCACTGATAATGGGGTGCAGTTCACCTCACAAGAGATGAAAGAATTCCTAAAGGATTATGGTATAACTCATGAGCTCTTTATGCGCCGCAAGCCAATGAACTTGTGGAACGCATGAATAGAGTGGTTAAAGCTTGCGTACAGAGGGTCATTGAGATGAGTGTTCCCCTTGAGGATGTTCTGAGGGACACTTGGTAGGCACACCGTACTGACCTTAATGGAGTTTTGTGCAAAGTTCTCCATTCCAGATATTGAGGGGCAGGGTTGCTTTGTCCAAACTTAATCCTGGGTGGTTGCCTTTGATTGAGGGTGCTGGTTTGGATAAGGAGGAGATTGGTGTCAGAATTGAGACCTATCAAAAATAATATAAGGATAGATTTGATCTTAAGAGGTCAGTAAAGGCCAGGACATGGAGTATTGGAGAATGGGTGCGTATAAAGAAACCTAGGTGGCACAAGAAGGGGGTCACTGAATTTGTGGGCCAATTTGTTATAAAAAAATGTGGTGACGGTTAACAATGGTACTATGTGGAGTATGTCTCGTCTTATAAAATTTAGAGGTGACAAATTGTTGCATCCTTAATGTCCTGGTGTTGATCTGCCTGGACCCAGTTTGTCTGAGTGATCCTTCTTCAAATTTTCATAAACCGTGGTTTCTCTTCTAGATCTCGCCGCTCTCCTGAATTGTTCAAAGACTATGTGATGAATTGAAGCAATATTTTTCTGTTTTCTTCATGATACTCTTTCTCTTCCTCGTCTTATTTTCCTTCCTCCCTTGTTCATTTCTCTTTGTCCTTTTTAGCTTTCTGTACTTTTGGTAAGGGGGATGTGTTATAATGATTCATTGTGCTATGTACATCTGCTCGTGCCTGTGCATTTTGGTCTCTATGGAAATGTCTCATGTGAGGCAGTTGGAGACTGGAGAGCTGACAGGCTGGCAGAGAAAGTTGGTGGTGCCACCTGAAGCCAATAAACTTCTTCAAAAGATTACCCAGTGGCTGGCTCCTTAACATATCGCCAAAGCAGACATGAAACAGGATGAGCACAAGCAAAACTTGATAAAATAGCTTCATGTACACTCTGAGATGGTTAAAAGGAGAAGACAGCTTTACTGCATTTGTGATACCTGACTGAACATTGTTGAAGTGTAAATGTAATTGCCTAGCAAAGTGTGTCATAATACCCACTATGTACTGTCAGGAGTCATGGGTGGTCAAGCACTGCAGAGCAATGACAGTGGTGGGTTAACCAAATACATGGGCTTAAAGTGACTACATATTCAGTGTGCATGTGGCACAGGTCACTTCAAGAAGAATAAAATAAGAGGTGTTTCAGGAAGTGCTCATGTGCGCAGTGATAAAGGAAAAAAGTTGAAGAAAAGATTTATACTGGTATCAAGAATAATTATAATTTAATAGCTATGGCAACGGGAGAATCCAATTTAGCCAAGGCCAAATAACCTCTTTGGAAAATGTATACAATCATTTACTGCTCTGTTCAGAAGTAGGTGGTGCCTGGTTTGGCCAACCACCCCACACAAGTTTTTCAGTCCAGGCTAGGTAGTTTAATAGTGTCGACATTTCAGCCCGACTGTTGCAAGCTGCAATTTATGTCCTAGCATGCGGGGCTTCATCAGGACAGTGAGAAATATAGTGGCTTGAAGGGCAACCGCACAACAGTGCAGCTGCACTGTGTAATGTGGGAGATGTAGATCTTCCCCTCTTGAAGTTAAGGATTGTGGTGGTCTAATTTGCGCCTCAATCTTCCCATATGGAAGTTCCCTGGTGGAATCAAATTGGTCGAGTGGCCATTTGCACTCAGAAGGTGACCAAAGGTGATAGAAATCAATTCTAAGTGGCAGCATCCATCACAGGAAATCAATTCCTTGTGGGGCCGTGCCTTGGCAAAATATTCGTTCCGAGAACTTTCCTGCTGCGCTTTGCGAAGTGATTATTAATCTCTAATAATCACTTTGCCTAGCGCAGCAAGGAACTTCCATATGGGAAGATTGAGGCGCAAATTAGACCAAAACAATCCTTAACTTTTTCTTCTTGGAACGACTTTTATATAATGAATTTGATGTTTTCTTTTGTTAATCCAGTAATAATAAATGTTGTGTTAGATAAATTGAATTTGACTGTTTAATTCAGGACTAGTGTCACTCACTTATTGCGTTACTTTTGCTTTGTTTGTTTGTTTTTTCGTTCGCCTGCAATACAAATGTAATCTTTCTATTGACCACATACCAGGAGTTTGGATGTGAGAGCTGTGGACCAGGTGGGGGCGGTGCTGGTCTAGACTGATTAGGCGGGCATCAGATGGCACAGCTTGCTCACCCCTACGCACCAAGCTTATGAAGAGTGCTTGGATGGTTTAAGTGGGGCTACATGGGAACCACCCTGTCAAGAGTACGTACTTGGCTCCACAGCAGATGCAGTCCTTCCTGATGGGACCTGTGGCATCATCTGGGAGTGTGTGGTGCGGGTATGGCACAAGATGTTTTGCGTGAGGCAGCTGGGGCTGCAGTGCCTGCAACAAGCCTGAAGGAGTTGTGTGGCTCTGCAAGGGAGTGGGAGCATGGTCTCACCTCACCCGAGAGCAAAGGAATGTGTGGGTGGGGCTTAGTTCCTGTATCACGTGATGAGGCAAGAAGGAACATGTTGGTTGGTCCAGTAGCAGGGCCTGCTTCCGTATTGGCTGCATTGGTCGCTACCATGCTTGAATGGAGCAACGGGGAGGAGGGCGGGTCAGAAGAAATCAACATGGAAAAAAAGAGGGTGGAACAGGACCCTGTTTGATCCCATACATGAGGATAAACAAAGGTTATGGAAGAAGGAGAGGGAGTCAGCAGACATTGTGGAGAAGTGTGGCTCAATGGTTAGAGCGACAGACCCTGATGCAGAGGTCTAGCCCGGGACCAGGGTTCAATTCCCTGCCTTGGCGGGTCTTGGGCTAAAAAATTCCACAGACCAGATAATTCTTGCCTCGGTGCCTATTCCAATCATGGAGTCCAACTCTGGGCAATAGCTTGCTTAATCTCCACAACGGCCCCCACAACGCTAAGGATGCCTGGCCTCCACCTTGGGGGTGCCCAGGAGTGGACACCTCACAGGGAAAGCCAGGATGGGTTCCACAGCGGTATTCGTACAAGCTCATTGAGACCCTTGCGGGTGAGTAGTGCGCTATACAAGTATCAATTTACATTTTGGTGCAGGAGTTAATTTTAAGGGACAATATGGACATAAAGTCTATAGGGAGCGTGAAAGGCAAGGGTGAACAAGTGAAAAATGGGTTCCCCTCAAGACATCAGGGAGGAAGATGGGTTTGGGTTTCGGACTACGAAGATGAGATGACAGGGCAACCACCAATAGCCTTCCCGCTGGGCCTTACAGCATTATCTACAATGGGCAGAGCGGACTCAGGAGAGTCCAGTTTGGCTCACCAACCCTGAGGAGAAGAGACGGCAGGGTCCAGTGCAGATGGCTGTAAAGAGGTATTGGACATCTACACAGCTGACTGGGTAAGGTCTTGTGTGACCTCCTTAGCAGTGGTAGAGACAAGGTCTGGTGTAACCTCATAGGCGGACAAGGAATGGTATTGTGTAAGCAATTGGTTGGATAGTACACTGGATGATGGTGAGGTGCCAGGGCCAAGGGGCATACAAGACATGCAGGGAATTTGGGGATCAAAATAGTCCTGGATTATAATGAGGACAAGTTGGTGGAAGGGGAACTGCAGGACCAGGTGGTTGATGAAGATGAGGTGGAATGCCGAGGGGGGCATGAGAAACAGGGGAGGGAGGCTGTGCTGAGACCAGGTGGAGATTGGTGTTTTTCATACACCAGATGGTTCTAGGCCTAAATATTGAGGACCACAATATTGGAGGCAGGCCAGGTGGTAATGAAGTAATGGTATTGATAGAGCAAGGTTTCGCATATGAAGCGACTTGCTTGTATTCATGAACCTCGAATAACGTTAACTAACTAATCAATATGTTTGTCTTATTAATTTGCCCCTCTTTCTTCATTTTTGGGTATCCTAGTGAAGCTTGCTTATGTGTTTACTAATCCTAATACGCTTGCAGGTAAAATTGCCGCTGCTATGCAGGAATTTCTACTGCGCATGCGTCTGTCATACCCACGTGACATGACGTACTCGCAGCTTTGGAGGGAACTCTGTCGCATCTGCGCACTAGTGATAATATGGCTGCTCTGTGTTCTCACATGCAAGAAGCTTGCTCTCCCGCTTTTGCTAAACTGTTCGTGCTGCTTAATCCTAATGCTGTAGTTTATTATAAAGTAATGGGTATAGTGTAGAGATTCATGGTATACAGTGTATTCATTTTATTCTTTGTTCTAAAATTGTTTCTTTTACTTTTCATGTATCGTAATCTTTGGGCCTGGGAGGTGCTATTTACTCCATTTTGGAAATCCCTTCTGCGCATGACAGTCTGCCGCGAGAGGATGAACTCTGTGTTATTGAACACGAGCCAGATGGCATCCACAGCCAAGATGCGCCTGGGAAGCTGAACTCTAACCCTGCTAGAAGGAGCTGAACTGCACCCAAATTATTACAATGTATTTAATGTTAAATTCACCATTGTTGGGTGGAAGAAATATGTCAGGAGAACTTGAATTCAATGGGCGGGAACATTAATTTGAATAGGAGACGGCGAAATTCTACAATTTTAAGTGGTGTGATGACCTGTCCTCTTCCTTTATCCAATCGAAATTTGGGATCTTTACACTTGCAACATTTGGGGGTGGTACACTGACCTGGAAAACAGTATAATTAGAGTAAGTTTAGCTAGAGAAATCATCCGACTTGTCCGAATAGCTGACCTGTCACTGACCCAACGCACTCAATAGGTGACTAAGAGCAGAGGGCTGCGGAGCACTCTGTCCGAGAGACTCACTAACCCAATCGGGGTTCTGGGAAGGTGAAGTGGCTGGCGAAGCACTTTGCTGGTATATGCTGTAACCCAGTTGGGGTTTTGGCTGATTCCTTGCAGAGAGGGAGTAGCGCAGGCGTTGCAACTGAACTGCGGGTGCTGGTGCTAACTTTTGGTGGTCCTGTCCTGATCCAAATCCGGTCTACCCTGTCTTGATTTCTATACTGCACCTGCTGGCCTACTGGCGACTGTATTCTTGGGGTTCTTCTGTTCTTTCAACTGACCCGTGGCCAGGGTTGGTCTTCACACCATTCTAGGTAAATATAAATCTATGTGGGTAATTGTCATTATACCTTGTGTCCTTCTCTTTACCCTCGCTATTTGGCAAAGCTTTGATTACATATGTTCCATTTTCTTACTCTCCTATTTAGTTAAATGCTAAACGTATAATGATTGCATAAAGTGTGTCTTATCTCTCTCTACCCTGCCGTAAAGTGATTTTTGATTATTCGATTTTCTAGTATGCTCCTTTTCTTACCTTCCCTTAGTTATGTGCTAAACGGAGTTTCGATATTGCGTATTAGGTTCCTTTTCCAAACTGTCAATAATTGCGAGAACTGTTGTTCTAGTATGTTCCCTTTCTTTACCCTCCTTTAATCAAGTTGCGAAAGTCTGTGTTATTAATTCAGCATGTTCCTTGTTCTTACCTTCCCTTTATTTTGAGATTGCTAAATGGTTGGCATAATCTATCTTTTACATAGCTACACACTGTTTATGATCTGGGTTATTGATAGTTTAATCGCTTTCAACCTGTGTCTTATGACTTTTGATGATGATTAGATAAAGAGTTTGAACCTACCCCGAGTCTGTGGTTATTATATGAGTGCAAATGTTATAATATTTTGATTGCCTTTTTCTTATCTAACTCCCTGATTCATCGTATTTAGGTAGTAGTGACAAGGATTGGTAAGCAAATAGTATAGGAATTAGAGAAATAAAATAGACTGGTAGTAGGGTGTAGGTTACCCGATTGAAGTAAAATATGATGAATTGAATTATGGGCCCAGGTGAGTATTGGTAAAGTTATAGTCGGGTGACCTGCGCGATCTATCAGTATGCCCAAGCGGCTGGAATTCCAACCTGGGCAGAAAGTGTGGATGATGGAGACAGTGCAGACCAGGGCTCTCTGGGATCACTGGACTGGGCCATATGAGGTGGTGGAGAGGAAGGGGGTCCACTTACCTGGTGGATCTCAAGACCCCCAGAAACCCCTTAAGGGTGCTTCATCTCAGCATCCTCAAGCCCTACTATGAGATGTCTGAGGTCACCGTGCTGCAGGTGACAGATGTTGGGCAGGGGAGTGACCCTCTCCCTGGTTTCCTGTTACCTAAGGAGAAGACTGGGTCAGTGGAAGATGTCAACTTCTCCACTACCCTGACCCCTGAGCAGCAGAGGGACTGTAACCAGTTACTAGAACAGTTTGCCTCCCTATTTTCACTTACTCCTGAGCTCACACAATTGTGTACCCATTATATAGACACTGGGGTCAGCCTGTCAGTGAAAACAAAATGTACAGGCTGTCGGACAAAGTGTGGGCAGCACCAAAGCTGTTATCACTAAGATGCTGGAATAAGAGGTCATTGAGCCCTCCAGTAGTCCCTGGTCCAGCCCAGTGGTGCTGGTGCCAAAGTAAGCCCTACTAGGCACCACCTCAAAACCTAGGTTGTGTGTTGGGTACAGGGGACTCAACTCAGTCACCAAGACTGATTCACCCCACATTCCCCAAGCTGATGAGCTCATTGATAGGTAAGTGATGCTAAGTTCCTGAGCACCTTTGATTTGACTTCAGGGCACTAGCAGATTGTCCTGATTGAGGAGGCTAAAGAGAAGTTAGCCTTCCCTACCCTTGAGGGCCACTCTCCGTTAAACAGGAAGCCCTTTGGACTCAAAAAATCCCCTTGTAACCTTTCAGAGGCTATTGAACCAAGTCTTAGCTGGGATGAAGGCCTTCAGTACTGCATATTTAGATGACATAGCTATCTTCAGCAGCACCTCGCAGGGCCAGCTATTTCACCTGCAGGGTGTGCTTTAGACTGCAATAGGCAGGCCTGACGCTCAAGGCCAGTAAGAGACATAGGGCAGGTGTCTGTGGTGTACATGGGAAACTGAGTGGGTGGGTGTAAGGTGCAGTCCCTCTAAGTGAAAATAGGTACTATCTTGGCGTGGGAGCAACTAAAGTCTCAAACAGAAGTGGGGGCAATCCTGGGCCTCACTGGGTACTACCCGAGGTTTGTCAAGGGATATGGCACCATTGTTACCCCGTTGACTGAGCTGACTTCCAAGAAGCGCCCAAGAAGGTGATCAAGGCATAGGCCTCTCAGAAACCATTAGACACCCTAAAACAGGTCATGCGCACAGCCCGGATGCTCAAGCCCCCTGACCTTTCCCAGTAGTTTATTGTCCAAACGGTTTACCTTGGAGCATGGCGTGGATCAATATTATCACAGCAAAATGAGGAGGGCCTACATCAACCTATAGCATTCATCTCTAGGGTTTTTTTTCCCAGGGAACAAATTTGGAGTGCTATTAAGAGAGATGCCTTTGCTAAGCTCTGGGCACTAAAGAAGATGATACCATGCTTGTTTGGGACTGAATCCTAGGTTCAGACAGGCCACAGTCTCCTCAGGTGGGTAATGCAAATGAGAAGTGAGAACCCAAAATTGTTGAGTTGGTCTATTTCCCTACGGGGACCGTACTTTATAATGGAACACCGTCCTGGGTAAAACCTGCCAATGCTGATGGTCTCTCTATGTTTTTCTGCGTTAGTGAAGAGAACTCCCAATGGGTTGGGTAGTTCTCCCCACTTTCAGCTAGGGGGACATGTGTTAGACCTGTCAGCCTTAGGGTGGTCTTCCCCAGACTTTGTGCCTTACCTCCTCCATTTTTGCTTCACTACCCAACTCTGAAAGGTATGTCATATGCTGTATGTCAGATAGTTCAGATCTGGAGAATAAATAGTAATGCTGTCTGTTCGCTTTACAATTCAAAGGCATGAGACGTATCCATAGCAGGTCCAAGAGAGGTTGCTATGCAGCACCGAAGTCCAGAGATCCCTGCAGTGGAACTGTGAGCATCACAGACAGAATGTCTTGCTTGAAATTTATTGTCTACCTATTTTAAGCTGTGATTTGAAAATGTGGAATATTTAACTGGGTGTTTGCACTGTGGGGACCATTATGTTTTTGCTGCTAATCGGGGAGGGCTGTGGATTATGAGGAATATCTGGAGGGTGATTTTGAGCAACCATTTTTATCTGATCAAATTTCTATAGGTGTCATTTTTGGTTATGGCTGAGCTCTAGTCACTCGACAGAAGGAAGTGCCCGCAATTCCTGTCACCTGATGCTGCTGGTGCATTTAAGTAGCAGCGCAGTGCAGACGAGTGCAGCGGGTGTGCCACTAGCATGCCGAAGGAGTGCCTAAGGGAAGCCTGTCTGTGCCCATCTGATGTATGTTTCATGACAGAAACATGGATGAAGGAGTCCTCTGCCCCAGACATTGCCTTGTCATCCTAGAGGGCTATTCTCTGGTACACTGATAAAGAAGTCACAAATGGGGGGATGTCTGGCAATGACCTCCAAACAGCCGCTGACTTGCACAACCTTTGAGCTTGCCAACCTTCACGAAGTAAAAAGCTTGGGCTTCCGTCTTGTGGTATCAGCCCAAACCTCCTTCTCCAGCAATCTCATTTATCATTACCCGGGTCCTGTTGGAGACTTTATTGGATTCCCCTCATGCTGGTAACCTGGTTGGACCATTTCCTGATATTATTTTAGCTGGAAAGTTGTCAGACCTGGCCGGCAAGACAGTTGGGTAGTCCCTACGACCTTCTGGGCCTGGTTGAAGGTCAATAGGTGGGATTGCGTGTATTTTCTTGACAATGCACACACCGGCTTGACCAGTAAAGTTGATTTCATTGTTGGGGCTATCAACTCATGCCTAGCAGAGGCTGTGGAAGTGCTGGCTCCCTTACAAGCGTGGAAGAAGATGCAGGGGTGGTTCCCAACCCCTTGGTTTTCTGACTCCTTGGCCACAGAACGCAAATCTTGTAAAAAGCTTGAACGTACATGGCAGAAGAGTTATTCTCCCAACAGCAAAGAGAACTATAAAGTCACCCTTATCACATCCCTTTTAGAACAAGCTCAAAGTTGCGCGAAGGTTTAGCAAATTCTTGCGATACTATAATCTCGGATTTTCAGAGTTCATTGCCTGCTGTCCAGGATAATCCCCCTCCTGTTGGTGCCCTAACTCCTGACAGCCTTAGCAGCAGGCTGACTCAGTCTAGGCCGATTTCTTTAGCACAATTCGGAGAAGGCATCGTGAAATGTAAATCGGGCTCCCCTCTGGATGCCTGTCCTCCTTCGAAGCTTGCCACAGTGGCAGATGTCAATAACTCATTGATCAATTCTATTTTCAATCAGTCTTTTGCTCTGTGGTATTCTGCCTGCTGCCTGGAAATTGGCCAAAATGGTCCCGCTGCTTAAAAAGATGGATTTGGACCCTAACATTTTTTTTATTACAGGCAATTTCTCTTCTTCCAGCCTTTACTAAAGTGTTAGGAAAACTGGCCAATGTGTAGCTCTCGGAGTATCTTGAGCAAGGCAAGCTGCTTAAACCCAGTCAATCTGGATTTCGCCCCCGTCACAGCACCGTGTCGACAGTGCTGGAGATATGGGATCATGTTACATGTGCATTGGCTGCAGGAAACATGTGGTTCTGATCTTTCTTGATTTGTCTGCTGCCTTCGACACTGCCCCCACACTCCATTCTTCTGCAGCAATTGTCTGCCCTAGATGTGGGGGTGCTGTGTAGGACTGGTGTAAGTTCTTTTTGGACTCCATAGTCAAGTCTGTTAGGCTCGCCCCGTGTTCTTCTGAAGGTGAGGCAGTCAGCATGGCTGTTCGCTTGACTGTACATTTTGATATATTTTCATGTCCCCATTGGCCGATGTGGTAGTGCCGTTTGAGTGTCAAATCATATCATATGCCGATGATAACCAATTGTTCTTCACATTTAGTGGGTTCCATACATCTATTGCAACCACGTTCATGGTTTGTATGCATGCTATTTTTTACTGGATGCAGGGTGGCCAACTTAAATGTAATTAAAAAAAAATACGATTTTCCCATGTGGATCTCATCTGTCTAATTGGTGGGAAGATATTTGGTGCCCTGCATTGCTGTTCCCCTCCAGCCACTGTGCTAAAAAATGTAAAAGTTGGACGTTGTTCTTTCCATGTGGCCGCAGATCACAGCAGTGGTGGGCCAGTGCTTGGCCATGCTCTGCACCTTGAAAAAATTCCTTTACCTTCTGCCTTTGGAAGTAAGGAGAGTTGAGGTGCATGCATTGATCACTTCACGTTTTGATTATGCTCCCACCCATTATTTAGGACTGATGGAGGCATTGGTGAACCGCCTGCAGGTGGTTAAAAATGCAGCAGCCAGGCTCCTCCGGCGTCTTTCTAGGCGTTCATCCATTTCTTCGGCTCTGAAGTCTCTCCACTAGCTGCCGATCAGGAGACCGATAGTATTCAAAGCCATGGTCCTGGTTCATAGGGCAGTGTTTCTGTCCAGCCCAAGCGACTTGGCAAAAGGATTTGTATAGTATGGTCTGTCCAGAACACTGCAGTCTTCTTCAGTGTCTCTTTTGCCAATTTGTCAGTAGGGGGGCAAAGCCTTTTCCTTTTTGGCAGCTAAATTCCGATGGGGATTGTATTCCATAGGGAACTCAATCCTGGCTTTTCCAGTGAGTCAGTAAAGTTTGGCAGTAGTCATTTGATGCTGTGAGCTTTTGCCCCACTCAGCGCATGCACACTCCCTACAGTAGCCATGTGCCCCCATTCGTTAAGTAATTCATTCATTCATTTTGAAATTTGCATTTCACCATGTAAGTGAAAATAGTAAGTCATACTGCGTGGGTTTTGAAATGAATTTGCATGAATACACCCACATTCATATATGAAAAATACGTTTTCACACAGCACATGCAATGCAGACCTTGCACCAGAAAAGGGGTAAAAATCTAATGCAAATCCTTAGTAAATACTAATTACACTATTGAGCTCGGTTGCATGATGCAAGTACAATGCAATAGCGTATTTGACCTGGCCCAATTGTCAGAGAAAAGATGTACAGGCATGATTGTGCACCTGGCAGTAACAGCCAGAAGAATCTAGAAGCATTGCTAAATTCTCCTTAAAGCCCAAAAACTTAACATTTAAATGTGGAACTAATTTAGTTAACATAACATAAATTCCTAAGTGGTGCTGTTTTTAATTCCCTGCTTCCACTAGTTTCTGTGGGTGTGCGTAGCAGCACCAGTGGCCGCCATGTGTCACACTTGACTTACTTCAAGGCTAGGCTGAAGTACATTTAGCCTGTTATGACACAATTATGGCTGTAGTAATTCTGGAAGTGCATTTTGTAAATTACAGTAGTCTTACTCTTGTGAGTGTGGGCCTTCTAAATTCCTACTTAATTTTCCATTAACCCTCATACATTTTGAGTGTTTAGTAGGCATTTTTCGCTACTCCCCCTGTCCCTCCTACATTTAAGGCAAAATAGTTTACTTACACGTGCGGAAATCTTTGACACTGGGGCAGAGATCTTCATACAGAAAAGAAAGAATAGGAAGAGTTCTCAATTCGTATAGTTGTGATTTGCATTGTTTAGTAAGTAGTAATACTGGAATCTAAATTTACATACTTCAAAATAAGAAATACATTTTGTAAATCGTGCCCCCAGTAGTCAAGAGCAAAAAAACAGGGGGACCATACCAAAAAAGCTATGGGCCAGATGTAGGTCGCCAAATACCGGACCGGTATTTGGGATTTGACATGTAGGGGGCCTCATATTTACAGAATCGGTATATTTACCGATTCAGTAAATTTACTGATTCTGTAAAATACCGAATCGGTAAATTTACAGAATCGGTAAATCCAGATGTAGGTGGCACTTCAAACAGTGCCACAGGCCATTACCGATTCGTTATTTACCATGTAATACTATTGCATGGTAAATAACGAATTCTTGGCACACAAGCCAAAGTCAGGGGTGCAACAGGGTGTCAAAGTGACACCCTGTTCCCCTTGACAATTCGGTATTTGTCACAACACAAATGCACAGACGTAACAACAGTCTTTAAATGAGTTGCATATACAGGCACTATTCCCAGCATGCTTCTACACGCTAGTTTCATCACTCAATGGCACTGGGGGCAGCCCCAACACCCACCGACCACACACGCAACCTGGGAATCATCCTCAACTCAACGCTCTCCATGACCAAGCAAGTCAACGCCATCTCCTCCTCCTGCTTCAACACCCTCTGCATGCCCTGCAAGATCTACAGATGGATCCCGACAGACACAAGAAGAACAGTCACCCAGGCTCTCATCAGCAGCAGACTCGACTTCGGAAACACCCTCTACACGGGAGCTCCGACCAAGCTCATAAAAACGACTGCAACGCATCCAAAACGCCTCGGCACGACTGATCCTCGATGTACCATGCCACGGCCACATCAGCCCCCACCTGAGAAACCTGCACTGGCTACCCATCAACAAGAGGATATCCTCAAAGCTCCTCATCCACGCAAACAAGGCACTCCACAAGACCGGCCCAGCCTACCTCAGCAAACAACTTTCATTCTACACCCCCATTCTCCAGCTAAGCTAAGCTCCGCGCATCCGAAGAAAAACCACCGGCGGAAGGTCCTTCTCCCACCTCGCCGCCAAGACATGGAACACCCTCCCACTGAACCTATGACAGACCCACGACCTGCTGACCTTCAGGAGGCTACTCAAGACCTGGCCGTTCGATCAGTAGCGCCCCCCCCCCAGCGCCTTGAGACCCTCACAGGTATGTAGTGCGCTCTACAAATGATTGATTGATTGAAACTTTTGGAGCATCTGCCATAACCTGTATGGGAACATCATGAAAAAAAAACGTTTTTTCATAATCATGGTTCATGAAATCCCAGAAGGGTCAGCAGTTTGCACGGGATATAATCAGCTGAGAACGTACCGGAATTTCTATTTGAGTATAACACAACCAGCAATGATATAATGGGACTAAAATCTGTTATAACCCCTTATATGTACTCCTTTTTGTGATCTTCTTCAAAACCGGGCATTCACTACAATGAATTTCAATGGGGAGACATCTCTTTGAGCCCTGTAGTGGCTGCCAGAACATGTCCATGTTGTGGCCAGCTAATCAAGGGTGGGTTCCTTCGGGACCCCATCTGTACTTGGAAGTCATTGTGTATTCACCCTTGACCCTTATATGTTTTTAATTCATTTGCAGGGCACAGGAGCCGTGTCCCTGAGACGTGCAATGGCTTCCACAACATATTGTTCATGTTGTGACCAGAAAATCAGGATTGACTAGTCCCCTTTAAATTGGCCAATCAGAGCATATTTGGTCACCAGCATTCCAGATGTACCTACCTTTATAAACTCGTCATGCCAAACCCAGGCCAATCTTTAAACAATACTTTCTCAAAAATGGCTAAATGGATTCATGCAAAAATTGCAAAAAGTATGTTTTCTGAGTAAATAGCTAACTTTTTGCTAATCTTGGTGAAATTCCACTAAGCCATCTGTTTGTATTGGAGAGTAACTTTACTTGGGAAATTGCACTTTTGGGACCCCCTTTTTACTTGGGTTCCGCATGATAGATCCGCCTGAAACTTTAGATGAAGGAGCTGAGTTGGATTCACATTTTTTTGGGAAAGTTTTATGTAGATTCATCAAATGGCACTAGCATTATTAGCATAATGAAAAACACTTTTTCTATTGAAACTATAATTAAAACTATAACTACATATGCACTGGCACACACATGTTTATTCGATTTTTAATTGATGGTGCAGAGACAAACAAGACGATGTCTGCACCATGAAATGCTATGACTTGAATCAGCTCCTATGTGTACAGTGCATTTGTCCCTCGCCAACCAGAGGTGTGGTGACTTATGCATGGGAGAATGGGTAACTGCCCGCAGACCACACAAAGTGCTGGTTTCATGACATATTATGCCGTCAAGGGTGAAGTATATATAGTGACAGAAAAAAGAAAAGGTTAAAGCAACGTTATAGTTAGGGGAAAATGTCAGTTAAAACACATCATTTTGAACTAACAAAACCAGTTGAATTCACCAGTTAAGTTATCTCAAGTAACTATAACTCATGCCCTAAAGTAACTATAATTTGTACCTCTCCATGCACAGTGTTGTCATCAATTATGTCCTTTCAGATGTTGCAGTGATGTTATCAGTGATGTCATAGCACAGGTTATGAGTGACGTAATATGGGAGTTAATTAGCAGTGCATGGCGAGGGCGCAAGTAATGCCCTTATAACCTTTGAATTTTTCAGTGAATTTGTAAGGTTTCTTGAATGTTGAAAATGATACAATTGCAATTCCTAACTATAAAGTCCCTTCAACCTTCTGTTTTTTCAGTGAAATTATCGTTTGTTTTTTTAACAGAAAGTAATATTTTATTACTGTACATGAACCCAACCATATGCCGAACATGGTCTCCAAATGTCCATGGCAAGGGACTGGGTCCCTGCATCAAACCCCGCAAGCAATCAGCCCAGCACCACAAACAGCCTTCAGTCATCTGTGGCACATGATTGAGCACAGGGCTTCCAACACCCGCTAGCAGCCAGAACAGCGCCACGCACAGCCCACAGCTGTGTGTGGTATGGGATTGAGCACAGGGCCAAGCATCCAACCCTCCCCTCCATGAGTAGCCATCCCCACGCCCAGCCTTCAGTCAACCATGGTGCAAGATTGGGCACAGGGCCTGGTCGGCAGCCAGGCCCTGCAACCCCCTGCAGGCAGCCAACCCAGTGTGCGAGGGAGAAGGCATACAGCCCCCAGCTCCCAAGCCAACACTGGCTCCAGAGACTGTATTCCTTGGGACTAACTTCATTTAACGGGGAGAAGGGCATACAGCTCCCTTCCTCAAACCATTATTGGCCCAGGGAACCCATCCCCTGAGGAAAATTATTTCTTTTTTATGGGAAGACAGGGATTTGGCCTCATTCCTCACCTTTAAAAAAAGCCTAAAAATTGACTGAAAAATACAAAGGTTAAAGTGACTTTATAGTTAGGTATAATAACAATATCTTACTTTGCATTATTAAAAAAAAGTTAAACATTCAATGAAAAAATCAAAGGTTAAAATTACCTTATAGTTAGGTGAAATGTTCAATGACATTTTAAACTAAAAGAAAAAAAACAGGAATTCACCAGGTACAGTTATAGCTATCTCAAGTAGCTATAACTTGTACCCTAAGGTAACTATAACTTGTGTCTTCGCCATACCCTAAGTTCCCCAGATATTACATCACTCATGACATCTTCCATGACATTGTCGTTAATATTACAGCATCATTTACAATGAAATTATTGATGAGAAATCTGTGCTTCTTGTGGTCAGCAAGCGGTTACCCATCCTCCCATGCACACCTCTTGCACTATAGCATCCCTTCAACCTTTGTTTTTGTCAGTGAATATGATTATAGCGTTATGTCAATCCTTCACTTTCTGAGGATCTTTAGATTAAATGTTCAGTGCAAGCATTATTCAAGTACACATAACTTTCTGCTGGTCGAGGGAAGTTGTGGTTTTGTGGTATATATATGGATATCCAGGAAGTAAAGTCGCTGGTTTTCCAGCCTCTTATTCGTGGCAGGTGTGCGGCGGGGTAGCGAGTCCCCTCAATATTCCAAACGTTCACTCTTCAAATAAATCACCCACAGTACAGCGAAAGAAGCAGACAGGATGCCACTCCAATGAGGTCATCAGTGTGATAATTTAATAATTCACCATAGGCACCAAACAGCCCGGTGCGTTTCAGAGTGACAGGATAATTGTTCACAGGTCATGTTACATTCACTTTCTCATCGTATAAGTACACCCAAGTGATCCATTGCAATTAACTTTGAAAAAGGACTCTCCTGCTGGACCCGGAATGGGGTAAACAAATCGTCCATTTTAACACTGTGTTTTAAGCATACAATTAACTCATGCATATATTGTGTTGAGGCATACATTTGATATTCATACTCTTAACATCTATTCACATGTTAGACGCTCCTGTGCAAATGGGCTGCACATCGCTCAAAATGACAGCGCACTGTATGAAACCACATGTTGTATGTAATACATAAACAAAAACTAAAACAAAAATATAAAAAGGCATTCCTAAGCAAGTCCTATACTGGCGTTGCAAACTGCCAATGAAGAAAAATAAGACAACCATTATTTTACATATATGTTGCATATCATGCAACTGCACATAATGTGTATAGAAAGATTCCCTTACAAGGGGCATATTTGCATACAAACTAATTCCAACAAATTTGTATACGTGGTGTTACTAGTCTTCTTGTACAATCATTCAAACATTATATAAAGTACTTGAAATATCTATGATCATGCCCAAGTGGTCAAATTACCCAGTCAATGGAATATCTATCATTAAGTCACTAATTATATTAACAAGCATGTAATAATGCAGTGCCCTATTCCTCAATCAAGCCCCAGTGGACTAATTCACCACCTCATTGTGTAACACTCAAGGTGCTTTTCCCGTTAAGAATGCAAGGGAATTATTGTCCATACCATATTCTAAGTCAACAGAGACGAACTGTGCACCATTCTAGGATATGTATATCTCTCTCTTGTGTGTTTAACATCCCGATTCCAAAAGAGTTACAGGAGGCCTTAAACAGTGCACAAAATAAAAGAAATGAAAAAACATTGTTAAACTCAATAAAAGCCACTAGCAAACTTAAACATACTAAGGAAACAAGAGATAGGGGAGCCATTTAGAGAGATAACATCATTAAAACTGTTATAAGATCTTCAATGCACATAACGGCTTTTGTTAGACGAGAGGCGTGGGTTTATGTTTGATCAATACAGATTGACTGCCAGGTCTTCATCCAGATTAAGTCCCCCCGGATGGAGGGTACTGTACCCCTATTATGAACCTGAACTCCAGTCTCCTGCGTCCCAGAACTGTATTGCCCTCTCTTTCCCGTACCAGCATTCTGTAAAACACACCTGTCTATGGGATACTGTTTGTCTTCATCCTTGATCGTCCTTAAGTGTTCAAGTACTCTTTTCTTAGTTTTTATGTATCATGCTCCCAATGTACTATGTATTACATGGGCAGCACAAGGCATAGACACAATAGTTGGACGTACAGGTGATGTGTTTAGTTATTTTGAAAGGTCAATGGTCTGCTGAGGACTGCACCTGTTTGCAATTACAGCTGTATTTACAAGCTTTACACATACAACATGTAAAAAAGCCTTGCATATTAATTGTGTTTCCCAGGGATTTGACTGGGCTTTGACTTAGGGTATCCTGAAGGGACGTACTTGTCCTACAGGTGATTTCTGGGTGATCAGATGTTCATCTGTCTTCAACACCTGCCAAAACTTATTAAGGCTTCACTTTTCACACCTGTATTAATGGTTGTGGGTCTTGTGTATCTCTAGTTCTGGGTGTTAAAAACTCATCTCTTCAAAACTGATCAACCTTAGAACAAGCCTGCTCAACCATCTTCTTGGGGTAACCACGACCTAGGAATTTACTTGACATTGTTGTCATTTCTCTCTTAAATGCCTTTTCAGAACTGCAGTTCCCTTTGGCTCTAAACAATTCTCCATACGCTATGCTTTGTATCAGATTCTAGGGATGGCAACTACTTGCATGGAGTAGACTATTACCCGCTGTTTTGTTTTGTAATAGGCTGCTCTCGAGTTTCTTATCCTACACCTCCAATTGTAGATCCAGAAATTCTATTTTGTCTAATGTATGTGGCTAGTGCATTTCAGATTAAGCAAATTGTCATTGAGAATGTTGACAAATTCATAGGCTTCATGTATGCTGCCCTTCCAGATGCAAAAGATGTCATCTATGTAGTGCAACCAGAGGATGACCTGTTTGACAAATTGACTGATGTTACTGAGAACCTCCTCCTCCCCCCAGCCCAGGTAAAGATCCGCGTAGCTGGGGGGGATGCATGTGCCCATTGCTATCCCTGGGTTTGCCTTTAGATCTTCTTATTCTTCTAATCAAAAATAAAAAAAATATTTGTGAGGCATACCAACATCATATCGAGAAGCATCTTGGTATGGAGAAGTGACGACAAACAGCTTGCTCTTAAAAAATGTCTACTGGCATTGATTCCTAGATCATGAGATATACAAGTCTAAACACTGTTCATATCTAGACTCATGAGCAGGAAACTGTCCTCCCATGTGATGTGATGTGTGTGTGTGTGTGTGTGTGTGTGTGTGTGTGTGTGTGTGCGTGTGTGTGTGTGTGTGTGTGTGTGTGTGCGTGTGTGCGTGTGTGTGTGGGTGTGAGTGTTGTGTGTGTGTGGTTGTGTGTGTGGTTAGGTGTGTGTGTGGGTGAAAAACATACGTTTCCCATATTAATTTTTAGAGAATAAAGTTAACTTTTATTATTAAATTACATTTAAATTAACTATATACATAACTTTTAACCACTCTTACTACAAATAAATAAAAACAAAAATGTTGGGTATTTTTTTACAAATATTGGTTAAATGTAAATATTTATGTTTGAAATGTTTTAATGTTATCATTTAATACACATTTAATACGAGGAGTTAATGTGCTGTGACTTTTATTTTATTAGTTTCAGGTTAATTTTAATAATTTTAAATTATTGTTCTATTATAGTTTACATCCAAAAATATAAAAAAATGTTATATAAATAACTTTATTACTTTTTCCTATACTTTCTCATCGGGAAGCGGAGATTTCCCTCAAAATTTGGAAAGTTACTTTTAATAACTTTACACCATGAATTACTTCCTAGGAGGCTTCACCCCATCATTTACAGGGGTGGAGATACGTTACTCTACAACTAAATGTAAATCTCTATTTATGAGTAAATCGCTTTTGATTAGACCCAGCAGCCACGAGTGAAGAACTGATGGAATATCATGTCTCTGAGCAGTGAGTTCCTATAGTTAGCGGTATAGTTCCTGGAATGTCAGGATCCCGCGAGATCTTGGTGGGTCACGACAGCCTTCCGTATTGCGGTGTGTGAAGAGGTATACAGAGCGGGGCCCACAATCCCTGAGCCCCCTTTGTCTTTCATCTTCCTCGTGGGAGCGGCTCATTGACTTTATTCACTACGAGGATTCCTTTTCACGAAAATAAGTGGAGTAGATACGCTTGGCACCATCACCACCACAAATACAGCCTCCAGATTGGTTTCTAAACCTACCATTTAGTTCAGATCCCGCTTTCCAGGAGTAATTCTGCACCTTACCACCTGCCTCAGCCCACCGGTTCGCCAGCCCACTAATTACGGCTCATTGACTTTATTCACTACGAGATTCCTTTTCACGAAAATAAGTGGAGTAGGTACACTTGGCACCATCACCACCACAAATACAGCCTCCCGATTGGTTTCCCACCTACCATTCATTTCAGATCCAGCTTACCAGGAGTGATTCTGCACCTTACCAGCTGCCTCAGCCCACCGGTTTGCCAGCCCACCTATTCCGGTCCCGGTCCAAAGAGACTGCAACGCCTTGCATACACCACTTGGCGCTTGGTCACCTACATCAGCGCTAAACGGCAGGAGGTGCTTCAAAAGCGGCCGCGGGCTCCCACGGTGCGGGACGCCCGCCAGAGCCCGGAAGAGACTGGGCTTGGCCCTCCATCTGATATTTGGTCATCGGTACTGATTTAAGACCCAGTGTGCAGATACTGTCACATATACTTGAAATCTATAGTAAGTACTCATTTCGCACTGTGAGGTTCTTCTGTGAATCATAGTGCTCCTTAGTAAAACCGCATTATGAATACCTCGAATAAGCACAAAGGAGTAACTGGTACTTTGCATGCATTCATCGTTAGGACAGAGTCAAAATTGACCCACGAGATTGAGTTAGCAGAACGCCATCTTTCCCTATATCCTTCTAAAATACAGAGACGTTCATTACTGGGCATCCCTAACTTTAAATTGGGTGACACAGCACCAACGTGTTTGCCTGTGACACCACCAAATGTAACATTGATTTCTCCTGAGCCGGTCCTGGTTGTACCCCTTATAGCAGCCCCAGAAGTATCTTGTATAGCTACAAGAACACGGGTCTCTAAATCTTCTGAAGAAAACAAAGTGATAGAGCACCCAGTAAAATGGAAGCGGGTGCTGGTACACAGAAAACAAGGAATACAAAGGGATCCGTAAGTGTAAACTGCATAGATGACCGTGGTAAACCAAAGACCAATTCTGGGAGCACACAAACTGATTTGGCTACTTCTCCTTTCCCATTAAGTCATGATCTTGTTGGGAATGATACTACTGCTACTATGGCTACTGTTGAAGAATCTGCTTTGGGAACTGCGCTAGCTTGTATTCAAGAACTGATTTTAATATCTCAAACTCCAAAGTGTTGCAATGTTTAATAGATACTTTTGGTATGAACTGCGAATCTAAGGGCCTGGAAATAAATTCTAGCAAGACATAATATATGGCGATTAACCCTCATAAGTCTTTTAAGAAGAACTTAACTGCTAAAAGTCAAAAGCTAGAATATGTACACAATTGTAACCATTTGAGAATACCTTGGGACACCAAAATGACCTGAAAACCACAACTGGAGAAAAATAAGACTATCTTACTTCAAAACTCTCTACCGATAGTAAAAAACAAGAGAGTAGTATTTCTAAGACGGTATCCCCGGCACTTGAGGTATACAAATATAGGGCACAATCGGCATCTCTTTATGGGGCAGAACTATGGGGACTTCATGTAAGAATACTTTTATGGTAGAAGAAAATAATTTTTTTAGAAAACTATTACGCCTTCCAATGCGTACACCTCTGATCCCTATCGTCATGGGCTTAAAAATAAAGCGTATGGACCAGCAAATAATATTAAGACCTTAACTGTTTTGGGTATGATTATTGTCTACAGCAGAACTTGTCCATTATAAAGAAGGGCTAGAGGAAATCTTAAGATTCAACAATGGTACAGGCCTAAAGTGGCTTAAGCACATTTATTGTTGGTTCCATAAATTAGGGTTGAAACACTTTTGGGAGGCACCTGCGCAATTGACCAAGGGTTCCAAGAAAATATTGAAATCTACTTTTTGGGCTTACATTCAAGAAAGTGTGTCCCATAGCTCAGCTGCTGGTACGCTAACAACACAGTTCCTTTCTATGAAACCATCGGCGAGCTTTGAACAGTTTTTAGATGAGGTGCAGCCGCAGCTAGCAAAATCCTTATCCTTGAAATTTCGATACGGTGTCCTGCAAACCAAATTGAATACTTCTAAATGGGTACATAAACAAGGGGATCACAAAGCCGAGTGTTGCCTATTGTGCCAACAAAATACAAAAGAGAATGACCTACATATACTATTCTTCTGTCCTGCTTATGCAAAATCTAGGAAAACATGGATTAAACCTATTTGTCTGAATTTAGGCACTAGGTCTTACCTTGAGGCAGAAAGAATACTGAGAACTGATACTTTTCAAAAAGTTGTTTTTTGTGTCAGTAGGTACTTGTTTGCTGTAGGTATAATAAGATCAAAGGCAGGGTTGGAATTTTAGCGGATTATACTTGGAACATTGTTGATGTATTAGCTATTGCCTTAGCACTTTAATAATCAATAATATCGTTAGCGTAATGTTATTCCGAATCTATGTGTTGCACATAAAGCATTTGCATTTTTAAACCTTTATTAATTTGTTGTACTAAAAAGAACGCCATAGATTTAATCATAGCCTTGAGTTTTATAATGCCATCCGATCATGAATTTCTTACAATGTTCTATCTATTTAATAAGAGTATTTTTAATTGTATTTATTCTGTTGCAAAAGGGTCTTGCATTTAAAATATGATACTAATGGTCTAGCGCTACCTTGAGAATGTATTTTATTACGTTGATTTTTCAAACCGAAATGAAGATTAATTGAAATTGAGATTGAGTAAATCTACACCTGTAAATTTCCCTTTATGATCGGGTTTTTTCTGTTTTTCCATCTGATGTGGCTCATGCTTTCTGAATAGGCTGAGGCTCATAGCTTCTCTTCAAAGGTATTTGCGTTTATTTTCTATCTGTACCCTACCTTTTGTAAAACAGCTGTCTGTGCACAGGTACCCCAATAAGCTGTCAACATCAATGTCATTAATTTTAGGATTGCTGCAAAGGACAGCCCTGCTGAGACAGGACCCCACAGCTTGCTTTTTTAGTGCATAAATGAAAGAGTCTGTGATGGTGACTCTGTAGTTATGATTCAGCCGCACTTTCGATTAACTATGTATTTTTGGAATGCTAATAACACTCGCTCCATTTGATGATTCTGCATTAAGGATCTTTGATCCTTAACAAAACTTTGCAAGAATCAACATGGCAAGTTTCAGACAGAGGTATTAAGGGGAATAAAATTACATAGGGGCAAAAAATATGCATTTCCAATTTATCTCCCATAGGAAAAAAAATTCCTTGCTACCGCAAAAAAGTTCTGAATGTATTTATACCAAACTGGGCATGAAAGTTGAACTTCCCTCAGAAAGCCTGTTTTCTTTTTTTTTTAATATGGTGCAAACATGTTAAACATTTTCTCATATATTCACATTTGACAATGGACAGGTGTTGAGGAGTTAACATTTGGAGCAACTTTTGCAATTTAGAGTATGAGCGGTATACTTACAAAATATGTCACATTTCAGTTTGTCATAAAATCTGATTGACTAATGAAGGGCTTGAAATATTTCCTATCCGTATCCTGCAATTAGCAAATTTGTCAAAATGTTGTGGCATGGAGAAGAACGCAGGGACAATAGGAGGCATGATGACTGGTCCTTGGGACCATAGAGGAGTGAATATGATTACAGAGGCATAGAAGAATTAAATGAAAAATAGCCCAACGTATTCAGCTTACCTAAAGTTGTGTTTGCGAGTTTCAGGGATGTATGACGTTACAACGCATACTTTTACAACGCCTACCTTTACAACGCGGTTTTTACGACGCATACCATTACAACGCATAGCGCTTTGGGGTGCTGGATAGTGAATAGTTTAATGTACTATTCCAACTCCAGTTCCCGTGGATAGTAGGGAAGGTTATTGGATAGTAAATTAACCTATTCCCTATCCTACAGCGCCCCCCAGAGCAATGCGTTGTAATAGTTTGCGTTGTAAAAGTTGCGTTGTAATGGTAGGTCATTGTAAAAGTTTTGTTGTAAAGGTTACATACCAGTTTCAGAGAAACTGCAAATTTTGGAGATCAAGAGTTTAATTAAATTCACAATTTAACAAATGTAAACAGGAAATAAGCTGTCATAATTGTGGTTAGGTGCCGTAGCTGGTAGAATGCATCAGCAGCTGGCCTCAAGCTCTGGCTACAAGACAGTCCAGCGATCAGATAATGAAATGGGAAGGAGGGTGGGAACAAGGACCGTCTGCAGATAAAGCTCCAGGTCTCACCTCCAATCCTTACTGTTCAAGGTCATAGACATTCACAGAGGGAGTGGAACGTATGGCTGGTGGCCTGAAGCTAGACTCTAATGTTCCTTTTGTACCAACCCCTTAAATCTACTGAAAATAAAATTTTACAGAATCTTTGTGGTTCAGCTGCTGAAAACACCATATCATTCACACAGGAATATGACTCCCTAGAAATTAAATAAACAACACAGTTAAAGTAAAGTTATGGCTCCACAACATAACCTAATAACAACTGAAATGTGGGTGTTTTAGCCCCTTACACATACCGTAACTCACATCCCCACCCAAAAAACATAATTTGTTTGCAAAACGTATTTTCATGAACTCACAATATTTATACCTATAAACAGTTGGACTTAGTATTTAAACAAAGAAATTATACTGTTTGCAGAGTGATACTAATGAGAATGTCAATGCTAGGATGATATGTAATGTCCTCAATGTTATTTGAGATAATATCTGTTATTTTATGCATAAGGTTATGAGCAGCTCATTTTGTATACAAGTTATTGTTTTCATGGCGAAGGCGCCACCAAATAGTTTACAGTTTAAGAAAATAATTCTAAGACTACAGTAAGTAGAGACCTAGCCTGGAGTTGAAGAAATAAGGAGGTTTCCCTGCTCGCTGCACAGAAATATTTCTGGTTTCTAGCTTCAGTAATAGAGGAATGCTGGTCCCTGCGCCGCCTTGATCTTGTGCAACCAGGACTTGTCTCCCGAAATGAAGGAGCCATTTTCCTGCTTGTGGGGTGATAGAAATTTTGAAAAGGTTCTTAGAGGTGGGAAAACTGGCTCCTAAGAAGACTGTATGTTGTGCAGCATAGAACAGCCTTCTTTCTTGATGGATCCTGCCCTGTGGAAGTAGAATGCTGTGGCGACGGTGAATTGCCATAGTGGGTGTTAATCTCAGGGCCACAAAGATTCTTCGAGCTGACCCTGCATTCAAACAAAGTCAAGTCCACGGAACCAGCATAAAATAATGGCACATGTGGTACCTTTACACACCCGAAGACCACTGCAGAGCATCAAAGTGAGCCCAAATCTGTAGCACCAAGAGTAAAAAAAAAGTCAAGGACTAACTTGTGCATTTTGCCCATTGCCCTTAAGAAGAAATGTAGATACAATATGACCTCTCTCGTACAAATTCACCACCATGATAACTTTGTAATGGTGGAAACATGAGTTGGGTGTGAAAATGAGAGTCATCTGAGGTCTGTGCACTGAGTTTTTACAGTCTGTATCTGTTTCTTTGTTTCCACACCAAATGAGCTTCAATGTGGTTTATTAATGTATTACAAAGATGGTGCCAAAAGAAGAGGATGCCCCCTGAATATTGAAATTATAATATCGTCATATACATATATCAAGGACAAAATATTGAATCAAAAATATCTAAAGGTAAGTTCAGATTTTCGATACTTACCTCCACTAATGTATCTTTGCAACGTATGTATCTTGAAGGTATGTAGATGTGGAGTTAGGAATAGTAAATCTATACTTCTTCTATATGCTCTTGCCTTTCGACATTTTGGTCTATGACATTTTGTTGATGATATTCTTGTATCACTGCATTCATACTCTCAATATTTATTGGTACAATCTAAAAGAAGAAACATGATTCATTCTGTAATTGGCTATACCGGCCATTAAAGGCCTGATCCAGCCTGCTCCAGCCTTAAAGGCCAGGCCAGAGCCGAAGGCGAGGGCCTTTAGAAAGGGAGCGGGACTATAATCCGGTATAGCCCAGCTACGAAGGCTAAAAGGCTTTTAGAACATTCTGCCACTAGAGGGCAAAATTATCTAACAAACAAAACAAAGGCCTCTCGGAGCCCAAGGGTATTTAAATCCCTTTGGGTTCCGAGAGGGCTCTTTTCACAGCAGCAGCTGTGAATGCAAAAAATATTGGACTGTTGTTTTGCGGGCTTCTACCGGCCCGTTGACGCACAGAGCCCTCAATATTCTGCAATGGGGTGCTCAACATTCTAATGTTCTAATACTATTTACCTAGACGAATGTATGATGTTACAACGCATGCATTTACAATGCATGCCTCTACAACGCAGTTTTTACATCATGGCAACATCCTTTACAACGCATTTTTTTACATTGCATGCCATTACATCGCATTTTCAGAAACTACCTTTACAACGCATTCCATTACATCGCTTTATACCTTTACAACTCATGCCATTACAATCCATACCATTACATCGCATTTAAGGGAAGTGTTGGATAGTATAAGGGTTATAATTACTATTCCAACTCCAGTGAGTGCAACAGTAGGGTAAGTGTTGGATAGTGTAGGGGTAAAATTTACTATTCTAACTCCAGTGAGTGCAACGGTAGAGTAAGTGTTGGATAGTGTGTGGGTAAAAAATTACTATTCTAATTCCAGTGAGTGCAACAGTAGGGTAAGTGTTGGATAGTGTAAGGGTACTATGCATTGTAATGGTATGCCTTGTAATGACTTGCGATGTAATGCCTGCATTGTAGTGACACGCAATGTAATGGCTGTGTTGTAATGACATGCTATGTAAAGGATGTTGCGATGTAATGACTGCTTTTATAGGTAGTGCGATGTAATGACTACATTGTAAAGGTTGTTTCCCTTCAAGGAAGGGCAACTTCGACACTGAAGTAGTACTAAATAGTACTGAGGTACTTAAACCCTATTGTACTTCCGTACACATTCTTCACTTTCATATATGATTGTCATCCTCTCAGTTAGGTTTTCCTTATGCTTTAGTGCCATGCAATTCTCAACTGTGAGGATTCATGCACAACAGCTTTCCGTAGTTGCTAGCTATTTATCTATAACCCAGAGTCTGGTTAGTCTGCTTGGTTGAAATTCTCTATCTCCTGTTCCGTGAATTTTTAATTTTCTCTTCTAAAGTTGTTTGCCTAGTGACAATCCATGATTGAATCCGTATTTCTTGTTTGTACCGAGATTCATTCACATTATTATCATTTAGATAAATGTTATACATTTACAAATGAGTCTGTCTTTGTTATTATATTTTTATTTAGGATTATTAATTTGTCTACACTATCCAATTACAAAGATCTAATCGCCATATTTGGTCAAATTAGTAAGACCTAAATAGGGAAATGGTAAGTTTGGTTTAGTCTTTAGAATTATAACTAACCCAGCATAAATGGACTTAAAGGGTAATGAAAATATTGCGTCCTGTCTTTAGAAATTGTTTAGTCCCTGAGCGCTGGAACAGTTATTGGTACCAGAGGATGGTTTAATTGGTTAAATAGGCAGTTTAGTTGGTTAATTAGGCAAATTAATAGTTGATTTAATGATTTTGGTTACTAATATGAATAGTTAGTGTTTTGTTTCTATGTAGTTTGGAAGTACGGGTACGCAGTTGCCTAAGATCCCGGGATGTGATTTAAGCCTAAGTGGTAGTCATAGTGTGGAGAAATACCATGTTGAAAGTCATAGTGTAGAGAAATACTACACTGGAAGTTCTTTGTCTGCAGTTGTAATATCGAGCGGTGGAAAACTGTTGATGTTAATTTAGTGACTTGCTCTGTTTTAAGAAGGTTGTATGAAATGGTGGAAGGTCGGCTTCCGAAACTCTAGCCTTATCCACCAACGAGTATCAAGACCTCTTTTAATAAAAAGTCCTCTTGAGAAACTTTGGCCTTATCCCTAGAGGAATACCAAGACCTCTTTTCACTTGTCTGAGAGTGAAGTAGCGCTAGTCGTTATTTTACTAGATGCAAAAGGAATCTCATTTAGTAATTGAACTATGTCTTTTTAGTGGAGCAGACAAAATCGCTGTTTTGTGTCGTTTCTAATACAATTTAGTTAAGAATTACTTTGTTTACATTACCGTATTATTTTGTAAAGGTATGGTCAGTAGCAGGAGTTATACTGACGTCACAGAGTGCCTCGCTGGCATTGGTCAGAGTAGCTTGTACGTATTGTACTCTGAATGATTGGTTGGTGTGAGTGGCGCTGGAATTGGACGAGCGTTAGAATGAGTGGATTTACGGATGGTTTTTCTGTTGCTTCTTGAGTATTTAGTGAAGAAAAGTGAGGGTTGAAAATGAAGTTGATTAAAGCGATTCAGGATTTTTTCAAAAAGGATAAACCGATTGTAACTAGAGAGGGGCTTCCTGTGACTCCTGCTAGAATGCCTGCTTCACATATGATGGTGGAGCGTGGGTATCATACGTGTACATGGATGGAAAATTGGACGAAGTATACTGAGGATCATGACGTGTTAGCTTTTCCAAAATATGGTACTTTTAATATAAGGATTCTAGAAAATCTGAGAAGAAAAATGAATTCCCTGAAACCAAATCCTAGACCTAC